>NW_025999932.1:6597630-6809630 GCF_001458135.2 Marmota marmota marmota | reverse complement strand
CTCTCTCTCTCTCTCTCTCTCTCTCTCTCTCTCTCTCTCTCTCTCTCTCTCTCTCTTGTTCCTGGCTGCTATAACTTAGCAGCTTTCCTCAACTATGTACTTCCACCATGACATTCTGCCTTCCCTCAAGCCCAGAGCAAAAGCGTCAACCAACCATGGACCAAATCTCTGTAACCAAGAGCCAAATTAAACTTTTCCTCCTGTAAGTTGTTCTCATCAGGTATTTGGGTCACAGCAATATAAATGTGACTAACACATTATATTCTATGTGTTCAACCTTTGGTCATGGGACTGTCAGTCAACTACAAACTGGAACTTTCTTCATTATAACACATACTCATCTAATAAAGAACCTGTAGATAAATTCAGATGTAACTCTCAACTCAGTTTTGTTTGATCTATTTTGAGATGCATAATACACTTAGAGATTTTTATTAATTACATTACAAAATTTGAGGGGGAAAAATGAAGATTTTTGCCAGAGCATTCTGAAAGTGAGTTGCAAATTTAACATTTTTCAGCAAGCTTTGTACCTACTGCAATATTCTGCTATGGGTAGGTGTGCAATAAATGTTGGCAGGCTGTGTTCATAAAGTAAGACAATTGTTTCAATATTTTAAACATGGTTTATATCAAAGCCTTAAATGTAGAATTTAATGTTAGGAAGCACTGGTTAAGAGTCTAAATATGCTATTAATATAGGTCATTGTTTTTGCATGTGATTTTTACGCTCTAAGAAAGAAAAGGAAAGCCAGACCTCTACCTCAAAGAGGGGCTTCAAACAGTACTGGGAGGGTTTATGACAAAGTCTTTGATCTCCCTGTACATCTAGTAAATACAAAACATTGCTATGTTTTAAGGATGTGCATATCTGCCACATTATGACTTTAACAAATGTTTAAAGTCGCATTTTGAAAGTTATTGGTTTGGTAAAGCTCCAAACACATTTCTCCTTAAATTTCTAATACTAACCCCATGAGCTTCAAAGTTTGGTGATTTTGCATACGGTGTGTGTCTATGTGTGCAACATTCAACTCTGTTTCACAGACTTGTTACGCTGTGTTTTGGATGATGAAAGTAGAATGCAAATAGCTATAAAATGAACGAATACATAAAGCCACTTTGATAAATGCACTGTTATAGGCAAGCTTACATATGAGGTCCAAATTAGTTACATAAGAGGAAATGCATTATATTTATAATATTTTAGTGAGGCTGTAATTTTTTCTAGGTCTTATATGGGCAAGAATTTTTCACAAGTATGGGATGAAGTTTTAAGACATATTATAGAATGTAATTTTCCATCCTTTAGAAATGTTTTCAATTGTGGAAGCTGCTACTAGGTGATTTGATGTAGAATGTTATGATTCAGGCCTAATATGGACATAGAGGTAACAATAAAAAATAAATTTACTATGCACATACTTACCAGTGATTATTCCATTCAAAAAAAAAGATTTTAGCAATTTAGAACAATGACTTAAAACACTAAAATTGCAGATCAGGTTATAAAATATATTAACAAATTGAGTCTTTGGCTTTGATGAAACTCAACTGTGTTGATTTAAAGCTTCAGAGAGCAAGAAAGAATTTCGGAAATTATCAAATAGTCATTTCCAAATTCTGTTGCTCATTGTCCTTGACCTTCATTGTAAGATCTTACTGATCTGAAAGAATACAGGATTCAAAAATTAACAAGTAAATAGGGTACCAGTCAGGTTCATGGCTGCTATTTATATTGGGGCACCATGCAAACTTTTGAGATAGAGGGAGAGGAATTCCACTTCTCAAAAAATGTTAAAGTGATTTAAATCTAATTTTTTTCTTTTAGAATTAAAACAATTCCTGTGCTTTACAGGGAGGAATGATGAGTTTTTTTGTTTGATTGTACTTTTTTATTCTACTTACCCTAGACAGCTTCTGTGGTTTTTAAACCCATGTGGATTTATAAAAATAATGGCGTGTACATAAATGCATTACAGTGCATCAAGCTTTTGAGTTTAAGCTACACAACACTAACGTATTTATTATGAGGAGCCACAACAAAATGAGGTCCCACTGTGTTTTTGATATGCCAGTGTATTTTATTCACCTATAGAATTAGCTTACTTTTATGCTGGCCTCCTTTTCCACAGGTGCTTAGTCATTCACTGCAAACGGGGAGCACTGACAGATACGTGTGTGCCTTATGATAAATCACGTAAGAACCATAGACAGAGGGATCCACAAAAAACTTGTAGAGAAGAAAAGTGGGAGAAACTGATCCTGGTGTCCATGAGGGTGGGTAGTGCATATGTCAAACTAGCTCTTGGGTCAGCTGATCTCCTAGGAGACCTTGGTTAGAAAGGCCAGTGGAGACGGAAGGACTCAGTGTTTCCTGCACAGGACTTAAGGTCCGTGCATGCTGTTTGGTGGAGACAGTGCAAGGCAGATACATATGTGAAGGGAGGTGTGAGATAGGGATTGGAGGGCTGAGCTCCACCTCTGCAGTAGACTGGCTTTTCCACAGGGCTAGTCCACACTGCAATTCCCCTTTCTTCCTCTGTTTCTCTTTCAACTTTGCTTCAAATAAAATCTCAGGGAATCTAGAATGAGGGAGCTACAGATTTTTCAAGAAATGCACTGGAGATGAGGAACAAACTTTATAGTATATACACTTACTTAATATTGTGATTTGTGTCATATGTAATGCATTATATGAACATAGTATATGACAGTGTTGCGTGCTAAGACCACAGTGGTTGCCTGGATCCATGTATGGCACCAAACCCAATATATACTTGCTTTTTTATTTTTTTAATATTAGTACATAACTATGATAAAGTTTAACTTGAATTTAGACATGATAAGAGATCAACAATTCAACAATGACTGACTACGAAACAAAACAAGGATAGCAATAGATAGTGAAGAAAGTTAGGGGAATGCTGTCTCCCTCACAATGCACTGCTGCCCTATGCACCCCTCTTGCTGGGATGGTTCCGACAAGAGGAAGAGAAGCTAATGGATCAGCACTAGATGCAGCACCAGGCTACCTGGAACTGGTGCTGATACAGCCATGGTGATGATGGCGCACTGCAGGTAATTGAGACCTCAGGAATCAGAACTTTGGGCAAGAGGGGACAACTCTATTAGACCATAAATTTCATTTGAGTTTAAAATAATTTGAGAGCATATATCTTCTCATAAGAAGATCCAGTAAGTGCAATGTGCAGGTGGAATTGGCAAGTGGTGGGTGTCCAGGGAATTCGTTATCTGGGGAGCCACCAGCGGAACAACCGGTCCCAGGCTATAGGTGCCTCTTGGAAGAGAACAAAATGGAGGCGCTGTATGCAATAAGACTCACAGCTTTACTGGCCCTGTAAGCCAGTAAACAGAAGCCAGTAAACAGAAGAATTATGGATGAGGCTCAGGGCTCCCAGGTCTTAAGCCAGCGTGGTTATGAGTTGGTGAACCAATCACAGTTGGTGAAGGCATCTCACCCAGGTGTGGAGTCCTGTGGGATCAGACCCCATTGCCTGTTCTTCTCTCATGCAGCCTTGCTGGGCTGGTTGTCCCCTCTCCCTGGATTACTGACACTCACACATGGTCCTCTTTTCTCTGCTTTGCTCTTACTCAGTTCCTCATAGTTCCCAGGGTAAAGCTCATCTCGTAGTTCTGCCTCTTACATTTTGTCTTGATCTCATGTCCAATCTGCTTAGTTCCCTTACAAACTATTCTTTTATTTATTTATTTATTTATACGTACCACAAATTGAACCCTGGGGCACTTAATCACTGAGCCACATCTCCAGTCTGTTTTTATTTATTATTATTATTATTATTATTATTATTATTATTATTTTTAAATTTACAACTGGGTCTCACCGAGTTTCTTAGCTAAGTGGCTGAGGCTGGCTTTGAACACATGATCTTTCTGGTTCAGCCTTCTGAGTCATTGGGATTACAGGCATGCTTCACTGCACCAAGCTTACCACCTATTCTTGACTTTGTTTTAAGCCTCAAAAGTTTAAGACTTGCTATGTCCTAGAATCAGCTGGGACAACAAACTGAAATAATTAGAGAAACTACAGAAGGACAGGCAGAAGAGCGACTCTATGCCCCTTGGTTGGATCCACAACCTCCCTTGGGTAAGGCAGGGCCAATCTCCCTACTGCTGGCTTGAGATTAATTGGACATTTCTTCTTTTGGAACCGAGATCCTATTCTGCACTGCATGTTGTAAATGTGTGGCCCTCACGGCGTCCCGCTTAGCTGTTGATATGCTCCTGAGTCCTGGTGAACTGGATTATGTTTTGAAGTCTGGTCCTTCTGTAACACTCTAAATACAAATATCAAATATCACACCTAGATATGAGTTTCCCGCACATTAACACGTGGACACAATAAGACAGGAGACACGGATAGGAAAATGGCTTTCATGGAGCACAAAGTGAAAGGGCTCTGGAGGGACCATGGAGTTTGGGCTCTGTGACTTCATTGCAGTTTCATCTCAGGTTAAACAAGGATAAGCAATTAGCTCACTAAGCCTCAGTCTCCCTTTCTATCAGAGGGAGCTACAGTCGCCCTTATCTCTCTAAGTCAGTGCCTCATCTGAATGCATGACACATTTAAGCATGGAATGTCCATCCACTGAGGGAGAAGAAAGAGGCCTGAGAAGCAGGAAGGGGACTTAACATCAAAATGATCTCAAGTTGGAGATGGTGGCTGGGGCCCAGTGGTGGAAGATGAAGTGGAGCAGCTCTCACATCAGGCCTCCTTCCTGAGCAGGCGACCCCTGCTGCGGTGCCCCACACATCAGACTGCATGTTCTTCAGCCTTGGGACCAGGGCTCTTGGGGGGGCTTTCAGACAGACCTTCAGCTCCTGACTGGACCGGGGCTGTGTCACTTCTCTCAGAAGCAGAAGGCTTCAGGCATTTTGAACTGAGGAGCTGGGAATTTATGTGGCTCCCCAGCCAGCAGAGAGCCACTGGGGGGCTGTTCAGCCTCTGGTGGTGCAGTCTGATTGTGGAGTCCACCTAATAAAGTCCCTGTCCTAATTATGTATACTATTGGCTCATTTCCATACAGAATCCAAGCAGTACAGTACACGTGCTGCGCTTTGGGTTTCCAGGTGGAAGACAAGAGAAAGTAAAGTCTCCGTGAGCTTATTGAAGTCTAATGTCTCCAGTGTGGTGGAACTGACTGCAGCCCACCAGGTCCAGATGAGCAGAATATGTCAAAGGAGAAGGAGTGAAGTTTGGAAGAGTGGAGACCTGGGAAATCCCACTGTGTGGTGGGGCATCTTCTGCACAATATTTTCTACTAAGAAAATCACTGTTCTTGCATCATTTTGGAAGCTACTTAACTCTATAGACCAGCAAATAAAGCCTGTGTAAAACCTTTGGTATCCTTTTTTGTCAATAGCTCTCACAGCTTCAACTAAAAATGTAATTTTTACTTAAATATTGGATATTTTAAGCTGGAACAGAGCTCCATGTTAAAGTGTCTCCTTATCATGCCCAAGGCCCTGGGTTTTATCCCAACACACACACACACACACACACACACACACAAAGAATGAATATTTGATAGGTGAAGATATTAAGATAAATTAAAATCTAATGTTCCTCATAATTTTATTATAAATTTTTTTCAATAAAATGTAGAAAAAATAGAAGGACTAAGAAAGAGGGAACAGTTTGTTCTAACAAAGGATGCTTGAAAATTTTTACCAAATCATTTTATTTATTTATAAAATATAAACATATTAATTATATTTCACTATGCCTCTCTGTATTTATGTCTGGATTTACCTGTTATATTGGCATGGGTAAATGACTGCACCCTACTGATCTAGACTATAGATTTAGAATTTTTTATGGAATGATTTTATAGCCCCTTTCTAAAGAGGCCTATGTTGAGAAGGCTAAACATATATTTAATACATGCATTTTGGTGAACTCAGATGCTATGTTACATAAATCCAAGATACTTCATATAATGAACTGGTTTTAGAACTCTCTAATGAAATATCTGGAATATTGAAGCAGTATGCTTCTGCAGGAAAACTTTTCATTGGACTTTCCTTGTCAAAATCCTCTATTAAGAGGTCCTTCCATAGATTGCCGTGTAGTAGGGCTTGCTGAGTGACGATTACTTGGAAGTGTGTGCAGATCTTTTGGCCTAGGTGCTAGATAGGTAGGTGCAGAAGTGTCTTGAGATTCATGCTGGAAGAAGCCAAGATTTCCATGAAAACCTGGAGATCCTTGATAGAAATATGGATATTAAAGGACATTTTGGTGATGTCTCAGAAGTGAGGAGCAGCTTCTTGGAACCTGGAGGAAGGTGGTCCTTGATGTGGAATGACAAAGACTGGCTGAGCTGTGATCTAAGTGTTCCATGAAGTCAGAACCGGAGTGTGATGAAATTAAATATGTAACCAAGGAGATCTCTAAGCAATGTGTGCAAGGTTCAGCTGGTCCTCCTTATTATTTATAGGCCAGTGCAAAGGAAAGATGTGAGTTAAAGTGTTGTGAAGCCAAAGAAAGGAGCTTGGAGATGTGGAAAATCCTCGACCAGCCAGATAGAAAAAAAGTGAAGAGGTTTGCTCAGAAGAGAATACTAAGGATGTAGCTGAACAACTCTTTGACTGGTTCATAGGTAAGACCTGTAGCACCTGTGCAGACGGATGCATCCACTGCACATCACGCACTTCACATTCAACCTGCTCGTGTTTTCTTGACATCTCTGCTTTGCCTTCTGCATTGTCATTGTGATCCTCTTGCAGTGTGGTTCTCCTCTAGTAGGCCTCCTACTCGCCCTCTTGCAGTGATCCATTTTTATGATAGATACACACTTATGCATATCAGCTAACCCTTAAGCTAGGTATTGATTTACTTACTCATCAAACATGTGTTATCCATCCTTTATCTGTCAGCCACTGAGACAGACATTTTATCTTCTGTCCCCACAAAACTCATCAAGGCCTTTGATAGTAGGAGAAAAGACACATAGTTATTCAGACATAAAAACAACAGTAGAATTTAAAATAATAGAAAAATACACGTCTCCCTTCCCCCACCTTTCCTGACTTTGAAGACAGATGAAGGAAGAAGAAGAAAAGTAAACCTGACATTTCTAAGTTTTAGCCAGGACTCCTGACGGCTGTGTGGGAAACCTTAGATTTTATTAACGCAAAGCCAGGCCCAAATGGAATGTCAGATTTTCTCTGTAATAAAATGCAAGGAATGCAGTTTCTTATGAGGATATAAAAAGAAATAACTTAGGAGGATAAAAAGCCGGGAGATTGTATTCTGAGAGGCAGATTTGGGGGACAAGGGATGAAGAGCCAATGTCCCCAGGAGGAGGAGTCTGAAACCTGCAGGGCAGTATCACAGGTGAGGAGCCTCATGGTCAGCACAGGGAGGACTTGCACCAGGGATGAAGGATGCTCAGCTTTGCTGTTTGTACTGCTGTAGTGTGAATCATGCGTCACCTCAGCCATCGGGTGAGGGGCTTTTAGGAACTCCAGGTGTTGGGGCTTATTTTCTCTTATAGGTGAATGCAAAACAGGAAATAGAAAACAGGTCTTCTCCCTTGGGATGTGATGTCTTCATGGAAACAGATGATAGGGTTTATTGGAATCACAGCACTGGCACCAGAATCAACTGTACAGTCCTCAGGGACCATAGCAGTCCTCTAAGGCTGATGGAAGCAAGTGCCACAGTGGTGACTCCAGCGACAAAGGCTGAGGGCCCTACAGTGCTGTACCTGTGGAAGCCCAAGGTCAACTCTCTTTAGGGCTGGTTCCTTCTGAGGGTGAGGCAGGGGTGGGTTCCAGGCCTCTCTGCCTGGACTGCACAGGGCTATCTTCCTTGTGCTTAAAATGTTTCTTCTTTATGTGTCTGTGTCTGTGTCACGGGTCCTCTTCCCACGAGGACATCAGGCATATGGAATTAGGGCCCATCCTAATGACCTCTTTTAGAAAAATCTACCTCCAGATATGAACACATTTGAGGTGCTCTAAGTTTGGCCTTCAGCATGTGTACTGTGGGTGTATACAATTCAACCCAAGACACAGATTTATACAGATCTTGGAGTGGGCATTAAGCTTCCTATAGATGATACGGATATTGATCTTGTGTTTTTCATCTCAAAAGAAAGATAAGGCAGCCTCATCATATATTTGAGTTTGCAACCATTTTAAAGATTTACAGAATTATATTTGGCAAATTAAGTAACTAACCAGTACAGTTCTGTGGCAAAACTCTGATACAACACAGGTCCCTGACTCCAAACCCATGTACTGAGGATGCTTCATTTGTTTCTTGCTTATACACATACCTCTGATGCATGTTAGTAGTGTATACCACTACAAATTTAAAATAATTATTAAAATTAACAGAGCTTCCAGTTTCTTAGTTGGATTTTATGCCAAGAAAAAATTACAGTATGAAGAAATTCATCCTAAATAACCTGTAACAATAATCATATAAATTTGATTTCATATAAATAGTAAAAGGATTTTATAATAAAGTAAGAAAAGGAGAATTCTGTGAGTAGATGTTATTTTAACATACATCTTAGGACTTTTTTAAGTTACAGATATGTTCATGTTATTTTTACTTTCATCATGAACATTGACATTTATTAAAGAAGATATAATAATAATAATATTTACAAAATAATAATATTAATAATAATATTTACAAAACTAGGGCTTTTCAAGTCACATTTATGTTCATTCTATTCATTCTTTAGTAGCATTGTGAACCACCAATAACAAAAACTTTAATATAAGCTATATATTAATATCATAATCTTGAAAGGGACAAATGCACCTAAATAAATTAAGAAAAAATTTTCTTTTTTACACAGAAAATTGACTTCTGGTAAAAAAAAAAAAAAGTTCTCTTAACGTTATTGGGAATGCTACTTCCAATAAATTTTAACATCTGGAGACCTTTAGAATGTCTTTGGTCAATTATGCTTAGGAAATAAATGAGTGAAGATGAAGAGATTTGTTTACTGTTGAATTTGTCAGATGCCAAAAAAAACAAAACCCAAACAACAAAAACTAACACTGTGAATGTCTCCATAAAGGTAATCGGGCATAGGGCATGTTACAGATGCATGCGATATTATGGAACTCATTATTTGGGGCTCACACTGCAGGGGCAGAATTTTGAAAACATTCTTCCAGAAGCTGTTCCAAATGCATGAGGATTATTTTATTCCAACAAGTGTTCATCAAGGGCCTCCTATATTCAAAATACCAGGCTTGGTGTTTGGAAGTTTAGTTTAAAAACGGTAGAATATTATTAATACAAATAGCAACAGGGAAGGGTATGTTTAGGGTTTCGATTTCTAATTGTTTCCTTTACTCCTTTATATAACGTGATCAAAAAGTAATTATGGGCAGTTAAATATTTCATATCTTCTATACCCAGAGTATACTGAATATCATTGTTTGCAATGATCATCTTTGATCAAGGAACAATCTTTATAGATAAAAAACTATTTTATATGTAGTTTCAACATTAAATGTCTATTATTCTATTATGCTTATTTGCTTGACATGATTAAAATAATAGACATCAAGTGAAATGTTTATTGTTTACTAACACATAATTGTATTTATAAAAATTAAAATGATTTAGATGCAAACTATATATTCATGAGCAAAATACTGTAATAAAATAACTGATTTATATATGTTAATTTTTATATGTCTGCTTTAGTTTGGATGTTTAATAGTGTAGAGTACAAATTTTCTAAATATTCTGGAGAAATCATAGCTTCCAGAATTCATTGTAGGGTCATTAAATAAAATTATGATAGGTAATTTATTGAAAAAAAATTGTTCTCAGGTCACATACTGTTCTAAAAATAATGGTGCATTGCAGTTTGCTAATGAACCGTTAACAATGTTCCATTGGTTTGCACTATTTTGAAAGTCAAAAGTATTCATGCACATTTATAAGGATGCCATTTACATCTTGAAATTGATGTAGTGAAGCCATCATTCTCATTAGGGCTGTGTTCTAAGAACAGAAGGGGGTCTCAATTGGGAAACAAGCCTGGGAGGGATAAAGCAACCAAGCAGGGCAGAAAGTAGTGGCCAATAAACCACTCAAGTAAGAGCATTTACTCAAGAAATAAAAGACAGATGGATTTCCCATGACTGGAAAGAGCTCAGGAAGTAAGTGATGTGGTGGTAAAGATCAAGGGCTTGAGACCCAAACAGCCTGTGTTCACCTCCCGTCTACCAACTACTCCATTTGTGAGCTTGCTTCAAGTGGTTCAGTTTCTCTTACTATAAAGATCCTCATTCAAGGACCCTCTTTTGAAACATGCAGCCAACCATGTTCACTTTGTAGGATCGTAAGGATAATCAAAGAGTAACCTATGTTCAGGGCTCAGCATTGTGTAGCACACAGCAAGCGTTCATTAAAAGATAAATTTTATTATGAATAAAGATTTTGGAATATCTAAAAACAATTTTTTTAGAAATGTGTTTTTTAAATTTAGGTTTTTGCCACTAATTCAGATCAGAGATAACATAAACCTATGTCTATATACAAATTTTTCTATAGGCCACTTGTTTGAGATTTTATTCTTTTCATTATGCATAAGCTCCTCAACATTGCTTCATTTTTTATGGTTCTCAGATGTTACCTGGCTATACAATGTCATGCTTTTAGTTCAAATAATAAAATATGTTGGCAAGGGGACAATCCTGTTCTTTACATGAGCAAAGTAAAAATTATATCTGTGTGCACATATGCAAAGAATGCATAGTATGCACACATTCTGCTGGTTAGTAGAAGAACCAGGTAACAAAGGCAAGATTTTTGTTAGATAGTTTCACTGTTGTAGTGTGTTCTTTGGGAATAAAGATAGGAAGCAAACCTAGAGTTAATTAGAGCCTCCTCCAACTCCTTAAAAAGACCTATCAGTCCAGAATCACCTCTTCATTTCTGTGTATCTCTCAGGCCTTGTAAACAACTTGTGAAAACCTTCTCTAACTGACAGCTCTGAACCATCAAGGGTATCTGTGCGAACGCTTCCACTCAGCTGCCAATGGATCCCCTGGCAAAGGGTTTTGAACAGCACATCTTCTTTTAAAATCGTATTTAGCAAAAAGGATCTAAAGTATTCTTAAATCAGTAAGACTGGGAAATTGAGTCCACTCTTCATATCACACCAACCTGATGTTCAATTTGGTACAAGACATCATTCAAATTTCTTGCCTTTCTAAACATTCAAAAATTCAGAGTTCACACGTACAGATCAGTTTGGAAAAACGTCTAGTGTTCAGAGGTTTTAAGTAAAATGCTTTTTGTCCTTATCTGAGGATATCAGGAGATAAAAGAATTTCATGTCGGCTTTACTTGAAGAAAATTCCTAATTATCTATTTCATTGTGAGCATGTGGACAGATTTAGAAGGTCATCTTTGAAGTCATGCACGCGTGCACGCACGCACTCTCTCGCGCGCGCACACACACACACAATTGTCTGAAACAGTTTTCAGTAATTCTATCAAGAAAATAACTTCTGGCATTGAGCCACTCTAATATATATCTGAATGAAGCTCATAAGAAATAAGGATTTTGGTCATATCCTGGGGGAGACATAAAGAGAACAGTAGAAAGACAGCATGCTTGTGCTTACATGCATAAATTTACAACAAAACTATTTTCAGTTTGCACTGTAATATTTTCTCAGATTATTTACTTTTATTGCACTATTTATTAGACTTACAATAGGGTTCTGTGACCAAGACGAGGTAATGGACAATGTCTGAGGAAATGGATAATGAGATGAAGGTAGCACACAGGTGCACTCATGCAATTGAACCATTTATTAAGTTTATTAGCGTTTTTATTGCACATGCCCATACAAAAGCTACATTGAAATGAGGGGAAAGTTCTGGAGCAAGCCAACAGCAAGGAAATTTAATGTTAAGGATGCACTTTTATACTTGAATTGCCCCATTGGAGAGTATATATAGACATAAAGCACAAAATTTTATTCCTTCAAAATGAGAGACAGGGCCTGGAAATTGATTGAAATTACTGTTACAAAAGACGACGTATATTCTTGAATTATACTCAATCAAGAAAGGCCAAATTTCATTTTGAAGCAAATAATGTTATATATTTATGTTTGATATCCGAGATAGATGACAAGAAGATAAATTTTATTAATTTAAAATGAAGTGTCAAGAATTATATTCTAAACCTACCTGTTGGTGTAAATCAGGGTTCTGTGATGTACCATAAATACCAAAATGACAGAAATAGTAATTTTGAGTGAAAGGACCTTGATGGCCCTGGGCAAAATACCAAAAAGGGTACATATCTTTGTCCCCTCCAAATGACTCTATTAACACAACTCCTCTCTCTTCAAACAGCTGAGTGACACCAACCTCAGGCCCCCATTCTGGATTCCAGGCAAGCCTCTATAAAAGAGAAAAGTTCTTTACCTACTAAATATTCAATGTGAACTTTTGGTCAGTAATAAGGTACCCAAATCTGAAATCTTCCTCATCAGAAGACACTGGGCTCATTGTCCATTTCACTCAGATACATATATTTGAAACTGAGGATTGAACCCAGGAAAGGGATGCTTAAGTACTGAGCAACATCCCCAGCCCTTTTTATATTTTATTTGGAGACAGGATCTCTCTGAGTTTCTAAGTGCCTCACTAGGTTGCTGAGGCTGGCTTTGAACTCATTACCCTCCTGCTTCAGCCTCTCTCTAGATCCACTGGGATTGCAGGGATGCACCACCGCGCCCAGCTTCAGTGTCCATTTCAAATCCTCACCTGCATGTAGAACCTCTCCTTGAGTTTGAATAAATAAAAACTAGAGAAGACATGTCTGGCCCTGAACCAACACTTGGTCCATCATCAAAAACACACATTTTCCCAAGATTCCACTTTAAATATTGGCCTCCTAGCATGGCACCACAGACTTTATCACAACTGGTTTCTCTCCATGTGCAGGAACTTGTGGGTGATGTCTAGGCAACACACTAAAACATTTTACACATTTCTTTTATCTCTTCCTATCAGGAGACATTCATTCTGTGTGAGAATTTATATTGAGCTCTTCCTCAAGGTAGTTTTACTCAATTGTTATAAGGTATGATCCACCGTGGGTGTGGGCTCTTGATGCGTTTTTTCATGTTCCATTTTTTTTTAGTTTGTTGCTGATCTACTTTTTTCTATAACATTGCTGCATATCAACTTCATGAACATATAAAATACACGTATTCATCTTGACATGATAATTTACACATATTCATTTTTACATAATAAATTGTGTTTGCGATCAGCACCTTGGGATATTGTCCTACACTCCTTTCTCTGCCTTGAGGCCCAGCTCACCCTGACCTAAAGTTCCCCCAGTCAGGTCTCTTTTTCGCCTCCAAGACAGCCCTTGAACATAGACTTCACTCCCCCTATCTTAATGCTCGCCCATCCATCCCTCATGGATAGTAAAGAAGCTTTCTTCATGGTATTATTTTCCTCTCTTTTACCTTTTGCTGTAGAACATTGCTTTTATCTTCTTTATTTTCTTAATTCTGAGTGGACAGAAGGGGAAGAGTGGTCAAGAGTTTTGGACCCTAGGGAGATGACTGGCTGAGATACAGAACCTTGCCTTTCAGATACAAGGGCCAATGCTTGCAGTCAGTGAAAGGGACCCATGTTCATTTGTGTCCTTATCGCTGTTTTCCTATGTTTCTTGGTAAACAGAAAATGAAGATTCTGAAACAGGAAGTTGAGCATTTGTGGGTGGTTTTCTAATTGAGATTTGAAACTAGGGCTTTCAACAGGTAAGATCCAGTTCACAGTTCCATCTTGGACTGGTAAACAAATCTATCACTCCTTGATTGGGACAGAGTGGTCACTTAAGTCCAGTAAGACTCTGTCTTGCTGTGTCATTCAAGGTCCATTGTTCATGCCTTGTCTAGTCGGTTAGGGCTTTTACTATGAAGCTATCTATTCTATCCAGCTACCTCCTGCACAGAGTTGCCTTCTGCTAGTAAGACAATTAATGGTGGACATTTTTTGTCCCTGCTCCTGGGGATTGATCTCTGAGATGCTCGACCACTGAATTATATACCTCAGCCCTTTTTAAGACAGGATCTCACTAAGTTGCCCAAGCTGTTCTCAAACTTGTGATCCTCCTGTCTTAGTCCTCCAAATCTAGGACTACAGATGTGCACCAACATGCTCAACTGCACACTAAAGATGATATAATATATTCACAATTGGAGAAAGAGAATTCCAATATAAAACCAGAGTCACGAAAGTAGCCCATAGTAAAGATGATGACATTATATCATCTTCAAAATATTTTTACACAATGTTTTATAAGGAGAAATCTAAAAGAAAAAAAATAATGTTCATAAGTTGGTTGCAGCATCACGGATATTCAGCCAGATATCTATGCTGTAAACGCAGGTTCCTCTCATGGGCTAAGTAATGAATTGTTGTGTGTCAAAACTAATATTTGCTATATATGACTCCTGTCTGCTCTATGGTGGGCTCCGTATGTCTCTGCTGTTTCTCTTGTCTGAGTTTCACAGGCCAACATCAAGACATCAGGATGCCAGCAACAGGATTGTGTTCCCTTTTCAAATCTCAAAACCATCCCAATAAAATCACCTTTAGATTCAACAATAACTTTGAACTATTATGAATACCATTTAATTTCAAAAGGATTTTCTTATTACAATTTCATCCATCAAATTTCTAGAAGCTTCCTGAAAAGTTAGGGACTCATCTCTTCTTTAATTTAATATATTGAAATTTTTAATACAATGTTGATGCTAGCTCTCAGCTGAGTTCAATAGTAAAGAAAAAATGGGGTCGGTCAGAGGTGGATACATGTTTTTCTACTACATATATTTTAGTTTCTAAATATTCTCAAATATGTAGATTACGAATGATTTATTATAAATCTTATTACTTTATTTCATAGTTTTTCATTATTATACAAGTTTTGCATATTGAATGCATTTCCTTACTAACCCATGATGTGAAAACTACATAATAATGTTTCATAATTAATAATGTAAATAAAATCTGAAAATAAAAATCCAATAGTTTAATTTTTTGAATTTAATATAATAACTGTTATTACATGAAATAATTTTACAAAAATAGCAATTAGAATATAACCTAATCTCTATTAGACTATTATTTATTGTAACTTAAATTTTTGTAAACACCTCTTACCTCAAAAATTTCTAAACCCAACTGTCTAACACATTCTCGCGACTTTTCAAATTATTTATTCATCACCCTTTTTATTTAATCATTTGAAATCCTTAAAAGTTGTTTTTGTGTATAAAATTAGCAGCTTTCACAATGAGCACTAATTGCTGCATTTTAAACTTGTAAAAAATAATTGTACATCTAAATTGCTACTGAAGGAAATGGTTTTTAGCCTGCAAAGCCCATTAGGGGATTTTTCTGAGAAGTTACTGGAAACTTTATCCTTGTTTTGTGGCTGCTTAGCTCTCACCACTAAATCTAAGTGAGGTGCCTTAGATTTACTTCTGATTTGGACAGTCTCGCTGGATGCGATGATGCCAGATAGGATGTGCAGTCACTCTTCTCAGGCTCAGTGTGAAGGAGAGGCTGGATCGAGAGCAAGACCAACTTCCAGATTGAACTTGGAATTCCTGGAGCTTTCAGGGCACCAGAGACCGCACTTCCTTCTTTAAGTTACAATGAAGTTACCCACAGGACTCACGGAAGAGTCCTGACCAACCTAGGAAAATGGTCAGGCAAGTTAGCTCAAGAAGGCCAGCCAAACCCAATGCCAATGGCTATGTGATATCAGAAACTGCGCTATCCCATGAAGCGCCCAAGCCTCCCTGAATTAGAAGCATCTCACCATTACTACTGACCTTGAAAAACTAACTTATCATCCTAAGTCCAAGAACATAGTGATTGATAACAGCATTAGAAGAGCAAAGCTCTTGAATCTAGCTTCTTCACCCAGAGTCTTCTAGAAGCCTTCCTAGAAGACTTCACTTGCAGGGGAGGATTCCCCACAAGGCTAACGGGAAATTATTAAGGGGGATTCCATTCATCCATTTATCATCCAGTCATTGCCTATTATTAATGACTCTTGTGTTTAATCTCCTAGGAAGAGACCAATTAATAAGAAAGACAAGGTCCCTGCCATGATAGAATTAACATCTACATTATTATATCTCCCATAGAAAATTTATGAGGAAAATAATGAAGCAGGATAAGATTTTCTAAAATGAAACACGAAACTGAGATCTAAACTGGATGGCGGGTAAATGCTCAAAGCATTGGCAAACATGGAGTAGACTCCGTGAAGGAAGTTCAGTTGTTAGGCAGCTGCAGGAAGAGCTGTTGGCAATGGAGACTGCAAGTGGAGGGTGCTGGCACTGGTCCACCCTGGACCCAGTTGAAGAATGATGGGAACCCAGTGACTGAGGCCCAATGAGCAAAAGAGAATATGACCGGAGATCATCAGGAATCACATGGCTTAGGGGCTGGAGGCCATGGAGAGAACTCTGGATTTTATTTTCATAGCTATAGGGAAATAATTGCAAGGTTTTAAGCAGGAAAAAAGGTATTATCCGATATTTTCAAGTGTTGTTGTCATGAATGGCTGTACTTATGACATTCCATGGTTCAAATTCAGAAACTGCACCAATGTCAAAAATACAATAGCTATGCAGCTAGGCACAGGAATGTAAAAAGAAATTATGTAGCAGTTTTCACAAAAATTGAAGGAGGTGAAGTCAAATAGAAAACTATGTAATATTAATTGAAAAAGAATGTTATCAAATGGTAATTCAAATACACAAGTATGAGAATGACATGCAAAGTAAGAATGTGTGAAAATGGTATGTTTATGTGCAGCTAAAAACTGGCTAGCAATATAAAGTTCTTTCTTTATATACCTATTTCAAGTGTTTTTTTAATTTCCTTTGCTAATCACAAATCTCTGAACCAGTGTATTTTGGACACGTGCTACATTGAAAAGACTGAATTTTAAGGCATCTTCTTAGCCCATTTTCAACTATTTCCATAGATTGCTCCTGTGACCAGCCAAATCCACTTTTTTGTTGTTGTTGTTACTGGAGATTGAACTCAGGGGCACTTTGCCACTGAGCTACATCCCCAACCCTATTTTGTATCTTATTTAGAGACAGGATCTCACTGAGTTGCTTAGTGCCTTGGAAATTGCTGGCTTTGAACTCAAGATTCTCCTGTCTCAGCCTCCTGAGCCACTGGGATTACAGGGGTGTGACACCACACCTCCCAAATTCACTATTTAAAACTATCCTTTGCTAAATAGGTTCCTGCTCTTCTAATGGGAGGATATCATCTCTTACTGCAGAATGGAGCTTGTTCATTATTGCAGTATCCTTTCATCTCAAGCATGACCACAACTGGATCCCTTCAACACAGAACCAGCTTCTCAATCCACCCCAAAGCAATTTATCATACATTTTCTGAGTATAGACCTTAAGTCTCAGCTGGATTCAAATTCAACCAGCAAATTATTTCTCTCCTTCCACTTAATGACCTCCTCTATTATTGAAGACAATTCTTACACTATAGGATCATTGATAGGAGTCAAGTGGTAGACGATAAAGATAAAGTGCTTACTTGTAACAGGGCCTAAAACAAAACCAGTAAATCCTAGCAGTTATCCACTCTAGTGCCTTCTGTGTACAGATCGAACTTCAGATTTTCATTTCAATATGTACTTGTATTTATGAACTACTTATGGACCCATATCATTATGAATTTGTGGTTACTGATAATCTAAAGCTTTCTGACAAAACAAGTTGAGGGAGATCACAAATATTGTATTCCTTTCCTAGATATTCAAAGAAAAGTCACAGTATCTAAAGATAGTCTTAAGGTCTTTGATTTCAAATCAAACAAAAAACCTGATAACATAAAGTTCTTGGCAAAGTTTCCTAAAAAGTGACAAAATAATTTGGACATATTTTCACCTATATAAAAGTACATAAGTTATTTGGGGGCAATTTAGGTTTTGACTATTTGGATTTTTACAAGTTATGATATAAATAATAGTTTGCAAATTCATTTCTCTGAACGCTGTCTAGGTCAATGTCTGTCTTTCCATCATCTGGGTGACTTTTCCTTCCTCTTCACTTTTTCAGGAAATAAAACACCTTAGGAAACCACCCCCAGAGAGGAGTGGACCTGTGAACTCGCTGTTGGCTGTGAGGGAGCAGTCTTCAACCTGAACAACCCCCAGCAGGCTGTTGACTCAGCTAGACTACAACAAAGCCAGGATTTTGCAGTTTGTTTGTTTTTTTTAGCCTGTCATTTCAATCTACCTAAATACATAACTTAAATTATTTTTTCTATAACTGACATTGCTATAGTCTGTATGTTCTTTCATTGTGTAATATAATTCTAAATTAAGCAAAATATAATTCTAACTCATTTCTAAGTTTGTAAAGTCTCACCTACCTTCATTAACGATTCCTGAGATCAGTGCCATGATACAGATATACTTGAAAAGAAAATAAGAATATACAAGGTAGATGTGTGTTGTCACATGCATTTAAAGACCACTCTCAGTCCTTCTCTATGATTTATAGGAAAACACTTTTATTGTTCGCAATCTTTTTGTTTTTGGTGCTGGAGATTAAACCCAGGGGTAATCTACCACTGAACTACATCCCCATAAGTTTTGTTTTTCCTTTGAAGCAGGACTTACCAAGTTGCTCAGGTTGGTCTTGAACTTGTGATCCTCCTTCCTCATCCTCCCAAGTTTTTATCACTCACTTTTGAAATCTGTCAGTAGATTTTTAGATAAAAATTAAGTTTTGGACAAATATTGTAGGGATGAAACAATTTGCCTGTCTAGAGACATCTGAGAGAAGTATAAAAAATATTGCTTAAACAGTTTGAACCAAAGGACTTTGTAACACAGAAGGAGAGAAAACAGACACTTCCCATGCTGAGACGCAGCCCCCTAGAATTCTTCTCCCAACATTTAAATAATATCTCAAATAGATGCTGTAGCCCTCTGGTCTGTCTGAACTATTAATGACCATTGTGACTTCCAGGATTTAAAGTCCTGTTCAGCCTCACACAGGGTGTTGACCATTCATCCACTTCAGGTCCTTGCCCTGGCTCACCCAGGGCCCTGGAGAGAAGGCAGGGACCCTGCAGCTCCTGATGCAGCTCGCCCTGCTCATCACCCCTGTGGTCCTCCCAGAGTCCCACAGGAGAGGAGCAGAGGGGTAACTGGGGACCAGAAAGTGTAGTGGCTACCAAGGGACAGATGCTCCAGTTACAGCCTTAAACTCGGAATAAAAATACAGAATCTTTTGAGGAAATAAATGAAAAAAATAAGGCAAAAATAATGAAAGCAACAAACTTCAATGTGAATACACACATGCATGAGAATGGAATCCAAGATGAATAAATGTTCTAAAATAAATTTTTAAAATGGAAGGATGAATTCTGAATGATAAATGTTGCCAAAAAAATGCACAATACAAACACGTGGCAAATGGTTAAAACATTACTGTCTTATTAGTACACTGAAAGCATCAAGGTATAAACAAATGTTGTAAGCTAAAAAGGGAAGATATATACATGCCAAAACACATTATGATCCTATCATTGGGTCAATGAAAAGATATTGATTTAATTTCGACAAAACTAAATTTAAAATGTGTTAAAAGTTTAAATTGTGACCACTAAAATAGAAAGGGTATATAACCCTCGAACTACTAGAGGAAAATTAAGTCCAGACCAAAAAAAAAAAAAAAACATTAAAAAAACACAAACTAGAAAGAGGCAGACATCATAAGTAATAAAGATGCATAAATCAATTCAAATATATCAATGATCATAGCTAACACAGATATACCGCTTCCTAAGGTCAAACCTTCTGAGTATATAGTACAATTTGAAAAAAGAAAATAGCAATATCATGTTTATGTGAAGCATATATAACACAAAAATACCCAGAAATATTACAAAAAATGAAAATCATGAAAGGTCAATGCTTTCAAATGAAATCTGAAATTTAAGTCTCAATAAAAATGCACTGTATGTTTACAATGAGTTTCTCCATATAAGTTGGTATATTTCACACATAATTTTAAAATAAGATTTTATAAGAAAATGTGGCAAACCTAACAATGGATATACTTAATAATAAGATCTCAAAATGTAAAAAGCAAAACTATATAGTTATATTGACAGATTTACGGAGCCTCTACTATCAAGC
This sequence comes from Marmota marmota marmota, assembly GCF_001458135.2. Taxonomy (NCBI): domain Eukaryota; kingdom Metazoa; phylum Chordata; class Mammalia; order Rodentia; family Sciuridae; genus Marmota; species Marmota marmota. The sequence goes on along the minus strand of NW_025999932.1, from coordinate 6,789,357 downwards.
AAAAGAAAGCATATAAAGTACTTAAACTATTGTCTTAGATAACATATTGTATATATGCATATATGTATACACATATACACATCTCTTATATTAAATAACTATAAAATACATCATTTTTTTTTCACAGGGGAAATGCTTTGTACATTTTGGGTTCATAGAAATAGTCCTGACCACTTTTAAAGACTGGTATTCAATTAAAAATCATGAAATTCTTACAAATATATATTCACAAATTGAAAAATATGCAGAACACAAAGAAGATAATACACCGAGGGTGAGGACCTTCAGTTATGCTCACAAAACAGATGCATATAAATGAGCTTTAAGAAGATGTTCAAGAACTACTTGTATTGTGTGCTTCTGTTCATAAAAATTTCAAAAAAAGTTAAATTAAAACATGGTGCAGTATGCTTAGCACAAGGTAAAACTGTAATGAAAACCAAAGAGCAAATAAGATCAAACTCAGAGGCAGCAGTAGGAAACAGGGAGATGGGACAGGTGCTTGGAAGTTCTTTGTGATATTTGCAACGTATTTTTTAAAAAAAATTTTAGAGAAGGTGGTATTAGATGTCATGATGTTGTCCTTTAATTACCATTAAATCATCATTGTGCATAAAAAATAGTATGCTAATGCTTGCTGCAGCAGTATGACGACCTCAGGTGAAATGACCTATGTATCTATTGAAATGATCATATGATTCTAAGTCTATTGGTGTGATCAATTACATGTATTGATTTCTGAATGTTGAACCAACCTTGCATCCCTGAGATAAAACCCAATTGATCGTGATGCACTATCTTTTTGATATGGTTTTGTATTCAATTTGCCAGAATTTTATTGAGAATTCTTGCATTTATGTTCATTAGAAATATTGATCTGAAGTTTTCTTTCTTTGATGTTTGTTTGGCTGGTTTTGGAATCATGGTAATATTGGCCTCATAGAAGGGGTTTGGAAGGGCTCCCTCATTTTCTATTTCCTGAAACAATTTGAGGAGTATTGGTATTAGTTTTTTCTTTAAAGGTCTTGTAGAACTTAAATGTGTATCCATCTGGTCCTCAGTGTGTAGAGCAGCACAATTCAAAATAGCTAAATTGTGGAACCAGCCTAGATACCCTTCAGTAGATGAATGGATGGAGAAAATGTGGCATATATACACAATGGAATATTACTCAGCATTAAAAGAGAACAGAATTATGGCATTTGCAAGTAAATGGATGGAGTTGGAGAATATAATGCTGAGTAAAGAAAGCCAATCCCCAAAAACCCAAATGCTAAATGATTTATCTTATATATGATGCTGATTCATAATGGGGATGGGAAGGAGGAACATGGGAGGAACAGATGAACTGTAGATAAAGCAAAGGGGAGGGAGAGAAAGGGAGGGGTATGAGGGTAGGAAAGATGGTGGAATGAGATGGACATCATTATCTAAGTACGTGTATGAAAACGCAAATGGTATGAGTGTATTCTGTGTACAACCAGAGACATGAAAAATTGTGCTCTATTTGTGTAATATGAATTGAATTGCAATCTGCTGTCACATATAACAAATTTGAATAAATTTTAAAAGACCTACGTAAAAAAATCAAGTTTTTAATGTTAAGTGATACACTTTATTGTTTGTACTTTATTGTTTGTATTGCATTGTATTCTCTTTGTTAATTCCTTTCATGTTTAAAATGTAAATTTAGAAAATGCACTTTATTTAACTGGAAAAAAAATACTTGGTGAAAGTGTGCAATATTCTCTCACAGGGTCACTTTCCGGTACATGATTATGATGACTTTCCATTGTCACCCTGTGATAACAATAGCAGATTGCTCTCATTTAAGCACAGACCAATCCAGACACTTTTAAATTTTATGTTTGTCATGCGGGGACTTCGTCTGCACACTTCCTTTAAATCTAGTGACAAAATCACATTATTTGCTACAGTGTTCAAAATCCTGCAATTTGGTTTTAAGTTTTCCAAATTGAATCAAAGATAATTTATAGTATTGCTGGACATAAAAGCCTTCTAAATAAGAAAATCCAGAGTGTGAACTGAATCTATGTCATTTACATGCACCAAGGAATAGGTTCATAACTTCAAATGACATCTGCCATTGATGTTATCTAGGTATGTAGTATGACCTATAATCATAAAGTATTCTTGTGTTCTAGTATTGTTTTTTAATTGATTTTTAATTCTGTTGTTCTTTCATTTGGGTACAAATAATGTTGATTGGCTTCACATAAACAATTAGGTCATTTCTTTTTCTTGGTTTGAGGCACTGACTCTTAAGAGACATTAGTCCTGTTTCTTCTCCTATTGAAAGCAAGTGACCAACAGTCAGAGTGTTGTTCCTAAGGTTCTCTGACAATTTCTTACATAACTGCACCAAATATCGCCTCCTCTGATGCCCGTCTGTGTCCCACTTTGTCATTCTTCTCTTCCGGATCCATTTATCCCTCAGCAGATTGGTGCCCTAGGTCCAGGCAAAATTGCATTATCCTTCCTTAAAAATCCCCTCCAATTTCCACTACAGATTTTAATATTCTTTTCAGAGAATCAGGTTACAAAGTCCAATAGAATTAACAGTTCTAAAAATATCAAATTGTATCTCATCTATTCTTATCCTTGTTAGACTACTCCATCAGGAATGGCTGACTCATCAGAAGTTGAAAGTATGGAAAGAACTGAACACCAGCAAATTGTTAATAGGTGTGCATTTAATTATGAAGGAGCACAGAACACAGAGAATCAAGCCTAGGTGCTGACACCGCTCAGGCCTCTAGCTCAGAATGTTCCAGGAGAGTTAGGGTAGATTTTCTGGTGCTGCAATTTGTTATTGCAAGGGACCATGGTGGCCACTGCAAATCTACTTGGCCTCTTCTATCAGTCACATACCTCATGGTCAGTAATCCATGACTGTTGAAACTGCTCGCAGCTGATGCACAAATACAGTCATGTAGGGCCTGAGGTTTGGGCCAACCATGGACTGAACATGATGGTGATCTGTAAGATTATGATGAAGCTGAACCTCCAACCTCCTGATATTGTAGCCATCTTAACATCACAGCACAAAGCATCAATCGTGTGTCAGTGGTATTGCTAGTGCACACAAACCCACTGCACTGCCCATCATGTAAAAGTCAGCACATTCAATTTTGTGCATGATCTTTGATAAGGATAATAAACCACTGTTGCTATATTAATATATTCATTATATTCTATTTTATTACTATTTTAGAGTGTCTCCTTCTATGTATTAAATGAAGTTTCCTAAAACTCAGTATGTCACATAAAGTCAGCAGCCTCATACATCTTGTGTCTTTGGCCTCTCTTGATTTCATACTGTTCTCTTGTGCTTGATTGAATCTCATGCTCTTTTGTTCATCACGGTCCTATAAGCCATCCTATGTACCTATGTATATATGTATGTAGAGATGGATAGACAGAGGCATCGACTTTATGTGTAGAGTAGGCCATAACATCTAGGTTTCTACAAGTGAACTCCAAGATGTTCACACAATGAAATCACTAGGGACACACATTTCTCATACCATATCCCTGCAGTTCAGCCATGCGTGACTGTACTGTCATAACATAACCCATATATTGAAGATTGCTATAAGTAACCAGACTCACAAACACATACACTCTTACTTTTCCACTGCTCAGAAACACACATGGGAAAATGGAGGAACTTTGATTGGGCAAAGTGGAGGGAGGGGTAGGGAGAAGGCATGGGAGCAGGGCAGTTGGTGGAATGGCATGGACATCATTACCTTAGGTACATGTATGACTGAACGTATGGTGTGACACTACATGGTGTACAACCAGAGAAATGAAAAGCTGTGCTGCAATTGTGTACAATGAATCAAAATGCATTCTGCTGTCATAGATACCTAATTAAAATAAATAAACAAATAAATAATAAATTAATAAACAAATAAACATTTAAAAAGAAACACAAACACACATTCCCACAATTTGTGATTGAAATTAAAATGTATATGTGGGGGATATCAAGCAAATTTATATGACCAATATTACATCAACAAAAACAAACACCGACCTTTGAGCATGTCCAAGTGAAGTCCTGCTCCACAACATGACACACTGCAGCAAAAGTCTTAGTTCTGCCTTGAAGTTGTTCTTGGCATAGAAGCATAAATGTTGTAATCCTCCCTTAAGCTTTGGTGTGCCGTACCCCTAATTGAGGAAAGAAACTCCAGCATACGTCTTAACTCAGTCCAGTTGAATGTGTTTGCTGGTCCTCAACCCTTAGTCTAGAAAGTATTCAATTTCAGACAGAAGTTTTATTAATGTGTGCTTATTAACACCTCTGACAACTTCATAAATAACGATTACAAGTTGAAAAAATTCTACCTTCGACCATGAGAAATGACTAGTTGTTAGAGACAGAAAACAAGTTTCACTGTTTCAACCAACAGAAGCCTTTCAGTATAGAGGAATAGCAAGCCTCAAACCCAAGAAACATTTTGAAATAAGCATATAATTTTTTATCTGAACAGTATTTTCTTTAAATGTCATTCTTCATTAGCTCAAGCCAAAATAGCTCACTCCCTGAATTGCTTATTTATAGCTTGAGTTTTCCATATTTGTGTCTATAAAATTAACTCAGTTTTCATTAGGACTATGAAGCTTAGAGTGTTGAAGGAAAGTTCCACACCTTCAAAAGTTTTTGTTATCCAAACAACTTGGATGTGTTGAATTATATGTCTGAAAAATAGTTAAAATGATTGTATTTTAGGTTTGTTACTATTTTATATCTTTATCTAAGACTTCTCATTTTAGTAATTGGATTTTAAATATATGGTATGTCTCTAAAAATCTAGAAAAAAAAAAACATGTGCATGAAAAGAATTGTAATCCAGGTGGGCAATGTGCCCTCCTTTCTCACACAGGGGCTTCTGGATACCAAGCCCCTTGCAAGGACCTGGCTGGGGACCAACAAAAGCATGAGAAGTCGGTAGAGCAGTAGAGCTCTAGCACCTCTGGGGTTCCTACCATCCACCCTATTTCCCTCCCCAGAAGAAGGCTCCCATCCCCCTCTCCCAGCTGCTGCTCACCTGCACAATGTACCTGTTGGTGCCCAGGGATCCTCAGAGATAACTCCACCAAGAATGAGGAATTAGGTCCTTTCTTTTACTTCTCTCACTTCTCAGAAGACAATGAACACACGTTACTACATTCTCACTTCTTCCTTCATTTTACCTCCTCTTGTAACTATAAGATGGCCACACCTTCCTGAGAGCCCATCCCATTCAGATCAAGGTCCTTGCTGGTCTCTGCCATCCAGGAGAGCCAGAAGAGTGCCAGCACCTGCATTTGTTCCTCCTGGATCATTCTCTCACAAGGAATTGCCTATGGCCACTTTCTTCCCTGCGGAGTGTTGCGTCTTTTAAATACAGAGAGGAAAGATGATCTTTGCCACTCAACTGATAGAGCAGGAGAGATAGAAAATGTTTAATAGAAGATAAAGGAGGTGGAAATGAACTCCTAGGAATAAAGATGGTGATCAGTTAGTTCATCCTAAGGGTGTGATTCCTGAGATTCCCTATTGTTCCCAAACAAGCAGAACACACTATGCTTGATCTAGTCTGTCTTGGATTTTCAGCACTGGTTTAGACCAATGCTGCACCTTCTTCAAAGTCTTCCTGAAATGAATGTTCTTGACACATACTGCTCTGCAAAAACTCATTAGAACTGAGTCTGAAGTTTGTTGTTTTCCAACCTGTCTAGATTTCAACAATGGGGATATCAGCTTCACCTACTCTTGGTAATGACCAAGAGTATGTAGAGATGGATAGACAGAGGCGCAGACTTTATGTGTAGAGTAGAGCATGACATCTAGGTTTCTACAAGTATACTCCCTCTCTAGTCAAGGAATCCTATTCAACAGGACAGTGTCCTCACTAGGTGACCATCCTCTTTCTCAGTTTCTTTGCAGAGGCTGATCCCACTGCATTCACAGAGAGCAGGGAGTGGTGCTCAGTTTGCTCAGCTGGGTTTCACTTAACTCTGAGTGTCTGATGACTTGCCCAGTTGCACAGACATGGGACATCCTCTGCCTCATGCTGCCTCCTCTGCTCCTTAATTTCCCACAGGTTTCACTAGACAAAAAATTCTAATGGCTCCAAAGTGACCTCCAAAATTGACCCTTCATTATTGGCATCCACAATAGAGCATAAATACCTTGCTTGGCACTTAAACTCCACTACCCTACATCTGCTTATTTGCTTTTGTTTTTCTTTTCTATCAGTCACAATTCCCTCTGAAGAAAATATTTGTTCTAGAAGCCTCTGCACAGATTTGAATCTGGACAGTCATAACTTGAACTGTTATAGTTAAAGCTTCTTCCCAGGGTTTCATAAACTGACTTCCAGACCACTCACATATAATCGAATCAAGCCTTTATTGAAGCACACCGGTGGCAGCTGACCAGAACATAAAGCTGTTCCCCTGATCAGCCCCGAACAATTGCAAGGGCGCTCCTTATAAGCCTGAAAACCACAAAAGGGATGTTCAGGGGGTCTAGCCAATGCAAGCAAACCAGGTTACAGAAGCGGGACAGTGCAGTCAAGCAGAGGGAAACTTAACCCATCACAGTTAGCCCAGTCACCTCAGTTACAGAAACAGAGCCCCGTTACCCTAGTTACAGAAACAATGCCCCATTAGGTAGTTCCGTGTTCTTAAAGGTTTCTATAGCAAAAGGAAAAGAACATCTTGCTCCAGTCATGACTCTTCTACTTGGCATAGTTGTTTTACAGGATGAAGTCATAAAACAAAATGGAGTCACATTTTCTCCTATTACCACAGAACCATGCCACCTCATACTATTTATTCCAGAGTAGAAAGTATGGTAATATTCAGATGCATAACACCACCTGTGGCTACCTGCAGAGAGCCTGGGTCAAGCTTCTCTTCAGGTCATCTGTTTTGATTTTGTGCTGAAACAAATAACTTCTCTGAGCCTCAATTCCCTCCTCCATCAAATGGGCATATTGATAGGGATAGTAATGTTCTCACTAAAGGGTATACCCTGAAGCACAATGTGTACTCTGAAAATTAGTATGACTATAATTTGTTAGCCCAATTAGATTGTCTCTCCTTTGGCCGTGGATGACAAAATACATAACAAGGCAAGGGATTTGCAACAAACTTAATTTAAAAAATATACACAAATTGATTTCTAAGGTAGAAGTGAAGGAGAAGCACTAACTGTAAAAGAAAATATAGATGCAAGATTGTAGGCAGGCCCCAAATGGCTGTAGTGAGGCTCCCTCACAGAGGCTTCTAGCAGGCTATTTTTAATGTGCAGACAAGGTCATAAACATTCTGATTCGGTGTATGTACTCAAGGTCACCTTGCTTGTGAGCATGAGCTCACTGATGTAACCTGCTGGCAACATGCCATCATTGTCTGGCCTGAATACAATAAAGATTTATGGAAGGACTCAGAAGGCTAAATGGAAATGACAGGGTACTGGCTGGGGACTACATGGCACTGGATAGGGCTATTGCTGCCTCCGAATAAAACATGTCTACTATCCCAACTGCCTTTTGCAGCTTCTTCCACCTGCTGGGATCTATTTCCTGGGTCTGAGCCCCAGCACAACAAAGATACATACTAGAGAGAAGGAAAATAGTTAATAGACTAGTTAAATAAGCTGCAAACCCAAGAGAGAAGCCAAACAATCCAACCTTCCCAGGATTGATGACACCCTGTTCACCTTCTTCTGAAGTTCACCTGAATAATTTGTTTGTCGAGACCTGTAATTCCATAATCCTGTTTATCACCATTGTTTCCTTGGAGGGTGCTCGGCGGTGATAAAGATACCAAGTGTTTGGGGTAGATTCAGAGAAGGGAAAGATGTCTGTGAATGAGAACTGTCCAGAAATATTAAAGTGTTTCAAGTTTCTTGGGGCAATAAAAACTGTCTTGAAGAATTGAAAGGAAGATGAATTGTAACATAAATCATATACATATCATGGCATTCACAGCATTCATTGATTCACCAAATAAAGTATTATCATTGAGAATGTAAAAGCTTCCCGTTGAATGGCTTTAGTCAAAAATTCTGAACAAGAATTTGAGTGGTATGGTTCAACTTTTGAGTTAAGTTCCAGGCCACAGGACTTGATAGAGATGTCTCCCTTTAATGTAAAAATTTATTTGAAAGTGGTGATTGAGCATACTTACGAAAACCATAAATGTTTAGGATAATTAAGATACAAAATGATAATTACAACAGGAGGGAGATCTGGGGTCATAGGGCAACTATTGTGTATGTTTTCTTTTGTTTTTAAGACGGATAAATGTGATTCTTAATATCTTTATTTATTTATTTTTGTGTGGTGCTGAGGATTGGACCCAGAACCTCAGATGTGAGAGGCAATTGCTCTATCACAGAGCCACAACCCCAGCCCGATAAATGTGAGGTTTTTTATGCAGGTATGATATCTGAACAATTTAAGGATAAGGGCTAGACACCTAAACATGTAAATTACAGATAAAAGACAAGAAGTAGATAGAAAGGGATAAGACCCAAAACACAGGTGGAACTTTTCTCAGGCCGGAGTGGGAGTACACATTCTACCTTTTCTCTCTCAAGAAAGAAAGGGAGAAGTACCCTAAAGATGCAGGCATGGATAATTGTTTCAATTAAAGGGGTATAACAACTTCTATTTTATTTGGTGACATGGAGAGAAATTTCCAAAGATGGCTGTGCCTGTATATCCTATAGTGCATGCTGGTTTTTGGAGAACATGATGACACTTCCTCATTGGGACATTGGATCCCTGTTCCCTTACCCTGAAACCAAGTGGCCTAATGACAACAGGAGAAATACAAGCTGTGATGTAAAGGAAGAGGTCTTTAAGAGCAATGTACCTGCTGTCTTATTCTGTCTGTGTGTCTATCTGTGGGTGCACATTTGGAGACATGATCTTCCATGTCAAATTTCAGGCAATTTGAAGCTCAGTGTTAGAGTCTGTAAGAGATATGAGAAAGAGAAAACCAAGCTCTCAGACTTTTAAGTCTTCCCAGACCAGACACTGGAAATGTGAACACATTTTCAGGCAATTTCATCCATCAACCTACAATTGCTCCTTGAGACACAGATGCTGTTCCTTGCTTCACCCTCTGCTCAGCATTTTAGATTCCCCTTGCCTTCAGCTGTTACTCTGGTTAATCTAGGAATAGAGTAAAATGGAGTAGAGTAAAAGTAAGCTGTCCCCATCAAATCTGTTCTGAGTATAGATTCATGAGCAAACAAACTATTATAGCTCTAAGCCACTAGGTTTTAGTGTGGTGTCTTATACAACCTTACTGGAACATTAGGGGTTGGGAAGGAAGTGAAGTGATCTTTGATAGATCAAATATGATTCTTGTTGGTTTCTCTGGAAAGCAGATGCTGAGACTGAAGCCAAGAGCACAATGGTCTCGCTGGGGTGCAATTCCTAGGAAAGAAAAAGGAAGGGTGGGAAATTGGGAAGATCAGTAGCAGAGTGTGCTGGGAACCTGACAGAATGTAGAACAGGAAGGAGCGCTCCTGCACAGAAAATACCTGCCTTAGGTAAATAACTCAAATCCTATTCTGTCACCTTGCTCAATTATTGGCTGAAGACTTCCCTAAGATGACTGTGACCTTTGTTAGAAAGCAGAGGACAATCTTAAAGAAGCTAAGAGGTGTAGACATCAGTTAACAATACCCAGCACAAGTGAGCCATAAGCCTTCTCTCCAAGGGGAATGTATGAAGACTAGTGACATGCCATCCACACTCTGCTTTGGGTCATTTTGATATGTTCTCCTATATTGCTTAGGAAGCAACTTCTCTGGGCCTAAGACGGGTGTGTTTTCCTGCTAAGGGAATGAAGTTTTAGTAAGGGAGGTATTTCCCTGGATCTTTCAGAAAAAAATGCTTTTCTTTGCTTCCCACTCTGATCAGCATTTTAAATGCCCCTTGCCTTCAGTTGTTACTCTGGTTAACCTAGGTGGCTTACCTAGTAGTGTGACTCAGTCCCTCATTCCTGAAAGGTCTGCATCTGACCATTCTAGAGGGTTTCCTGAGTTGCACACATAGTCCTACCTATCTTACCTATCTTACTACTATAATAATAACCAACCTGTCTCCTGCTGATTATGGTCAACTGATAATGACAAAATCTTTACTCCTGTTCTTTTGACTGGTACATGAACACCAAAAGATCCAAAAGATCCCATGACCTTGATTGTTTGACCACCATTCTGGGGACTGAACTCGAGGCCCTGTGTATGTTAGACAAGCTCTGTATCACTTTCTCTGTCACTTAAGAGTAGCACTTCCTGAAATTTAGGGACCAGGATCTCTAAATGTGCAGAGTTTAGAGCAACAGTAATAAGAAAACATTCACCGAAGATGTTAGAGGGAGTGACGTTAATTAGGGCCACTTCTTCTCAGACTCCACATTCTCTTTAGTGGTAGCATGTACATATCAAAAAGTTATTTTGATTAATGTGTCTTGGAGAAGGTGCCCTGACTCATGCACGACTCAGTTGATGTTTCCTTTCTGCTTTCAGTGGGTCATTCCAATCTCTAACACACCATCAACTTCTCCCCGGTATATAAAGAATAAAGAAAGTGAATCCCATGGCCAAGGACTCATGCCTGCACCTTTACCCCCAGTCAGATGTTGTATTGTGTATGCTGACATGGCTGTGGCTCATGCATCCCATAATCTTCTGAATATCAGTTGCAATTGAGGTCCTGCAGACAAAAAAGGCCAACCTATAGCCAAAGTAGATTTCTCCTCCTAAGGAAACATATATCTGGCCATTTCATGGAGGACAGTGGGAGCTGGAACTGCAGTTCTATTGCAAACAAGGTTGGAGCAGCGGAGGTCTAGGTGACCATCTCCTGCAGCTTGCTTGAGTGTGCCCTGTGGTCCTGTTTACTTGGATTGCTCTTCATGTCTTGTGAGTGGACTACACTGTACCCTCCCCTGTTGTTCCCTGCAAGGCCAGACAGGAAACAGCTCAGGACAAACAGTTCTGGCTGCCTGGCTATTTTCTATCCATGGTTGAATGTATCAAGACCTAGTAACATGCTGCTTTCAAAGAGGTGTGAGTTATGCCCTGGGTTGCATGGCCTTACTCCAGAAAACAAGGATCTACTTCTGATTCTCTTACTCACACTTGCTACAATTTACACATTACATTTGTTTCACCATGTCACATCCACCACTGGAGAGTCTGCATATCATTTGGCCCACACAACAGGCCACAGAGCACATTTTCAATCAGGGCCCTGCTCAGAGCAGTCAGACTTTCGTTTTTACCTAGTTTGTCATCTGCCGCAGTTTTCCTAAATGTTGACTGGATGGTCTCTAGGACTCTAGAAGGAATGCCAAATCTGGCTTTTGCTTTCTGGTAGGAAATGAAAGACAGGGCACTTAATCATCACCTGTCCCATCATGCCACCGACCATGGGGTCGCTTAACACTGTACTTACTAAAGTGATCAACATGGTAGCTCTGATGCTTGATGTTTTACAAAAATGATCTGATGGTTTGAATATTTCAAACCATTAATGGAAGAGAAGTAAAGATAGTGTTAACATATCATATTTAATGTACACTGCTTTCCATTTTATGTGAATATAAAATATTTCAGAACTTTTTTTTTTTACTTATTTTAATTTTTACTAATTTATTTATTTATTTATTGGCACTTGGGATCAGGCTCTGGACCCCATGCACGTGAGGCTTGTGTTGTTCACTGAGATCTGCTTTCTTGGTTAGAAATGACTTATTTATCAAGGTGGGCCACTAGTCTGGGTCTGAGGTATTCCACGGAAATCGCCCAAGACTCATGTAATTTTACAAGAAGAAGACTCAAACGTAAATTAAGATATGATGAACTTAATTACTATGTCTTTGAGTGATCTAAGATCTAAGAAATGATACCATTTATGGTTGGTCACCTCAATTAGGAGATGACAAGTCTCGATGGCTTTACTAAGGACTCAGCGTTAACATTAATAATATATTAGTGCATAATATTTCACAGCTAAAAATTAGTATACAGGGTGTAAGCAAAAAGACATCAAATAATTGGTTTAACTTACTGGTAAGATTTTTCCCAAGATATAAAGATTAAGCAGTCTAGAGAGTTATAGGGTTGGGAATAACAGTGTGCTTCTGCCTGCTGGGAGGCCGGGGATGGTGTTGTACACTGTTAAGTGACACGCATTTTCTACATATGAGGAACACCATATATGAAACCACTGGACAGTGTAGCAGGGGTATCCAATCCAAGACAGAGAGGTGCTGTGTGGCTGTAATTCAGAAAAACAGTGGCTGACGATACTAGAAACATAGAAGTAAAAAATGCAAGTGCCTCAGAGATCCTATTGACCAAGATAGCTTTATATCATTTCTCCCCAGTGAAATACCTCACAATCCTATGATATTTTATTTAGCTCTGCATCCTATAACAGTTAACAACTTGCAACTTGGTAATTATTGCATAAATAAATGTATTAGTGAATGTTTATATACTCAGTAAGTAACAGCACCAGGAAAATTTTATGACATGTCTGTAAAAAGGTGTATATTTTATACAGTGTGATATTTTTACTTTTTTGTGATAATGGAGATTAAAAACATGAATGCAACTATAAAATTTAAGAACATCTGCATTAAGGAGCAAATCTGTGTGTAAAAACATATATCATATTTTCATTCTCCATAGATTCATCATTAAGAAAATAACAACAACAGCAACAAAAACTCTTCCAGAAAAGCAATAAATATGTAACTTCACAATGACATCACCGATACTATTTGGCAAAAATCTATGCAAAGCAGAAATATTTAGTATATATGCAAGATATGTTCTATTAACTCTAGATTTCATTTGTTCTTGAAAAGTTATCTAAAAGAACTAGTGATGTGAGGCTGGGATATAGCTCAGTTGGAAGAGTGCTTGCCTCACATGCTCAAGGTTCTGGGTTCAATCCCCAGCATCACCAAAAAATAAAAATAAAAAAAGAAAGAAAGAAAGCAAGAACCACTGATGCAGTAAAATGTATCCCTTTAAAAATGTACAGTTGGCTGACAGTGTGAACATCTTTAAGAAATCAAAATTTGAGGTCCATAAATGTTTATGTCGGTTGAACTTAAAGCAGCTGGAGGAAATATGAACAGATTTTGTGACCAATAGACATAATTTGCCTCAAATTTGATCTAATTTCAGAGGAATTCCTTTAGAAGGGGCAGGAGAGATCTGTACTGTTGCACTCTATATGCATGGAAGAAAGTAAAGGAAGAAGGAACAGCAGATAGTGCACTGTGTACTTGCATAACTAGTTTCCAGTCATAGATTCTCCCTCCTTTACTCCCTCAAGTGTTGGGCTCCTGGACATCTCCCCGGTCTGCCTCTAGCTCCATGGGGTGTCTGATGCTATGTCCCGGTTGATGATGTCCCTCTCCTTGTCCCACTTGATGATGTCCCTCTCCTTGTCCTTACCAGTAATTAGGTTAGTAACAAGCATATGACCCAGTTCTGGTCACTGAGTTCTGGTCACTGGGATGGCAAAGATGTCTACAAGGACCTGCACAACCTAAATGAAAGGAGTGCACAGGAGGATGGTCCCCTCTGCTTGTGAGGCGTGGACTGTGGAGTGTAGAGGAAGAAGCTGGTCCATGTGTTGATGTTGTTGAAGTGGCAGCCCCTTTCTCCACAAAAAAAGTCTTAACTGGGCTTCTCCAGAAATCTCCACCAGGGCTGATTTTAGGACTGTCAGCAAAAGAGTCTCTGCAAAAGAGTTCAGTGCAGATAAACTTCCTATATTTGTGTCGCCCTATTTTACTTGGCCACTGGCTGTGAATATACCAGAACTCCAGGTGCTGGACACCCCCTTACTAGTTTTTCACAAACATAACCATATAGTAGTTTATAGAAATGTGCACACAAGGCCTCTGGCCTTGAGCTGGGGCTTCACAGAGATGTCAACATTTTTAAGATAAGTTACAACTGGGCTCCATGGTAACAGCTGGCAGGGGGGAGGAAAGAAAGGAGAGAAGAAGCTCTCCCCTCTCAGGTGCTGTCCTTGAAGGGATAACTTGCCCAAAACCATGAAAGAAAAAGTTGCTTTTATGTGAACTTCTGCAGACTGTGAACTTCTGAGCCCTTCCCCTTACATGCTGGGTATAAAACTCTGAAACTATAATAACTCGGGGTTCAGAGGATTGATTGATTATAGCAAAAGCTGTGCCCCTGAACCTGGCTGCAGCCAAATAAAACTGTTTCCTGCTATCTCTAATGCCTTGCCTTGTTTGTCCCTCAACATTGTTGAGACTGAAATAACCAACAGGAATCACTTCCATCCAGATTTCCTGATTCATAAGGTGATTAAGCTCATGAGACAAATAGGGCTGTTTTACTGAAGTTTTCCATGATTTGAAGACAAATACATGCACATTATTACAGAATTAAAAGAGGTTAAATTAAGAGGGTCTTTAAGAACTGATAACCTTCATCTAGGACTAGAAAAGCTGATAAAACGATCCAGGAAAAACGTGTGTAGAACTGAAAAAAAAAAAGAGGTATGCAGAACAAAGAATTAGCAAAGAAGTAAATAACCTTGATTTCTCCCATTGCTATATAAGCATTTTGGCACTGACTAGATGGTTTATGGAAATGCTTATGGAGCACAGATGTTATCTGCTTACTTCCTTCACAACCTGAGAGCATACTATGTAAAATAATCATATCATATTCTCTGAAGCAATTTAACACATTGTTTCCTGAATACTGTGTCTGTGTGCATAAGTCATTAAAAACAGTACATTATAAAAATGAAATACTGTGTTTCAGATTTGTAAAGCAGTTAGTTGGTTACTTTTTTTTAAATAATAAATTCCAAGAAAATTAATGCTGACCAATTTTAGCTGTAAACATCCATAGACTTACGGACACAAGGAGCCAAGCTTAAGTCCAGAATAAATATTTATCATTTTACCATAAGATAGATCATAACCAATGAGAAAGACAGCAAGATT
The DNA here is from genome assembly GCF_001458135.2 of Marmota marmota marmota. Taxonomy (NCBI): domain Eukaryota; kingdom Metazoa; phylum Chordata; class Mammalia; order Rodentia; family Sciuridae; genus Marmota; species Marmota marmota. Next base: position 6,774,300 of record NW_025999932.1, on the reverse strand, counting down.
TTCTTGCCAGAATATGACTGAAAAAATAGCTTTGTCTTTCTATCTACCTGCCTGACTGAGGCTCAGATGTATCTGCCTCCATAAACCTTGGAACTGCACAGGAGTCCCAAGATCTCCTATTTCTGGTCCACATTCAGAATCCTTTGGGTTATCTCACCTGCCCCTCCTGTTTCAGCTCTCTCCTGTATCTGAAGGTCCCTTCAGTGTGTATGTCCAGCCCAGGTGTCCCTCTTATACAAAACTATATTAGGGATTCCCATGAAAATAGAAACAGTGGAGGAAGAGATGGAAATCCTAGCTCAAGAGGAGTGAGAATCTGCCCTTGCTCCACCCTTGCATTACACTTTAGGCCTTCCATGGCTTGGATAATGCCCACCCATGCTCACACTGGTGTGGATCTTTATTCAGGTTACTGAATCAAAAGGTGATCTCCTCTAAAAATATCCTCTCACGAACACTCAGGGGATAATATGTTACCAGCTATCTGGGCATCCTTTAGTCCCATCAAGTTGACACATAAAACCTGCCATTACAAAAATCCATATTTTCCAAATAATTCCTATAAAATATTGTTTGATATTAAGATGCCTCAAAATCATAAAATAAAGAACTAGTACTTATTTTCCTAAAAACTTATTCCTCATTTTGTAATTTTTATTTAGACTGAAGGATATCAATGTGTATTCTGAAAACAGAAATTTAGAGCTTTCCCCTACCTCACCTCCCAAATCAATCAGCAAACACAGGCCGACATCTAATTCGGGGGAGCCTCTCACCTTTTCTCACTCCCTCACCTTGGTAACTGTGAAATCTGTTAACAGACCTCCCCTCTTATATTTCATTCTCTAAAACTCAGTCTGATATGCTTTCTTTCTATAATACTATTTTGATAAAAAATATACAGCGCCTCCAATTGCATTCTATAAAATAACCTGAATTCCCAGCATAAGGTCATTTATTCTATATATTTATCCCTTATGCAATCTTGTATTTTGACATTCCACCAAACTTGGAGAAAGCTCTGTGCTTGCTGATTGTAATACAAATTTAATGGCAATTTTTCTTACAAGTAGCAATGCATATTATTCTCTGAAGTCCCTCAAATATGCCTCTGCTCTCCTCTCTGCACCTGTGTACACTCTGGTCCCCTACACAGCTGTCTTAGCACATTACACTTACAAGGCATGAGCCAAGCATTTTCAACATCAACACTAAGAAAAGTCACAATCTTAAGAATCCATTCTGATCCTCCACCTCCTCAGCCCTCAAGAGAATGCAATCTATGACTTCCTAGAGGGTTTCATTCACAGACTTTATAACAACTAACTAAAGATTTGGTTGATTTTTCTTTGTCCTTTAAGCCAAGAGTTAAATGTTTGTAATTTACTCTGCACTGAATCTTTAATATTGAGCATCAAGAATTTTCAGTGATGTATTATTTTGTAGTTTGGGATAGTTTACTGCTAAGACTATATGATAGCTAGTATTGATAACCCTGTACATCCTGGGAGCAAAATCAGACATTAAGGGATGAAGAACACGGGCATTTTATCTTAGTGTATATGATTGATGGAAATAGGTCTATGAAAATCCATTCAGAACACTTAGCACACATTACTTACATACGTTAGTTTATTAATCATAATTCTATAATTTAATATCCTAATTTCTCTCAATGTTTAGCACATCCTTGGAAGTAAAGCTAAACAAATGTTTCTTATCATTTTCTGTTTAATGGAGTAAGGAAATGAAGATTCAGAGAGTTAAAGAATTTTGCACAAAACCACACAAGTAGTAAATGGCAAAGCCAGACCTTAAATCCATATGCTTTTGATCATGTCACACTCTCCTGGCATTGATAAATTCAATTTAATAATCTCCGATCCACTCTGTAGTTTTCAGACCCTTCCAGAAATGCACTTCTCTTTGTTCTCATAGAAAGAAGAAACCATTGAGTCATTCTCAAGCAAATTTTCTGAGGCTACTAAAATGTTCTGTGAGAGATCACATATGATGTGATAACAAGAATGGTGTAATTGAACTCTCCAGTCATGCCTAGAGCCTGGATCCTGGCCTCACAGGGATTGATAAACTTATGACCAGGCCAGAAGTAGGCTAATTAATTACAGTAACTTTCTGAACTGTATGACCCTTGCCAAGCTCCGTGTGACCTGAATGTTAAGTAGAATTGAGTCCATCCAAAGCACTAAACCACCTCTCAGCTTTTGCAGTGTGACACATGAAGATCAGGAAAGAGGTTAGAAACATCCTTTATTTAGACACTGGTCTTCCCACCCTTCAGCAGGCTGATCCCAAGGGAGGCATGGCCTTCTTGCTGGGATTATCTGTCTCTTAGGTTTAATGGATCTCATTTCAGGAGCCATCAGGTCAATTAATGCCATCATCCAGGATCATCTTACCCCTCATAAGTATCACCAGAATCACAAATGCCAGTTGGTGGCTTTGAGAAGGGTCAAATGATGCACACTTTGTCACAGTTTAAACAACAGAACTCTTGGCACTTGCTGACTTGCCCACTTAGTTCAAATCTGATTCAAGATTACAGAAAACAAAGACTATGTAAGACCCAGCTGACCAACATGTATATAAAAATCACATTTTAAATCCCCCTATTTTTTGTTGAGGACTACTGATAGGAAGGTTTTGTGAGGAAAATCATATATAAAAATACATACAACAAAGTATGGGGGTGCACAATTCTAACGCCAGTGGCTTGGGAGGCTTAGGAAAGACCATTGAAAGTTCAAGGCAGCCTCAGAAATTTAAGTGCCTAAACAGCTTAGCAAGACCCTGTCTGAGAATAAAAAAACAATAAGGGGTGGGGCTGGAGATGTGGCTCAGTGGTTAAGCATCACTGGTTTCAATCTCTGGTACCAAATACAAAAACAAAAACAAAACAAAAACAGCCCTAACTTTTTAAATTAACCATTGAGAATATTTGGGTTGAAAAGATTTCAGCCTAATGTCTTCTTTGCATTTTCTTTATCAACTACACCTCAATTAGATTACTGTGGCTAATGAAAGACCCTCAGAAACACTAGTATATTTCATTAAAGATACTCGATTTTATGTAGAATATGGCTTATTTGAATGCAATTGGAGAAATAAATCAAACAAAACAAAATCAAAACAAAACAAAACAAAAACAAACAAAAAACACAAAGAAAAAAAGAAAAGAAAAAATACATAAAGCTAAAGTCTAGTATTTTTGCTCACATTTAATTTTTCTGTTGGTGGTCTACAGTGTTTACCTAGGAAATACAGAGAAGTTCTTATAATAAATCAGTAAGTACATATTCCATGTGTTATGCTTCTAATTCAGGTGTATGGCTAATCCTATTGTTGCCACAATTTTCCTTTAATTTGATAGAAGCAAGCTAAAGAACCAGAAAAGTAGAATATAATTATGTTCAAAGTGCTCAGTATAATAATATATTATCATAAAATATTATAAAGCACATGTAGACCATCAAAAATGTAAAATAGATATATTTTCAAGTAATTTATGTTAAAATACTAAAAATTATAAGAGGCACACTTAATTATAATCCATAAATGTAAATATTTAGTTAGAATTAATGCTAATTATTTGGAAAATTTGGTCATACTTCAATAAATAATTTTTAAAAATAAAAAGTTCCTTTTTCTAGTTTTCAATGGTCAGTTGGTTGTAAAAATTGCCAAAGTCAGAAATTAGTAGCGGTATAATTGTCAATTAAGTAATAGGAATTTCATAATACCATAGACATTTCAGCCCTGTGTGCAACTGTCTTGAAAGATGTGCTAATCCATGATTCCAAAAGATCTCAGCTTGGAGTAAGAAGAAAAGCAGAGCATGGGCACTTGGCCCTGCTAGGAACAGATTGATGTCCACTCTATGCACACTATCTGAGAGAAAGGACTGTAGAAGGAGCTGATTTTTCTTGATGTTAGTAAAACACTTAAGCTGCTCATGTAGCACACTCCAGGGCACTGGTCTTCCCTGATGTTGGCTGCAGACTGTCTAATTCTGTACTGTGACATAGATCAACCCATGGAGATGCTTCCCACTTCTCCAGGGACTAAACGGGTTTCCAGGTTGTGCCTGAGTCTGTGTCCTGGTGATGGAACTAAGTACAACACCTATTCTCAGGTTCTGGTAGTATCTCTGACTCTCCTGGAGCCCTTTTCTCCCAAAAGAATGTGTCAGAAACCCACTAGGGATCTGAAAGGATGCAGATTTTGCATCTGGATTTGCAGACTGGAGGAGATCCTGCTTGTCTCGCTGTTCCCAGTGATGTCACACGGGCTGGTCCCAGCATTTCCCTTGGAAGAACAGTGATGTGAAAATCATCTGCCAGGGGCAGGGCTGTTCCCACCTAACATGTCCAAAATGCTGACATTTGTTCCCTTTCCTCAATTCAATCAACTTAATCCTAAAATATCCACTCACAACATATTCTAAGGACAAAAAAGAAAACAAACACTGTGTCTCTCCTTCTGGGTGATTCCTGTTAAATATTCATAAAATAGGTGGGTGAGAGCTTCTACTTCTCCTTTCAACTTACAACTTGGGCTGCAGAAAGGTTGAAAGCCCTACCAAAAGCCAGCCCACCAGGGAAGCCAGGGTGCCCTGCTGCAGAACACAGCTCCTAAGCCCTGCACCAGGCATCTTTCCCACTGTGGGCAGATTCTCCTGGGAATCAGTATCTCACAGTGGAGAATCTACTGCTGTGGGCACAAGTACTTATGTAGTGGCAGCCCTAACTTTTTAAATTAACCATTGAGAATATTTGGGTTGAAAAGATTTCAGCCTAATGTCTTCTTTGCATTTTCTTTATCAACTACACCTCAATTAGATTACTGTGGCTAATGAAAGACCCTCAGAAACACTAGTATATTTCATTAAAGATACTCGATTTTATGTAGAATATGGCTTATTTGAATGCAATTGGAGAAATAAATCAATGTTTTAATTTTTAAAAAATCATCTCTAACTCATACGTAACTATAAATGTTTCTCAAAAAGAAACATATATGTGTACAAACATGAGTACATTTATACATACACATACATACATAAACAGTTTTTAAGGGGTTTTCAGGGATTGAACTCAGGGCAACTTAAACACTGAGCCACATCTCCAGGCCTATTTTTTGTATTTTATTTAGAGAAAGAGTCTCACTGTGTTGCTTAGTGCATTGCTATTGCTGTGGCTGGCTTTGAACTTGCGATTTTCCTGCCTCAGCCTTCCAAGTTGCTGGGATTACAGGCGTGCATTTGGCCACATATGTATTTTTGTAATTTCAACCAAGTGAATTTGTTTGATTGCTTACAAATTTTCTTTTCTTTTGTATTTTACTTAGTTGTATATAGAATGGTCACCAAGACCTGTGTTTTAATTAAACAGCAACAATAAGGGAACATAAATCCAAGTGGAATTCTGAGTTGCCCAAGTCTGCACTAGATACAAGTAGATTATAGGTTAGTGAAATCTCATAATAATGGAGTCTGATCTCACATGGAGTAAGACTCAAGTTTATGAACTGAATATGCTTATATGTTATTATGTTTTTCAGAAGGCACAATATTTACCAAATCGACTATAATCATACTATGCCTAGTCAGGGCAAACAAATTTTTGACCCTTTTAATAGCCTTAACCTAGGAGATCTTTATGTATTAATTAAAATCAGGATCATGCTGTGAATTCATAGTGAAATAAACTTATGTACCATGAATCATTTTAATTTAACTTAGCAGTATAAATATTTAGGATGCTGATCAGACAAACTACTTCCCAGAGCCCACATTGGCCCACTACCTGTTTTGGTAAATAAAGTTTTATTGAAACATAGCTGCTAATGTTCACATGTTTTTTCTGTTTGCTTTCCTGCCACAGTAGTAAACATGGATTGATGCCAAAAAGGTTGTATGGTCCCAAAGCCAAACATGTTGTCTGACCCTCTACTAAAAACTGACAGGGAACTCCAAATAACTCCTTTTTCAATTGTTACATGGTTCTTCCTCCAATGTTTCACAGCTGTTTGAGTACCTGCAGACACTGACACGTGGTAACAAAATTACATTTTATCTTCTCTGTGGATAATGTACTAGGAGATTCAAGTTACACAATGTTAAATTCAAAACATAACAGCCATTCATTCAGCAAGCATTCTCCGAGGGTGTAGTATGTGCCAAGATTTGTGTGAGTGATAGTACAGAATTTAGAGTGGGGGAGAGGGAAGGGGGGGCAGAGATGGAGATAAGAAGGGAGGAAGACTTCAAATGGCTTTTAGATTTTAATGGTGGTCAAAACAACAAATGCCTACTCTCAGGAAATTAGTTACCAGGAGGAAAGTATGACACTCAGAAACTACAGATGGTCCTTGGACTGTGATGGGGGTCTTTGCTCTGAATGGGAACACTGTGGCTGTACTGAAGATCATGAATACGAGGTGGTGAAAGAGCAGAAGAAAGAAGCAGGGGCCACTTACATTCTTTCATTAAAAAAAAAAATTGAAAAAACCTTTATAGCCACAGATATGCATCCAGGAAGGCTATGACATAATCCAACATGCGCTAAAAAAAATGTGTGTGTGTGTGTGTGTGTGTGTGTGTGTGTGTGTATGACTAAATAGAGGAGATAGGACAAAGATAAGAAGTCTATGACAAGAGATCACCAGAAATTATAATCTGATGAGAAGCTATAAAAATAGGTGAGAGCTTGCTTTCTAATTAGTTCTGTGTGTCACTCCACAATTGTAATCATGCTTTACTTCACTGTCATAACTTGCAGACAGTATACTGTTTTATTCAATAAAATGTTGCATGTGATAGGCCATATGCCACAGGTATAAAATGTTAGATTTTATCTGTTTTCTATTATATATCTTATTTATGTATTATACATATTAAATAAATTTTCAATCATAGAAATACAGATTTGACTCAATTTGTTGGGAAGCCCCACTGTCTTCAGCGCTCACCTCTAGCGGCAAAAGAGGGCATACTAAAATTTTGTCCAACATAGATGAAAATTAAAGTTCATGACATTTTTAAAAATTTGAACGTGCAGAGAAAACATTCAATTAAATACCTGATTAATTCTTAACAGAATTAATATTAAAGATTAAATAATTGACAGCCAATCTGTGATTCTACAGTCTTGATAGGCTAATTAACCATTGTTAGAATTTGGAAGCAAGCTGCATTCATGTGACATTGCAATTCAACCATAATTTTTTCCAACTTAAAAGCAATCTCTAAAACACTGAGAAAGTAATTATATTCTGGACAGTATGTTTAGGCAGGACAGAAGAAAATGAAGATCTGGAATACTTGATGTCAAAGCCTTAAAAGCCCTTTGGTGGGAAAATGAAAGAATGTGATTAGAACTTGTGATAGTAAGAGGTAATGCTCCAAGAAACGTCCTTGTTCTGTTGAGAACTTAGTGAAAGGGCCATTTCACAGGAGGAAATACACCCAGTTCTGCTCTTCACTGGTGTCTAACAGTTACAAGGGAGCCAAGTCTAAGGAAGTTGGCATGAGCTCTTCCGTTGCCCAGAGGTGGCCCTGGGTGGAAGGAGGGAACTTGGGCAGAGTCCCTCCATGGAAGGGCAAGGGGATCCCTGGTAGGCCATGCAGGCAGCATTCCTCAGCCTTAGGAGTGGGCATTCCATGGATTAATCTTAGGCATGTGATTCTGGAGTCCTACACAACGAGATAGCATCCTGTTCCACACTTGCCTTCAAATTTCTGCCCAGAGGTCAAAATTAATTGACAATTTTTATAGATGCCTGAGGCAACCAAAAGGCAATTCAGTCAGATGGCTTGTGAAGTACCGAATCTGGGCAGACACAAGTTTCCGACAAATACATCTCTATCTCTCTTTATATCTCAGATGATCCATTACAGGGAGGAGATCAGAACCCAAAGCGTCTAACATTTTATCTATTTTCTCATATGTAACTGCCTCGTCAGTCCATCCTCTTGTATGCCAATAAGCATTTCAAATTCAGAACAACAACAAAATGGAATTATTCAGTATTCTTCTCATTTCAGAATCTGCATGCAGTACCCTGCAATTTTAGTTCTACATTCAAATGTATTCTTATTTTTAACCACCATTCTCCATTGTTTCTGTTAAAATCCCTTGCAAAACTATCATTACTTATAACCTATATTGTTTCAAAATCGTCCTAATTTTTCTATCCCTCCATCCAGCCAAATACAGCTATTTGTCCAAGAGCCAGAGATGTTTATATTATAAGCTGGATTTGTCTCTCCTTTGCCTACGATCCTCCAGTGGCTCCCATATAAAACTAAAATAAAATTTAAATCATCTATTGACACTTATAAAGTTTGCATGTGATAAAAGTATGGTGTTGATTTTTACATTGTTTGTAAATAAAAGCAATCCTGTTATAAAAGATTCTCCTGATTGCGACCTAAAATCAGTCTTGAGGCAACAGAGATATGCTGACACCCCCGCCCCATTTTTTAGATTGTCAAAAACTGAAAAGGGAGTAGGGCAAATGGAATAGGGAATCAAATATGATCATAGCTTTCTTGAACTTCCATTGATGTTCATCAAGTTTTTTCACTCTTCACTTTTAAGATATTGAATACAATTAGGAACAATAAATATACAATAATTAAAAAAAAAAAAACTGGTACTCAAGTGCATCTTGTCAAACACAGCAGATCTTCCCATCACCCTCCATCCCAGAGACAGACACTCACTTCTTGGGCTATTCCCTTCTGTGATTCTGAATGGTGCACATACATTACTATTCCTCTATTACTGCTGGGGCTTGGGTACCAGGTGACATGGCTTGCACAAATTAACTCTCTTGTATGTCAACCTGTGGAAAAAGTAGAAAAAATGTAAAAACTTGAGACATCAGAAATCTGTGATTCAAACTTAAAAAAAATCAAATTAATATATTAAAAGCCAAGCTTTTAACATTATACATACAAGTGAATATGATTTTATTTTATCCAGTCCATTCCTCAAGGAGAAATCTATTTTTAATATCAAATAGTGATTATATTATGCATAACATAATGCAGCAATGCAAAAACATAAGAATGAAGCAAAGCTGTCTAATAAACTGTTATCTTAGAAATACAAAATAAAGAGTACAATTTCTTAAAATTTCAACTTTTAAACTACATCTTTAAAGAAAAAAAACTTTGAATTATAAATATGTGCATCTATCATAACAAAAGAAATGTTTCCTTTGATTGATTTTTTATATTATAAAAGTAGTATATAATGATTACTAAACAAGAAATTATGAAAAAAATAAAAACAAACTCTAACATATATGTATTTTTAAGAGTTAAATTAATAAAAGATGGAAAGTACCACTTGTTTATAATTAACTATTATTACAATATTTAAGAAAATGGAAAAATCAATTACATTTTATAGACTATTTTACTCTTCTAGGTACTGCAGGTGAAGTAATGCATTTAAATGAATTGCCAAAATAATAGCAATAACAACAGGCAGAATATATTTCAGAATATATTCATTAGTTGTCTTTCATCCCTTAGGCATCAAACATATTGCATGTTTTATCATTGACTCCAGTGTGAAAACTAAAGTTTTATAAGCTTGTAATTATTTTTATGAAATACCAATTTAAAAAATCATACATTTTCATATTTTTATCTATTTAATATTTAGGTCTTATTTTCTTGTTTATAATTATTTGCTCTAATATTATTTTTACCACCTAAAGGGAATACTCTGAAATCAACTTGCAAATAAGTAAAGACAAATTACATATGCTGTACACTGAGAGTAAGTTGGCCACTCTCAGTAGCCTGAATAATTTGGTATCGGTCATTTAATACGTGATTATTTTTTATGAAAATTTTATTCGTTAGTATTTTATTTAAGATCTTTTAGTCCTTGACATCTTTAGGTGAACAGATATTCATGATTATTTCTTAAAATCCAGTATAGATCTGCTCTAAAGATTTGGAGAGTATAAATTAAACTGGTACTATGTGTTTTCATTCACAGTAGGTGATACAACCATTGCCAATCCAGAAAAGTTTATTTGTTTATTTATTTATTTATTGCATGGAAGAAAACAAGAGAGGAGTAGGAAGATTAAAGATTGAAAAAGAATTTAGACAGTATTAAGAGTTGAGGATGGCATTTTGAGAGCAGGAGCAGGTCCAGTAGAAAACCAGTGCAATTGGACAGAAGCTGACTTTGACAGACTCTTCGCTGACAGGGGATGGGTAGGCCCAGGAGGGACCCTTAACCAGAGAGCACGTTGGCTGTGCATCACCACTTAAAAAAAAAAATTCTAACTTCTACTATGGCCTTCTTGAGAGAATACCTGTTTTACACTTTTATAATATTTAATTTTATTGTAAATTTTACATAGGCTAGACATGAAGTTGCCTTACCAATGGAAAGACAGCTAACAAAGAGAGCATTAAGAGTCAGGAATACGGTGCAATTTAAAAAAAGCAAATGATATAGAGCACTCCATGAGTGCAAGGGTGTTTTCTAACATGTCCTCTGCTGTATTTCTAGCACCTGACTTAGACATACCGAGGTGTGTGTTCAGTGCCCCCTCCATGTGTAACACACGTACACATGTTTGTGCATTTTCAATAAGCCATGAACGAGTAATTCTAGGATAATGAGTAAATCATGTAGCATATAGAATTTCACTGAAAATCAAATGTAGCAAGGTCTTTCATCTTGTTTTCTTTGTACTTTAGGATTTAATGTAACAGATATGAAATATGGAAATTACAGAAAAAGAAAGTTAAAGGACTAGCCCTGAAGGTGATCCAAATCAACTGGTTAAAACCTGCTTAAACTCTGATCAGATTCTGAGAGGGCTTTTTCCAGTGTTTCCACAAGGTGAGAGATTTAAGATGAGCACAGTGAACTCTACTTCAACAGAAAAAATGATGGGATAGAATCCCATGAAAGCTTCAGGAAGCCAATCATCTATCTCGAAAACAATTCTCTTTTTCTCAATAAGGATCTGAAATAAAGAATCAATGAGGTATAAAATGAGAACCAAGCTAGATAATATGGATCGAATTGGCTTTTTTGAGTGTACACACTTGGAATATTTTGGCTCTGAGGTTTGGAGTGTGAAATATCAAAATGGTCTAGAGTTTGGTTAGTTCATGTAGTTCATGTGTATAAACACACAAGCGCGCGTGCACACACACATGGGCCTTTGCAACTTCACTTTTTTAGATTAAAAGCTCTTTTCTCATTCCTCCAAATCTTTCCTCTTCTTCTTATACATCAATGGGATTCAGCATCATTCACTTTCTTTTTCCTTTCCAAAACTTTGTGAATCCGTATTAAGAGGGAAATAGCTTTAGAAAAATTTGTTCTTACCCAGGCACTGTGGTGTATGCCTGAAATCCCAGTGGCTCTGGAGGATGAGGCAGGAGGATCACAAGTTCAAAGCCAGCCTCAGCAAAGGCAAGGTGCTAAGCAACTCAGTGAGACCCTTTCTCTACACAAAATACAAAATAGGGCTGGGGAGGTGGCTCAGTGGCCAAGTGCTCCTGAAGTCAATCCCCACTACTTCCCCCAACTCAAAATTTGTTCTTGGCCCCGAGAATGCTTTCCTTCTCTTTCCATCTTTAGCCTGTACTAAAATCATATTCAATTCCTTTATTATTTTTTTTTTTTGGTGGGAACCATTAATTTCAAATGTTCTTTCTGTTTGAATTAATGACTCCTATGCACCACACCCAAAGCAGGTGATAATGTTGGTACTTCATCTGAAGTACAAAGGGCATTTAAGCATGTTTTTCCCTGAACACAAAATCTGTATTGGTGAATTTACTGTAGTCCTTGCTAAGTAGGCAGACTAATGTGATTCCTGTGAACTCTTGTGTGGTCTTCAAGTTTATTTTTTAGGCAGATTAATTTGCCTCCCTGTTAATAAAAAAAAAAAAATCATTGTACCATTTCTGGTCATGTTCATCCTGTCACTTATTCATCAAGGTTCAATGAAGTATTTACTGCCTCAGGGGTGAATTGGGCAACTCTAAGAATGCCCTGTGGTTGGTAATAGAGGCAAGCTATGTTAAAGAGCATCCAGTAAAGCAAACTGGAGCTCAACTGCTTTGGTAAGTAAGGTACTTAATTCTGCCTGCTTCCCAATGTCTGTATCTCTAATTTTACATTCAAAATAGAATTAATATATTATTAGAGTAATACAACAAAAGCACATGTGTACATGTAATACATCCATAGTTATAGGTAATATATGCAATGTATTTTCAGTGAGACAATTTGTTAAAATTATCAGTTAATATAGCTGATTTTTTATATCACATGATTCTTTATTCTAACTACTCCATATTCTTTTTAGTTATATCAAAATTATAATGACTGGGTGAGTTAAATTGTGCTCTAGCTATATTGATGTTAGGTGAAGGAGGTACTTTATCTTCTCCAATTCAGAATCACAGAATTTTTTATTTGCTAGAATCCTAACTTTCTGTTTCTGTGACCACTTCTACCACAGTTCTTTTCCCATTCACTTGTGTAAAAGCAAATGTACTATTTTTATGTCTTGTGAAGTATATGCATAAGCCATCGTATTATATTTCTTCATCATAAATTCTTTACTTACCTAAAATTTTATTTTCAAATTATTTAAAGCTGTGGACAAGTTGCATAAAGAATGCAGAGAGGTTCACATTCTCTTTGTCGGACTTCTTTAATAAGCTGTCATCTTTTTGTTGTCTAATAACAACAAATAGAAACTAAGATTCCTAATAACCCTAATCACCCAAGAGTCTACACTATATATTTTCTGCAAAAACGTGTCATTAGGGAAATGCAAATTAAAATGACAATGAGCTGCCTCTGAGTATGTATTATGACCAAGACCACAACACTTGCAACATCAGATGTTGTTGTGAGTGGAGTAACCATTGACTCTCACTCATTGCTTGCTGGTGTCCATACAAATGGTATAACTATTCGTAAGACCATTCACCAGTTTCCTACCACACCAATTACATTATGACCATATAATTCAGCAATTGTTATCCTTCCTGTGAAATGAGTTGAAAATGTATGTCCAGGAAAATACCTGGACAGGGATGTTTAAACAGCTTCATTCATAATTCGCACATGATGTGATATTCCAGGGAAAGCAAATCTACGGGTACCATAAATGACTCAATATTTTCCACGATTAGTGATGAAGAGAGGAAAATATAGATGGGGCACAGAGGATATTTAGGACAGTGTAACTCTTGTGTGTGGCACTACAGTGGTGGATAAAGGTCATTAGATATTTGTCCAGACTCATGGCACGTGGTACATCAGTAATGGACTGTGAAGTAAGCAATGGACCTCAGGTGATAATGACGTGTCAGTGTAGGTTCACTGGTTTTAACAACTCTACCACTCTACTGAGTGATGTTGACAGGGCAATCTGCTCCTATGTGGGAACATGGGCTTCATGAGAACTCTCTGTACTTCTGCTTAAATTTTTCTGTGAATTCAAAACTGCTCTAAAAATAAGACCTATTAAATATGTGGTTGATACCCTACATACTCCTAGATAACCATTACCATGAGGAAATTAACATGATGCATTACTGTCATCTAATCCCCAGATCCCATCAGCATTTTGCTGATGGGATAAGAATATCCAAATAGTGTTCTTTATCTACTGAGGATGAAATCCAGAACCACATGTTTCTTTAATTATTATGAAACTTCAGTCTTTTCCAGTTTCCTTCCATGGAAAACTGATTCTTCCATGTCTAACATGAATTTGAGGGTTGGACAGCTTTCTAGCCACCACTTGCTAAGCCACAATTGGCTCTAACCAAGATTAAAGAAAGAAGGAAAGGGGAGGAGAGACGTGCTAAGTGGTAAAAATTATTTTTATGCCTCATGTCCTCACAATAAATCATATGTGGAAAAACTGTAAGCTTTATCACCACTTTGGAGCTAGAAAACTAAGGCTTAGAAAGATTAACTAAGACACTGACATCAAAATATTAATACTTGAAATTATTTTTACATATTACAAGACATTATTTGATAAATAGAAAAGGTAGGTTTCTTAAAATTATATTTGGGAACATTAAAGCAAAACTTTTTAAATGAAAACAAAAAACAAATACAATTTCTAGAAAAGAAACAAAATCATCCTAACCAAGATCTAATTCAATTCAATGAATATACTCTTTCTGGTTATTATTTAAATATGCATAAATGTTTTTATATGTGTATATATATATGTACAAATACATATATACATACGAAAATATACCTACACCTATCTCTAATGTACATGTACATATAGGTATGTACATGCACCAGCACATGCTGAACGTAGTAGGACACCACAGAGAAGCAAAATCAGGGGGTATATTTTCACTGAGCTTATACTCTAATCATGTGACATCATTTCAGCCATCTACAGCCTAAATATTCTCTCTCTCTCTCTCTCTCTCTCTCTCTCTCTCTCTCTCTCTCCCTGCAAGAAGAAGATAGCTTAGCAGCATTTTTTAAGGGCAGGCAAATGTTCAGGTTTGAATGGCTTAGCCATTGATCAGTAATTCTTGTTTCTAAAAGATATTGGGATGTACAATGCTGTTAGAAATGATATCTTCTTCCATTACCTTCATTTTGTAAAAAGTGTTTATAAGGCAGTATTAGATATGGTTTTAGAAAAATAGTTTTGCACAAAGATTGATTACCTCAAATACAGTGGTGAAAAATACGTGGAAATAAGGGCAAGTGAAATTCCTCTTAAGAAGAAACCTGTGAGGTTGTTCCCTGTCCTAAGAGATAGAGCTAATGGAAAAGTTGACATTTACATAGGCTTCACTGGGTGCAGAAAGCCTGAGAGCTATTCCACTTTCTTGGTGCAGGGAGGCTTCTGCTGTTTGACTCAGTCCTTCACATGACTCTTCCTTCAGTGCAAACCCAATATAGAAAAGCTATTTGTTCTATTTGAATACATGTTGCTTTCCAAAGAAAAGAATATTTAACCTTTATGAAACATTTATCTACTTTATATTTTACTCAAGAGATTTATGGAAATGAAGGATACTAATGATTGATGGTAGCTAAAATGAGTTTTATTGAATATAAGTAATCAAGATACATGCATGTACATAGGAAAGATAATTTCTCCATACTTTCAATATTTATCACTCTTGTGCTTATGAATCATCTGGGGACTTTTCAAATATGCAGATTTGCATCCAGTGCCTCTGGGGTGGGGCCTGAGCTCCCAGGTGTTTTTAAAAGGTCTTTGAAAAGGTCTTTCTAGCAAATTTTGAGTACCATTCAAATGTAGCACCTCTGTTTTTCTTTTCATTTCTCTTTCTCTCTCTTCTTCCTGCATTTTCATGGTTTGATTATACTTTTTTAATACCTGAATATTGTCCTTACTTTAAAAAAATATAGTCTTTCTGGCTCAATTAATACTCAGTGAGTATGAGATTAGACTGTGTTGTTTTCATGGAAATCCAAAAGCACAAGAGTTCTCTAAGTTCTAGTCTGTATAAGAGAAACTTGGAAGTCACTGTTCTATGCCAACAACAAAAAAATTAAAAATTAAAATTGGAAAAACAAACAAGCAAACAGAACTCTTCCTAGATCCATCAGAGAAATGATGTCCCAGTAGGAAGGCTAACACACAGATGCTCAACTTACTGAAGGAGACACCCAGGATCAAGAGCCCTCCCAGGAATGTAGGGTAAAAGCCTGAGACTAAAACTGATGAACTCTAGAGATGCAGTGAGGCAAATCTGAGTAATAAAAACTCAGGGGCCCAGTCATGGGTGTGCTTCACACTCCTGTGAATTTATCTTCTGAAACTCTACCAAGTCCTCACAGCAAATGTCAGAGAAAACCCCCCTGTTTGGGGGCAGTGGATGGGAAAAGGAACCATTTTGAAGTGCATCAGACAATTCTGGACTTCTTAACAATGCCCTTCCTCAAGAGAAACTATTTCATGTAAGCCTAGCTGGTTGGGGTGCCATCTGAGCCTCAGTGGCTGGGAGAAAGGAAACACCCAACCCAAGCCAGCTCTAGTCATCTTGGTCCACCTAACAGGAGAAATCCTGATAAATACGCATGAAGTTGACAACAGACTCCTAAAAGCACCAGGATGGATCATAGGTCTTTAGATCATTTCCTCTTCATAAATATCTGCTGTGCACCACTATATTGCCAAAGACCTGTTGTCGTCATGGTTTTTACATAGGACACTATGCCTGGTTATCAATAAAAAGTAAAAGGCATACTAATAGGCAAAAACACAGTCTGAAATAATAGAATCAGACTCAGATTTGTAAGAAATATTAAAATGATCATAGCTGGAATTTAAAGCAATTATGATGAATGTGCTAAGGTTTTAATGGATAAAGTAGACAGCATGCATTGCAAACAGGGAAATAGACCTTTTAAGAAAGAACCAAAAAATGTGCTAGACATAAAAAGAATATATGGCAAAAAAATGAAGAATGACTCTGATGATCCTATCAAACAGGAGAGAACTCTACTGATGAAAGACTTGTATACTCTTGAGGACATTTCGGTAGAGACTTGCAAGACTCAAACCACCCTACCTTTCTAAAAACCCCAATTATGGAAACCAGAAATCCATTTTTCTTTTTCTTTTCTTCAAAAGACTTTTGTTTTTCTGTGTAGAAATACACTTTACTTGCATTCTTTTTGTGATACATACATATTTTTTAACTACAGATATGTATAGTCATTGTAAAAGGTACAGTAGACATTACCAAGAATGAGGAGGCAAATACTAGTGCTTCAGCAGAGAAATGCTGTTTCCCCACATGCGCACAAAGCCTGGAGATGGATGTTCTAATGTTGGAGTTGGAGGGCACAGTGTGCTTCAAAAACAAGAGAAGGTGAAGACTGGAACACACATGCTGAGTTACTGGTACATCCACACCAACAGGAAATCTAACACAAAGAGGCTCATTCTGGTGCTCAAGACACAGAAAGTTCTCATGAATTCTAAACTTAGAATTAAAGCTATCTATTTCATTCAATTCTAATTATTTTCTACAGTATCATGTATTTTCTAGGATATGTTGTTGGAGCATTAAATGATTGGTGGATTGGGTAATTTATATTAAGGAACTTCTGGGGAAAATTGTGTCCAGGAAACTCCAGGTAAGAAAAAGGAGAGTCACAATCTCTACCTCTGTCTTTTCTGACCCAGAATCTTTCAAATCACTTGATTAAATTGTTTAAGCAATTCTTAAACAAAATACGTAGTAATAAGAAAGGGATGCATTTTTTAACAAGTAGCTTTCTTTTTTGATCCCCTGTAACTAAACAGTGAAAGATTTAATTTAATTAATTTAACTTAATAATCTAAACACAGACATAAGATTCAGGAAATGAAAAGAAATAAAACCATTGGATTATAAAATTGCATGCTAAGAAATCATTTATTTAAAATTATAGACAAATCTTAATAAAATTTGTATAATGAGGAAATAGGTGAAAACTATCTAAACATGATATGAACCAAATTACCAAACAAAACACAAAAGTAAGAATGAGACCAAAAATCTTGGGTTGAAGCTATTTGTTGTTCAAACCAAGAACAAGCTGGGGGTACTGACTGTCATTTCTATGTATCCACATTTCAGAGTATGTAGCTAATAATGAAATTTAAAAAAATAAAATGGAGTAATAATATTGGAAATAAACAGGATAATCAACTGCATTTACAATTGATCTGATGGTGTACCCAGAAAGACAAAAGAAACCTTAAACCAAATTCATAACCTTGACCCAGTAATTGCACTTCTGCAAATTGAACCTACATAAATGAGAAGCAACTCTATGGAATCACACTATGCATTCTCAAGTAAGAAGAGCAGTTAGTAAACTAAATTGCATAATACAATCCTGCTTTGTTAGCAATAAAACAAAAATTACAGAATGTCGTATACATGGGTACATATGTTTTTAAAAGCATACAACTGTTAAAAGAGAAGAGGGTACAAATGAAAGCAGAAAAACAAACAAACAAAGAAAACCCCTCACTTTAATATTACCACAGAGCATTGCATATTTACATGTAAATATAAAGAGAAATCATTACATACTTCACAATATTATTCATACATTTATGTTGGTATTGATGTCATCATGCACCATGAGATATAAATTGTGATTTTTAACATACTGACTATAATCCTAATGCTAATTATAACCATAATTATTTCTTATGCTAAGCACATTATTTTCCTTAACAGGGAAACAAATTTTCATAAGAAATATATGTTGGTATGAATGGGTGACAATAAAATTATTATACTTTAAATTTCGTGATATGATCCATTGTATATCCCTATATATTATTTAATTAAAATTAATTAAATTATATTACATTTTAATCCAGTTAGAAGGTAGCAAAGCACTATAATTCTGAAGCGGTGATGGTAAAATGTTGGCAGTGATTGCCACGGTCACTGGAGTGTTCAGCTTGGGGTGAGGCACACCTCACACACGCCAACCTTTGCATTCTGCTGGTGGCTGCAGAGCTTTTCCACCTTGGAAATGATTGAGTGACCGAAGAAACAAAATTTTACTTGAGGAAAGTGTCCACCTCTGAAACTCATTCTTATTGTTCTTTACAAAGGTGTAATATCCAGAGTATTATGACATTTTCATTGGACCTTGGACATCAGTCACTCTGTGGATGCAGAAAAAAATAGGTAAATATCATGCAACGTTACACTTTGCACAGTGATATTGAAGACCTAAGGTCTGATACAAAAAATGCTATGAAGGAAAGAAAAATGAAGTACTTAATATTTGACTATATTGGCATTTTTATTTTCTTTGTGAACTTCTTAGAAGGAGAAATTAGTGTAAGAAAATAAGAAAGTCTTTTGAAAAATTATACAGGCTATCTAGTCATTTTAGAAGTTTTACAATATAATTACAACAGTAACACAATAACATTGTCATTACAAGATAGTGCAAGCGATTGAAAAACTCAGCTCAGTTCAAGCACCCTTTCTCAGTTAATTGTTATGTTGGACAGAAATTGTATCAAAAATGCACTCTTGTCTCAACATAGTAATTATTTATTAAAAAGCAAAGGAGATGTGCCCAAAAGATGAACAAAGTAACTCATTCAAACCTTGTAGGATTCTGAGAATAATCTGCCATTGAGCTATATTTCCAAACTATAAAGCACTTAGGCAATGACAGAAATAGTTTTTTTTCCTTAGATATAATTTCCTCAGGCTATAAAATTGCAAATTGCTTTGAACTGCCTTTTATACTCAGTAGGGATAATCAAAATAATATTGCCTGAACCGTGTTATCATCTACAAAAGCATGCACTTTAATAATAATACTTTCATACTTTGATAGAATTTTAATCCCAAGTATTCCTGATCATTAAACATTCATCCATCTTGAAAGATTCTACAAAATATGTCTGTGACAGTTATCATTTTTGGCTGAAAAAATAAGAAGATAAAATAAACCCTAAAAGACTATATATATAAAGTAAATCAAATTTTATGTTGGTCTGATGGCACAAGTAGTCTTTTTCTTATCCAAGATAGCATTTCTGTTTTCTGAAAGGGTTTGCTACCTAGTATGTAAGAGGTAGTGCATGTTTCAGAGGAGGAACTGGGTGGTGGGCAACTCAGGCAGCTGAAAAGAGCAAGGAGAGGTGGGGAGTGGGAGAAGAGGTCAAGTGATGGAACACACAAAACTCTAAGTATGATCTATGGGCAGAGCTGGGTAAGGAGCAAAAATGAATGTATGCCTGTAATTGGAGTATATTTCCTTAATCTTAAGTATTCTTAGGCCTGTGGCCTTCCTAATGGTATATTTACTAAGAGCAGTGGAAAATAATTTCCAGGAGTTGTGCCTCATCTGCCAGATCCCCACAGCAAAGATTCCTCGATTCCTTTCTGTGGTTCCAATCAATCCTGGAAATGTTAAAAGATAATTTAATGGAACTAAAGTAAGTGATTAACAGATGAAGATCAGTTTATCTTAGTCCTGGATCCTCTAGGAAACTATGATCCATTTCCAAAATACAATCTCCAGAGGAATTCAGGCTCCTGCTTGCTTCCTTATGATGAAAAATAAAATCAGAATGCTTACTAAGGAGCTATGCTATTTCCCTCTTAGATATCCTCTTACAGAAGAAAAAAAAGTCCAAATATCTTCTTAACACCCCTAAAAATTATTCATTTTATGCGATGGGACTTCTATCCATTTTGCTTTAAAAAGTCTTAAATAAATGTGGCTACATACCATGTTCATTAATTGGAAGAGAAGAGCTAGAGTTATAAAAGTGGACATTCTTTCCAAGTAGATCTCAAGATTCTATGTAATCTTAATGAAAATGAAATTATATGTATATAAACTATATCTGGTACTGAGGAATGAACCCAGGAGTGCTTAACTACTGCACCACATCCCCAGCCCATATTTTATATTTCATTTAGAAAGAGGGTCTGAATAAGTTGTTAAGTTGCTAAGTTGGTGAGGCTGGCTGGCTTTGAACTCAGATTTCCTGCTGCTTGAGCTGCTGGGATTATAGGCATGCACCACCAGGCTGGGATCAAACTAATTTTGTTGAAAATCAATAATCTTTCTTAAAATCATGTGTGGCGGGCTGGGGTTGTAGCTCAATGGTTGAGCACTTGCCTTGCATGTGTGAGACACTGGGTTCGATTCTCAGCAATAAATAAATAAATAAATAAAACAAAGATTTTGTACCCATCCAAAACAAACAACAACACAGAAAATGTGTGGGGTCATCAATGTTTAAAGCAACACAACTCACCATAGCCAAGTTAAGGAATGAGTCCAGGTGCCCATCAACAGGTGAATGGATAGTGAAACCTATGGTATAAACACACAGTGCAGTTTTACTCAGCCATAAAAAATGAAATTATATCATGTGCTGGTAAATGGTTGGAACTAAAGAACATCATGCTAAGTGAAATAAGCCAGACTCAGGCAGTTGAGTTTGAATGCTTTCTTTCACATGGAGAAGCTAGACCAAAATAAAGAGAAAAAGTGAAGAGGGGAATTGCCATGAAAACAGAGGGGAGATCAGTATAGCAGAGGATAAGGGGAAGGGGAGAGGGATGGGAAAAGAGAAGTACAGTGAGATGAAATTAACATATAGGATTATACCACAGTGAATTTTACATTTATACATATTTATAAAGCACTATTAAAAGAACTATAGTTATGTCAAAATGTACCCCATTATATGTATAACTATGATTCACTAATACAAATCTGTGACTAGTCCAAGATTCTCTTTAAAAGAAGCAAAATAAGATTTTCTTTATCACATGCATGATTTATGTCAAGTTTTAGTGATAAAGAGAGTGTGGTATTGATGTACTACAGAACATAAACTAAAGGACAGAATATTCATTGAAAATCCCAAAGCAGAAACATTACACAGACACTTGATTTGGGAAAAAAAGTTCAGACTGAAAACCAGAAGAGAAAGGATGCTATTTAAAAAAAAACTAGTTGTTGATGGACCTTTATTTTATTAATTTGTATGTGGTGCTGAGAATTGAACCCAGTGTGTCACACATGCTAGGCAAGCATGCTACTACTGAGCCACAACCCCAGTCCAAGGATGCTATTTTTAATAAAGGAACATAGACCCCCTTATTATTCATGAATTTTTTAGAAAGCACTTTTGCCTTACCTCTCAGTGCATGCAAAAATATATTGTGGAGACGTAAATTGGAAAGATAAAACTGAATTTTCGTAAGTATTTTAGGAGTGTATCTACATGGTTTTAAGTTAGGGAAAGTTGTCTTCAACACAATACAGAAAAGCTACTAACATTCCAATTAAGAACATCTATTCATCTGAAGATGTCACACTTGCTCACAAGGATACACAAAGAATAAAAGCCAGTCTTTGTCATGTATATAACAAAAGGATTTGTAAGCAAATAATCAGCAAGCCCCCAAAAGTCTTACAGATCAATAAGTAAATGTCTGAAAGGCAACAGAAAGGGAAGGAAGAGACTATAAGAGGCACTTCATAATAGGTTCATTTCAGGAGGCATTAGACTTGAAATAATGATCTGCTCACTGCATTTGTTATCAGGGAAAAACAATTGAAAGCACAGGGAGAAACAACCATCACTGGCCCACCAGAGTTGTTAAAACATAAAGAAGATCATAATATCAATTATAGGGAATAATTTGAAAGAAAAAATCTCACATTCACTATGAGTAAAATTATAAATTTATAAAATAATTTTGAAAAACATTACCTACCAAACCATCCCTTTGAAAGCTATAGATCAGCACAACTCTGATTAAGTAACATAACTCAATAATGGATTCATGAGAGAAATGCATGTTTGTACGTATAAGGAACGTGGCCAAGAATCAATAGAGTATGATAAATGCTGTCCAAGGAAATGAAAAACACCAGTGTTCATTCAAATATAAATTGATAAATAATTATGGTATAATGTATTCAATGGAATAAAATAGAACAATAAAAGTATCCAAATATATTGTATATAAATTTTCCCAGCCTAATGCTGAAAGGAAGTCAGTGAGAAAAAGGTACATAAGACTCCTACAGTGGAAAAGACTCCCTGGGAGACTCAAGAGAACGTGCATAATGCCATTTCTTGAACTTCATAATCAAAAAGAAAACATGAACTTAGCCTCTAAAGACATAAAATTATCATTGCAGATAATAGTTATAGTAAAATAAATCTTTCATATTATAAATATAAATAAAGAACTAGTAATGAAGAGCAAAATTTGAATGGTAACATACCTATAATGAAGACTAGATTTATATTCTAATAACTAACATATCCATGGTTGAATATTAGTTGATGCTAAAATAAAATAGTTCTCATGGGAAATAAACAGCAAATCAAAGAGAAGGTCATTTGTCAGAGAAGTGCACTGAAAGGTGTGGGGTTTAAAGAAAGACCTACTAATGAGTTTGGTTAAGTAAATTCTGTGACATTCTCAACAAAATTAGGATATCCTAAATCCAATAAATATGACAAAAGAATGAAGAAGTACATAGTGATTGACAAGTGACAGTAAAGCAGAGAAACACTGTAAAGGTAAAAACATAGCATCAGTTAATAATATGTACAAAAGTTAATAAAAAACATATTTCTTTAGAGCAAATGTTTGAGGAAATATAAAACACTAAATATTAGCCTTCTAAAATGTAAGAGCATAGCTAATATCACAAAATAGGCTGAAAGACTCCTTCAAATGGCACACTTACCCTTTACTGGTAAAAGAGTATGATGGTGTAAACATAAAACCCTGTCAAAATTTTCATCATATGATTAATTACAAAAAGTGTTTCACCTAGTGTTATTGGTGAAGATGCCTTTTTCCTTCCCTCCTTCTTTCTTTCTTTCCTTCCTTCCTTCTTTTCTTTTCCTTTATTTTCTTTTTTCTTTTAGCACCCTTGGTGCTTTTATACCTTGCTGTAATGTCTCAAAGAGGCTTCCGCCTGAATGCTAGGAGTCTTTTTCTTAAGTGAGAAAATGGTGACTTTGAAAGGAGAGGCAGGCAATAAAGCTTCCCATTGCCTTGACTGTAGGAAAATCTCAGGATACTTAAATTTAGGGAAGCATAAGATTTAGAACTTGACAATATAAAATTTGAGCATTTTACAACTGTATTTTCTGTGAATTCATGAAAATATTTGGGGATTTTTTAGAATATGTGTTCTTTGATTTGCTGAACAATGCGATAGGCCATTTCATTTACTCTCATAACTCCACGAGTCACTACAATTTAAGTCATTTCAAACTTATACTGTGAAATTATATTATTGAACAAATAATTGTTAAACACCTTCATGTTCGGGGGCTATGCTAAGAATTGGGAAAGAAAATCACATCAAGTACTACTCAAAAGACATTCTAACACAGCTGTCTATATTTTGAACAGGTCATTATTTCTGATTTAGTCATGGATTTCCAGTTCCATTGTTTAACTAAAATTGTCTTTACTTCTTAACCATTCTTAAGTGGTATTGTAATCTGATATCCATGTTCTTGATGTGTTTTTCCTCAGCATTTGAAGATATTATAACATAATTTTCAGATCTCAACTCTATTAAAACCAAGTCTGCAAAGAATAGGATTGTCTCTCCTTTTTAGATAGTTCCATTTTCCTCCCTGATTACTTTTATGTTTTTCTCTTTTTTGTATATGATAATTTTACTGTGGAAGTACAGATTTTTACTCTTTAAAAATGATTCCCTTTGCCTGAGATTCATTATGTTTGTTCCAGGTAAGAATTCATTTCTTTGATTCTAGAAAATTTTCAATATGTTTGAAGTTTCCTCTTTTCATTTTGAGTTCTCTCCCATGAGCACACATTAGTCATATGTAGAGTGTTTTTATTATATCTTCTAAGAGCTCTTAGCTGCTTTTAAGAATTTCAAATATCTCATTGTATTGTCTGTGCGACATTTTAGGTGATATTCTCAGATCTCTACATTATTTTGTTAGCTTTCACTCTGTGTGTGTGTGTGTGTGTGTTCTGTGTGTGTATGTGTGCATACACACACACACACATAAATCCATCCTAATATTTGAAATAAATAGATTTAACATTCAAATTTATGAAGTAGATCATACTTAATAATGTAGCTTCTATTTTTATAGTTTTTATGCTAATCCTTCATTTTATACAAATTTCAAATTTCTACATGCTGAATAATTATTTATAAACAAATGACTTTCATTTATCTTTTAATGTTCAGAAAATATGAAATATTGATGTGTGTTTAATAACCAGGTAAAAATTTAGAATTTACATGAATAATAAAATGTTTTATAATACATGAAATTTAATACTGCAGGTAAAGGAAAATAATAAAGACAGCTTTGACTTTTAAATTTATAGCTCTGACTTTTAAAGTACAAGTCTCCCCCGGGACATAAACAGGCGAACTCCTGATTCCTGAATGCATGAGTAACGAAGGGTGGATGATGAAAAGGGTAAATTCAATCAAGAAATGCACGCGGGATGAGTCATGTCTGTAAAATACTGTATAAATTAGAATTTTACACTTCATTTGTTCAAATACATTTCCCACTTATTGTAAAATACTTAATGAATTTCAGTAACGTTTTGGAAAATAACATGCAAAATTCGATCCCAGAACTTTGGCCTAGAACATAAGTATGCTGTCCTATTTTCTTTAATTAGCCCATAAGAACAGAAGAGTTGAATAATATTTCATGTTTTTAGGTTAAAATTGATATGGAGATTTGAAGACAGTAATGACCTCAATAAAAAGGATTTTTCACATACTGAGTAGATATAGTAGATTTCTGTCATAGGTGTCAAAATAATGTGCTGGTTTAAAATGAGACGTGGTCCCAGCCTCTGGGCATTTTGATTGTGTTAGGAAGACAGAGGAGGCAAATGACCATATAATGAAATGGTATATTGACTTTGATAAACTGTAGGAGAGGCAAAGTGAAGGAGAAGGGGTCCATAATGCCAGGTTCCCAATTCTGTGAAGACCATTTTCTGGAAATGCTGCATCTCCTGAGCAGCAGCCTCCACAGTTGTCCCCTTCAGGAGGCTCCTCATGGGTCTCCCCTCTAAACCATGGTCACACATCCTCCTTGTGCTTTCCTGGGTACTAGAACCTCAGGCATAGCTCTCTTCTGGGTTCACCCATTGCCTTATCTTGTAAATATAAGTTTGTGTGCATGGGCTCACACACTGTATACTCAACTGTCTACTTCCAATGGATCTTCAAGAAATACTTTAATCAGTTTAACGGAATCATGTTGAGGCCCCTAAGGGGAGGATTCCACCCTCTTAAGCTAAGAGCACTACTTTGACAGACTCATGTTTTCATGAGAAGGATCAGTATATTTCTTATAAATCAGAGTAGGCAACATGGGTAAGTCATTCACATTTTCATTCTTGATTGCCAAAACCCTGACTCCCAGCTATAGGACAAACATGGAGGGTGTCACCCTAAGCTCACAAAGGAGTCTCTTTGAGGACTGTGAGTTATCAAAAGGTCATCCCTCCATTCCATCTGTCCAGCTGCTTCAGGGGATCATGAGTCATTCCAAGACCAGTAAATTTCATGTACTTCAGTCCATTTTACCATGCTTCATATGTAGGAAAGTTGTCTGGTAGCAAGTGATGCTATGTTTATTAGCATGACCATTAATAATGTCATGTAAATCTGTGTGCAGTGAATATATCAGGTGTATTAGGATCCAGAGTAAATTTCTACTCCAGTGAGAACAAAGTCCTGTCTTTCAGTGATGAAAATGGCCCAGGATAATCAACAAGACCAATGCAATTAACCCACCTGCCTATTTTTTCAAGGATTGGTGCCATATAGTTGGGTATTCCTCAGAATTGCATGTCACCTGTTTTCCAATTGTGTTTCGTCTAACTATGAAACTCTCCATCCCAAATGTTAGCCCCTACCTATATACAGATGCTAATCTGTATTTTGGCCAATTGACTTTCAGACATTGTTCTTCACCAGCAGGGCTATGATGTTGAAAGTCTTCTGGGGGTGCCCATATGTCATGTGCAAGAGTCCATCCTGCCCTGGACTGGATTCTTCATCTCAAAAAGCTCCATGAGACTAGCATGCTGCCCACACAATGAACATATGCTTGCCTCCTGACTCTACTCCTATTACTCTTGTAGCAATAGTGCTTCACAATGTAAGATTGCAGTTCACACCCAACTTTATGATTTGGTGGGTGAATTATATGGGAATGTTTTACTCTGTAATCATGCTATTAAGAAAGAAGATTGGGTGTAGCTCAGTGGTTCAGCACATGCTTAGCATAATTGAGGCCTGGGGTTCAATGCCCAATACCACAAAGAAAAAGAAAAAGGAGGTTTCACTCATATTTCTTGGATCCTCTATACCAGCATTCTCATCTGCACCCCTAAGTATGGATTTCTCTCCTATTTCACTGAATTTGTTTCATTTAAGAGAGATCTCAAATACTGAGTTGAAATTTAGGTCTGCCAGTGATAGATTTGCTCGTGACAAAAATGTTATGGTCTTCATTACATTGCTTATAATAACTTCTTTTCATGGTCACTGTCTAAACCAAGTGGAAGAATGGCTTCAATTTTCTTTCTAAGATGCAGGTCAAGTTATTAACCTGACTATTGTTTCCAGAGGGTGAAAGTCAGTCAACATCTGTCTTATGGTTGTTTATTCACTCAGATCTGTAGAGAAGGAGAACATTAAAAAAAAAAAAAAAGATTCTCATTTTGCAGGTGATTCTCTTCAACAAAGTTTACACTAACCTTTCAGTTAAGAACTTTATTTTCACATTTTATTTTTTTAATGTTGAATGATTTTAGGGTTTTATACTGTCTTCTACCAGCAATTGGTAAGATTCACTGGGAAGGTTATATTCAATATGCTTGGTTATGTCTTTCACAAAAGCTTTATAAGACTAATTAGTGATAACTATTGATTAAAGATTAAAATTTGAAACAGTCATTTAACCTTTGTTGATTTTCCTTTAGGTAAATACACTGTAATTAAGGTCATAAGTGCATATATATGTATAAATATACATATTATAAATATAGTATGAACAAATTTATGTAATGTGTTATATTTCATATATACTTATATATAGCTATACATTTTATTTATATCTATATTTATAAGTAGTTATGTAAACTTGTACAAATATAAGTATTTATGTATGTATTTACACACACACACACACACATAGATAAAGAGAGAATGTGGATATATGTTCATATGCTTAAACATTGATATTTCATTTATTTAATTATTTCAATATTTATTTTTTAGTTGTGATTGGACACAATACATTTATTTTATTTTTTTATTTTTATGTGGTGCTGAGGATCGAACTCAGGGCCTCACATGTGCTAGGCAAGTGCTCTACTGCTGAGCCACAACCCCAGCCTCAACATTGATATTTTAAATCAAGCATTTCCTGTTGGAGAAACAAACCAATTTGAATATGATATTTAGATATATTTTGAATAATATAAGTACTTAAAGTCATTCTTGCAGTGTAAGTGTAGTATAAGTGAAATATAAATATATTTCAGCAGATAAATTTTAGTACTTTTTCTCTAAATTAAAGTTTATCAAGGATCTCATGAAAATAGAAGGGTAGCAATTAGGTTTGACAAAGGCGACCAGTGGAAGAAAGGAAGGGAGGGAAAGGGGACTACTAGAAAATGAAATTGTCCCAGTTATGCGATGCACATATAGAAATATGTAACAATGGATCCCACTGTGCACATTACAACTATAATGCAGCGGTAAAACATATTTAATAAAATATCAATAATTCAAAGATAGCCAAATGTCATTTATTCATTTTAATTAAAAAATTTTTAAAAATAGGCAATCTAAATCTTTGCTTCAACTTAAAGTATTTAAATTCATCTTTAATTAAATTGAAAAATTGGTTCATTAAGTTTAAACATTTTTTATTTCCTTTCTAGATGGTGATAATAATAAATATGAAATATAAAAATGAAAGATTATTAAGAAAATGATTAAAATATTTAGTAATTTGTTAGCTACATATTTATCCACAGAATATTATTGTCAAAAGTAGAATTCACATAATATTTTAAACTATATTCATAGAATGTTTACAAAATATTTTCCTGAAAGAATGGAACTGGTTTATGAAGAGCTTATTTTGAAGAGTGTTGTTATGGTTTATATGTGCAGGGGTCCCAGAAAGCTCATATATGAGACAAAGCAAGAGGGTTTAGAAGTGAAATGATCGGTTTATAAGAACCTTAACCTAATCAGTGCATTAATCTCCTGATAGAGACTAACTGGGTGGTAACTGTAGGCAGGTAGGGTATGGCAAAGGAGATGGGTCATTTTGGCATGCCTTGGGGTATATGATTTAAAAAAAATTTATTTTTTTATTTTTAAATTTTCATTTTTTTATTTGGTTTAATTAGTTATACATGACAGTAGAATGTATTTATGCACTTTGATGTATCATACATAGATGGGATATAATTTCTCATTTTTCTGAGTGTACATATTGTAAAATCACACTGGTCATGCAAGTCATATACACAAAGCAATAATGTCTGTTTCATTCTAGTATCTGTTCTATTTCCATATTCCTTCCCTTCCCTTTCTGTAACTTCCTTCTACCAAATCTAAGGTAACTCTATTCTTCACTAGTGCTCCACCACCATTTTAAATTAGCATCTGCATACTAGAGAAAACATTTGGCCTTTGTTTTTTTGGGATTGGCTTATTTCACTTAACATGATATTCTCCAACTTCACCCATTTACTGGCAAATGCCATAATTTCATTATTCTTTGAAGCTAAGCAATATTACATTAAATATATATACCACATTTTCTTTATCCGTTCATCTGTTAAAGGACACCTAGATTGGTTCCATATTTTAGCTAGTGTGAACTGAGCTGCTATAAACATTGTCATGGCTGCATCACTGTAGTATGCAGATTTTCAGTCCTTTGGCCAAGCTTAGTCTCTCTCTGCTTCCTGATGTCATGCTTCCAGCTGTTTTCCTCTGCCATACTCTTCCATCATGATGTCCTGCCTCAAATTCAACTCTGAGGAATGGAGTCAGTCATCTATGGACTGAGACCTCAGAAACCATGAACCCCAAGGTAATCTTTTTCTATCTTCTAATTGTTCTTGTCACAGCAGCAAAAATACCTACATTTGGTAACAACTAAAATTAATTCAGTGTGATTCTTCCTCCTAGTTTCTCTCCTGTTAAATCTACCAGCAAAATTATTCCTGGTCATATGAAATTTAATCAATTTTTTTTCTAAAAAAACTTTGAAAAACAATTTTAAATGACTTGGATTTTTATATGACTACCTACCAAGGTTTATCACAAGTGCTTATTTAAAAACAATATAAAGAAGCTGTAACAACTTTATGCAAATCTCAAACCTGGAGATTTTCAACTATTAAGCTTAAGTCCATTAATTTGCCAACTCACTTTGATTGCCCGATCGGTGGAGAAAATTTGGGACACCAGGAAAATTTGAATTTTAAATAAACAATGAACATGTTTTGCCGCAGTCCAGCTGCAGCAAAATAACCCGGGGGTGACGAACAACTTGTGTACATTGATACAGCAGGAGTGGGAGCTGTTTATTGTAGGACCGGAGGGGTATATCTACATTACACAGCTTATCTTAATTAACATAAACTAGATACAGCAGTCAACCAATAAGGAATCTCCACACTTAATGGCTCCCTGGCGTTACTTCACAAACCACTCCCTCTGACAAAATGCCAGGCGCCATCTTAACTTGTTTGCAGACTCCAACATTTCCCCCTTTTGTTTAATTTAAATAACGACCATAGCGGTTTTTACACAAACACCACAAACAATCTGCTACAAGCAGAAGGGGAGAATACAAAATGCCACAATACCAAGCCACTTGATGGCTCCATGCAAGAAGCCCTTGGAAAAATTATACCAGCAATGACACCGTTAGCAAAGATACCGAGTTACAATTTTTTGTAGATTACAGTTTGTTGTCTCAGTCCAGGTAAAGCAGTGTCTCAATAGATTAACTCACAGTCCAGGTAAATCACAGTCCAGGTAAGTCCTGTAGGCAGCTAGCTTAAATCACAGTCCAGATAAGTTCTGCAGGCAGCTAGCTTGATCCAAAGTCTCCTCTGGTTCTCAGCAACACTGGAAATTCTTCCACCCTTGTCCTCACTGGCACTGGGATGAAGGCAGGAACTCCGGCAATGATGCTAAAGAAAATCCTGTAGTATTCCAGCAGGCGCTAAGAAAACAACCTTCTGAACAATTTAGTACATTATCTCAAGGTTTTTTTATGTTTGAAATAAGCCTTAATGGTACTCATTATTCATCAGCCTCCAGGTGTGGGAGAACCATTGTAGCTTAGTTATTGGCATTGAAAATGCCCAAACATCAGGGACACCGGTAGTGTCTTCTGCCGGTTGTAGCGTCCTGGGCAGCCCCAGATGGCCCTGGGGAGTGTCTTGGACTCAAATTGCTACTGGGCACAGGGAGCAAGAGCCTGTGAGACTGTGCCTCCTGGTCAGGTTTGGATTTGGGCTCTCACAGTCGCGTCCCACTCCCCAGGCGGGGGGCGGGGAAGAGCTGGCTGCTGCCGCTTGGAAAGTCCTTGTTGCGCCATGACCAGCTCACGCACCTGGCAGCTGCTGTGCAAATTCACGCACCCTCCGGTAACAAAAAGTATTCAGTAATAGCCTTTTGCTGCAACTTTTTTTTCCTGATAATCCTTCCTCCTCTGAACTTTCTTTTTCTTTCTGACTAGAGTTCCTGGGCTTCCATCAACACATGCCCTAACTATTCTTGGTTCCACTGGGGTGCCTCCTTCCCTTAGTAATTTACTTCTCACCCCTTCCATATTCTCATCACAAAGACAATACAACATTTCAAGACAAAACAAGACACAAACATACTGTATCAATCTTCTCCATTTTCTCAAAATGGCCATTTTTCCTCTCACCCTATCTGCCTAGGGATGGGCAGCTTTTTCTCCTCAACTTACCCCCGAGTGTCCTGGGGCTCCCCAGACAGGCCACCATCTGCCACAGTCCGGCTGCAGCAAAATAACCAGGTGATGACGAACAACTTGTGTACATTGATACAGCAGGAGTGGGAGCCCTTTATTGTAGGACAGGAGGGGTATATATACATTCCACACAGCTTATCTAATTAACATAAACTAGATACAGCAGTCAACCAATAAGGAATCTCCACACTTAATGGCTCGCTGGCGTTACTTCTCAAACCACTCCCTCTGCAAAATGCCAGGCGCCATCCTGACTTGTTTACAGACCCTAACAATGTTTTAACATAAGTATACCACAGGTAAGATTTGATTCATAAATTAAAACATTATTTTTACCTGAAATGTATGTTTATTGGCTCAATTTGGCCTATTTAAGCCATATTCTTTTTTCTTTATCTTTCTTTTTAGTCAGCCCAAAGACATCATAGCATTTTCTTTCCTGGCACTCCCTAAATTATGCATGACCAGATTCTCCAAGCAGATTATTAAAATTTACTGGGGTTCTTTCACAGAAATTGTTTAGAGAGAACCATGATAGTATCTGTATAAAAAGAGTGTTCAGGATATGTACATCCAAAATTATGCAGTCTTAGTTTTCCTTATCTAGCAGGGATGCTCTCATCTGGGCCTGTAATAATCATTTCATACTGAGACATATGTATTTATATGTATTTCTAACGTCTTCCCATTTAATTCAGTTTTCAAGGAGATGTTACAAATTAAACGTTCTTATAGAAATGGACACTTAACTTTCTGGATTAGTATCACCTGCTAAACAACTCAATAAGCCTCACAGACTAAATTATTATTAATTGAATTTTTAGTAATATTAAGTAAAGCCATTAAATTTCCATTAGAAGTAAAGAGGTTGGGGTCCTATTATAAAGCTAATGAAATTTTAATTTCTGTAAAACACTATCCTACCACTGTGTGGCAATGTAAGAAGTCATGTTTATTTTAGCTCTCCTACCCAACTAATATTTATTTTCTATTTTTTTCCATTGTATGTGCCCCTCACCCCAGGATCATTGTGAAAATTGATCCCACTTATTTCTACTGACTTTGATGGTTTTGTTCTGCATTTATTAACTTAAAGATCAGGAAAGATATGTTCCACAGTATAATTATCTGGGTTGCTTCATTTAAAAAGTCTTAAAATAGATATCCAGAATGACAATCTTCTAGTGCTCTCTTTTCAACTTCTCACAGAACATGCTATACAGAAATTTTCTTTTTATAGTTAATTATGCTTTTATGACAAAAGTCAGAGGGATAGATAAAAGCAAGCAGAATTCCTCATAAATTCTTTTGAATTCTCTGACTCATGCAGGATCAGTTTTTCTCTGTTAAAGTAAAACTTGTTTAAGTAAATACACTTATGCTAAAATGCTTTCAGTTAATGCTTGTTTATCATATATTCTCTGAATAAGGTATTAAAGTGTGAGGACTTATCTAATTGTTTTATTATGCTTATTCAATAGGTAGTTGATCTTTACAATATATGGCATGTGATCTAACAATTCCTTAACATAATTTTTATGAGTTGGAGATTCAGTACTGATAGTGAAAGGCTTCTCTCATTTTATTATGAGAATATGTATAAATAATGATGAGAAAAGTGGATTTAGAGTTGGAAAATACTGGGTTTAAATCATACCTTCACACTTATAGCCCTAGAGGATTTATCTAACCTTTCTAAGGCTCAGTTTTATCCTTCAAAAAATGGAGCAACAACTGACAATTTAAACATTTAACATAAACATTAAAGTCATTTAAAATATCCAGTGGAGTTACAGATATTTAATCAACATAGCAATAATTCCATCTGAGCCTCAAATTCTCTTTAGGTCAGTCTTTTAAGCAGACACCTCTATAAACTATCAGTCATGAACCAAAATGAATCAAATTAAAGCCACTTTAAAAATAAAAATAAATAGCAATAATTTATGAAGTTATTCCTGAATATCTTATAATATGCCAGTTCCTGATACTTTTTGCTTTATTTGTCAGCTGATTTCAAGAAGTTTAAATAATGTCTTATAGCAGACCTCTTTCCATAGGTGGAAAGCCCTGTCTAATCAGAATGACTCATTCCTCTTTTGCTTTCTGCAAAAATCTATCATTTGGGGGGCTGCCTAAATGGTCAGCTAATTTCTTCTCTCAGAGGTATGTCTAGAGAACTAGGATTATTCTAGAGTTGAGCCAATATAATATAGTAGGTAATTTTAACATCTTTCCTACTTTAGAACAAGTGATGCAAAGAGTAAATCATTCTAGAATCCTACATATATTATACTATAAATCAAGCAATGCAGGTGTGATCTCAAGGAGATAAGTCACACTTTCATCCTGACACGATTCCTATTTTTAATGATTGTGATATTTTCTTAAGTGGCTCTTCCTTGATTAGGCAGAATAGCCAATGTTCTCGACTGCATTCAGTTTACTGTCAGTACAACCTGACCATTGATTTGCACTAAACCAGCTGATTCAACCTTGCTTCCTGGTTTGTTTGCTTCCCAGGCTACCCTTACTGGTAACAAACTTCCAGAAGTATGAATTTAAAGTATTTTCTTAATACTAATTTTTATTTATATATGTTTTATATAACATTCATTATAATACATATGAAAATATCACATTTTAAATATGTTATACAATATTTTTAATGTAAAAATATTTAATATTTTAATATATTTGTGTAACTATAAGCACCATCTAATTCCAGAATATTTATACAACTTACCAAGGAAACTCTATTACAAATAATTTCAAACAGACCCACTGCCCATACTCTGTCCACCATGGTGAACATTCTGCCTATAGATTTGTCTATTCTGGAACTGTTATATAATCATACAATAATTAAACTGTTGGGTCATCCTTGTGAAAATTAGCATAATGTTTTCAAGATTAATTTTGTTGTGGCATGTAAGAGATTCATTATTATTTGTTTCACTTAAAAATACTCCATGGTATAAATATACCATACTTTATTTGCACATCTGTTATGGTTTCTGATTGTTTCCTTGGCCTGCTAAGTTCTGGTCTTAAGCCTTTCTAGAGTATTTTCTATTTTAGTTATTGTACTTTCCAAATCCCAAATTTCTATTTTGCCTATTTTTTTACAATATCCATTTTTATTGATGTTCTAAGTTTTATGACATATTATTCTTATATTTTCTTTTAGTTCATTAGACAGTTTTCTTTGTCTTGTTGAATATAAATTTAAAAAGCCAACTTGAATTTTGTGTCAAAGAGGTATGTCTGAGTCTTTTCTTGCACAAATACTATTCATTTCTTTTTTGCTGAATACAGACTATATTTTCTGGTTTATTTTAATAAATTGAAAATTTTTGTTTAAATTTGGCATTATGGACATGAAAATAAGACAACTCTGAAAATTAGTTTCTCCTCCCCTACATTTATTTTTCCTTGGGCTATGGAGTGTTTTTTTCTGAGCAAATCCTAAAAACACTATATCCTTTTTCATGTATCACCCCTAAAATTTCTGTTCCATTAGTTTCAGTGGTCAGCTCCCCCTGAAACTAAGTAACCCTGGAATGTCTGGTACTGAAAAATCTTCAGTCTTTGTCTTGGGTCACATGTGTCTGTGAGACATGTCTTCAACACTTCTTGGTAAAGTCTGGATCTCTGCCTTAGCCTTCTCTATCCCTAGAGGAGTTCTACATTTATTTATTATTTGCAACTAAGAGTCATACTCTCTTTTCCTCTTCATTCTAAATTCCTGTGTCCTTCAATTACCTTCAATTAGTATCTCGATACGTTTTGGAGGCTTAGAAGATTATGAGAGGTAGGCTTTTATTCCCTAAAAAAAAAAAAAAAAAAATCAAACTCTTCACAGGTTGGGGCTGTTGCATTCATTTCTACCCAGTTACAATAGAGCAAGGATGTATTATGACGACCCTAGGCAGGTCATCGTGACTCAACACATTTTTTTCCCTTCCTCACTACATGAAAACCATCCTGTGCTAAATGGCCAATTACCCTTGCCAAGAGTGACTCCACTTCTCACCTGATCATCCATAGATGTGAGAAATCAGATAAAGGCTGCTGCCCAGGTGTTACATTGACCTCCTTCCCTTAGCCTCTCTATCACTTTTTAATTTCTCTACCTTTTGTCAGGCATTTCCCTTTTGTTTTTGTTTGTTTGTCTGTTTGGGACATCAATATGGGAACTTGTTTGGAAGTGAAGGCACACAGGTTGAAATTCACCTTCCAAATAAACATGAACTTTGAAAATTAATCCTGCTGCTTCAAGTGGTGAAAGTAAACTTGGAATAAAATAAATATGAAAACTGCTTTGTTATAGGTGCTAGGAATCTCTCATTGTAAGGAACTGAATCTATTCAATCCTTCCCAAGTGAAAAAGGGAAGTTAATTGGAATGATTTTCAAACACTTTGAAGAGCTGAAGATGGGAAAATCTCAGCCTCTAAGAAGACTGAATACAGGGATTGGAAAATCCAGGTGCCATTTTCTTGCTTTGTTTTTCCTTTTCAGGGCTGACATTATATTTTACCATGCTTCATATTCTCTCAACACCAATATAACATTGTTTTCACTATAGGTTTAACAAAATTCACTAGGAAGTGTGCAACATAACTGCAAAATCTGATGAGAAAGAATCATTTCCTGAGCTGTGACAGTCCTAAGCATGTTCTATCCATGTTCATTTTCCATCTTTCATTTGATTATTGGTTCATTTATACACTAGTGTTTATTTATCTACTATTCCTAGCAATTCTGATAAGTAATAGACAATAGTGGTTGCCGTAGCCCGGCTGGCTGGGCAAAATAACCGGGGGGTGACGAGCAACTTGTGTAGATTGATACAGCAGGAGTGGGAGCCGTTTATTGTAGGACAGGAGCAGTATTTATACATTCCACACAGCTTATCTAATTAGCATAAACTAGATACATCAGTCAACCAATAAGGAATCTCCACACTTAATGGCTCGCTGGTGTTACTTCACAAACCACTCCCTCTGGCATTTTGCCAGGCACCATCCAGACTTGTTTACGAACTCTAACATTCCCTTGGCAAAATGCCAGGCGCCATCCTGACTTGTTTACAGACTCTAACATTTCCCCCTTTTGTTTAATTTAAATAACGACCATAGTGGTTTTTACACAAACACCATAAATAATCTGCTACAAGCAGAAGGGGAGGATACAAAATGCCACAATACCAAGCCAATTGATGGCTCCATGCAAGAAGCCCTCTGAAAAATTATACCAGCAATGACACTGTTAGCAAAGATACCGAGTTACAATTTGTTATAGATTACAGTTTGTTGTCTCAGTCCAGATAAAGCAGTGTCTCAATAGATTAACTCACAGTCCAGGTAAATCACAGTCCAGGTAAGTTCTGCAGGCAGCTAGCTTAAATCGTTCAGCAGCAAAATAACCGGGGGGTGACGAACAACTTGTGTATGTTGATACAGCAGGAGAGGGAGCCGTTTATTGTAGGACAGGAGCGATATTTATACATTCCACACAGCTTATCTAATTAACATAAACTAGATACAGCAGTCAACCAATCAGGAATCTCCACACTTAATGGCTCACTGGCATTACTTCTCAAACCACTCCCTCTGGCATTTTGCCAGGCACCATCCAGACTTGTTTACGAACTCTAACATTCCCCTGGCAAAATGCCAGGTGTTATTTTGACTTGTTTACAGACTCTAACAAGTGGTGACAACTTACATGAAGCCTCCAGTCTCAAGAAGCTGTTACCAGGTAGACTCGGAGTGAGAATGCTGAATGGTACATACCTTTGTCACACAGGTTTTACATCTGCAAAAATATGAATGAGGAGCAATTTTCAGAATAGAGACTCTGGGTAATATGCAGAGTAGAGAGAGAAACTTGTATCCCATTGGTAAATTCAAGTTCAGACACTATGATAAATGATGCTTTGCTTTATTAGTTGTTTTACTGAAGGAATATTCAAAATTTTAGAGATACTGACATGTTACCCAATAATTCTATATTTAGTGTTAAATCATTATTTACCACTTTACTTTTGAAATGATCACATTTCCAGTCAAGGTAAAGGTCTAAGTCAAGAGTGTTTCATTCATCTTTAAATGATAGAAGTATCATTTATGATTATGATAATTAAATATCATTGATAAACACATCCTAGGAGTTGCTTCATGAAGACTATAAAGTTGTGACTGACAAACTCATGGAGCTGATGCTAATTTCCATAAGTTTTCATCAGAGGTGCTAATTTATAGCTGTCTGTCTTTCTTTTGTTTCCTGCAGATGGACCCCAGGGCTTTCCAGACCCTGGGCATTGCTCCACCACTGAGCCTCACCCACAGTCTGCACTGTATTTTTTTCCATGTAAGCCCACTTTGATATTGAGGCACAGAGACTTTATCCCTGTATCCATTCAGCTACTTCCTCACTAATCACAGGGACCATCTTTTCTCTGAGACACACAGAAGGATTAATAATTTTTTAATGTTAATAGCTTTGATATTTAATTTTATAGCGAATAGCATTATCTTGTTAAGATTAGAAAATAGATAATAATATAGCTGACTGCCTTTAAATGTGTAATTTTTTTTCTGTCAGGTATGAATGCTCTATTATATTTTATTTCTATTGAGGCTTTCCTTCTATTTCTGATTTAATAACAATTGGATTCTTCATTTATGTCTTACATATTTCTAAAAAGTTCAATTCCCTGCTTCACACTGCCTTGCATTATGTTTTTAAGATGATTTTAATTTTCACGTTAAAAATATCCAAGCTTTAGTATTTCTGAGTATATGTGTAATCATAAAAACTTTATGCGATACATTTAAATGTTTACATATATTTTATACATTATATATAAACATAATATTGGAGTAAAATGTATATAACATATACTTTAAAAAATATTTGCACACTTTCTATTATCTGTATTTTAGTTGATATTGGCATAGATACATTACTCAACACAGGCTAATCACAAGAGTGTATGCCTTGGCTCTGGTTCAGGAAAAACACAGGCTTCCAGTCAATCCAGTTAAAGTGAATAAGCAAATCTCTTTACTAAATTTCACCTCAAATAAAAATATGTATATCCACACATGTAACATAAACACACATATATAAACATGTAGCACATATATAATACATGCACACATATACACTCATAAACTTACATATACACACATAAGCATACATACACACATAAAATATATATACACATATATAAACTTATGTAGATATTTATGAGTGTGTATACACCCACACCCACATACACATTTAAATCTTTCCTTTTCTGATACTGAGCATGGAATCTAAGATCTCTTGCATGGAAGCACACACCCCACCACTTAGCAACATCCCCCCTCCCCGCCCAATTGCAAATAAGATACAGTTCTTTTGTCCCCAGTTGGGTTCTGAGAACACCCTTAACAAGGTTGAGAGAAGGAAACATAAACAAAACTGGGTACTGATGATGCCCCTTGAGCCAGAAGCAGATAAGCTCTGGTCTTCTCAGTTGCAAAAATCAATAAAGTAAATGTGTTTGAGCTGAGTTTTCTGACATTTACATCCCAAACTTGACTAAACGATGAAAACAACCACACCTTTGACAGCATCTAAACAAGTCATCAAATTTAATTCACATACTCTTATGTGTTCCTCTGCTTTCCTCAGAACAATCCTATCTATCCCAATGGCCACTAAAATGATGGGATTTTTTCCCCCAGTGTTTCAAAATAGGCATCATTTAGCAAGTTATTCACAGGATTGATTGGATAACGATTCACGTTATAGAAGTCTCAATGGATTCAAAACGTTATTGATTGTAAAGAACATGATTATTTTATGTACTCAAAAAAATGTGCAGGCCATTTTCACTGTAAATCCATTGTTTTTTTACTTGCATTTCACATTCAGAATTGTAAAAAAAGAATATGGACATTCAAGAATGATCTTATCCCTTGAAAATCTATCCGACACTTTTCCTTTTTTCTAAATAACCATACACTTATTTTATTAAGGATTTTGAGAAATATGAACAGGCTGTTTGTAAGAAATAAGAGGCCAGACTTTGGCAATGGTTTACATAGAGGTATACAGTTCAACTAGACTGAAGTGATATTATATTATTTCAAAGAGATAAAAAAATATATTAATTTCTCTTTTGACAACTATTCATTCTTTTCACAAGATTCAGATGTCACAAGGAAGATGATAGTCCAAGACAAGCATCAAGACATGAGCCTTCCATCCTGATATAACCTGATTCTCTAATAATGTAGCTGGAAATTAGTACAGTACTTTTTTTTTTCCTAAATGAAGTTAAGAAAATATATTTGGAAAAAAAAAATGACTATAGGCCTTTCTGATCTTTACTCCTTCCCCTAAGTGACCACATATCTACACTTTACACACACCCCAACAAGTATTTTGATGTTTCTGGATTTACCATTCCAAAGAAATAAGGAGTGACATCATCAACTCAGACAGAAATAAACTCAGTAAAGAGGAGAGCAAGAGCTTCCTCTTGTGAAGGCACAGTAGAAAGGATTAGTGGGCCTTAATACACCAGAGCAGATCAGTTGCCATCAGCAGAGTTGGCAAATGGGAGAAGGAGAGAAGGACATTAAGGGGCAGAGGAGAGAGCAGAAGGGGTACCACAACCTCTGCTGTGGCTAGTCATGGCACCCTGGCCTGTTCTGGTGGCTGGAACACATGGAGAAGGAAGGATGGACCACCTCTGTGAGTATTACCTTCAATACTAGTAGAAGTTACGGCATTTTGAATCGTGCTGAAAATTCTGAAAAATATAACCTCTCCATATAAAAATATGACCTCTTTTCTTGTTTTAGATTGTACTAATAAAAAAAAAGGTCAGTGTAAAAATCAAATAAAGCCATTTCCTTTTTCTGGAAATACATTCAGCACACCAAGTGTTTGTTCACATTTAAACTTAGCACACTTGATTTTAAAACTTTGAAACAGTTGCAGTATTTTTAATGAAAACCAATTTTAAGGAGTCATGCACTTTACCAATGACCCCGGGAATTAGTGGAGGTGCTGGTGTTCATTCATCTCCAAATTCAGTACTCTCTGTAGCACTTCCGTATTATATTGATTGAGTGTAAACACTGTTGTTGTAAGTATTATAAAAGGGGGCAGCAATCATCACCCAGTTCTTGGACTGTTGTCAAGTTCTCAACATTTACAGGATGGAACCCAAAATATGTGGCAGATCACTGATCTAGTGTATGAGAAAGTTCCTTGGAATATCCATAATTTTCACCTTTATTTGGTGGACTACTTTAACACTTCAAGTGTAATCATCCATCCACCTAAAATTAATTCCATACAACCCACGCTGAATCGATCTTCTCCCTTGGTGAAGGTCTACCCTTACCACAACTGGTCCTCAGAGATGATGCCCCCTCTGTTAAAGTGGAGCTAAGTTTGGATATTCCTGTGACTCTTCTCAGTTGTCTGATGTGAAATCCTATTAGAGATCAGTTTTGTTTCACCAGAGACCATCTGTACCTATTAAGAGAGCCCCGTGAAATATAACCAGTTTATTTTAGCTTACCATTTTTAGGGAGTTAAAAGTTATTTTCTCAGAACTCATGTTTCTGACAAACTACTTTTCCAGGCTCCTAGTGTGTGTATTTCTTTTAATGCATTAAGTAAGTTGTAAAAAGAGAATTTACATACCATGAGTACAATGTTTTCTTAAAAAGATCAAGTTTTGTGAAAGAAATCCAAAATGCTAGTGCTTTATATTTTGTATTAATTACCTATATATTTAAAACATATCAAAAAATTAAAATATTGCTATACCTGTGTAATTTTTTTGAGATTATAGCTCTGATTGGTTAATTTTATAAACATGTGATCTTATCATTAACATCCAGGATATAAAGGATGAGGTGAGTAGGTGGCTAAATACCCCAGCATCCTGGTCCTTCTCGAGAAATTCAAGTGGTTTCTCAGAGATTCCCAGGGGGAATACTGGTGTTAGTTGTGTTATTGTCTTCCATGGTAAGTGGACACATAACATAAATTTTATTGGTTACTCTCCATGTCTTCTTTTACTTTTACTTCTTCCTACTTGTACTTTCTAAGTTCACTTTCTAGATTAACAACTTGCACCCAAGTCCTATTTCAGGGTCATTTTTAGGAAAGCCCCCAAATCAAGAATGAAAATACTTTCATTGGTTCTTTAACTTGTTCTATATACCTTTATTAGTATAAAATATAAAGATAGTTCAGAGCTTAAATTTGGCCCCTCTGAAATGTGAATTTCCTACCACATCACAATAGGAAAACCATTGATACTCGTTGTACTAGTACTTATTTTGCAGAATTTGACCCTTGATTACTAGGTTAAGTTCTGCAGGAAATTAAATTTCTCTGTAATTGTATATAAAACAGATAAATTTAAAATAAACATTTGTGGCTTTTCATCA
Organism: Marmota marmota marmota; assembly: GCF_001458135.2. Classification (NCBI taxonomy): domain Eukaryota; kingdom Metazoa; phylum Chordata; class Mammalia; order Rodentia; family Sciuridae; genus Marmota; species Marmota marmota. The sequence continues at coordinate 6,732,182 of NW_025999932.1, read as the reverse complement.
TAAAAGGGTTATTATTTGTTTACATGCAGATTTGTTCAGGGAGCTATATTGAGAATCAGGGATGCAATTCTTCAGAATTTACCCAAAGGGTATCTAATTAAAGTTGTCCTTGGCAAATGGAAAAAAAAAATTGTATTTTGTTGTTACTTTTAGAAGCTATGGAAGATAGAGAAAACCAGAAAATAAAACCCTGAAATCAATTAATTGGTATAGAGTCTATTATAATGGAAAAATCACTTTAGTAGTCATTTAGTAATAGGAGTAAAACAGAACTTTGGTAGTAATATTGTGTGTGTGTGTGTGTGTGTGTGTGTGTGTGTGTGTGAGTGTGTTTGAAAGAGATAATGCTGTTTGTTTACAAAACATTTTACTTGTTTTCATTTTTTCGTATTTCTTCAGAAGCTTATATTTTCCTGTACTGTTGTTAAAAGTGGTCATTTAACTGTTTTCTGACCATTTAAAAGGCAGGAAGTCATGTCTGCCTCTTTTTGGACTGGTCTTCTCCACTTTGTCTACATCTTCCCTTCTTTGTTCTCATCCCCTTAATGCATGTAAGTTTCCCAGTGAAGGGTTGTACAGTGTAGAAAACCACAGAATTACTGGATAGAATGCATTTGGATCTTTGCCAAAGGTCCATGCCATTCCACCACTGATTCTTATTGAAATTAAAAGTAAATAATTAGCAAAGCTATATTTGTGTAACCACTGAGATCCCAAGTTTTAGTAACTAGTATTCTCTGACCAATTAGCTGGAGATAAAGGTGAAAGAAAAAAATGTCTCATAAAGGTGATTTTAATGGAAGATAACTTCCTATGTAGAAGATGGTTTTAAACAAAATCAAAACAAAGACCCAGTCATTCCAAGGAAATATTCTTGGCTGTAATGGGTTTGGACATGGAATTTGACCTACTGAGCCATTAAAAAAAGAATAAGATTGCACTGTAAAGTAAATAATGGACACTGAGATAGACAATATCCACATCCACAGATATTACTTCATACTTTAGCCTTTTGTAGAGGGCTTTTCAGGGGCCATTCTGGGATGCCATTTCAAAGCATGCAGGGTACCATTTGTCCACTGGTTTCCATCGTTGATCAGTGTTATTGAACTGTCAATGTTTCTCTGTCATTGTAATAAATCATTTGCCTGGAAATTGCTAAAACCAAACTTATAAGAAATAAATCAATTTTATCTGGTGCTATCCAATTATAAGATGTTTCAGATACCAAATCACCTTTATAGACACAGATGCTGATGTCCGTATCCAAGTATCTACATTTCTGTCTGTACACGTCAACATCTCTGTATCTGGAATGTTGGTAGACTGCTTCCAAAATAAATACCTTGTCACTTGTGACTGATTTTTATGTTATAGGGTACAAACAAGATCATTAATCTGAATCAGATTAACTGGGCCATGAAATAAGGCTGGCATAAGGTAGAAGAGTGTATTCAGAACTCTTCCAGAGATTCAATATTTAATGTCCAAAGAAGAAATTAAAGAAACACTAGGTTTTACAAATACAGACATTAAAAACTTATAAACACCACAGTGTGTTTGCAGGCATAGATCTCTAGCACTTTTTTCTTCTGAGCCCTGGTGTGTTCTTTTTGGACTCCTAATATGACTGCAAATTGTCTTCATCCTTACCTATCAACTTTTCACATGCTTTTTCTAAATATTCAAAATTAAATTTACTATATAAGATGACAGTACTTACTAAATAATTCTCAAGTTACTGTCATTGCTGGAGTTAGAATATTAAAATATTAATTCTGTGTTTTTTAAGTTTTATTAAAAAATCCACAAGCATCTAAATTGCATTCACTGCAAATATATTCAATAAATAATTGATTTAATTTACTTAATACGATCCTCTATAATTTATTATGTTTGTCCCAGATACTTTGAGCTTTAGTGCAGATAACTCTGGAAATTTTTTGATTGCACGGCAAGTAACACATCTATTGTACCAAAAGGTATAGAAGTAGCTTAGATCACTGCGTGGCGTGCAATGTCACACAGGTTTTAAAGTGGTTTGCTGGTTCTTTCCAAGAGGAGGTTGGTCATGTTTATGAGTTTCCTAATTTACAGTACAAGCAGAAAGGAGGTTTGTTTAGATGCAATCAAAGTGCAAATAGGTGCAGAGCAGTACATGGAGAAGTGTTTTTGTCTTTGTTGTTCTTAACCACAGAATCCCTGAAGAGCAGCCGAATTGTGAAGGAAGAGATCAAAACCCAATGAAAAGGCTCTGGAAGCAGTTTACAAGGAGGAAACCATCACTTTACTTCTCCTCAAACACAAGGAGATTAATTTAGGTCCCCTCCCTACTCACAAGCAGAAATATGGCCTAATGAAAGACGCCTTTCCCAAGACACTAGGGATTCATAAAGTTCAGAGTCCAGGACAGTTCAGGAGGTCTGACTACTACAGCTGACCCATGCTTGCTGGGAGGGCGCCCCAGCTCCTCCCACCCAAGGTTTGATTGGCAGCTTCCTGTTCCAGGGCAGCTGGTGGGAGGCAGCAGAGCTTGGGGCCTTTGGAGATGGGCAGATAAGGAGCCGAGCTGGGGGAAGCTTGGCGAGGCAGAGGCCAGCAGGCTGGGCTAAGGTGAGCGATTTCTTTCATACTGTAATCAGAGGGTGAAATCTGTCACACCAAAGTGGTGTAGGCTGCCCGAAACTAATGACATGGGATGGCAAAGAATTTCTCAGCTAGTATAATTATATTTTCTCAGGAAAAAAAAAAAATCAATGGAAAGTAGATACAAACAACTGGTTCCATTATTAAATGTCTATCTTTGGGCCCGATACAATCATTTTCTTTAAGTAGCAGAGAAGATTGTCATTTCCTGTAAAGCAGCCTTGCAGATGGGTTCAAAACAGTCTATTGGCCTGGAAGAGTTCACGTGTCCTTCCCACATTTATCAATGTCATGCTAGCGGCATTTCCCAGGCTTTTCCCACACTCATCAATGCCATAATGACACTACAGTGAACTAGTGTAGACTTTAGATATTGAAGACCAACTCATATTTTATCTTATTTTTAATGATTCCTATTAGGTTCTTTTCCAATGTCTTTTATATTAATATAAGGATCCTTATTTGTTCTTTATTTTGTAAAACAAGTCCAATTATGGCCCTAGAATACAATTAGTTTATCATAAAAATCTCAATTTTAAAGAAATATAGGAAAATGATGGTTTTCAATTCATTGTTTTTGACTAATTTGAAGACTCAAGCTTAATGAAAGAGTGGTGCTTGCCCGGAGTATCTTTCACTTCTGCTGTCTGGTGTGATCTTGGACAAGTCATTTAATCCAGAGAACTTCATTTTTATGTTTGATTGTACAATTCCAGGATGATACAACCAACTCTAACTTATTAAATGATCAGATACTCATAAAGAAGATGACCATTGGACAGTAGTGGTCAGTTCTTCTCATTGGATAATCAGCAGGCATTGTAAGTTCTCAGTAATAAGAGAGTTAACAGGAGGTGTGTTTCAGTTAATTAAAAATCACATTTTTTAAATAAGGTCTTAGATTCTGTACTAGTTCTAGAATTCAGTTAACTTAAGAAAGTTTTAGTAGTCTTTTTTTTCATGCAGTACTGCATGTTATTGAAATGAAATCACAAATGATAAAGTTTCCTTAAATTGGTCATTTGCCAAAATCATGTAAATTTTTATGCTTTCATTAGCTTTTAAGTATATGTTTGTTTTAGCATATTATTAATTGATATAAATCTTAGAGGGGAAGTTTTTAAGTCAAGTATTGAAGGAAAGGGCCCCCAATTGCTCCTAAGCATTAGAATATAAATGCTCTAAAAATACTTAGTTTCTTTGGACATTTCCCTAATGATGATAGATGGGTTTTCTGTGATTCTTCTAAGTCTTAATGCTTACTGCTTCTAATTTTTATTTTCCTGTTTGTAAGCTGATCCAATATCACACTGAGGTCAAGATTTTTTGTTTTTATTGGCACAATATATCCTATGGTCATGGAAGATTAATGGTTTCCATTTATACTTGCATCCTTAACAAGCCTAGAAAATGGACTTAGAAGTCCAACCAGTCTATTCTGTCTCCAATTTTAACAGCTATCATGACGATTTTCTCTAATAGGAAATTAAAGTAGAAAGTTGAGTGAAAAGAAAATTAAATATCTATACAGAATGTTTTATTCAAGATTTTGAAACTAAAAAGAAGGAACAAAAAACGTCTCTTTAAAACCCATGTACCTAAAAATGGAGAACATAACATTCTAGTCCTCATGAGTTTATGTGGATTGGATCCATGGCATTGAATTTTCTTCTTACTTGAACTCAGGCCAGATGTTACACTTGATTATTTTGCTCATTTCATAATTGTATATTAGATGTAATGATGAAAAATAACACTTTTTATTCCAATTGCTGCAGATGAAGAGCATGTCTAATGAGACATGTTTGGACATGATAGAGATCACAGAAACCTGGATTCTGAGACGGCCATTTTCATTGGATGGAACTTTGGACGTTCCCGTGATAAGAATGAATATTGTGGGGTGAAATTAATAATGGCTGTGGTTTGGTTATGTCCCTCAAATGCATATGATAGAAATTTATCCCCAACATGGTGACGTTGAGAGGCCGATTCTAATTGGAGGCAATGGGTTAGTGAGGGTTGAGCCCTATGAATGGATTAGTGCTGTTGTTTTAGGATTAGGTAAGTTACCACAAACGCAGCCTGTAATAAAACCTGATGCCCCTTGAGCTTTCTTTTTTCTCTCTCTCTTATTTGTTTTTGTGCTCTTATTGATCTTTCACCTTCCTCAATGCTTTGATACAGCACAAAGGCTCTCACTTCCGTGTTTCCAGAATCATGAGCTCCATGAAGTCAGTAAACTTCTTTCTTTATAAATTACCAAGATTGTAGCATTCTGTTATACCAATAGAAAATAGACTACAAGCAACTATGGCAATAATTAATATTTTATCAGCAATAAAAATGGTGATTCTTAACAGTGACAGTCAAAGTGAGCATAGTTACTGTAAACAGTAATGGAGACAGAGAAATGATGAGTGCTATTTAGTCATTGCCCAGTCCTAATTGTTGATCCATGAGAATCAACGATAGACAGCTCACTAAGGTAATACCTTATAAGCAACAAATGTCCATATTTGGTGGGGAAAAGTGAGTTGAGGAAGAGGAATGGAATTCATGGCCCATACCAAGGTTTCAGAAAAAGTTAATTTACAAGCATAGAATTTCCTAAGGGAAAAGAAGCCTAAGCCATTTTGTGAAAAAATCCTGATTACAAAAACAAAACAAAACAACAATAACAAAAAACAAATATATTGAATCGTCTGCCAAGGATTTTTAGAGGATTCTGTGGCCATTAATAAAAGTGTCAGAATTCTATTAAAAGAAATAAATCATCTAGAGATTATTAGATATTAATTCAGCATTGAAACTAATAGTTAAAAATATAAATTTTCAAAATAGGCACAGAGTGGTCACTCTGTACCTTATGATTGGTCAGATAAGAAGGGTTTGGCCTGAGTTCATTCAATGAATATTCTCTTAGTCTCAAATTTGTAAAGGGGCTAAACATTATGTCTAAATGTGGACAGAGTATCATGATTCCTTGGCCACAGAGAGTGGGCCATTACAGTACAAATAATGGCTCCCTGATACTCACTAAAAGAGTAAATCAAAAGTGACATTGCACTCAGAAGTTGTAGATATTATTGTGAATATCTTTGTATCTATAGTACAGCACCAACAAAGATGTACAAAGTAGAAGCATAGAGGGTCCTATTACATTCACATTTAAATCTCTTAAATGGTAAGTCCAAAGACAGATAAGTGTTACACTATGATTTGGGATTTTCATAACCCTAATCAGGTGCTGATCGGTAGCATTGTGGCACTATCTGCCAGGATTTTTTTAACAAATCAATTTTCACCAAAATTCACACAGATAATTAGAAACAATTTGTCTTCATCTTACAAGATAGCACTACAATTTCAGATTTCATCACGGGGCTCTTTCAGTATTTTTTCTCTACTGTCTTGAGAAAATGTGCTTGTATTCATATTTTACCAAATATTACAATGTCCTATTGATGTTAGTATGCATAATGAACTTAGCTAGAGATATAAAGGAAGCAACCTGGATGCTCCTCTTGATCACAACTGTGCCTGAAGGTAGATTTCAAGTGGAAGTATCAATCTAAACTCATGATATAAATGACAAGTGAAAGACTAAGAAATGATCTCAGTAGCAATAAGCAGACTAGTGCCCCAATCTCAATTTTTTTTAAAAAATACCAATTACCACTAAATCTGAAGAGAGGCTACTGCTGAAAGAGATATTTGATAATAAGTTGATACAGCAACATGTATAAATGGAAACTCTACTTATTTGATCAAGAAAATAAATAACATAGTGATGAATAAAGCTGTGTTTAACATAAATATAATGACTACACAGTAAACTTAAACATTTTAGAAATATGACAAGGAAAAATTGAAGAAAATTTTACAGAAAATATCATATAACAGAAAAAAAATGCACAATTATAAGAGCTTAAGTTTACAAGTAACTTCCATTGTAAAAATTTTCATGCAAGTTTCTTCCATTGGGTACTAGGTTGTTGGCCTAGTAGTCACATGGTTTCCAAGCACTCTGACAAAACTTAAGTATCACTTTCAAAGTGAAATATGTTCCCTTACTGTGGAACCATCTGTGGTCTCCATCTTCATCCAAATTATTACTACCCAGTATACGAACGTATGAATGTCTCACGCTCAGTGATTTGCAGTTGGAGATGCCACAATATCTATGTTGTACTGTTGCTAAAATATGCAGCATGATCTAGTCTAGAGGATACACATCTGTTTCAGTTAGACTTTTCACTGCTGTGAATAAAAGACCTGACAAGAACAATTATAGAGGAAGAAAATTTATTTTGGGTCCCATGGTTTCAGAGGTCTCAGTCACTAGACAATCATCTCCATTCCTCATGGTTCAAGGTGAGGCAGAACTTCATGGTGGAAGAGTATGGAGGAGGGAGGGAGCTCACATGATAAGTCATCAAAGAGAGAGATTCTACTCTTCAGATGCAAAATATATACCTGAAAGCCCAATGACACACCTCCTCCAGCCACCCCCTATGCACCTTCAGTCATCACTAATTTAATCCCGTCAATGGATTAATTCACTGGCTGGTTTAAGGTTCTCACAAGCCAATCATCTCCTCTAAACCTTCTTGCATTGTCTTACATACGAGCTTTTGGGGGATGCCTTGCATCTAAACCATAGCTCACATCACAACCTGATTATAGATTGTTCTACCAACAACAACAGCAACAACAACAAATTATTACAACTGGGATTTTCAAAAATTCACTACTATGGAGAGCCAAACGTTAGGAGACTGCTGACATTACTGAAACCAACAAACTAAAGATAAATGCATGGTTTGAATATGAAGTGTCCCTCAAAAACCATGTGTGGAAAGCAGGATCTCCAATGCAGAAAGCGTCAGAGGTAGGGCTTCAAAGAAAACGTTGAATGGTGAGAGACATAAGCTCATCAGTGGATCTGTACATTTGATGAATTAAGGATCTGAGTGGACTACTGGTGGGGACAGTAAGCAGGTTGAGAGTGTGTAAAGAAAGTAGGTCACAGGGGCTGTGGCCTTGGACTATATCTACCCTTGTTGTCTGCCTCCCTCTCTCTCTCTGCCTCCCAGCTCCTTGGGGAGCTTCCCTGCGCCACAGGTTTCTGAGGTGATGTTCTCCCCCACCTCAGGCCTGGAGCAGTGGAGTGGGCCACCTATGGAATGAAACCTTTGAAACTGCAAGTCAAAATCAACATTTCTACCTCTAAGTTTTTCTCCTTGGTAACAGTGATGAAAAGCTAACACAGATGAACAACTCAAAAAAGTGTGTAAAATTGAATCAGCCCTAGATAAAAAATAAAGCAGCAAAATAAAGCTATAAAATACTCAGGACAATATTAGAATTATTCTATATGTATTAGATTATGTTAGGGAATTGGTGTTAATTTTCTTGGGTACGATATAGTTATTATAATTATAAGCAAATTAGAGATGTATCTTCACTCTGTTTTGAGTGGCTCAGGGGAAAAAAAGTGTGAGAATTGTTTGAAAAACAGATCTGGACAAGGTACACCTAATTTTTATAATAATGGAGACATACTAGGTACTTATGTTAGAAAGAATATTAGTATCCATATTAATATTGTGAAATTCACAATTCACTTATTTCACAAGGTAAGAGTATAGGAAATAAAATTAAAAGTTCAGTGTTTTCACTTTCTGAACATATATTCCCAATGATTATGTTGTGAATTTCTAACAGTATAAAACATTTCTCATTTTGAAATGTGTACTGCCCTTCAAATTTAGTTTCTTCTCATTAAGCTAAGTTATTACTCTTTATTAACATAGAAAATCAAATCATAGTGGTCTTTTTGCCATGGTGGTTCTTTATTTTCAGTTAAAAATGTTTTGAGTCATTTCAGTTACTAGCAACCAAATCTTGCTATCTAAATGAAAATATAATGTTTGGAACATTGATTTCCTGAATATGGTGAGAATTTATATTTAAGCAATGTTTGGTAACAGAAGCACATAAGTTAAAAGACAGCAGAATCAATGAACTGATGGAGTAATAGAAATAGATCAATAACTTTTCAGAGTATGTTAACTATACATGATACAGTACCAAACTAATAATATTGAAATGAGAGTAGTAGAATATGTAGCAGCCATTGTAAGTTTGAATGCATTATTCTAAGCATTTTGTGTACAGAAGATTTCATTTTCATGAATGAATATTAGTTGATTGTTTTCAACATCAGTGACGGCAACATTTTATGTATTAACATGGATTTTTTATTACTCAGGTTAAGCATTTGTTTTTCCTTTCATTTTTTATTTGTTTGCGTTCATTTTTGTTTGCTTTGTAAACTAATGACTTTTTTCTTAGATATTTAGATTCCTTCAGCAGTGAAATTCTACTTTCATTGTTTGAGAAGATGCAAAGATTGTTTATTTTTAGTTTCTGACTACAACTAAATTGAATTGTCATGTCCCTAATGTAGTTGTATAATCAATCACCCAATGGATTTACTTAAAAGAAAATAGTGTTTATTTAACATTAAACAGAAAGTAAGAAGTCTTTTCTCTTTTATTTTAAAGAGTTTGTTTTTAAATGCTTCCTTTCTCTAAAAAGTTACTTAGAATGCTTCTTGACAATTTTGAACACTGCAGAACCTTGAAATGTTTTAGAAATGCAATGCAGGAGGGTCTTTAAAATGTCCTCAAATTTATAATGAAAACTTCTAAAACCCCTTTCCTGTTCCTGTGGTAGAGCATCTCTCTTCCTCGTAAAGTACCTAATCTATGGAGATCAGAAGGAAGATGAAGGTAATTGTCAATATCTTATCAATACAGTGATATAATTGTATCCATATAGCCAAAGAGTTGGTCATTTAAATTCAATGGGTTGATCCCAATCATCACTAGAGCAAAGTCAATTATCATGTCAGTTATCATGAATCATTATAACCTGAAAGAGCAAGCCATAGGATTCAGCCAGTACTATATCATGCCCCTTTTATAAAGTATGGGGACCCACTGATCTCAACTTTAGTTGAAAATGATAACAGTGGTCATTAAGAATCCTAGATAAGCCAGGAGCAGTGGCACGTGCTGGTAATCCCAATGACTGGGGAGGCTGAAGCAGGAGGATTGCAAATTAAAAGGCAGCCTTGGCAACTTAGGTAGGCCCTCAGCAATTTAGTGAGACCAAGTGTTAAAATAAAAATTTAAAGGGACTGAGGATGTAGGTCAGTGGTAAAGAAACACTGGGTTGAATCTCCAGAATAAATAAATGAATGAATAAACAAGCAAACAAATAAATCCTAGGCAATAAGGGAAGCTTAATCAAACAAATTAAACTCAAAATTTATATGAAGAACAGAAGCACCAATACTATGTCAAATACATTTATTATTTGATAAATAACATTTTTATTTGATAAGTTACATTTTTTAGTAGATGCACAAAGAAAGAAACTTATCTTGTAGCTTAAGGAAAGATTTAGGAATATTATTTTTTTCCCCACAGAATTCATATTAGGGTTAAATCTGTATTCTGAAATATTTGCTGCCTTGACTTTTGTCTTGCTGTTTGTTTCTATTCCTTGTTAAACACTCATAAAAATATTTCGCGCTGGCTCCTTCTGTGCACTCTCTTTTTACTTACAAAGTATTGGTTTGATGGAAGTCAGCCCAATTTCACAGAGTTTTGCATCTTGAACAGAATGCAGATGTGTCCATGGAATTTTGTTTGGTTATTGTCTCATATTCTTTAACTTACTATACTATACAAATATCTGGCAAGTTGAGAATATGAATTCCTTTTTAAGTGCGACAAGGCCTTTAGTTAGTTTTGTTACATTGAATGATTAAACCCAGTGGCCTGAGCATAGTGAAGTTGATGCATATACCATTCTAAAATGTATGGGCAGTAACCTGTGTGTTGAACTGAACGTGTATGCATGGATATCTGCCTCTGGGACAGAACAACAAGCCTTCTCACAGGATTGCTAAGGGAGCAAATGCACAGATGTGAACTGTGAAGCTATGTTTAGGTTGATTTTTTTTTTCATTTGTGATCTACTATTAAAAATAAGTGATAAATTAATATCATCTTACAGGTGATATTTTCACTTTGTAATTTTAGACTTCATCAATATTAGTTAGAATCCACATTATGAAGGATGTGATGCATGCTCTCTAATCTGTTAAATAACTTTTAATTTTGAAAACATCCTTTCTTTATCTTTCTACCAATAGCTGAAATTTGATTACACCTAAATTAATATTGTGATGAAATATATATTACTTGTCATTGATTTTTTTTTTAAAATTACGATACTATAAATAATTGAAATAAGCCAATCCCCAAAACACAATTGTTAGATGTTCTTGCTGATATATGGATGCTTGTTAACAAATGGGGTCGGGGAGCAGGTAAAATAGAAGTTCAGTGGATTAGATACAGGGGAATGAAGGGAAGGGAGTAGGGAAGGGAAGACAATAAAATGAATCAGATATAGCGTTCCTTATGTTCATATATGAATACACCACAGTGAATCTTCACATCATGAGCAACCACAAAAAAAGGGATCCTAATAAGAAACAGTTATACTCCATGTACGTATCATATGTCAAACTATACTGTGCTGTCATATATATCTAAAATGAACAATTTTTTTTTAAAAAGAAGTTTCTGCAAATCATGGCACAAGAAGGACTATAGGAATTTTGTTTTGTTTCGGAAAATTTAACTATTTCTTTCAGAATACAATCTTGATATCTGCTGTGAACACCTAAATTTGAATAATGGACTTCTACAGTTTTTCCCAACTAGTAAAGAACCTGTGTTTTAGGTCTGTCAGATTTGTTAGTTCACTTTACATATTCATGTTTCAGGGTAATTGTGGTAAAATATTAGAAAAAATACAACATTGATGTCTATAATATATAAGTTTAAATGTGGATTACTTATAATTCAGTTAATAATTTGAATATTGTTAAAATGATGAAGCTATTCTTTTTTAAACTATTTTTTGTTGTAGGTGGACACAATACTTTTATTTTTTATTTATTCATATGTGGTGCTGAGGATCAAACCAAGCACCTCACATGCACTAGGTGTGCGCTCTACAGCTGAGCCACACCCAGTCCTGTAAGCTATTCTTAATATATTTTAAGAATTATTTTAATGGATATTTTCTTTCTTTTTTAAAGTAATTTATATCTACTATTGTTAGGGTAATATTTAGAACAGTAGATGTGTATCAGTGATGATGACCAATATTAGTATTTGCAGGACTGCAATCTTGATCTCTTTTCTTTGTGGAATCCATGTAACCCACAAATTGGTATTTAAGCATGTATCTCCATGTATGTATATTTTTGTATACTAACATTTATAGTTTTCTTAAATTTATTTCAATAAACTATTAAAACTATTTTAATAATTTTGCAATGATTATATTATTGCATATTTATAGATCAAAATTTCAACCTGAAGTTGTAGTCCCACTTTAATTTTTTTCATTTTTTAAAAAGAAAATATATAAAATTGACATGAAATTTGTCTCCAAAACTTTGTTTCTGATTTTGATTCTATTTTATATTGTGCTATGTGAATAAGGTTACCATGTCCTATTTTATATACTATGTTTAAAGAACATTGAATAACCAACTATTTCTCTAATAAATTCCACTATATTTATGCAAATGCCACAAATTTAAATCATTGTTCTTAAAAGTAAGTTTTCTGTTGCTTCTTCTCTGAGAAATTTATACAACTGCACTGTATTGCTCCACAATAAAATAATAATGAGATATGTTTGCATTGTATGGAACACTCATTAATGTAAAAAATAACTTTATTCTTGTAATGTTATCTTTACATATGATTTATTTCATCAATAGTGCATGTAACTTTCAATAATTTTTCACAAGTTTGTTCATGTGGGATTTCACATTTTTTTAAAGTAAGTTTGCATGCCTTTCCATATCACAAACACTGTTGTGATTGAAATATATCCTCCTATTATTGTGCTAACTAGTTATTGCCATAGTTTGAATGTCTAATAGACATCTTCATGTGTCTGGATATTTTGTTGCACTCCTTAATTGTATGGGTTATATTCTTTAAAATAATCTATTGGAAGCAATAGAATTTATTATATAGTATTCCAAAGATAGAGTCTAGTGGAAACAAAATAGATATTTGCTCTATTCATTCTTATTAGTTTTATTCCATATTTGTTGCATTACTTAATGTTTTCCCTAGAATTCCAGGAAGTATATAAAGCAGCCACAGTGATAGGAAGTGCTTTCCTATAAATATCTCTACTAGTTCATTGACTACATGAGAAGAGGGCTGAATTAAGATGAACCATATGCTCGATTCTTGATATGTGCCATGGAAAATCTGTTCTTCGATTATTGAAATTTTCTTTTGAAAATCAATGTACTAATAAATTTACTGATATTATTTTGTCCTAATAAGATAATTATTGTTTCACAATAATGCCATCCTAAGTGAACTTGTCTTGTGACAGTGTGTTTTATACTCATTTCAGGTTGAATTTCCCAGGCCAAAGACCTTGAATAGATTTGGTATGCAAGGGATTCATTGAATTAGTTCTTTGAAGGAAAAGGAAACTGTTAGGAACTGAAGAAAACCAAATGTGGAGGAAAAAGAAGAAGTCTGAGCTCAACCAATCTCATAGGGATATCTAGAGCGCGAATCACAAGGCAAAGCTTGTTCCGCTCATAGGCATGGAACCAGGTTGACTCTGTGACAAGCATCCATAAGCTACAGAATATGAGTGGCCCCCGAGAGACAGGACTGAAGGTCAAAGCTTGCAAGCCTCTCAGGAAAAGGCAGCTTCTGCCAGGCAAGTGCGATGCACCCTTGGAGGAGGCAGCTGGAAGTCATTAGCATCACCCCTCAGGGCAACTGGAGGAAGTGCTTGCCTGTCATGGAAGAGCATCTGCTCTGAGTACCTACAGCACCCATCCCAAAGTCACTTGGTTTTCACATTTCCTCTTGTGGTCACAATTTCTCCAAGGTCTGGTGGTTTGCTGTGTCTGAAGAAGTTGGTAAAGCAAGCTACAGCTCCCACTGATGCCATGCGCCCTGCAGCTGTAACTGAAATGCACCATTTCCCTGCTTTCTCACCCTTTGGAGTGTCTCCACACACACATTGACCTAAATCCTTAATCCAGAGGAATCGGAACTTCTTATTAGGTTATGGTTGCTCCACATTCCCAGTTACAGTGAGAAGTGGAATGCAAAGAATACCAAGAGAAACCTCGCCTGGTACCAAGCATCCTTCTCCCATTTGCACTGTGCAGCCACAGCACCAGCAACCATGCTGATTAGGAGCAATATTTCTTGTTTTACTGGCATTTCCTTCCCTGTCGACCTGTCTATTATCATGCAGAGCCCAGCAAGAGCTCACAAACCATGACTTTATGTTTAGAGTGAATGAGGTGGAACGCTTCCTCGGGGAACAGGAACTTCTAAACTGCATCTAAAGACACATAGATAGTCAACTTCACCCAACACAAACACCCTACTACAGTGAACGTGAGTGGGCTGCTTCTATAGTACTCTCGGTTCATTTTCAGTATCAGAACTATATTAAATTTATGAGACCTTGAATATGTCTTTTATTTCAAATTTAACCATATACTATTTTGATGTATAATTTTTTCCATATAATGTTTATATTGTGAGCAGTTGTATTTATATTCTTTGTCTCAATATATATTTCAGAGTTTTCACAAATGCTAAGTTTATTTATTTATTTTTAACTGACAGTTTTTAATTCCTAGGTGTTCACATCAGAGGTAAGGACCTACAGTGCTTGTTTGGGGTCTGACATGGCACCAGCTGGAGAAAGAGGCCAGAGTTTCACTGATGGTAGAGAGTCACTTTGCTGAAGGCAAAGGGTTTAGGTGCATCTTATTTCAATGCCAGCAAGTATATGATTCAAATATTCTCAGGAATTTTTGTTTATTTGATTTGTCAGAGACGGCAATATTAAAAGACCTCTCAATAATAGTTATCTCCATTTCTTGCTGTAGGTCTGAAAATTTATACTTAGAATATATTCAGAGCTTCTCAGACTCATGCTTAATACTTATATTTTGCAATGAAATATCTTTTATGGAACGTTCTTCTCCTGTTTAATCTCTTTTTGTCTCTCAAATTCTTATTTTCCAATATAAACATAACCATAATTATTTTCCTCTTTCTTATGCTTGGGGCCAATGCTTTATTTTCTAAATTTTTTTTCACGTTTGGCGTATTTACTGTTATGTTGCATATACTTATTTTGAAAAAAGAAAGCTTTATTAAAGTAGATAACAGATGAAAATAGGTAAAAAGCCCAAATCATAAGCAAGCAGTTCAAGTGAATGTGCCCATAGAACCATCAGCCAGAAAATAAATAGGACATTTCTACCATATAAGAAGTGTAGTACCTCAGGAAATTCCTTGTTTTTTTTTTTTTTATTAAAAATAGCTTGAGCCATGTTTGTCATAATTGATACAGAGATTTTATCTCAGTCATCTTATGTTTAAAGTGGGTTTTGCTGCTTTTAATCTATTTTTTTCTTTTGCTCAATGTATTACATTTACTTTTATTTTCTCCAGTCAAAAGATTCATCCTGTTTTCACTACGTTTTTTAAAATAGCTCTTGTATTTCTCAACATATTACCTTAACTTATATTTCCATACAGAATCGAATTCAAGCTAAATGTAATAACGTCTGACTCTTTTCTAAAATAAGGTAAGGAATTGAGCATGCATTCCCATTTCTCATTCTCCCACTTCCTGACATTAAGAATATAAAGATCATTCCCTCAGGAACCCTGGGGATGAGGACGCTCTGTAATGTAATGTACAATATCCTCAAGGAAAGTCCATGACAGAGGAAACTGATCTGAGCATGAGGTTGCTGGATCTTATATTATCCTTGAAAATAAGTCAAGCTGAAGAGAAATCCAAAACAACATAACTCAAATTGATATGAAGGCTCCAGGTGGCCATTATACCTGATCCACAGCCCAGGATAGTTGGGTGTAAGATCTCTGGATCTCATCTTAATGACGTATCTGAAAAAGATTTTTTTATGGTGCAGAAAGTGAAAAAAGAAAAAGTAAAAGTAATGTTTGAAGGAAAAAGAATATTTTAGGCAACAGTGTTTGAGAAACTAAGCAAGAGATCATGACCACAAAAAATTACTAAGGTCAACATTCTAGATTGCTTAGCAGAATAGAAGGATTTCATTTCATTGCAGTAATATCACAGAAGTGTAGTTTCACTCTGCTAAGCTTCTGATAGATATTGAAGGCCAGTGAACTCTGACTCCCTGGAAAGTTCTCAGGACATGACTTTTCTGAGTTATCATGTTAATGCAGGAAATAATTCTTCAATTCTGAACTGAGCATAGCAGAAAAGTAGAATTCTCTTGGGAAAACTGACATTTTAAAGGAAACATTTGTGAATGATATGCTACTCCCCCTGTAGTATATGATGATCTAAGAAAATAACTACAATATATTTGGACACATCTTTACATTTTCTTCAGTATTACTGTTTCTATGGTCATATTTATGCCTGTTTTCATGTATTTGAGTTTCACATAAAATTGTTTAACTTTTTTGTTTTGTAATAATTTAGGTACATAGAAAAATTGAGAAAATAGTGCAAAGAAATACCATATACCTCAAGTTGTTTCCTGTGATCATAACGTCAAATATCAACAAGGTTTACATGTTCTAAGTAATGAACCAAAAATGACACATTATTGTTAAGTAAAGACTAGATTTTATTTGGATTCTCTTAGGTTTCACCTAATGTCCTTTTAAGTTCCAGGAGCCCCAGAATATACAAGACATATTTAATTGTAATGTTTTGGTAGACATCTGTTGATTATCAGTTTCTTAGCCGTTTCTTGTCTTTAGTAATCATCAGAGTTTTGAAGCGTGCTTGGCAGCATTTTGCAGAATGTCCCTTATTGAGGATGTGCCATATGCTTTTCTAATTGGATAGATTGGTATTATGAGTTTTGAGAGGAAAGTCATATAAGTAAACTCTCACAGCAAAGATTCCAAAGATCTTATAACAAAGATGAGAAACACTTATCCCTGTAGTATTAAGCTCAATTGCTTGCCCTAAATGGTGTTTGTCTAGGTTTGCCACTATAAAGTTACCTCCCTGTTCCATTCTAAAGTCTTTGGGAGGAAGTCACTATATACAGCCCACCACTAAGAATTAAAAGTTTTGCTCCATTCCCAAAAGATGCAGCATCTATATAATATATTTGGAGATCATTGACATACTATATTCATTTATCCTTCCTCTTTTTATTTCATGATTTAATCATTTATTTGTAGGAGAGTGTGTTCATGCATTTCTCTTTGTATTTGGGGTTTTATTCCAGTGTTACTTCACCTCCATTTTGGCTTATAAGGCTCCAGCTTTGGCCTTCAGGGGCTGCTTCTCTGGGTTCTTGTGACCCATTAGTATATCATCATCCAGGCATATGTGCTTTGGATTATTTGTCTTCCCACCTCTTTGTTTAGTGATCCACCAAGGTGCTCCAAGATGATTTTGTAGATTTGCTTCCCCTATTCTCTATGTTTTTTGTTATCCAAGGATTCCATGTTCATTTTACTGGAAAACAACTATAAAAGCCAAGATTTTGGAGTGCCTTGTGTACATTTCCATAGAGGTGTGATTTTTTTCCCTTTCCAGTTGACCTAACTGGTACCATGTATGCATGTAGTACTACACTGATATTTGGAGACCTGGGTACCAGAGGTAAACCTGATACCTCCTACCCTATGGCAGAAATTGCTGATGTCTTACACTGCCACTTCAGTGGTCATTTTTACTTTTTGGACACTAAATATCGTTAATAAGTGTGAGACAACCTGGTGGTTGAAGTTTTGTAGATGAAGTGGCACGTGTCATGAGCTTGCTCTCCAGAGCTTTATTAGTGCCTTAGGATAATGATCCTAGGAAGATGTCTTTAAAACTCTGGGATAGGGAGAGGAATAGTCAACCATGTGAAATACACGGCCAATTCTTCCCATAACAAAGACCTTCTTTCTAGGAGAAAAGTTTTGCCACAACTTTATCCCAAGAGTGGAGAGGGAATCCAGACAGAGAAAAATTGAGACAAATTGAAAGTAGAAAAAAAAAAGGAAAATTGAATGAGGAGAAGCATTACATAGCATAAAACTACTGGGAATCTTATCTATATTATAGACACATAATATCAATGAAACTAACAAATATACGAATGGAACTGAATAGAGAAACCAGATCCTAGATCTAGGTTACATAAGAATTTAATATGTGATGATTTTGACCATTTCCATTCAGTAGAGGAAAATATGGATGATTAACAAATGCAGCTAATGCAACTTAATATTTACTATTACTTAGGAAAAATAATAAAACCAGACACATATTTTAACAAGAAGGAGGAGGGGTTGAAACTGATTAAATAATGTCAAGACTGAAAACTGAAACTACAGTTCTCCTGTAAGAATCTTGGGAAACTTAAAACTCTGAAAAGAGGAGAGTGTCTGAACATAAAAGAATGGCATGCTCAGAAAATGAAATTGAACACTTCATAGGAAAACCACCGAAAAGTCAAAAGACACTCCACAGATTTGGGAAAAATACATTCAATGCAGACTTTAGCCAAAAGGTAAAATTTCATAATGAACAGAGATTGTAAAAAAAGGGAACAAGTCACCCAATAACCTGACTGGAAAAGCCCATGGAAAGACAATTAGAAAAAGAGAACATGCCAATATTTCACTAGCATGGGAAATATGCTATACCCTGTGCTCAAAGAAATGAGCAGTAGATTGGCAGTTTGAAGCCATTGCATTCATGAACTTGTATGAAGTGATGTTGCAGAAAATAAACTAGGTAAATACTAGGGTCTGATTAGGGAAGGTTTTGTGTGCAATGTTAAATAACTATAAGAGACTCTGTTACCAAGATGGAGACAGCAAAGTGTGTCTGACTGCATAGGGCATAGAAAACCAGATTATATAAATCAATCAGAAAAAATAGTATTGCGAACATTAAAGGTCTTGGCCTATTTTCTTTGATGCCATTAACCAAGACAGTAAACAGAGGAGAGAAAACAGATAAGACATATTTGAAACTATGATGGTATTATCAATTCCTGTTCGATAGCTAGATTGAAATATATTTCTAGGTCGCATATGGGTGGAAGATTAAGCTCAAGGTCAGCAGTATAGAGAGGTAGGAACTTTAAATGAAAGTGAATAATCACTCACTGAGGGTGGAACAAGGGGCAGAAGTGTTTTTCTGTGTAACTCTGGGTGATACCCAGAAAGTATATTGAATCCTGCCCAAGGAACCCATATATCAGTTCCCATATGTTGGGTATTGTGTTCCTGTAACAGAAGTTATAGAGCTATTTTTCCACCCTTGTGTTTTGGAATTCTTGGAAATGAAAAGAGCAGTAGTGTTGTTCTTTCTATTCAAGACAAATTATGCCAGAGTCTACTGAGCAAAACTGCTAAAAAAAGAAATTGTGGTATGGATTAGAATATAATTCACTATGCATGAGTGCCCGCTCAAATTAGCATATTTACTTGGCTCCAAAACCTACATGCGGATATATCCTCATTTTTTGTTGGTTGGTTTGCTTATATCTAATTTGTGATGTTTAAGTTAAATTTATGGACTGATTGTTCACTAGAGCAAAATGCTATGTTAGGTTGGAGAGACCTGAGCAGAATTTTTGTAGTAGAGTTCGTGTGGAGAGAAATAAGATTAATAGGCTCTTTTGATGAATAGTTTGCCTAGAGATATGCCTGACAATAGCTTTCTGTATTCCTAATCAAAGTACACCCACTTCTCCAAATACAGGAAAACTGAATGTGGACTTTCTATATCCCATATATGCTCTGCCTGTAAACCTGCATAATTTATCTATGGCTCCTAGTCTCTCTTTTAGAAGTGTCTTGTTTTGAAAGATCGAAATATGATCATGTGATGCAAAAACACAGTTTTTTTATAGCTGACTTTAAGGATGTCTTGTTTTCATATTACTTATAATTAATTTTAGATAATATTGCAATTTTTGTCCTGATATTTCATATTAACTTCTTATAGAGAACATCACTGTTTATTCATATATTAGAATATTTGTGTTGTGTCAATGAAGAATCCATGCTATTAAGAACATATAATTATGTTATAAGAAGATAAGTAAAATAAGAGTTGAATATTGAATGCCTTGGAATTGTGGCAGTAGAAATTATTAGCCATGGGTACATAAAGTGTCAGGAAAGGCCTCACAGAAAAAATGAGGTTTGTATTAGATGGTGTGTAATTATAACTTACAAGGTAAATTTCTGCTGAGCTTTCAATTATCAGAACCTAAGCAAATGAGACAAGTCTCTCTCTGACCCCGATCTTCCTGTAGGGCCAGTGTGTGGACAAGTGAGCAGAGTTTGAGCTTTATTTTTCTTACTCTAGAACCAAATCAACTTTTGACACACAGCATACAACAAATACAGGTGGCTTCAAAATAAATAAATGGCTTAGGAATGAAAGAAAACAGAAGCAACACCAGCTCTCTTTATTTCTTCAAATTCTGCCTTCCTTATCCAAGCTACACCTATTGACTGGTGGCTACTAGGCCTTCAAGTTTAATAGTAATTTTATATGGAACCTGGAACCATTTCACAATACCAAGTAGGATCTACAGTTTTCTGCACCATGTATATTCAGACAAATATTTTTGGTCAACGCACTCTTTTAATGTACCATGTCATATGCCTTGTGTTATTCAGAGATATAATAAAGTTTCTGATTTCTTAGGACCTATGATCTAATGTAAGAGGCAAGACACTCTGTCAGGAGGCAGTCTCTTGAGTGGGAGGAAATGCTGCCCTCTTGTAGGAGCAGGGCAGTGACTGCAATACTGGATAATTTCAGGAAAGAGAGATCACTGGGCTGAAACTCCAAAGAAGAAAAACAAAAGCTTCCTAAATTATTACCCTTTGTGCATGTCATATATGACTACATGACCTGTGTAACTCTACATCATATGTAACCAGGAGAATGAGGAGTCATACTCCATGTATATACAAGGTGTCAGAATGCATTCTACTATCAATTATAACTAATTATAACAAATTTTTTAAAAAGCAAAAACAAAAAGCTTTCAAAGGAGGCAAATCTGAATGGTTATTCAAAGGGGAAGTACTTTATTACTTAAAAAAAAAATATCAAAAGATCATTGTTCATAAGTGACAAATGACCTGAAGCCTGGATTCAGCCACTTAGGATATTCAGGACCCTTAACGTATTCTCTTCATAATATTGCTAGCCAGATCAATGGTGAAATAAACATAATGTCTTCCAAGGTGATGTTTTTGAAGGACAGTCTGGATCAGATGCAGAAGCTCCAGTGTAAATACTTATTATTTTAAAAATGGTCAGTTGACCTACTTTAAAATGCAGGGTCAACTTCTCACAGTGGATTTAAAGGTAGGGATTGTACATATGGGAGGAACTTGTGCATACAGACATATTCATTGTGCCTATAGGAAGCACGTGTTTTAAGCCCTCTGGGTGATTATCATCACTAGAATCACAGCCTCCTTCATCCAGTACTTCATGTGGGCTCTTAAAGCATCCCATGAACGATTATCCAGTGACACAGTGGATGAATTCCTGAAGGGAAATCATCCAGGTTATCTGGATCGTTTCATGAACTAGCACACCAGAGGGCTCCCCAGACATGTTTTAATCATCAGGATTCTTCTATATAATTTGACTGTATTCTAATTAGATAAATCATGCAAGATTTTAAAATAAGAAAAAAAGGTAAGCTCTAATATAAGGATAATTAGGAACACCTTTAAAATAGTGTGTGCATTGTAGACTCTGTTTTAGATTTAATTTGAATAAATATGTCTAACTCTTTAAATGCCCAGATTTATTATGTGCCTGATGTAAACTACTGTACCATTTAAAATCATGTTCATCTCTTCCAAATCATTTTGAGCTCCTGCATTTTTAACCATAACTATGGCGGAAATCTGATTTTCTGGCAGGCAATTTTTGAAATTATAAGAAAAAAGTATTTCTACTAAAGATTGCAACTGAATAACTTCCATCTTGTCCATAAACCTAAATTATCATCATTTATCACTGTTTGTTTTTGGAATATTCAGTACAGAATTACATAGGTTTTACCTCTCTTGAGGTGTGCATGTAAAATGAATGGAAAATAAACATGCAGATTTACATTTGAATAAAATTATAACTAATATGAGTTCCATGTAATTCTAAATATAAGTTTAGATACCAGTAAGAGGTAATTAAGAGATAATAGCTTCTGTTAGAGGAGCTATTTTGTCCAGGACCCCTATGGCAATTACTTGACCCTCTGTGAGTGAATAATGCTCTCTCTGTTAGTGAGGATGCTGGATTTGAAAGAAGACCCTCAGTGTTTCATTTATGTAAGTGTTGACACATGTATTCAGATTTCTATTTTTAACTGTGTAAGCCATTTTGTAGTTCAAAAATAACAAGGCTTCGAGCACTTCTTGCTGGTTTGCATTCAGTGTTTCTAATTCTGAGGGTCAGCACCGCAGGCCTCGGGGTCACTGAGGATGTCTATTGTGGTTCAAAGACACTGTTGATAAAGAAATAAGCATAGATAATTAGCAATGCCCATTCCTGGCAAGGCACCATATGTCAAAACTTCCCAGACTTCCCACTTTAGCCCCTTCTCTGTGAGTCACCAATTCTTGTGACCTCCTCTCACCCCAGTCTGCCTCCTTCTCACCAGACTTCTCACAATGGCCCCATCCTGGATGACGTAGACAGAGCAAAACTCTAGGAGGAGGAGGATCATCTCCCACCAACATGAACTCTAGTATCCAACAGCACATCCCCATTGTGGGACAAGTTTAATAATGACTATTTAAATGTCTTCTTTCTATGTATTTTTCTCTGAATTGGGGAGTATTGAAATTGGAGTATGTGAGTAAGCATTTTAAATATATTATCCCTTTCAATAGAAGTTTAGAAACTCAACTTTAGAGTTAGATTAATCTATTTGGCTTTCACAAGTGACAGAACTCTTGTTTACCAATTATGTTCCAATCAAATTTTATTTCTCTTAGAGCTCTATAATTCTTCAGATGAAATGTACCTATCTTGATAGTGAATTGGTTTTGGTAATCAGTTTTCTACCACTTCTGTTTCTCAATAATGTGACAATAGATCTTCTGTAAACAATTTACCACTTTCATTACCTGGAGAAAGAAAAAAAATGTACTTTCACTTTAAAAATGAACTAAGACAGTAGACAAGGATACTTAAAAATTGAACCCAAATTTAGATGACAGCAAGGAAAACATGAATGTTAACGGGTCAATAAAATGATAGAAGACTGATATTTTCAACAGTCAAGGAAATATATATATATGTATACATATATATTATATATAGTAACTATGTATCATTATTATATGTGTATAATTATATATTATTTCAGAATTATAACGAAATGATAGAAATATAGCTCAACAAATAAGTTCATAAAATTAAGATATCATTATTCTATGGAATAAATTTCTAGAAGTGTAAGTTCACTGATATGCCAAGTGGAAATTTGAATAGCAGGTCATTTGACACATTAAACATAAATCTTATTTATATACAGGTGAGGGGGGACTTTAAGCACTTGCAAGTATAAGACAAATAGTAGCACTAGCAAAGAGTTGAACTTCAGCCAGAGTAGGATCAGGAGAATCTTTTAATTCCCTTTTAATATAAAGATGCACTTTAACACTTAATTAATCCTATTGGATGATAATAATATACAGTGTATAAATTATTACCTGAGGAAGAAAAATTTTAAGAGTCAACAATTCTAAACCAATTTGCATTTTATAGACAAATATTAATGGTTTTTAAGATTATATTATATTATAAATTATGTATAATCTCTATATTCCCTATATATGAATCATTTTTTAAAACATGCATCTTAAATTTATAACAATACCCATTTCTTCATCAAAGATATTGTCAAATAATACTGAAATGTGTATCTTGATGAAACACATATACACTGAAATGACATTTGTAATGAAAAGAGCTGGCTATATAATTGTAATAAAAAGATGAATAAATAATAGAAACATTTTTGCAATGGGAATTAATAACAGCCCAAACTGCAGAATAAATGAAAGGAACAGCTATTAAATATGGACCGTCAAAACCCACAGAAGCAGATAAGATAATTCAGGACAAGAAAACTCCCTAATGAAAAGACAGTGGTCTCATATTTGGAAAGAACAATAGCATTTCTTTCAAGAGACTGTGAAAAGGAGTTTAACTTGAAAAATTTGCTTTAAAAGTACAAAGGAGTTTTTGTGTCATATTTCTATAGCTTTGATGAGAACATGTGAAAATGTGTTTAGAGAATTACAGAAGGAGAACAGAGCTTGAGGTGCCTGTTACTAACTCATTTTTGGGTCAATAGTAAAAGAATTCTAGATAGATTAGTGAGTTTATGATTTAGAATTAATTATATTCAAGTTTTCATGTACCTATTAAGGTACCTTCTCCACTCCAGCCTACCTTTTTAATAAATATTTTTGGACTTACTTCATTGTTCATCTCCAATGGATTTATAGATTGTTTCCAGCTCTTCCCATGAGTTTTTTCCTAAAGCTTTTCTGTTTCAAAGCTATTCTCCTCTGTGTGACTTCAAGATACCTATCTTCAGTCTTCTTAATGTTTTTGTTGATGAATTACAGCTATGCTTACCCTGGGGTTCATTTTGATATAACCACACATGCATGGAGTACAATTTGCTCTTTTTTTGTTTGTTTGTTTCTGCCTCCCTCCTCCCACTCCCTTCCTCTCATCTATTGGTCTTTTATTAAAACACCTACTTTATTTATTGTTTATTTATTTATTTGTTTGTTTTTCTCCCAGGAATGGGTTTCAACCCAAGGCCTCTAGGCAATGCATGCTAGGCAAGCACTCTACCTCTGTAGACTATCTTCAGTCCTTATATGTATATGTAAGTCTGGCGACTTTATTTATTTATATTATTGGAATGCCTTGTAATACTCTCTTAGATTCTAGTCAAAAGAATATTTACGTGGAGAGAAGTAAATCCCCTACAAATTTACTGTGTTCATTACAGTAAATATGCACAACAAATTGATGTTGTTGATATTCATATATATAAATTGTAGTCATATGTGTATATGTGTAAATATAAATATATTTCCTGATTTAAAGTTTATAACCCTCTATCCACTATTAGCTCCTAAGGAATTTATTTTATTAGCTGAAAATGTTATGGAAAGTACTATTTTATGCTTAAAGACCTTGTCACAACTTACAGAGCATCCAGTACCTCTAGCTACTCAATAGTGTTGTTCTGATTATTATTTTCAATTTTGTTATTGGTTAAGACCATACTAAGAATGTATTTCTTAATCCATTTGCTGTTTTGCTGTTTTCAATTCCATGGAAGTACCTTTTTCATTTTACTGATTACTTTTCATACTTCATTCTCAGTTTTCTTCTCAAACCAACTGACACATGCATTTTGGTACATAATAAATTTCCATTAAACGAGATGTTTATATGCTTCTTGATTTAGAAAGTCTAATGATAATGGATTCATGTTTTGTGTTTATATTTTAAATGTAACTAATTTTTTGCTACAATTCTCATTCCATTTCTTCTGCTACAGCACGATCTTTAATACTGGGTATCTACTTTTGTTTACATATGTCAGTGTAATCATATGACTTCTGTTGCTCCTTACTTCTCTTGCTTTTACCACATTTTATTTATATATTATTCTTATGCAACTTAGGTTGTCATTTTATTTGTGTGCGTGTGTGTATGTGTGTATACACATATATATATATATTTTTTTTTTGCCAGCTAAACATGGTAAGACATGTTGTCACATAAAATCCCTTGGGCCTCTGGAAGGCGTTTCTCCAGGGTGTTCACACAGGGATTGGGGGAGGGAGTTGCTGTGCCATAGGGTACAGGTGACCTCAGTAGTGGGATTAAGCTCATTCTTACAGTGGGGGTGTTGTTTATGTCCACCAGTATTGCGGAGGTTTTCTCATATCTTCATAGTTTGACAGGACTCCTTGTCTTTTTCCTCTTTCATATCTCACCATTATTATAGGCTTTAACTGGTGTGTCATTACAGTTTGCATATATAAAATTGATAGTGGAGTTGACTACCTTTGTGTGTATGTGTGAGCCACTATTGTCACACTTTACATTTTTTTATAATAGAATTTTAAACCTCTATTTTATTTTATTATTTTTTTTTAAATTTTGGCTATTGGGGCTTGAACCTAGGAGCATCCTGTCATTAAGCTACATCACCAGGCCTTTTTAAATTTAATTTATTTGAAAACAAGGTCTTTCTAAGTTGCTGAGGTTGGCCTTAAACTTACAATCCTCCTGCCTCAGCCTCCATGGTCACTGGGATTACAGGTATGTGCTGCGCTAGACTATAGGCTTTTTCATAAATAACTAGCACGAGCTCCCTAGGCTGGCCTCATCCCATTTTAACGACTTTGGCCAAGTCTTTGCTCTTTACTCCCGAATTTCTAAATAGCAATATTATATTATCCTCAAATGTAGTCGTAATTTGTTTTCTAAAATTGTAACATGGCTCTTTTTCCTTTCCCAGGCCCATCCTATGCTTGCACATGAAAATGCACATACAATTGTTTAGCTCCTTAGTCTTATTTGCACTATTTTTATTATAAGCTACACATGACATTACAATGATCTTGGCAAGTCATACAGTTGAATCAATTGGGGTATAATTTCTCATTTTTCTGATTGTACAGATTGCAGAATCACACTGGTCATAGAGTCACCTATATACATACAGCAATCATAATGTCTATTCTATTCTGCTGCCCTTCTTGTCCCCCCTTACCCTCCCCTTCCCTCCCATCACTTCTCTCTACCCAATCTAATGTGACATACTTTTTTTTTTCTTTTTCTCCTCACAACATCATACATGTATTCTGTATAACGATGAGGTTCTCCTTCCATCTTCCGTGCAACTCCCCTTCTCCCTCCTTTTCCCTCCCACCTCTCTTCTCTATTTAGTGGTAATCTTCTTCTCATGCTCTTCCTCCCTATCCCATTTTGAGACACCCTCCTTATATCAGAGAAGACATTTGGCATTTGTTTTTTAGGGATTGGCTAACTTCACTTAGCATAAGCTGCTCTAATGCCATCCATTTCCCTGCAAATGCCATGATCTTGTTATTTTTTAGTGCTGAGTAATATTCCATTGTGTATAAATGCCACATTTTTTTAATCCATGCATCTATTGAAGGGCATCTAGGTTGGTTCCACAGTCTAGCTATTGTGAATTGTGCTGCTATAAACATTGATGTGGCTGTGTCCCTGTAGTATGCTCATTTTAGGTCTTTTGGGTATAGTCTGAGAAGGGGAATAGCTGGGTCAAATGGTGGTTCCATTTCCAGCTTTCCAAGGAATCTCCATACTGCTTTCCAAATTGGCTGCACCAATTTGCAGTCCCACCAGCAATGTACGAGTGTACCTTTTTCCCCGCATCCTCGCCAGCACTTATTGTTGTTTGACCTATTTGCACTATTATGTCTGCTATTCGTAGTTGCACTATATAGGAAACCAGAATTAATTATCCTTTATGCTACATTTCCCCCCATGGAGTAAATTGTTTTTAATTTAGTTAGTTTTCCATTTATTTATCAGTCATTGAACACAGCTTCACGCACACTTGTTCTCACTCACATTGGGTCACTTTTCTCCTGAAGGAGTGGTCCCACCTCCTTGGGCTTGTTCCCACGGGGGATTCTCTTCAGTGTGTGCACCTCTTTTCCACTGTCAGTTTGCGGACACCCCAAGGCCTCCTGATTGTGCTGCTTTCTTTCTTCTTGAAATATCCCACATTAGAAGGCAGCTCGTCCTATAATAGATTTGTGAGGAAATGAGAGTATAGAGGAGATATTTGGGATTTCTGCAGGTCTGGAAATATCTTTATTCTACCAGCACTTCTGTTATTTGGCTTGGTGTTTCAGGTGTGGGTTTACTGTCTTTCAGTTTTCAGACTGCTGTTGAAAATCTGAAGTCGTTTTGGTGTCTAAATCTTTTGTATAAACTGTCTTTTTCTCCATGGAAGTTGTCTGAGAAGGAGCCATTTCAGCAGTGGCTTAAATACCTTGCAGGGATGAACACATTTTTTAAGATTGTGTGAGAAATGGCTGTTTCAGTCTCGTATGGCTGCTATAACTCACTCCCACAGACTTGGTAATTTAAAATAACATTCATTCATCCTCTGAGAACAGAAGACTTGAAATGAGACTTGCAAGGCTAAAGTCAAGGTGTGGAAGCCCAGGGGAATGCGTTCCTTGGTTTTCTGGTTGCTTTCTGGTGCCTGCAAGCATGCTTTGTTCATTGAGCACATCACTCTGGTCCTGTTTCCCAGGTGTTTTAGTCAGCTTTCTTTGCTACTGTGACTAAAAGGACCCAAGCAGTACAACTGTAGAGGAGGAACAATGTATTTGAGGGCTTATGGTTTCAGAGGTCTTAGTCCGTAGAAGCCTAGCTCCCTTCCTCCAGCTCCAGGTGAGGCAGGACATCATGGCGGGAGAGTATGGCAGAGGGAAGCAGCTCACTTGATGACCAGAAAGCAGAGAGACACTCTACTCACCAGATACAAATATATACCCCAAAGCCACGCCCCAATTCCACCTCCTCCAGCCACACCCCACTACTTCAGTTACCACTCAGTTAATCCCTATTCTCAGGAGGATTAATTCACTCTCACAACCCAATCATTTCTCCTCTGAATCTTCTTGCCTTGTCTCACTCCTGAGCTTTGGGGGGACACCTCATATCTAAACTGTCACACCAGGTCCCACTGCCTTGTCCTCTTCTGCATTCAACTCTCTCTCTCTCTGTCACCTTGAAACAAAAGGAAACTTCATAGTGTCTGATTACAGAGTCCACCTGGATAATTCAAGAAGATCACAACATTTTAAAATCCATAATTTCATCACATCTGCTATATTTTATTCATATTCTATTCATTTGGGGGGACTCAAACGTCAATATCTTTGGGGGCACAGGAAGAGGAAGTAGTCACTCAGCTTTCAACAATAGCCAATCAGAAAGTGAGAGAGTTAAAGTAAGGACCTATTTTTGAATGTACATTTGTGAGAGGAAGTATAGGACAGGAGACCAGAGCTCAGGTCCCAGCTCTGAGCAGTAACTGACTCAGTTCACACAGAGTGAAGTGGCTGTTTCTATAACACCAGCAACAAAACAATCTTCTTCTCTGCAAATGCAAGTACTAGGTCAGATTCTATGTATTGCTTTCAACATTCATTATTAGGAATGAGGGGATTCAAGTTTTAGGGAACAGATTCCACCTCTTTTGATTATAACAACAGCAAAATCTTGCATTTATGGTTTATTGTCTCTGAAAACTCCATATTCAGAATTTTACCTGGATATTTCCATTTGACTCTC
The DNA here is from genome assembly GCF_001458135.2 of Marmota marmota marmota. Classification (NCBI taxonomy): domain Eukaryota; kingdom Metazoa; phylum Chordata; class Mammalia; order Rodentia; family Sciuridae; genus Marmota; species Marmota marmota. Next base: position 6,702,956 of record NW_025999932.1, on the reverse strand, counting down.
ACAGTGACCCCATTACCAATATTTCACTCTCTCCAGGTGATGGATTACCTGGAGACCACACCCGGGTCTGAGGCCAGAGTTAGAATAGGGACTAGATTTCTCCTGAAGCCACCTGCGAGAGCCAGAAAATGCACAAGTGGGAGCAATGGGCCATGCTTTCACGTGGCTCCTGCCTGGGCCAGACCTGGCATTCAGGCAACGAGAGGGATGGAAGCCGCTGTCCTCCAGGCCTGATCTGAGAACGCAGCTAATACAGTGTAAATAAATTGTTTTTAAGAGAGTAGAACATATTTAAAACATATTAATAATAAATGTAACAATATCGTAGTTCTCCCTGGGTATATTTAATTGATAAAGGTCAATTGTCAAGATGTAGAGTGATTTAATCCAGAAATACTGAGAATTCTTGCATGACCCAGGTCACAGTTTCCTAATTAATGAAACTACTTATTTAAATTCCAGAGGCTAGAGTAACTTCTGCACTTTACAATCCTGAAAGTTTCTGCCAAAATATGCCTTGGCTGTGAAATGCAGTTTTGTTTTATTTCCCTAGATGCAAGTAAGGAAAATACAAAGCAATCCTCTTTACTCTATGATTATATGCTTCCCAATAGGAAAGACATTAGGGTTTAAACATTGTTCTCCAACTACTCAAAGCAAGCTAATTAACTTATAGAATTTAAATGTTATAAATTCTAGAACAATGCAAAGCACCATAGCTTTGGTCAAGCTGAGAACATTGATGGGCTCTCTGCTGCCTAAGTGTAATTTTCTGTCTTATAATAAATTGATCCTCATTTAGAGGGCAGGGGAGTCTTTGCAAGACTGTTCAAATGAGTTCATCTGCTTTTGGTTTGGAGCCACTTTACTCTTTGCATTTCCAATTTTCCTTGGTATGTAGTTTCATAGCCAATGGCTGGATCCAATCACCACATGCAGCACTGTCTCCTTCCTGTGTGTGCACCAATGTGATTCCTAGGGTCTCTTTCTTTATGTGTAAAGAATGAGCACATCTCCCTTCTTTTTCTGCCCCCATTCTGTTGTTACCCAGGTTTGTGACTTAAATTTTCAATGCTTTTCTTGGGAGATCTGATTTTTGCTCACGGCATTAAATATCACTGATACACTGATGTGAGTTTTTAATCAGTTCCTCCTTTCTGAGATCCAGAAAAACAGACCTAAACTCTTCTGAGGCGTCATTATCAGGTGGGCCATTCAAGTGCTTTAAGTTCAACATGTTCACAAAAAACACAAAAATAATCCTCTCTGTCAAACTTATTAACTTTTATATGTTCGCTTTCTCAGTAAATGGCATCTCCACCTGCCTGGCTTTTCATGATTTTCCTAGCTACTCTTTCTGAGAGATTCCCAGGTCAGAATATTCTATAGAATCACGTAGGGAGGGAGATTTTAAATAATACTGTGCCTGAATTCCACATCTTAAATTCTGATTCAATTTATCCAGACAAAACTAGGACATTCATGTTTCTTAAAAACCTAGGAGATAATTCCAATTACAGTCAGAGTTAAAGTACCACTTCTCCACCTAATCCAGCCTCCAACAGGCTATGAAGTCTGTAGATCATGGGTGCACAGCAAGGTCTGAACACTGTCATTGGGGAACATGGAACGTACTGAGGGCTGAATCTCGTCTGTTTACCACCCTAAGCTATGAGTCACCCTCATAGACACTATTTCAGCTTTTTGTTTTGGACAGTTCTGTACTAACCCACATTCCCAGCCTCAATTCATAAAACTCTTATAAATTCTTATGCAGTTACTAAAAGCTTTCATTCTCCTAATCACATCCCCTCACTTGCTGCCAAAGGGAATTTCTGAAAACAAATAGATGAGTGTGATCCTGCTTTCCCTAAGATCTTCCAGAGACCCACTCAGTCCCTGTAGCATCCTGATAATGTGTTTCTTATAAACCAATCTTTCCAAGAGGGAAACCAAGGAAGGGCGATGGGGATGGCATTTGAGCCACACTTATAAATGACTCTAAATCTACCTCCCCATGGTTGATAGTATTAATTAAACACAGGACTCTCACAAAGATAATTTGGGTCTTTTATGGCAAGGACATTTTTAATTAAGTGAGTAGCTGGAAATAATAAAACAAAAAGAATTATATTAACAATAACAACAAAACACCCCAAACTGCAAAAGAGTTAATTACATATTCTGTATAATTTAGGTAAGCAGTGCAAATAACTATTAAGCGTGAACTATTAACCAATGGATTATGCCACCTGGATAATTTTATTCAATGCCATTCATAATAGTCATTTTAAGTGTTTCAACCAGACAGATTTTTCAAGCAGTTCTTACTGAGGTTGAACTAAAACTCCTCAAACAATATCTAGTTAATAAAATCAAATGTTTTACACTCTGAGTGTACAAAAAACAAACAAAGAGGTAGAACAGCTGCGTCTCCAGATGATGGGAATTTTGGACCCCTCTACCCTCTGGATTGAATGTTGAATCTCAAATGACTTTAGTTTTGCTCCAAAGATGGCTGTGGTCCTATGGAGTCCAAAACTAACATTAATGTTTCTGAGCTCAGAGCTTGAAAACTTCCTGAAGAAACAAGTGGATTTTAAAATCTGTGTTGCTTTTCAAAAATTTAAGACCGAGTAGGGTTTCCATCTCCCTCTCCATCTACCTCACCCCTCCTGCCTCTCTCTTCCATAACTGTTTATGACACCCTGAAAGTCTCACCATAGGGTATCTTTCATCCAATTCAAATGAACCAACAGAAGAGAAACAAAAGGTTGTAACCCTGAAGAGTTCAAGATGTGTTCCCAGCAACAGTTTGATGTTTAATTCCTGCAATCCTTTGGTCTGTGAGTACTCAGAATCCATGTGCTGAGCTTCTGGGACTATAGACCACTCTACGTCCACTCCTTGTTGGAGAGCCCATCTCCTCTTGCAGCAGTAAAATGGGCCGCTTGTCCTGTTGCAGCCTCAGCCTCCAGCCGCCACTGGCCTGCCCAGCACTGGACACTCAATATGAGGTCTTTCTCTTGGATTTTTTTTTCAAGTAGATTTAAGAAAGAGCTTTTATTTCTGTTTGGACCAAATCTCATGATTTGAATCTTGGAAGTTGTCCTTGGCGCGGTTTTGCCACCATGTGGAGGAAGCCAGCTACTATGAGAAAGGGGGGGGTAGAGCAACACAACAGATGCAGAGAAGGAGAGTTGGCAGCTTCAGGTTCTGCTTTTAGTTCTGCTTGATAAACACAGGAATGCCTGGCCTCACTACATCTGAGCTGTCCAGTGCTCCTTGGGTTCAAGGAACTGATTTTCCCAAATGAACTACCTTAGTGTCTCTTGTATGTGTCTGACATTTGTTCAGTCACCCTGTTTAGGTACCTTAGAGGTTCTATATGGTTAGTCTCTAAGGCCTAAATTTAAATTGTATTTGGGGTAGATATAAATAGAACTATGAAGCCAAACAGATTCTGACTATAACATGCTTGATGGAGATACTTCAAGCATTAAAAGAAAGATAATGTTTAATCAAACAAAATGAGGGAAATTACCAGGGGCCAGTGGCCACACTAGCAGAGACTAACCTAACATCTGTCCCCCATTGACAGTTCATCCAATGTTCACTTAAAAATCCAACCATGTTTTCTTGGGATAAAGAGAAAGAAGCTAGAATCATTGGCAAGATATAAAATTTGTGAAGAAAAACTGATAGAAACTAAAATAAAATTAGGTTTAACAATTAATATAGTAGTGGTATCTGGTCAGAAAACTTTCAGAATATTTTAGCAACTTCTGTATTTGTTCTCACCCCTCTTCCTCTTCCTCCTATGTTGTTTCCTTAACAAGATTGTAAGGCAGACAAAGTGTGCTCCTCTCCAGCTTCTCTATTTACCCCAACGTCTTCAAACTTTCCTTCTTTCCTGCCACCTAAATGACACTTTCTTACTCACACACTGAGCTGGTCCAGTGAGCTTTGTCCCCCACATATGCCCTGCTCCATACAAATAGCCAAGTCCTTGAGTCCTTTCTTTTCCTCTCTCGACCAAAGATGAGTGGGATGTTTTATTAAACACATAAAAGTACACACACACACTCCAACTAACAATGGCTCCTTAGCTTTACTCACATTGAAGGACCTTTTCTGAAGTGAGAAGTGGCTGCTTGTGTATGCTACATACCTTCAGCTCTTGTCCTTTAGTCATCAAATTAAATAGTAAGCCATGAGATCTTGACAATATGGTAAAATAGAGCCGCATTAAAAAAGGAGCTGTATCCTTTACCTTCTCATAGTCAACCAAATGTTTTATAAATGCCGTGTGAGAATGTAAGATGAGAATGAACGTTATTAAGACGTATGTTCTCAAATAATTCTCAGTAGTGCAGGATCAAGAACAGACCAATACGTTATGCAGTTCTTTTGAACAGATAGATTGCACATCTCTATGAAATTCCTAATGTAGCCATTTGTCATCAATATTATAAACACTAAGCTCTTTACTAATAGATTTAGGGAGCTAAAATATTCTTATACCTCACAGGAAGAGAGAATTTGAGGAGCACTTAACGGATACCAGTTTATAACTACTTTTTCAGAAGAGTGTTAGATTCAGAGCAAAATTGTGCAGAAAGCACTTGGCGTTTCCATGTGCGTCCTAGAACCACACACCTGTAGTCTCCCCCACCATTAAAATCCCCAATGTGCATGTTTTTGTGTAAACATACATTTAAAGCATATTTGAATAAATAACAGAACTGTCTTCCAAAGTGGAGGTAATTTCTTATTGCCATCAGCCATGCAGGAGGACTCCATGTACTTTTGGTGTTGTCCGTGGTTTGTATTTTCACCAATTTAATAGGTTTGCAGTGGAAGTTACTGTTATTTTGAAGTAAAATAATACACATTTTGTTCAACAATCGTGTTTTGAATGCATACCTTGTTCAGGTGCTGCTAGTTTGTAAGATTACCCAGACAATTCCTTATTAAAAGCCTATAGAAACTACATGGACATAGAATATCTTCTGTGACCCTTACTTTTATTCACAAATTCATGTTCAAATTTCTGTTAATAAGTTTTCCTCCCAATCAAACAGCTAATTTTTTTTTTTAATCTTGAGATTTAAACAGAGGCATTATTTGGAATTCCAACTTGAGATCACGAGAGTGACTGAAGATGCAAACTGCAGTGTCACTCTGCCTGGCTGCCCTTCTCTCCAAGCCACAGAGAGAAGCATGAGGCTCATCTTGTGTGCCTACTCTGAAGAATACTAAGAAGTGACATGGCAAAAGAGACCACCAAAAAGAAAAAAAAAGCTGGGGGGGGTGATCTTTAGGTGGTTTTGGCTCTTTCCTATGGCTGAAGTGTATCCCAAGGAGACCTTAGCAATTCTGGATTGAGTCAGTCAGCCCCCTTTGGTGGCTACTTGGATGCTCATTCCTGCATCCCCTTGCATGATCTTCTAACCAAGTCTGGTAGTGGCAGAGGTAGCCAGAAACCCTTGCACCTGAGATGACGTATGGTTTTCTCTCTGAGTAAACAAGAATGAGTGATGGGAACTGTCAATCATGTGACAGGTTGTCTTGCATGATGATGAAGAGTATTGGAAATGGGTTTGTGTTCAATGCAGAGCCAAATAGCAATACTATAGAATTTAGTAAATACTGTGATGGGGAAAACAATTCTGTAGAATCAGTCAGCATACCTGTAATAGAGGTGGGGGGGGGGCAAGTGTGAATCACCACAGGTTTCAGAAGATAGCTATACTTCAGTGGAAAACTGAAGAATGGACAAGAGTTGGTCAGGTGAGCAGCAGGAAAAGCAGGTGGTTGAGATACATGGAATATCAGGAGTAGACCCAGAGGCAACAGATTCAAAGCATCTAAAAGGGAGATTGCAGAAAGTCACAAACTGCTTCACAATCTGGACAAAATCGCTCAGACTATGGCAGACTGAAGCTATCAGCACTGACAGGGATTCATTAAAAATGGCATGATTGGTGCATATTTTAAAGTTTTTATTGCCCTGTGTCCTTGTGTTATGAAAAGAAAAATTACAAACAAAAAATAGGGTCCTAACATTTCATCCTTAGAATGGAGTAATTTATTAATGGTTGCCAGTCCAACAATTAGTATGAGGTGGGTGAGCCCTGAACAGACTATGAATGACCACAGCCCAGACATTCCCAAATCCTAAGACTTTTACCAGGTAATGATTGACTGGTTTCTCCATAAGCAGCCATTCTCTTTGGGAAGGAATCCCCAGGGCACACACTACAATATCTGGAAACATTTGCCATTTTACAAGTGTGAGCTGCACCTAACCCCTGTGCCTAGTTAGCAGGAGACTGCTGAAAACCACATGACCCATACTTCCCTCGCCACAGAAGATAGTGGACCCCAGAACACCAGCAGCACCTGGGAGACACTGAGCAGCCCAGAGCTGATGGAATCAAGCCATTTTGCACGCAGAGGGGTCTTCCTCTTGTGCCCATCTGTCTGCTGCAAGATCTCATCATTGCCAGCACACTCACTGGAAACACTTGCCTGGTCTTCTTTCTTTTCCACTCCCTCCTCCTGCGTCCCTTACCAGGGTTTCTTAGAATCCTTCTGCTTGGTCTTTTCCACCATGTGTTCCTGGGAAATCCAACTTAAGGTTAATAATAATAGATCGGATTCTATTGTCATCCATGTGAATTATACCTTGCCTTGGGGGAAAATTATGTAATGTAAATATTACTTACATCTATTTAATTTATTAGCTCCGAATTATAATTTCAACATTCTAGTCTAATAGCATTGTACAGTGATATGTGGACAGTCTGAACATGCCTTCATTTTGAACTCCAAGGTCATTCTAAGGAGGCAAATACAAACTCTGCACCATACTTTTAACATTTTTGCTTCTATATCCAAAAAATCTGATACTAATGGTAGCCTTGTTTCTTTAGTTTACAGGAGATTTTGAGCTGAGGTTTGTAGGGAAATAAATATGTAGCTAACAGAGAGATATAATTTGGAGAAAAGTTATACCTAGCCAAGCACATGGCTGAAAGGCAGCTTATGAACCAGCAGATCATACAATGAAAGTGAATCACTACCATGAAAAGGGGAAAACTGCATGTTTGCAGTAGAGAAAACTGGCAAACATGACCTCCTCCTGTGCCAGAGGGTAACGAGGTTATGGTTCACATTGCCGATATGTGGCCCTGGTAAGGTGGAAAGAGAAGGGTTCCCTACCTCCATGCTGTTCTTCTTAAACAGGGATAATAAAGGGTCTAATCAGGGGATTACAATTCTGGGTTTTCTCAGAGTCAAACAAAAGAAAAAAATAACTCATTCTACAAATTACCTAGTACTCCTCAAACCTTGAGATCATAAAAACAATGGAAGACTAAAATACTTTTCCAGCCCAGAGCAACCTAAGAAGATGTGACATCTGAACTTAATGTGGGATCCTGGAGGGAACAGGCCTTAGTGGGAAAACCAGAGAAATCTACACCAAGTCAAGCAATCGGTGGATCACATTGTACCAACACTTCTTAGTTCAGACAAAGGTATCATCGATATATGAGATGATAGCACTTGGGGGGATTGGGAAAAGTGTATATAGGATTTTTTCAACTTGTCTTTGCACCTCGGTAAATCAAATATTATTTCATAATAGGAATGTATTTTTTACAATGTGAGTAATGAATGTCACGAGTACTTTACAAATACCATTGTCATGATTTCCAATTGATCTTGAATGAAAAAAGGTACAGATTTGTTCTGTTGGGAATATGTGGTAGGGGGAGAGGAAGAGGTATAGAGTATGGTTATTAGTGAGTTCATTGTAAATTTTAAATAAATTAAGAGCAGCTACATTCTCCAAGTTTGTGGTTGTAGGGCGGCAGTATCAGCGGGTATTTGAAAGGAATTGAAATGGAGAGCCATGGAGTGTGAGGATTTACTTACATTCATTTCTGGAAGACATTATGTATACCTTTATGCCTTAAGCAAGGTTGGAAATAAAACCCAGAGATAGCCTAGAATTTACATTGAAATTCAGGAGCATAAATATTTTAGTATAAGTGTGTTCCAAGTATTGCATTTGTTGTTTATCTGAAATTTAAATGTAACTGGGCATCCTTTATTTTATCTGGCAATCCCACATACAAGGGACCCTTGGGGCCTGTGGCAGATTGCCCCTCTCAATATAGCCATAACTAAAAGTAGTTTACATTCTACTGGGGAAATAGCTATGTACTTAGTAACTTGAAAGCATGGTACAATGTGAAAGAGTCTATAACAGGAATTCAAAATACTTTGAAATCTTTCAGAGAGAACATTTAATTAGAACTGAGGGAATTAAAAAGGCCTAATGGAAGAGATGGTATTTGTCCTGGGTTTCTAAATGAATGTACAAGGTCTGAAAATTGAAAGATGGGTATTCCAGAACAATCAACAGCACACAAAAATTACACAGATTCACTCAGCAAATGTTTACTGATTGTATAATAAATGCAATTCCATATTCTTGGAACTAGAGAAAGTGCTTTTAAAAAAAACAAAGTGGTGGGGAGAGGAAGGAACAAAAAAATAAAATAAAATAAACAAACTCCCATCTTCTTAGAGCTTAAAGTCAAATAGGGAGAAAGGACAGACAATGAACCATAAGCACATAAAATATAAAGTGTCATGCAAAATGTGCAGAATGTTAAGGAAGACTGAGGGTGATGGGAAAGTGGTACAATTATGTTTAAAGTGACCTGAGGGAAGTTAACATGTGAGCAGACATTCGAAAGAAGAAGCCTTGCGTTCTGCAGAAGAAAGGGCCAAGCAGAGAGAAAGGAAGGTGCAGGACTTTGGGCAGAAGCACCCCTGTGTGAGGGAGAGAAGGGGCCAGTATGGCTGGAGCAGGGTGAGTCAGTGGAAGAGAGCAAAGGATGAACTCAGAGGAGGAAACGAATCAAATAATGAGTCAAATCAGTTAGGTCTTTCAGTCCAAGGCAAGGCGTTTGGTACCTTCTGATGAGTTGCAAACTTCTTGCAGTTTTGTGTGCAAAGATATAACATTCAGTTCATAGAAGAATACTCAGTTTGCACAATTGTCTATCTATCTATCTATCTATCTATCTATCTATCTATCTATCTATCTATCCATCTATCTACCTATGTGTGGTTCTGGGGACTGAGTCCAGGTCCTCACACATGCTAGACAGATGTTCTACCACCGAGCTATATCCTAGACCAATACGAAGTTTGTATAGTACCATGGTGGAATTGAACAACTGCTGGGAAAACTGTCATGGGTTTTTAAGCAGACAGGATGGTGGCTGGATGTGGGGATGGTGGAGCCAGGGGCTCACCTTGCAGGACTTAAAGGAAAGGTGCAGCTTTCAAAAATTGATAATGGATCAGAATGAAACAAGGAAACTGAAAAATGACTTAAAGTCATAGAAATACAAACCAGCAAGAGATGTTGGGAAAAAATAATGAACACAATAAAGGAATTGAATCATAATAAAAATCACCAGTTGGTAATAGTTAAATGTTGGAATAACAAGTTTTAATTTGAATCTGTAAGTAGTAGTGAATCAAAAGGTATTTGAGACTAATGTTATTTTATATAATATAAAGAGCCTCATTTTTTAGACTTTGAAAGGAAAAATTTGATTTAATCACATAATTTACATTATGCCCTCTTCATCTGTGTAAACTCCTTACTAGTCTTATTTTCCCTTATATTTTATCTTATCCTTTGCCAACTTCCTCCTACCACCAAGAAATAGCCGCTGTGTTTTTTTTTTCCTTTTTTTTTTTAAATTTAGAGATACCAAGATTACAACTTGTTCCTTTCTTCTTTGCTTATTTTTAATTGACAAATACACTTGTATATATTTTGGGGGTTACAATGTGAAGTTTTGTTATAGGCACACTTCATGGAATGATTAAATCATCTAATCCACACATCTACCATCTCACATAGTTATTTTTCTGAGGGATAGAAAATGTAAAATGTGCTCTTTCAGCAATTGTGAAATGTGTTACTTTAACTACATTCACTATGCAGTGCAATAGAACTCACAAACTCATTCCTCTGTCAAACTGAAACTTCTTGTACTCTTGGACCAAGATATTTCCATTCCATGCCACCTGCTCACCAGCATTGGCGTCTACCCTTCTATGCTGTGTCTATGATTTTGGCTTTTCTTGGTTCCCTACATAAGCGCATCATGGGTATTTGTCTTTCTATGCCTGGTTTATTTCATTTAGTGCAATGTCTTCCAGATTTGTCTCTGTTGTTGCAAATGACAGAATTTTCCTCTTTTTAAAGACTGAAGAATCTCTCTCTGTGCATGTATACTGCATTTTCTTTATCCATTTGCTCAATAGTGGACTATTCAGTTGGATTTTGTATCCTGGGATTAAAAAAATTCAATAAATGTGAGAGGGCAGAGAAATTTTTGATATGCTGATTTCAAATTCTTCCTATACATATTCTGGACCAGGAATACAGGATCATATTTTAGTTTCTAAAGGAACCTTCATTCTACTTTACCTGTTGACTGTACTAGGCTTCTCACCAACAGTTTACAAGGTTTTCTCCACATCCTTACCAACCTTTGTTATTATTCAACTATTTTTTTAAATTAGTCAACACATTGTTGACCCATAGTTATATGTCTATTTATTTTGACTAGTTTCTTAATTTTGACAGCGCTTATATTTTACTATTTATTGAGCATTTTAGCTTTGGTATATTTATTTTTAATGTTCACCCAAAACCCAAGTCTGTCATGTAGCTTTATCTTAAATTTCACTTCTGGATTATTACAGCACAAACCTTTCCCCTTTTATTATCTTTTTAGGACTCGTGTTGGTGTTTCTTCTCTCTCTTCATATCCATCTCCCTTTCATTTTATTCTGAACACATGGCGACTCAGGTGGAGACCACATTCCCAAGCATCTTTTGTGGCCATGTGTTTCCATATGCCTAAAGGTCAGCCAACCCGTTAATTAGGAGTTAAGAATGATGTCTGACCTGGATTTCCACTGCGTCTTATTTTACTGTCTGGAAACGGCGATAACTGAAACAATCATGGAAATGACTACCTGGAATATTTTGTGCAAAGGAAGATATTCACCTACCTGAACCTTTTTTTTATGTCCTAAGAATATATTATTTTTATTATGCAAGTCAATAAAAAATCTGCTCTTTGCTTCAGAGGGCAAGATGCTGTCTCTACCCTGCAAGACTTTTTGCTATAAATACACCCTGGAAAGGAGAGTTTGAACAAATATAACCACGGCCTCCGCTCTATAGGATGTGCCTAGAAATGCAAGATACGGATGCAAAATTGTCTCCCCCAAGAGTACTTGTCCATTATTCTTACATATATTCTTTAAAACAAAGATGTCTAGTTTCAAATTAACTTGGTAATCTGCTGTATATTGCCAGGATGCTTATGTTAATTTGGAAATAGTAGATGTTTTTAAAAATGTTCTTGCCACCCAAGCCAGTGACATGCTATGACCTCTGTCAACATTTTTTTAGACATCTACTAGACAAAAATCTCATTGTGGTAATAAGTGATAGATATCTACTCTCTCTGTTGACATATGTTAGCATTGCATTTTGAAGTTAGTTTGGTCATCTAACTAACAGCATTGTGCAGAGAACTAGTGGCCAGTCTCCTTATAGCTGTGGTACTGGGCATTCTGGCTTCAAGCTCTTCATCTCCTTCCATGCTAAAACTGAAAATACAAAATTCCTGAAACTCAGAAAACCTCTATGATTGAAAGTCAAATCTTTAAAAGACCTAAACAAATGTGGTAGATATTAGTCTATCTGTTGAGAGACAAAAACGTAAACAGAGATAAAAAGAAAATCTGAACAAATATCTCTAATAAAGTGAAAAATTAGAAATGAAGTTACAAAGACAGAATCATATTTTTGTAAAAATAGACAAATATTTATATATAGACATATATATACACACACTTGTAGCATTTCTTTTTTATAAAGTTGTTTTTTATACAAAATTAGTTCAATTATAAGCATCTATAAAATGCAATTGGAAACTTATTCTAATAGTTCATAATACTAAAAACATTCTAAATTATCAGACAATGCAGAATATAGGAAATATTTAACACTGATAAAAATTAATCATTAAGATGTACCAAGCAAAAATATTTTGTTGTGTTCAGAGTACTAATTGCAATTTTTCAACCTAAGTGTTGGGTCTCTTGGTTCATTAGAAGAAAGCAAATGACTGATATGCTGAAAAAGTCTTCTCCTGATATCTATTTGGACAAAGAATTTTTAAACATTGGGAGGGGCTAGTGATATTTGCAACCAAGGTAGCTGCTCCAGATAATGGATTACTGCAGCTGAAGCAAATGCAAGGTTTCGCCAAAGGCAAAATACAACACGTTTCTGAGAACAGTAATAGTTCCAGGCGGGCCATTCTGCAGAAGCTTCATGGTATTACATGAGCTGTTTGTAATATAACAACAAATATTAAGCACTTACAAAATGCTCACCCTTAATAGGAATGAGTTTAGCCTGAAGATAGAATATGATTTATTTAATGCTCTTTTGCTTGTCACAATTAGATAAATACATAGACTAAGCATGTGACAATTTGCAGTCACCTCTTTTTGTTCCTTTGAAGGTACATAATACTTCAAGGTTTTGACAAAATACACATAGCAGCCATTCAACATCTTAAAATATTGTCTTTTAATTTGGGAGAGGATTTATAATACGCAATTGTAAATATCTAATATAGCTGTGAAAATCACATTACCTATTAAAGGTCCAGCGTAGGCTTCTATGTGAAGTTTCTGCATCTTCAGAGACCTACTTTTCACATAACTTTAAGCCAAAAACCACTCTTTTCTTTAACATTCTGTTTTTAATATTCACAAATATTTTGTCCTCCACACTCAATTTATTTTTTGTGAGAAATGAAGAATAAGCAGCAATTTGTTTGTGTTTATTGTGTTCTGATATTGCTGGTTAATTTACTTGTGTATTGTGATCTTTTTTTAAGCCATTGGGAAAATAATCTTAGGAGTTTGTCATCCTAATATTCAAAATTGATGGTATTTAAAATTTATTCATGTAAATACATCAACCGACTTTGAACAAAGAAATAAGAGGAACCATACATGTTTTTCAAAGGGCTTAATGCAAAACAGAGACATTATTTTAAAAGAGGTACCATGCTGGGAAGTGTGATTCTTTGGGTTTTTTGTTTTCCAAAGGGGCTGATGAAGATACCACTGGGGCTTTTCAGTAAACAGTCAGCCATGGCGACCTCTGCTCTGATGTAGGGTTCTAGCTAAGCCCTTCCACAGTGTGCTCCACTACTCCATCTATCTTGACCACTATCTTTACACTAACAAATTTAGTATTAATTTTCATTAGTGAGTAAAGAGTAACTTTATGTGCTATGTAATTAGTTTATCAAGTATTTAAATGTGTTCAGTTCATACCCAAATAGCTGCTCTGTATTTGTGGCATATGACTAAATATGGTTAGTAGTTTTGCAAATAATGTGGGTATGCTGAGAAGTTATTGTCAGTGTACTTAATGTTTTCTTGATGCAATATTAATAAATAATTATGTATCAGTTAAATAAGAGAGGAAGCAGACTTAAAACTTCATAAAATGTAAGAGATAGGTAACAAGGGGACAATCGAGCCTACAATCTGAAGAATGCAGAGCTATGTGTGCAGTCATTTCTCAGCTGAAAGCAGCACAAGTTGGGACTTCAGGAATGTAGGAGGATTATCTGGAATAGTCCCCATTCCTTTAAAATTATGTCTCTGCAATTGTTCAGAGGCATCTTTGCTTAATAATGAAGATTTTGATTTAAATGTTCACAATATAATGTGTTTGTTTAGATTCATTATATTTTGTGTATTGCAGAAGGTTAGGAAAATGGATGTAATGTATTTGGAATTCAGGTTTGTCTTATTGTAAACTAGATGTTTGACTTTAGATACATTCAATAGAAACATCTCAGTCTTTGTTCAAGAACTCCACATAAGGAACTTTCTTGCCTGGAGATTAATTAGATCAGAATCATCATGACATGAACCCAATTGATATTTCACAATGATAACATCACTCAGCTTTTAACATTATATATATTGAAAATTTGGATAATCCAATAATCATTCGTTAAGTGGCTTAATAATTGATTTGCAGTTTTTATTAAATAGAGCAAAGGCCACACTGACTTATTTACTGGGGATATGGAATCCTGTGGACCTCAGGACCTTCTAATCACACAGAGGAGGTAACTGCCAAGGTATCTTACAGGCGGTATGCTGGAATCATTATGAATGTTTCCTGAAACTGTAAGGCACCCCATGATACCATCCTGCCTTTGCCATTAATCTGTCAGCTCAACATGCTTGTGAATGTATGATTCCTTCAGTTACATGTAAACCGTGGCTCTTCATGTGCTTCTTTTATAAATGAGGAAATGGAGACACACTCACACACACATATGTCCAGACTGCACTCTTCCTGAATGATTAGGGTATGACAATCAAGGCCCTTCAAAATATAAAATGATAGCATTTGGTTGAAGGTACCAGGATGACCCGCTGCACTTCCTGTGGTGTGTGTTAAATTATCTTGCTAATTTTACCCAATTAAGAAGGAAAACCACATTGCTTTTATTCCCTAAGACTGCAACTTTCTGTTTGTTGTCTGCGTACTAATCTCACAACTCCCTACAGAGTCACTGTGAGGAATTATTTGTTGGGGCCAATGGTTAGTTGTCAACTCAAGCCTCTCTTCGCACCTGACAGATAAATAGCTGGGGAGCCACAGAGTTTACATTACGTCATTTTAGTAGACTGGATTCTTATTTCTGAAGATGTGAAGACTAGTACATGCAAAAAAAAAAAATGTCCAAAGTCTTCACTAATCTTTGAGAGTTAGTCTGTTTCAGGTGTAGATCATGTCTACCAAGGGCTTGCTGTTTTCTGAACTATTCCAGCAAAGGTCCCCAGTAATTTGCCTTAAGGATTTTAAGAAATCACACATATAGAAGACATTCTCTTAGATAAAAACTGCAAGAAAGAAAAAAATTAAATTTTACTTAAGTTATGGGTATTCATGCATATGTGCATGTTTAATATGTAAATGAAAACACATCTGATTACTACATTTAGTGGTCAATATTTGATATTTAAGAAACATAGTTTCAATATTCAATACAGTCTTTATAACAGTATTCAATACCTTTAATAGACATGTACATAAAATATGTGCATATCCATATATAGAAATATCTTTTTTGTGGAATACATATATATCATTATATATCTATATCTATCTATATAATCACAAAAGAATATGTGTGTGTGTGTGTGTGTATATATATATATATATATATATATATTCTTGTCCTATTCTTTATTTGGACAAGGTTTGCCTCAATTTTTTATTAAAGAGGACAATACATACATGAAAAATATGTTATAAATAGAAAAGGAGACAGAAACTATTCTTCAAGCATATACTTCATGACATTTCTTCACTTACTGATGGATTTATACATTCAAAAATATAAATTCTATAGGAACATTATATTTTCTATCTTGTTGGTGTGAGGGAATATGGCAAGATCTTGATAGTCACATTTCACTCACATAGACTCTCCTAGTCATCCATCCCTGCCTTTTTTCAATGATTCAGTGTCATGGATACTGAGAAGACTGCTGATGTGAAGGGGACCCAGGTTCTAGAGGAATTTCAAAGCTCTCCTTTATGGACAACTGGAGAACACAATCATTGTTGTGTTCACATGATTGATATCCAAGAGAGTAGGTGCATTTAGGGCTTTTAGAAGGGCTTTACCTACAATTAGACTGTGAGAGAATTCAGCCTGAAAGCAGAATGTTGTCATCAGGAGATATAGGCAGCCTTGATCTAAATGAGATCCAAAACATCCCACATTCCTAAAGCCAATGCATATGTTCATATCACATTTTTTTTTGTATAATGTATTTTATGTTTCAACACCTTCTGCAAACACCCATGCAAGCTGCATACATTGATCTCATTTTCCTTGCTGATTATTTGTCCTCTTGGTAGGAAGTCAGATCCTCAGGGAGATACTTGTTTTTCATGAGGCTACATCATATTTAAATAGCTAAGTGTATGGATTCACATGAGAGCAAGTCAGCAGTACAGGAAGGCCTTGGGACTCAAGGTGAAATTTGCAGGCAATAAGGCCATGCTCTCTGCAGATCTTATGGTTTCACTTCATTGATGCATGATGCCCTGCTTAAGATTAAGGTTAAATAAATATATTTTGGGCTTGATTGGATATACATTCACTAAAATCATGGAAGAGAAAATGGATGAATACATGAATATATCTTCCTTCTTGTGAATCCAACCTGGAAACACATATTTTCTTCCATAAGAAAAAAAGTGACATAAAAATTCAGAAGGCATCTAAGCTGTGCTGGTTTCACATGTGAGAGGCCTGGAAAAGAATAACTGTCCTTTTTATCATTTAACCTTCTATCCAATTCTATGCAAGTCTTATCAACAAACTAGCAAAGTACTACTATTCTTATATTCATGAGCAAGATGATTAAAGTGTTGGTCTTGAAATATATTCCAGTAAGCATTTTTATCAATGACCTCTAAGAAATAGTTGGTAGTTTACTTATAGGATAAACACTGTTATTAAACTACATGATAAAATATAAGCACATGAAATAAATAGTTGGAATGACCTTTAGGAATTAGAAATATTCCTCTGCAAAATTAATTAAACACAATATTGAAAAATATTAGGAAAAAATAAAATGGACCACATTTGGAACTGGCAAATATATTCCCAATCAAAATCAAACATGACAAAGGATTGGCCAGAAACATAAAGTCCCTATGCCATAAAATGTTATATGAGCCACTAAAATACTGCAGCTATGAAAACAAGCAAAACCTAATGGATTACAGTAAGGAGGGAAATTATATGGGAGAGCTCAGCAGTGCCTCACATTCTCTTGCTAAAGGGAGTTAGTTGTGGGCATTGAGGATTCCGAAGGACACTGAAGCCATGCTCAGGACTTGAGTCCTCTTCCAACCTTACTGACACATATTCTTGGCCTCACTTAAGTAGTCTAAGCCTTGGTGTCCTCTTGCACATAATAGGTGTATATATTACTACCTATAATGAATGTTCAATGAAAGTTTTATTAGCTGGCGCGGTGGCACACACCTGTAATCCCAGCAGCTCAGGAGGCCAATGTAGGAGGATCGGGAGTTCAAATCCAGCCTCAACAAAAGTGAGGCACTAAGCAATTCAATGAAACCCTGTGTGTAAATAAAATACAAAATAAGGTGGGGATGTGGCTCAATGTTTGAGTGTCCCTGACTTCAATCTCCAGTACAAAAAAAAAATTATTTATTCCCAATAGAAATAAAGAATGCTTATCATGGTACTTATGTTCAACATATATTAAATCTCTCTCTATATAAAAGTGTATGGAAAAGCATTCATTATGGAAACAAAATTTTTTAAGAAAACAGCAGATAGCAAACTAAACTTTACATTTTTATTAGAGGAGTTGTGAATATTTAATCTTCAAACAAATAATAAAAACAGGTTTTTTCCCCCAAGGGCAAATGTTCTGAGATATACATTTTCTTTTTTAATGTATATATCAAAAATATAACAAATGATCTTAATATTAATCAGGGCAAATTGGTGTTGAACATACAAATAATATTTGGATGCTCAGGCTGGTGAACATTGTAGAAACATCACATTAAATTTTTAGAATACTTTAAATTGTAAAAATTAGAATTTGACATTTCTAAAAATAATATAACAATGACTTTAAAAATGGTTAGATCTAATGCTTATAAAACCATGACTGTATTTTTGGGACTCTTTTAATGGCTTTATTTATGTTTTCTGAAAGACAGAATGTTGACCCAAATGGTCTCCATCCTGAGTTCATAACTCAGTCCACAGACTGCAATTCTGAGTTTCATGAAGGCTTCATACAGCACCAAAGGAAACTGAAGAAAATTTAATATGACTAATGGAAAATAATGAAATATGCCTTCAGATAGAGATGCATAACAAGACAAGACAGAGAAATGCGGGATTCAGAGGAAATTAATAGTTCAGAGTAGGCAACACTGCGTGGAATTTAAGGCCTTAGAAGTCCAGATAATTTCCTTCAGGTGAGGTCTTCTGGTAACTTGCATGGCATCCTTCAAAGACTAACTAGTTCAATATGAAACAGAACGGTTCCGAGCTGAAGTAATGGTTAACACATTTCTTATTTCTAGCTTGGACTCTTCTCTATTAGAAGATTAATAGAGCATTTAAAATAAAGCCCTCAGGAAACTCAGTTTTTGAGTCCTAAACCCTGTACTTTAAAAATGTCTAAGATTCTGTTTTTTAAAAATCAGGTGATTCGTGGCATACATTACATAGAAAAACCAATCACCAGTTTCTATGCAAGTAAGGTATTGGTCTCTCCAGCTTCAAGCTGTTCTCTCCAGAAATAAAATACAAAGAAAGAGATTCTTGGAACCCATAAAATCATTGTGGTTGAGAGTCAAATGCCTCTTTAAGTCCTCACTCCTCCCCTGTATTTTCCTCTTGTTATTCATTAAAATGACAAATATAGTCAAATATAGAATTAGTTACTCCATTTCTGAGAAACAAAATGTTTCTTATCCTTGTCATGACTTGCAGAATTGGAGGAAGGAAAAGTTGGGAAGCTAAAGAAAAATAACAGCTCTTAACACTGAGGGCAACACACAGTACCCACATGGCTACCTCTGTGGTTAGCATATTAGTTTAAAAACTAGTTTTCAGTACCTCTTGACTGGGGACTGTTCATATGCTGGATCATGAGGAAAGGAGACAGAGGGAAATAAGGAAAAGGGGAAAAGACAGAGAAAAAGAAACCCAGAAAACAAAACAAAAAACAACAGGTTGAGACAAAAATTCACCTAATGGACCTCACAGGCATAACACAGAATCTGTTTCCAGCCATATGCCACATTTTGGGAAGTTGATTCTGAAATCATTTCAGTGCTTTTTGGTGTCTTCCTTCCATTAATTCTTAACCATCTGTCTCTGTTAGAGCAGGGTGATGCACAGACTCAGATGAATGCCTCTGAGAAATTCAAATCACTCTCTGCATTATTTTTATCAGCTGCATTCTGAAGTGGCATCATGATTCCCATCATTGTCTTATTTCTCTGAATAATGGGATTCTGGATTCTAAAATTTCATTTCATTTATGGAGGCAAGCACGGCTAAGTTTCTGTATTGATGATTTGCTTTGATGTGTCCTTCAGGATTCTGAAGAACTATGTGGGATCCATTTGACACAATGGCTCACTGTGTCCTGTTGTGAGAAAGGCCTTGGACTGGAGCTATTTACTCCTGCCACTGATTTCTTCTTTGGTGGTGCTATATGGGTAAGTAGTGTCACCCCAAAACTTTGCAAGAAAGTTTAGAGGCCAAATGATTAAATCATGAAATTCTAACCTAACCAACTGGATTAACCAGTTGGTAACTCTCAGCAGGCAGGATATGGCTGGAGGAGGTAGGTCAGTAGGGGAATCCCTTTGGGTTTTATATTTTGTCCCTGGTGAGTGAGTACCCGCCCTGCTTCCTGATTGCCATGTCCTGAGCAGCTTCCCTCCTGCATACCCTTCCACCATGATATTCTGCCTCACTTGGGCCCAGAGCAATCGAGTTGACCATCTTTAAACTGAGACCCCTGAAACCATGAGCACCAAATAGACTTTTTCCCTTCGATGCTGTTCCAGTCAGGTCTTTTGGTTACAACAATAAAGAAGCTGACTAAAACATCTGGTAAGCTCAGTGACTGAAAATAACACTGACCTTCATCTGTGATAAACTGTTGCTGTTCAGGCAGAAATGGACTTGCACGTAAGTGTGGCATGTTTTATTTGGAGACCTGAAAAAAACCTCTGTCCACAACATAAACCAAATGATAATGAATCGTTGGTGTCACGACTTGAGAAAATGTTCATGAGGGGCACAGAAAATGTGCACATGTGTCTTCCTTAAACACAAATGCACACTGATGAAAGTATAATATCTGTGTATTAAATTTGACTGATCCCACAAGGGGAAATATTTTATTATTCTAATGGTTCCATAAACCTGTGTTTTTCAAACTCTTATATATGAAAGCATTACTTGTGCATTTGGTTAAAATACAAACACTGTGTCCGTATGTTTGAGGTGAGGTCATAGAGTCTCCATTTCTAACAAGCTCCTTGGTGATACTGAAGCTACTGTTTCATAGTAGTACTTTCAGTTCCAATTATGGTAGAGGACCCAACTACATTATAAATTGGTTTGCTTCTGAAGTTTCTTTTTTCTACAGTTGTCTTTAAATACCCAATAATGCTTTGAGGCCAATACAAAGGATTGCTTGTAACGATAGGCATCAAATAACCAGGAAAGTAACCCAGGTCGACCTTCACTTCATGCTGCCCTGCAGTCTTCTTTGAAGGTGACCCTTCCAAGGACTTGTTGATGCTTTCCCTTGTGGCATGACTCTCTTGATGGCCTAATGCTGCAATGGGCTCCATTCATGGACACCAGGAGTGTTGTCTGGCGCAGAGTAGGTTTCAAGGTTCAAAGGGTAGAAAAGGGCCTTCGGCCTTGACCAGAGATTGTTTCACAGTGATCCATCGTTTCTCCCCCACCTGCAGATAACCTGGAATTCTTAGTACCTTCCTTGAGCCAGGTCTTCAGTGCAGAAGGAATAAAATCAACGACAATGTTAGAACTGCACACTGGCTCAGCTCCTCCCAGGACCCAGCCATGCTTACAGTGTGGCCTGTTCCTGGGTCAGCAGGAATGTCATGGTCTGGGTTTGGATAGCAACTACCTCTGCTCAAATGATCCTCTTGTTTAACAGAAGTTAATTTTTACTCAGTTAAATAGAAAACATCTCTCTTTTTCCATTATGAAGCTTGACATGTTTTAGTGTGGATGATCACTTTTTTGAGTTGTGTTTGAACTCTTAGTGGTGTGATCCTTTTTTTAGGAGTTACAGCCAAATTAAAAAGGTGAATTCGTCAATAGATATCATATTCTTGCTTTGCACCTCATCAGTTAATAAGCTGAAGGGTTTGTTTTCCTGAATATTTTCCCAGTGGTCTAGTGAATCTAATATTTTGTTTATCTATTCACACCGTAAGTTGAGAGTGAATGTTGAATTATAGAAATCTTTCTTTCATTTAAACCAAACGAGGACATTAAATGAAAAAAAATGGCAAAGCCAACACAATAATAATACCACATGGCAGACAGTGTAACTTTACCTTATGGAGAAAAAATTTAGTTTGATAGACTCCATGAGAAAGATTTATAACAAAACAACATGTATCAAAATGGATATTTTACAGAACAATTCTCATTGGATACTACTACAGACATTTTTAACTACCTTCAAAACATTCGAATCTCTATTTGAAAGTTTAGAAAATAAAAAAAAAATTAAATATAATGGAAATGTCCTTTCTGTAAGCATATTCCTTAGTGTTTTTTTCCAAAAACAAAGGACATGTGAAAAAATATAGGCAGTCTTTATTGTATATCCACTGATCATTAAATTACTCATGCTGTCAGTAGAAACCTGCCAAGGGTTTTAGGGCTGAATGGATGCCAGATCTTCCCTTTGTTACTAGTGCTTACTATTATTTATCTTCTCAAAGTTTAACAAATAGATTTATTTATCTGATAGAATCTATTAACCACATACCACACAAGGTAGTGCCTGTGCACACCCAGGCACACACGCAGAATTCAGTTTTTAGAAGGGGAATAAAACCTTCATTGATGTTGACCCTTTTAACCTTACTTTCTGAATCAGAGAAATCCTAACAGTAAATTAAAAAAGGACTAGGGACATGTCAATATTCTTGGTGATATAATGTTTATAAGCACAATAATATCAGAAATAGTGGTGCACATGGAATTTAAGTGCGGGGAACATTAGACTCTTTTTTCATCAGAATGAACAAGGGTTAATCAAAGGGAGAAAACATGCATGGACCCCATCTGTATCGCTGACAGATGGGGTATGTGCAGTGGGCAGGCCCACAGCTGCTATCAATTCCAGCCGTCCCTGCGACTCACAAGCTTAGGCACATAGTAAAGACCGGATAAAAGGATTCTGAAATGTGTGGTTCCCTCTGATCATTAATCTGCTTGTTTAGTCATGAAGAGTTTGATATTTTACTACTGGTTTTTCACATACCTTCTCTTAACTTCTTGCAAACATAGGGGAAATGTTAAGTGAATACAAAAGGAACATTTCATTTTTTATATTTTCTCAGAAGACTCCTGCCAACTTCCACCAGTTAACTCTTTTTTTACTCTGCTTTGAACGACAATTTGTGTTTAAACAGATTTACTATTAGAAGATAGGGCAAATTTGCTTAGATGGCTCTTATATTTCCTTAAATTTTGATGATTTTCCTCTCGGACAACCCAGAGGCCGTCTCTTCTTTTTTCTTCTTCTTTAAGAGTACATTGAGTCAAAAAGTTGACACATTTTTTCAACCACTTTTCATGGATATAGTGAGATACATCCGACAAAAGGAGGGAAACCAATTTTGATTTTAAAGACAAATATTTCAAGACATACAGAAGTATTCAGAACAAAGGGTGAAAAGGCACAATATGAAGGTTGAGTATTAATTGTGTTGTAAGTTGGGAAATTATGAAAGGAGGAGTAATTAATAGAATCACACTGTTGAAACTTTATGAACTTTGGTTCAATGAAAGAGAGACTAGAAAACCCCTGTGAAGTCCTAGTGGAGAGTAAAGGCGGGGCCTGGGGGCGGCACAATACCAGGGAGAGTTGTTTGGGATTTGTTTCTAAGATGAAATCAGGCCAGAACACAGTAGAAAACACTTATATTTCTTTAGTTTTATTTCTCTCTTCCTTATATTTCATTCCGAGAATTGGATGTTTCAAAACTGGTCTCTTATGCTAGTATCAAAATTGGAAGGAAATTTAAGCCTGAGAAAGCCTAGGAAGGAAATGTGGAAGGGGGAAACCTGGTGGCCTGGGATAAGGAGTTCTATCCAGTAGATAAGGTATAAACTGGTGGTCCTAGGGTGGTGGCTTAACAGGTGAGATATTCTGTAAAACATATGGCAGGCACTTTCTCTTTGCTATCATTAATTCATTAATACCAGATTTCTTCTATTGAAATTGATATCGGGAGAACAGCTCCCAGATTTGACTAATAAAAGCTCATTAAGAAATACATCATCCCCGAGGGAAATAAAACAATCCCATGAGAGATGAGATAGGTTACACTAATGCAGTTGTCTGTTCCTATCAGTCCTACAATTCTGTATGCTCTTTCAGTCCTCCTGTGGGCAAAGTCTTTAAATCTAAGTTTGGAAATAACCAAAATTGTCTTCTAGGATTTTGTTCCTCAAAATGTGGTCCCTGGTCATTCCAATCATCATGATCTGGAAGCATGACAGAAATTGGACTCTCAGTCTCCTCCCTAAACCTAATAAATTGGAGTGTGCCTTTATAAATGATCCCCTTGATAAACATGCCTATAATCCCTGTGACTGGGGAGGCTGAGGCAGAACAAGTTCAGGAGCAGCCTCAGCAAATTAGTAAAGGCCTAAGCAACTTAGCAAGAACCTGTCTCAAAATAAAAATGGATGGGATAAGGCTCAGTGGTTAAGCACCCCTGGGTTTAATCTCCAGTACCTCAAAAAAAAATCTTCAGGAAAGGACTATTTTGTAGACATCTATTTGAACCAATCTACCTTGAGACAACGCTGTATTAAATATACCCTGAAACTAGGTAATAAGTCAGTGCATGAGCTCAGGTGGGAGTTGCAGCTCAGTAGTTTAGTGCTTACCCAGCATGCATGAAGGCCTGGTTTGATTCCAAGTAACACACATGTGCATGCACACACACACACACACACCTACAAGTTTAGTGCATGTGTGTGCAAGATGGTCACAGGTATACACATGTGGGCATACATATGTGATTCCTTGGTTAGAGGGTCATGTGCAACATTTTCTTCAAAATGACCTCCTAAACTTTATAATAACATAGTCCCAGTAATAAAACTTGGAGTTTTAATATCACACAATCAATTATCTCATCTTGGTAAGAGGATATACTATATTTAGTGTTTCTCTTTTTTTGTCTTATAATAATTTAATGCACACATGAGCAGTCCTTATTTTTTACTAATTCTGATGACAACCAATGTGGGAACATTAATATGGCATATGTGTATGAAATGAAGAAAATCTCACAGCAAATACAAAGAAAAAAAATAGGAGAAAACTTTTCAATTGAATCCCCCATAGACTTGATTAAAATTAGACATATTAAATGTTGGTGATGGTAGAACTAATTGCTATTGCTGTGGGTGTTATTAATCCAATATTGTAACCATGCAAATATTTGCCTAGCCACATGACTTCATTTTAATTGAAAAAGACCATAATGAGACAGAAGTCGTTCTATTCAGTTGAAAGAGAAACAAAGCAAAATTAGTAGAGAATTGTGATAATAATTGTACTGAAAATATCACTCACTTGGAAGATGTATTTCCTTTCCATTATTGTTAGTTAAACTGGAACAACAGTAAATTTTTTTTCACTAAAAATAAATACAGCTTACACTTTATGTTAATCACCGAATTATAGAAGTATTTGCATTATAAGACAATGTGGCTATTTTTTCCCCAAGTGACTATAATTGATTAATGTAAACATACAATATCATTTGCCACTATTATATGAATTCCTTGAGAGTCAAATACAGCAGCAATTAAGTTATTGACTAGATGATTAAAGCACACCTAAATGATCAAGTGGTTTTAGTTGACAAGATAAATCTGCAACCGAGATAAAAATTTTACCACAAGATGAAGAGAGTTAATTCAACAATTCAAAAGCAATTATTGATTTCCTTTTGATGCCAAACACTGCAATCAGCGCTGACTCTAAAATGGTCTGTCAGGCTCTGTTCTTAAGGAATTCAAAATCTCTCCCTTGCTCTGTCATTGTGTTCTGTGCCTCTAGCAGGTACTCACCACCACTGTCACCTTTAAGAAAAATTCCATTAGGTGTTGTATGTAATTAAAAAAGAATAAATACAAAAAAATGTCAAAAAAATAAAATTTAATTTTAGTTGATTTAGTGAAGGTGTCAATTTAGGAATCTGTAATAGGTGTCAAGATTAGGGAATGTTGAGGGGGGCTCACAGTTAATGGGGAGGGGGAACACCATCCTCCAAGTTGGTTGAAAGAGACGATTACAGTCATCCAGAGTCCTACAGTGTGCTTTCATTTTCCTGATGTAGAATTTTTGTGTTAGTTTGCACTGAATTGTTTTGATTGGATACTTTGCTAGCCCAGGGTTTTACTGGAATAGTGGTAAGTGTTCCCTACTAATACATGCAAACAGTTTTGTTCTTTTTATAAGTGCATCTCCTTTATGGTTTCTTCTTCCAGAAGCAAGTCCTCCTATATCTTTCTCCACTTAGTGAGTTTTAGCAACATGGGAAATGGTTTATTTATTTCAAACTGAAACATATTGATAAAGGATTGAGAGCTGTCACAAGTTTCTGTCAGTGTTAACTTCTCTCAATGAATGACTAGCCTGTGCTTTCCTACAGGGTACTCTGGCGTGAATACTGGAGTTCTTTATACCCACACCCCAAATCTCATGTGCATTGTACCCAGGTAGAAGGTACAGATTTGTTTCCTTACTATTACAGTATAGGAAACTATTTGATTTCTGCTTTTTGACAAATACTCTTGCAAAAAATAATTATTCAAGATTTGAAAAAGCTTGGCCAATCAAGCATGACTATTGTTTTGTACGTACTCTTACATGGTATTTAGTTAGAGATTTAGTTAAGGATTGGCTGGGTGAAATTGAAATAAGGCTTCAGATAATTTAGGATAAATCTACAAACAAGGCTAATGCCATATATACTTACCTCATACTTTCTCCAGTTCACTGCGTAAGCAAAGAAAGCTCTTAATGTTATTTTGTCCATTCTAAATAAATCTGAATGATGGAAGTCAGGTGCCATCAAGATCACTGCTTAATTTTTCCAGAAATTCCAGCATGAAAGCAATAACGTCCATTTTCTTTGGGCATTCCTATTTATTTTTATGTCAGTTGCATAGAATTCTTCCTCAAGTCTACCTTACTTATAGAAGTATTTCAAGGAAACTCTATGTTCGACTACATTAGGCTTGCAAAATACGGGGTCTTTGAAAGCAAACTTCACACTTGTACCCTGGATGAAACTCGGGCAGTGACTACAGGCTTCCTCTTGGCCTCACAGGGGTCTAAAGTTTACCTAGGAATCCCTCATTTGCTGAGAGGAGGGAGCATAAAGTGAAACAAAGAAATGTGGCTGGCCATCCATTCCGTAGCACGGCGACATGGAGTAATGATTATAAAACTTCTTGACAATGCTATACTGTTTTAGGAAAGAATTTTATGCAGCCCAACCACCTTCTCATTTGTAATGTTCCACCTCTCTAAGATCAGGGGGGTTACCAGGTCACAATTCTGTGACAACCGAATAAATTTTGTAACCAACTGGGGAATAGTTCACTCTTGGTTGATCCCATAGTGGATGGTCTCCATTTATGGTAAAAAATGGAGGACAATAAATTATTTTGATTTAATCGTTATGGATTTAAAGTGTACAATTTATTGTATTTTTTTAAGACCCATAGAATAACTTTTCTTGATTCTACTTAAATCTCTTCCCGGAGGAAAAGAAATTTAGTAAGACTTGGAAGTGGACATTGGCCCTGGAGAAAGACTTCTGTTTTCTAGGATATTCGAATTATGCCAGATTTTGCTAACCTGGGTGGTCATTTTTAATACGGACATTTTTTGAAGGAAGTAGACCGAAACCACTAAACATATTTGCTCCATGAGCTAAACCACAATAAAACAGAGGTCTCCTGTGTATAGCTTTCCTCACCCTTTGAATATGGCTCATTCTTATTTTATTTCCATAAGAAACAAATATCCCTTAGAAAGTTTCTCTTTGAAGTTTAAATACAGTTGTATAAGTGTGTGAATACCTGTGTATCCAAAACACAATTATTTGCAAGTATCTGATTAAACGATGACATGACCATTTCATCAGGTCAGAGAAATCTCTGCTGAATTGAAGGCTGCCAGCTCGCCAGACCCCATCTGTGTGATCATTCCTCACCTGCCTATTGTAAATGGGAATGCATGAAACCATAGAAAATTTGAAGTGTTAAAAATGAATAATGCTCAAATCCACCCCCACCAAAAGATGATGTTATTCTTGATGTCTATTTGAATATAAAGGTTTTGCTTTATAGCTTTCTTCCAATTATAACTGTTCAACATCATTCAAAGACTCCACTTAATCTTTCCTGCATTTTCTTTTTCTACTGAAGTTAGCCTGTGTTTCTGACCAAACTGGAAAGAAGCCTGGATGGGTAGGCCAGGAACTCACAGGTCACATGGAGGGTTAAGCAAGGTGAAGTTACTTGCCAGAGACCATGACCAGAGAACGGGAGACCACAGGGCTGCCTCATTGTGATGCCCATCCTTGGTGGTTGCATTATACTGGGAAAAGAGGATGTCCTATCTCCACCTCTCCTGCTCAGCTGGCAGAGAGTATGGCTTTCTCATATCCTCACATTTAGCCACTACAAACATCAACAATGCTATAATTTTCCATATAAGTTTGAGAAGTAAACAGAAGAATTACAAACATCTGGGAAACTAGATAGTTAGATGGTTTCCGTTTACTTGGGTGGACATTTCTTGGAAGTTTCTCTCTCTCTCTCTCTCTCTCTCTCTCTCTCTCTCTCTCTCATTCCTTCAGTACATGTGTGTATACCCCTAGATGTATAATAGCTTTCAGTTCTCAAAACACGGATGATAAAGTTTAGTTTGGCATATTCACCCAAATGCATGTACTGTCTTGCTATATAAATGGTGAGCTCAATTTAAAGGTCCTTGTTGTGTGAAATTGCAGAAAGAACCTCTCAGCTGCCCCAGTGTCCTCAGTAGAACAAAACTGGTCCTGTTCCCAGAGAGTGCACAGTAGGGAGATTGCTCTCAATCTGCACTGTGATAGGCAAGAAGAGAGAAACATTCAGCTTGCCGAATCACGTACGGAACTTAGCACAACCATAGACGAAGGTTATACATAGCTAAGAATTTTAAAACCTAGATATAAATCTAACCTGATGCATATATAGTAGAAATTGTGTATGTTGCCTTGCTTAAAATTAAAATAGCTATTTTTTCATTTTATTGATTAAACATGTATATTATTTAAATCACTATGATAAAAATATGTGTTTGCAATTTTTCAAAATAAAATTTTATTTGGGTAGATGTCAGATGCCTACATCTTAACAAGTCCATGTGTGTATATACACATACCTGATGTTAAGAAATCAAATACACTTATATTGTTTTTTGTTAAAATAAATGTTGAAGGGAAAGTCAACAAACTGGAAAGATCAATGTTAAAGTAATAATATGTTCTGCCAAACAAATAACCAAATAGTAAATCAAATAACAAGATCCCTAAATTGATTTATTTTGTCAGAACAAAAGACAAAATTTTCTTCTTTGGTTTTCATCAGGCTCAGAATAGTCAATTTGCACGAAACCATGATATCAATAACTGCATTGTAATTGGTGATTCTACATGGAGAATAAAGCAAAGGACAAATCAATGCCTGATCAATAGAAAGTGCCTCTGTTGTTACTGAACACACTTCCCTTTCAGACACTCATAGCTGCTCAGGCCAATGGTTTAATTATCAGCAATGATGGCAAATTGACCTGCTCCCTGCCTGTATCACACTGTCCTGGCTCTCAGAGTGCTGTCTTCCAATGCGTCTCGACCTTTTCTAGAGATGGCAGAAGGGAGGGCTTTTAGTCATTTCACACAGATGCGTGCCATTATCTACAAGCTAGTACCACTCACAGAAGCATTTACAGCAATTACTATAGTCATGTGACTTTTTGCAAAAATCAAGATTTTTTTTTTTATAATCAGTCCATAGGCATGGAAACATAAGCATCAAAACAGCCATAAATATCAGCCAATAATGGTTCCTGTCATCCACCTTACCCCAAATCTGTCCCACACCTAATGGGTTACAACTGCAGCTCAGTAATCCAGAGAAATAAATGTTAGAGAAGAGCAATGAAACAGTCTTAATAGTTCCACTTATTGAGACTAGCACTACTTCTCCCTAAATTAAGTGTGTAATTGGCAAGCCTTATTTATACTCTCATAGGGATTAACTTTTATTGATCTAATTAGGATGAAGCTCTGAAATGATTTGTCAGTCAACCTGATAGAGTAGCAGCTGCACAGGGTTCTATTCTTCAAACAAAAAGTTACATTAGTGGGTAAAAGTAAAGCATGATACTCTAGAACTGTGTTGTGTTCCTGAATGAAGAGTTTGTGAGGCCAAAGGACAAGTCTCAATGGGAGAACTGATTCAGAGTTTAGATTTTACTTTGTAATCTAGAAGATGAGAGAAAAGGCTGTGACATTTGTGTTTGACTGCAAGTGGCATTATATAGTGAATGGTTGCCATGCATTGTATCAGAAAACCTCTCTTTGAAATCATATATAGATTATTCCTCCTTTGCTTAACTGAGAAGATAAGTTTCTTTGCCTATGCAGTTGATTCTCATATCTCTCCATTTTCTTTCTTTCATTCTTATCAAAGATATCAGAAAAAAGAAATGCCTAATAAATGTCTTTTAAAGAAATGCCTAACAAATGTCTTTCTTCCACTTATGAGTCAATTTAGTAAATAATCAGCAGCACTTCAACTTCTAAAACAATTAGGAAAAATGGGCAAAGATGTCTTTTCTCTAATAAAATCACTGCACACAGACTGAGGTTTTGAACATATTGACTTAGTTATTAGACTAGGCCCAGCCAACACGTGTGGCTGCATTCACAGATCTAACTCCATTAAGATTGCCTTACTGATTTATCCCTGAGCAATGATGAACATCCATGGACACTGGGTCAATATTTTGAAGAAGATTAGAGGATAAAGTGCTGGCCTTTCATTTTCAAGATTGCATCAATTTTGAGCTGTGATTCACAGACCTTAACCCAGAATGAGTAGAGCTGAAATCCAAAGTACCTGTGAGTACTGCAAAGATGATGGAATTAATTGGCTGAGGTTAAAGAAAGTTGTAAGCATTTAAGCAGAATGCAAGGAAAACACTCAGCTTGTAAGATCTTTAATGAGGACTTCTGACATTTGAAAATGCAAAATCCAATATAAATATACATTTGTTTTTATTACTTTTCAAAATATATTTTGCCATTTCCCATTTCTGAGAGATATGAAATTTATTAGCAGTTAATTTGATTAAATATGAAAGCTGTCATATAACAATATGCTTATATTATGTTTCTCCTTGTGAAAGAGTTTCATTTTCATTTAAATGCAAAGTAACATTTTCCCTAGACTCATAGTGTAATTTTAGGGTATTTATATGATGTAGATAATGTAAGATCAAAAATATTTTTAAAAAAATTCTTATTGTAATAATGCAGCTCAGACAACCTTCACTCTCTGTTTCACTCCCTTTCTGTCTACATACACACACAAACATGCACACAGGTGTGTGCATGTGTGTGGACACACTCAGGTGAAACCTATGCTGTTACCTTTTACTTTTATTTCTTAAATTCATTGTGAAGTGTATCTTGAATCAATAGAAACCTTCAATTTACTTCCCCACCCCCTTTTTCTTAATAGGGAATCTTTATTTTAGCTGTCAAAAGGATGCAAGTCCTATCATAGGATCTTATAGTTTCTAAGAGGAAAATGGAGGTCTAGAAGAATAGCTATAGCACATGGTGATAATTGAACACAGTGACACCAGTGCCTATTTCTGGCTTTGTAACATTAGCTCTTTCCTGAGCTTCTATGGGAAGAATCCATGGAGACTGTGAGCCAAGAAGTAGGGCAGGCTGCTCTGCCTGGGAAGAGCCATCCGTGCGGCTTGGTCAGCCTGCTGGAGCCGGGGGGCTGGGAGGTTGGTGACTCTGGAGGTGCTGGGCCAGATGGTGAAGTTCTCTAAACTCTCTATTAACCATGATTGAATTATACTAAGAAAACAGTGCATGAGGGCAGTGCTCTTTTAATCAGTGGAATGACATATTTAAATTCATTTCTTAGGACCATAAATTTGTCATCAATGTGCAGCCGTGGGCCAGCGTCTGGGGAACTGGCAGCCCAGAGACCATTTAGGAGGTTAGAAAAACAGTGCGGACAAGAGATGAGGAAACCACAGATTGCCTTTTTTTTTTTTTTTTTTACTCTAGGAAAGGTCTGTGACCAAATGGGGATTCGGGAATGCGTGCGTTTTTTATAAGCAAGTATCAGTAATAACTTGTAAGTGGGCAGTGGGCAGCGGGGCAGACTAGGTGGGTGAGGACCACACAGCTGACGAATGACCTGGAGGGGAGCACCCAGACCCAACTGCGCAGTGGCAGCTGGGGTCCAGAGGCCAATGCTGCTAAGCAAGGGGGGACTGAGACCCAGCGACCTGCAGGGGCAGTGGCACCCCGCTGTGGGAGCAGGTTCCACACAGGGGAGGGAATCAGAGCAGTGTTAGAAAGGTGAACCAGCGGAAGGATGCTGTGGAATCCGTGAGTGCCGTGGCCCTCAGCTACCAGGACAGCTGAACCGAAAAGCTGGTGCACTTCTGGTCATAGGTGGCATCCAGAAGACGACTTTCAGTAGCACAGTGACTCTCAAACAAGACTGGTTTTGTGACCCACAGAGCGTTGGCAATATTTGGAGATGTTTTGGGGAGTCATATCATGGATAGGGGAGGAGCTACTGTCATCCAGTGGGTGGAGTCTGCTATGTGGCTAAACATCCTACAATGAATGCACCCTGCCTCCAAGAAAGGAATGATCCAGCCCAGTGATCCATAGTGCTGAGGACAAGAAGCTCCCTGAGTGACCGCCCAGGTTAATTCTTTTTTTTTTTTTTTTTAATTTTTTATTGTGGGTTGTTCAAAACATTACAAATTTCTTGACATAACATATTCGACACTTTGATTCAAGTGGGTTATGAACTTAAAGGAGCTGGACAAAGATTTTGAGTTTAGAGAACCATCAGCATTAAGAGAAACCACTCTATCAAGAACAAGCAAACAACTGGATATCTAGCAGCAATTTTGTATTCAGTGACTAATAGCATGTACAAAACATCAGAAAAATGATCAAAATGTTGAAAAAAGAAATATTTTGTAGAACAAAGTCCGATATCACCTATAAAATATTCTTTGTTAAGTCACATTATTATACAAATGTAGTTAGATGAGTAAAACAAACTCTTGTGCTATTAAAGTGAGATTTAAAGTAAAACAAAACTGATAGAAATGTAGATATAAATAAAATATTAACAATGATAGCAGAAGAGAAATTATGGCAAAGGAAAAGATGACTTTCACAAAGAAAGAATAAAATGCTGGTAAAAGTTTAATTTTTACAGATCAGATATAAAGAACACAGAAAAAAAAAAGAAAGAAACTTAGGAAGATATACAGAATAAGCAAATCAGTGGTGACAAGGTACAGAGACAGGTGGCACTGTTTGAGTCAGCACTGACAGGCCAATCTAGGGTGGTACCTTAGTCTGACCACCCTGCAGTCTAGCGGTGGGGATGTGTGAGCCCCGAGACAAGGCAGAGTGATCTCTGTATTAGAAAGGGGAGATGACACATTTGAACCACCTTTGTATTTATTCTCTTCCCCTACAACCCTGGAGACCAGTTATTGTCCAAGTCCCACTATCACTGTCTTAAAATGCCCTCAGCTTCACACCGTCTACCTAAAGATCTACTCTGGCTCATTGAAATTGGCATCACTTTAGAGTTGATCTCATTGAAAGAACATTCTATTGAAATTCATGCTAAATCATAATTTCAAACAAGAGATGGAAAATATGGGCAGATTTTTCCCTTCCCTGAACAGTGTATTATTTTTGCTTCACATTCTATGGAAAAGCTCTGTGAGGACCGCATACTTGCTATCAAGGCTGCCTCTGTCTCACCCAATCATTTTTGCCTCATCCAGAGCTCCAAGTTTATCTTTCTATTGCCTGCCTCACCCTTGGGTCCCTGTGAATAATGCATGCATACTTTAACCAGAAGCTAACATGCTTGAGAATCACCTGGAGACCTTGTTAAAGTGGCAGATTCTGATTCCATGGGTGCAAGAAAGGCAGAGGTACTTCATTTTTAGCAACTCCAGGCGATGTTAAGGATTCTGGACCAGCCAAGAATCATTTTTGGAATAGCAAGGATTTCACACTTTAAACAGTGTGCTGAGTCTGTTCTGGGCCTGTTACTCCAATAAATCAACAACTAAAAAACTTGTCCAGGAGTTACTGATGAACACATGATCTGGAGAATGTTTCTTTCTGTTAGTATTATTTTTTGGAGTTTAGCTTATTTATTTATTTATTTATTGTTGAAGATGATGAGGACTTCCTTTTGTGGGACAACTAAATTTTGATCATTTTCAGCCCAGTGACAATGCAATGGTAGGAAATGAAGAGGTCAACAATGCATTCTCCTTGTTTTTTTTTTTTTTTATTTCCTCTCCAGTGTAAGGCTGATCAATATCCAGACAGCTGTCTATTGATGCTTCCTGTCCTCTTTCTCAAAGTGTGTATTTTTAACCCTGGGAGAATCTTGAGCTACAAACTGTCATTTCCTCTGTGTTGACCCATCTGTACCTCTAGAAGAGAAAATGTACTTAGTTATGCCCTTTATCATTACTTTTCTGGGGATAAAATTGTAATGGAAGTAAAACCACTGCCTGCTTCCTTTTTGCTCAGGGCTAATGCAGAGAGAAGAATAACTCTGGTCTAGTATTTAGAGTCATACCCCACAGTACATTTGACCATCACGTCAAGGATTCACCTTAAAATATGCACCATTTTCATGATGTCCTAATCCTCAGTTCCCAGGACATAAAGCTTCATACCTGGTGCCAGAATTTGAGGCCAATTTGAAAGCATCACTTTCATTATGCAAGTTCTAAACCTCCCAAACTGGGTCTCCAGAGAGCAAAACGTGCAGAAGTGGGTAGAAAGACTATGGAGCACATACACCCAGTGGTCAGCACTGATGCCAAAGACATCATTAAAAATGCAAAAGTCATCATTTGGGTAGAAAATGTATAGCCTAAATAAGATCATTACAACATTCAGGAAACGAAGCAATATGATCTATGTGTTTTGAAAAATGTCACATTTTATATCACATTTACCTAAAATAAAATCCTAATTCCATTTGTTCCTTTCTTTCCAGTACTTTCTCACTTACTAATCATGCCTTCATTTCGTTTCACCCTTGTCTTATTTCTTTAAAGTCAAACTTGACCTTATATAAATAGCATGTATTCATTCTGATTGCTTCAGTTCTTTCTATATTAACTTGATATCTGTTACCTTATCCCCAAATAGTTCTTCATAATTAATAAAATATTTCAGGGCATTTTCATTCATGCATTCTGAACCAGTTTTTATTGTGTCTTCCTTATGTTGGGTGATTTTTTTTAACTTGGGAGAAATGGACAACAAAAAATTTAAAAAAAAAGTTTCAAGGGAAACAGACTTTTATTCTGTCAGATGGTATTAAGTGATTTTAAGAGACAGCAAATATTAATGGTGTAGAAGTCATGCCAAGGTCAAACCACAACCTGCAGGAAATGAGAGAGGGAGCCACGTGGTAGGAAGGCAAGACTCAGTTTCATGCTTAGGGAAGATAAAGAGCAGACAGCCCTGGGGAGCTGCTGCTCCAAGGGACAGCCAAGAAGCCCAAGTGTCTGGAAGGGAAAGAGGTTAAGGCCAAATAGCTCAGGAAACCTACTAGGTCTTCCTCCATCATGGGATTGAGAGAAGAGGAAAGTTGTCTAAAATGTGAACCCAGCCATCCTCTATCAGAAACCAAATGCACTGGAAATGGAGACTTTGGTTACACTGCAGGGTTCATTATCTAAAAGAAATGGTTATAACATTTTAGAGGTTGGAACCTGGGGAAGGATAGAATGGGGTCAGAAGAGGGACAGAGTCAAGTCTCAGCAAAGATCATTTGCTGTCAGAGCTAGGAGTTAGAGGACCAAGAACACATCTGCAAATACCCAGACTGAATTCAAATGAGAACTGATGTTCACCTGGGCTGAGCAGACACCTGACACATGTCTGCCTTTGTAATGACACCTCAGGGATGGACCAGTCACAGCAGCCCTGGTGCTCACCAATAAGCATCCCGAAAGATGAGCATTCACACAAGCCTCAAAGGATGGGAGATTTTGCACAGGACAGAAGGGTGGCCAGACACCTTGAAGCTTGCTGGTGGAGAGAAAAGGAAATTCACAGATTGGCCAAGCTAAAACACACTGGAACCCTCTCCAAGTTTAAGACTCAAACTCTGTGGACTGTAATGAAAGATGCCAATTCCTCCCTTCCAGGCACCCTACTCCTGCACATTTGCTGTGAAAGTGATGATCATGAGATTTTAATCTAAGGTTTCCAAAGCTCTGCCCTTCCCATTATGCCACCTGACTCCAAGGACAAATTCATTTTAAAAGTGATGAAGCAGCAAAATATTTTATCAGCTGAAATTACACCTCTCCTTTAATAAGTCAAATTTGTACATCCCTGTTAATACATATATTAGTAAAATAAACCTAATAAGGAGCATTTACTGAGCATCTGATGGGTGGTAGGCGATGACATATGCAATGGCCCTGTTTTTTTTTTTTTTTTTCCTGTCACTTGCCTCCCACTCAGTCTACAGGCCACACTCACTCTAAACTGCTTTATATTCTTTCAAAGTGCCACGTTCATTTCTGCCTTAGGGACTTTGCACTTGACCAGTCTTCTTTAGTGCAATGATAATTCCAGAGTCTTCACAAAGTGCCCTTTTATCCTTTCCTATTTGAGCACAAACGTCACCTAGTCAGGTGGTTGGTTCTATCTGTTGCTGGAACTTGATCTTCTCTAATCTCGTTGATCTATGTCACATTACACCACTATATTATTCATGTTTCACCCTCGAGCTGGGACAGTCCTGTAGGCATCAGGGAAATGTGAGCCAAAGCACGAAAAAATGACACTTCAAATCCACTAAGATGAACCTGAGACACTAGCAGGGGCTGGGGAGGACAACAGAAATGGAAATTCTTAGCTTATGCTGGAGGGAAAGCAAAGTAGTGCAGCCACTGTGAAAAGCAGACTGGCCATTCCTCAAAATTTAACTATATGTGACCAAGTGACACAGCTATGTCATTGATAGGCACATACCCTGGAGGAATGAAAACACATGTCCACAAAAAAGCTCATGTGTGAATATTTGGCCAGCAGTAGTGATAGCCAAGATGTGGAAATGGCCCTAATGTCCATCAAACCAAGAATTAATAAGTTGAATATGATACCCATACAGTGTTGTAGGATTTTGCAATAAGATATATGTACTGGGACATGCTACAACACAGACAAAGCTCAAAAGAATCCCTACTAAATCTATGATTTATTTATTTGAAGTGTTCAGAATAGACACATCAATAGACACAGGGAGACAATTAGTATTTGCAAGGGCTAGAGGTGGCAGGGAAGGGTTGTAGGGAATGGGGAAGATTGCTAATAAGAATGGGGTTTCTCAGCCATAAAGAACAATGAAATTATGACATTTGCTGGTAAATAGATGGAACTATGATGTGGAGGCTGACTTACAATGGGCAGGGTGGTTGGATGGTGGCAGGGAAGGAAGGGAAGGTTCACTGGATTGGACAGGGCAGAGTGGGGGAAGTGGTGGGGGTGGGAATGGGAAGGACTGTAGAATGAATCAGACATAACTTTCCTGTGTTCATATATGAATGCATGACCAGTGTACTCCACACCAAGTACAACCACAAAAATAGGAAGTTATACTTCATGTACATATGTCAAAATACACTCTACTGCCATGTATAACTAAAAAGAACAAATAAAAAAAAAGAATGGAGTTTCTTTGGTCAGTGATGAAAATGTTCTAAAACTGTCATAATGATTATATAACTCTGAATATACTAAAAAATCAAATTGTATAAAAAACAGACGACTTATATGACATATAAATTGTATCTCAATGCAATATAATGAAAAGAGCTTTGGACCTAATTGCAAAGAGAAAGTGGACTTCATTTTTTATTCATTTGCCCCAAACTACAACCACTTTCCATTTCTCTATTATACTTTAGGTACCTTGATGTGAGTACCTTTCAGGGTTAAGAATTAGAAAAAAATATAAAATGCAATTAGATGAGAAGATGTTAGTTAAAGCATAATTGACTACTTTCTAACTTAATTTAAAAATGCTCTGTTAAAAGTGGCCTTTTTTAATATAAAGACAAACATAATCACATTATCTATTTATGTCTGTCATTTCTAAATTACTATAAGATTCCATCAAGGCATGGAAGAACCTCTAAGATTCTATCCTGTATTTCAGCATAAACTTGCTGAATGGAGAATCATCCCTGTCCTACAACAAAATATAGCCAAAATATGATGTGTCTGCAGGCTGGTTTCGCTCCATGATATCCTGAAATGCTTTGAAACACTCGAAGTTAAAGTACCAAATGTCCTTCTTGGAATTACTTTTCCCTTGATTTTTACAAGCTTGTGTGCTTTAAAGGAAATTTACTTCATATGCTTTCTATTCATTTACACTTCATTGACCAAAACATTGGTTTTTTACGGTGATTTGATATTTATGAAGATTATTAAGACATTTTGGTAATTTTCAGAGCTCTTAGAAGAAAAAAAATCCAGGAAGTTTTGTTTTGCCCATAATAAACAAAGATGGTGAGGATTTCTCTTTAAATAAAGTGGATCTAAAGTGAATCAGAGCACTCCTTGGAACTCTTTGAAAAAGCCCTGAGGCTTCTGGGAGGGGAAGAGTATGTGACACTCAGATCATACCTCTTAGCACTTGTGGGCCTTGGACCTCTTCATCCTGCTGAAGCGTTAATCTGTGTTGCTGTGGATGCTGTTCTTATCTAGGTTTATATTTCCATATTACTACTTACTCAATATTATCAAGAATTATATTGTACCTTATTTGAAAAGTGCTCAGTAATCCTTTCAAATTTATTTTTACATGAGTTTTAAATTTATTTTTCAGAAGTACAAAATAAAATTACCATGCATTTTATATATCACTGGTTCTTAAAAATGGTCCCCCCCCCCACTGGGTGATATTCATAGTAGGCAATAGTACTGCTAACATTCTACAAGAAAGCCTGGCCTTGATGTAAATACTGCATGTTTTAAAGTTAGTGTTTTCTTTCAGTCTGTATTTTTTATCATTAAACTGATTTTTCTCTTGATTCATCACACACATTAAAGATATTTTAAGTGGCTTTTCAAGGCTTCAAAACTTCTTGCTTTCCTCATGGTTCCCAAAATAAAACATTTGATCCTGTGTTTACTTTCTCTGGTCCATATGGGTTGGCCGCTCTCATTTCATCCCCACGTGTCCATTTGCAGATCAATTTTCCTTTTCAAGAAGGTTATTTGATCTGACAATTAATAGCCTAATTTTTACAATTATCTTTTCTAAGAAGATCATATAGGCAGACTTTCATGTGATAGAAAGATATTTTCCTGAAGTATGTTCTCAAGGCGTTTCCTGTTGAACACCATCCAGAATTTATAGAGCTTCTGAATGTATGTTTACTTTTACATGATTTAGATTCTTTGTGGAAAAGCAAATGGACTTTTGTTTTTCTTTAGATAATTAAAGACCATGTTGTCTGTTTAAATGCATTAGATAGTCATGAGGTTGAGCCATTCTGAAATCTAATTTT
Source organism: Marmota marmota marmota (assembly GCF_001458135.2). Classification (NCBI taxonomy): domain Eukaryota; kingdom Metazoa; phylum Chordata; class Mammalia; order Rodentia; family Sciuridae; genus Marmota; species Marmota marmota. The sequence continues at coordinate 6,663,986 of NW_025999932.1, read as the reverse complement.
TATGTTGTGTCTTCTTTGAAGTGCTGTTGGCAAGGCACTCATTAATGGGAAGGACTTTTACTACTTGAAAATTATCAATAAGCTCAACATGCACACCACTTAACCTTTGCCCTTATCTATGTGTGACTAGAAAACATTGCAATTGTTCCTCAAATGTACATGAAAACATTAGATTCTGAAGGACAATCAGTGTTCTATGAAAGTCTAACATAAACAATCAATATTAACACTAAAATCTTAGGTCCTTTTAATGGTTTTAAAAAAAAAACACGATAAACCTATGATCATGGAAATGCATGAAAATTTGAAGCTGGTATTATTTTTAGTTATCACAGTTCACCAAACATTTCCTGTACATATTACAACAAAGAAGCATCTTCTTCATTTTTAAGCTGCTAAGTGTCTGAAGTGCATTAGAAGATCTTCATGGAAGGGCCACATTCAGATACCCATTGGCCCAAATGTAGTTTTGTTCATTGTTGTGTAGTGCACTAAGGCAATAGATATTACTTTGTATTATCATTCTATTTTATTTTTCTATTTTATTTTTGTAATGTGAGAAGCATAAATTTTAAGTTATAGTGATCTAGTGAATTGAGTTTGCATGTCTGGATCATTGATTACTTTCTCTTGCTAAATAGTGTACAATGTGAATCCTAAATTGCATTACTCAGGTTGAAAAATAACTGTTGATAAAGCATGTGGCCTTTGGGGAATATTTCTTTCAAAGTTCTATTTATTTAAGTTTAAAGGCCAATGATGCTTCTGTATGTCTTCTACTTGATGAAAAGCAGTTAGTTCTATTTGTCTGCAATTGAGGTTTAGCATTTAGATGGAAAATTTCTAGTAGATTTTGTTTGTCCAGATTTGATAAAAGATATATTTATATTATTTGTAAAGTATGTATATATTTTGAAAATTGCATATGGTTCCTAGTGGGGAGAAATTTATATTTGAGAGGGATGACTTTACTGTTAAATTGAATAAATATTTCTTTCAACTCCAACAGGGTGGAACTTATCACTCAATCATGTCTCTCTTTAGGTGTTTGCACTAGACCCAGAGATAAAAGTGAGACAGAAATCTGAAATTATCTCAGACTCAAGAAGTTTTCAAAAGACATTGTTTCATTCTGCTCCAATTGTGGTTGGGAATCTCTTTCCCTCTCTTTCTATGAGTGTGTGTGTGTGTGTGTGTGTGGGTGTGTGTGTGTGTGTGTATGTGTGTATGACATATGTACCTATATGCATGATTTAAATCTCTCCTGTATATAGATAGATACATACAAATCTTTCTATAGAGACTTAAATTAAATAGATTTAAATATATATATATATATTTATATAACAAATATATATATATATATATATATATCTTTGACATAATATATGTCAATTACTTTGACTATGGTGAAGGTCATTCTTATTTATAAAGCCAGGGATTATTTATTCATAAAATTTTAATTATAAAGCTGCATTCCATTAATTTGTTTGAACATTTAATGTGTATAATGAACAAATGATACATACTTGCTTTATATCAATAATTATTTATAGATGAAAAATATTCATGTTACATTATTGAAAGTATTATCTCACATAAAAGTAGTTTAATAATTGTTATTCTATATATTTATATAAATGTTTATAAAGTCTTAAAACTTTCTTTGTACTGATTTTTTTCTTAGGTCCAATCACAAGGTATTTATATCATTTTATGATGGAATATAGAAGACATATTATAAAATAAGAATAATATCTTTATTTGACCACAGCCATTTATGTACGTGTTTTAAAGCTTATCTAATAATGAATTCTTAAACTGCCTTGTGGAAAGAAGCTTTTTTATTCTGATAGCTTTGCCTATTGCTGCCCTGCCTACGCAAATGGAACTGTATTTTCTGCAAGCAATTTTCAAATGTGCAAGCCATCTGTAGCTGAATGATTAGTGGAGGGCAGGAGCATGTAGCCTGTGCTTGGTCCCCATTGGCCATTTATTTCTGTTTTATTGTTTTAATTATAAAGAATAATTTTCATGGTGACTGTTATATAGCATTTGTACGTTAAAAAGTAGCCTCAAATATTCATGTGCTTTTAAATGGCACTATAATTTTGAGAGATGTTAATCTGAGATCAATTTGGGGAGTCACTAAGTGTTACTGGGGTGGGTTTGTGGCGCACGGTGGTACAGAAACTGGAAGTTTCCTTTCAGTGTTCACTGACTGTTACATGACAAGTAAACAAGTTTAATTGTGTTATTCACCTCATTGACTTTAATGAGTCAATAATAGATGTAATAGGCACCTCAGGACCAGATGGCACAGGGTAAAAAGTCCCCATGAAATACCATTTTTCCATCTCAAGTATCTGATAAATATGTTAACTTCCTGCACTGTGGCAATTGTTGACAATTCTTAGCAGCTGGTCAGTTACTCTACACTGCAGGGGTACCAGGCACCATTGATAGCTTAAGTTCTCAGTTTTGCATTTGCAGAGATAGTGAGGGTGGAATAAAAGTCTTATACTTGAAATGTCATACAATATCATAATTGAGAGAGTGTACAAAATTCATATATTCCTTTAAAAATTCAGAGGAAATTATTTTTGAAAGGGATCCTGCATCCATGCTCTATACCCTGGACTCCATGTAATTGATAAAGCAATGGTCACACATACATCTAGGAAACCCTCTTGGATGTGTCACAGTGGATTCCTCTTTGATCTTTTTTTTTTTTTTTCCTCTTTGGTCTTTATGGAAGTCTACTTTTGGGATAGTAATTATAATGGCTTCTCTATTCAGATGCTTAATACCATTTTTAAAAAAAAAAATAAGAACAAACAAACTTTTCCCTTTGTGTAGAACCTAAAAGCTCATTCTTAATGTCAAAATGTTGCCTTAGCAACCACAGAAACATTTTTTCTAGTTTCATGTATAATGTTTTCATGGAAAGGTAAATAAATAACCCCCTTGGAAATTTAATATTAAACAACAAATGACTTTTTTTTTGGAAAAAAAAAACCTTAAAACTACGATACTAATCCATATTCAAGAATTTACACCAAAATAAATATTATTGTTTGAATAAGAACACGCATATTTAGGTCTCTCTTTGGCTCATCTTTGTCATAGAAGTTTATGGATTTTTAGCATGATTTAATACTTTAAATCTCCATCACTATTCTACCAAGCATCTCTCACATTTAATGTATTACAGCAATGGCTGAAAGACAAAACTTCTTGTATTGTTCACTTGAGAAAGGGTGTCTTTGGGGATTTTATTTGTGAGAAAACACTTTAATATCACCTGATATCTACTTTGGTGAACAGGAATTTTATTTTCATGGTTTTGTTAGATGGAAGCTGTTATCGGAAGCAGGTTAAAAAAGACTATTCTTCACAATCTACAACTTAATATTTAGTGTTAGAGAATTGAACTCACTTTCTGGAATTAACTGGTTAGCAATTCAGAAATTTTATCCTCTGAGAATAATATGTGAAAAACTGTAAAACCAGTGTTTTAAACAATTATGTGGAAGCACCTTGAAAACGCTTCCACAGTCTACTACTGAACTCGAGTCTTTAATTCCTCAGGGGAATCATGCTGGGAACATGAACTTGGGGAGACAGGGAGAGCTTCCACAGGTTTTTGTGCTGTGAGGCAAAACCACAAGTTCAGGATGCATCAGAGGTTGAGCGAATGTGATGAAAGTACTAAATTTACTTTATGATCCTAAAAATAACCTGCAATAACAGTAAAGGATCAAGAAAGAGAGCAACTCATTGGTGACCCTGCCACCACCCGAGTTCAAGTAATAGAACTGCGGCTTTCCCAAGGTTCACAAAGGGGAAAGGCTTTCTGAAGGGATATGAAATATTGCCTTATATCTCCTACTATTTATCAGATTTTTTTTAAAATTAGCAATGCACTATACCAAATGGATGTAGAGACAAAGATCCATTTTAAAATATAGAAAGAGAAAGTTAAGCAAGTAGACATGATATGTGAAAACTATTAAAAGGACTGTTTAGTATATTCAACAAAAAACAAAATGCCAGATTGAGAACTTCCAGAGAGAACTAGAAACTATAGAATGATAAATAAAATTGAAATTTATAACTGATTAATAAGTTAATTACAATTAGAAACTCACAAATATATTTAAGTGAAGTGGAAACTAAGCAGAGTGTAAGTGCTGCAGTCCAGCTGCAGCAAACTAACCGGGAGGTGAAGAGGAACTTGTGTAGATTGATGCAGCAGGAATGGGAGCCGTTTATTGTAGGACAGGAGGGGTATATATACATTCCACACAGCTTATCTTAATTAACACAAACTAGATACAGCAGTCAACCAATAAGGAATCTCCACACTTAATGGCTCCCTGGCGTTACTTCACAAACCACTCCCTCTGGCAAAATGCCAGGCGCCATCTTGACTTGTTTACAGACCCTAACATGTAAGTACATGGAATTATATGAAGAATGCATCCCCTCAAAAAGGACAGACTGAAAAATAGCAAATATATAACTAAAGCTAGATTTAAAAAAAAAAGAAAGAAAGACACACTACTGGCAGCTATCTTCCAAAAATATAAAATAAATTATAAACAAAATTACTTATGTATATAATTTAAAAAGCTTAATAAATAATGACCAAGTACAATGTATTCCAGAAAGGGAATATTAATTAGTATTCTAATATCAACCAATGTAAGTCACTGATAATAACAAAAATAAAGGTTGATAAAAACAAGCAATTGCCTTAATAGATAAAAATCCACTTATATTAACAGCTTTTAAAAGACTAAGTAAAGAATGCCATATTATTAGCGTAATAAGGGTTATCTATACAGAACTTATAGAAAATATCATAGTGAATGATCCTGTGTTCAAAAAAGGCTTTCTCCCTGGTAGCAGCACAAGGAGGGTGGCAGGAGAATTAAACACACCATTGTGCAAGAAATCACAGCCTGAAACACAGGACAAGAACAAACAGAGAGAGAGAGAAAGAAATGTTTAAAGTATAGTGGAGTAGAAACTTAATAAAAAATATTCAGTTATATATTGTGAGTTAAGAACATGCACAGATCCTTAAAGAAATTTAAAAGTGAATTTAGCAATATAGCTAGACCCAATATCAGTGTAAAAATGTGAATTGTGTTTGTGGGAAGCTAGAGCCTATTTTTATTGACACATTTTAATTATACTTGACAGTAGAATCCATTTTGACATAATTATAAAAGGATGGGATGTATTTTGCTCTAATTCAGTCCTCAGTACTTTTATAACCCCTCTCCTCCCCATCTCTTGCTCCCTTCCCTCTCTTGATCTTTCTGACATTTACACATAGTTTTTTAAAAATTTTAATTAATTTCTTGTGGTTATACACGATGGTGATATTCACTGAGGTATATTCCTACACGTACATAGGAAAGTTGTGTCAGATTTATTCCACTGTCATTCCTATTCCCATCCTCCCTCCCTTCCCTTCATTCCTCTTTGTCTAATCCACTGAACGTCTACCTCTATGCCCTTGTTGTGGGTTAACTTTCACATATTAGAGAAAACATTTGACCTTTGGTTTTGGGGGGGATTAGCTTATTTCGCCTAGCATGATAGTCTCCAGATCCATCTATTTACCAGCAAATGTCAAAAAAAGTCATTCTTCTTTATGGCTAATATTCCGTGTTTGTGTGTGTGTGTATCTATATCTATATATCTACATATCTATATATCTATATCTATATCTATCTATCTATCTATCTATCTATATATCACATTTTCTTTATCCATTCATCTGTGGAACTACACCTAGGATAGCTCCGTAAGCATAGTTATTGTGAATTGTGTTGCCATAAACATTGATGTGGCTGTGTCCCTGTACTGTGCTGATTTTAAATCCTTTGGATCTAGACCAAGGCATCAGATAACTTGATCAAATGATGGTTCCATTCTTAGTTTTTTGAGGAATCTCCATACTGCTTTCCATAGTTGTTGGACCGATACACAGTCCCATCAACAATGTATGAGTGTACCCTTTTCCCTCATCCTCGCCAGCATTTATTGTTACTTATATTCCTGATTGTTGTCATTTTGCCTGGAGTGAAGTGAAATCTCAATGTAGTTTTTCTCTAATTGTTAGAGATGTTGAACATTGTTTCAGATATTTGTTGACTCTTTGCATATCTTCTTTTGAGAAGTGTCTGTTTGTTTCCTTTGCCTATTTATTGATTAGGCTACTTGTTTTTTAGGTATTAAGTTTTTTTTAAGTTGTTTGTGTAACCTGGATATTAATGCTCTATTTGAGGTGTGGGTGACACAGATTTTCTCCCATTACATAGACTTTCTCTTCACACTCGTCATTGTTTCCTTTCCTGTGAAAGAGTGTTCTAACCTGATGTCATTCCGTTTATTGATTTTTTAAAACATTTTACTTCTTGCACTTTAGAGGTCTTGTTAAGGAAGTCATTTTTAAAAGTAATATCATGTACAACAGGATCACTCATTTTCAAATACATAGAAATGCATATAGTAAAATGTTCTATAACCTCCGCACAGTTTTTCATCAACTATACTTGAGATAAAATTTTTAAAAATCAAAAGAGAGGCATATAATATATCATACTCTGAGCATTATACTCTAAGACTATTTTTTGTCCCAATTTAGTATATAGTTGAACAAATTCAAGAACCATGCACAAGCAGTGTTTCATGGAAAATGACAAACTGATTCAAATACTGGATAATCAAACAAAGAGCCACAAGTAGAGAAGATAGCCCTGAAAAGGAGAATATGGGAGGAGGTTGTGTGTGTGTGTGTGTGTGTGTGTGTGTGTGGTGCAGCAGACTGTAACAGGGGCCTGGTGCATCCTAAGCTAGCATTCCTCCAGTGAGCTCCCTCCCTATCCTGGGGAGAAGGATTCACACTTCAGGCTTAACTTTTACCACTGAAGCAACAACCGTGCAGCCTATATGATCCTGGGCAAATGTAGAACATTCCAGTGCATTCAGTGGAAGAGAGCCCAGGAACAGACAGGAAAGCCTGATGCACAGTGGAGTTTCAACAGTTTCACTGTTGCTGAAGTGGCAGGAGCATGGTCTTCAAAAAGGTGTTTGTGGCAGTGGCATGACCAGATCTTTGGTACTCGTCATGTTCACTTTGTATACTTTGTTTAACAAAATTATTTTCAGTAATGCATATCAACTGAAATTACTTTTAAAATTGGTTAAAGGAAATAAAGGCATTAATGCTGACATTTTAAAAATGATGTTGTCATTTATCATCACCACATTATAAACAAATGAATCTAGAAATATGGAAAGCATCTTTTTAATTACAACAATGCGTTCTTTTTAAAAATTGAAAAATTGGAACTTACATATTGGTCTGTCACAGCAGTAAATAATAGCATTACCATTTCCATTTTCAAATCTTATTTCTGCAAATTGGCCAATGACTTTGACAAAATCGACCATGACATATTCATGTTCAATATTAATTATATGTGAATTATCAACCTCTCTTTGCTCCTAGTTGATCAAAGACATATTATTATTAGAAGTCAGAGTTAAAGGTTTCTTAAAATATAATTTACATACTAAATTTGCCTTCAAAGAGTACACAGTTGAATGAGTTTCATGAACGTACACCCTAATGTGTGGCTGTTTTCATTTAACCAAAAACCCTGAAATAAATCTGCTCTGTATCCTCCGTCAGCCCGCTCTTCCTTCCTTCCTTCCTTCCTTCCTTCCTTCCTTCCTTCCTTCCTTCCTTCCTTCCTTCCTTCCTTCCTTCCTTCCTTCCTTCCTTTCTTTTTTTCCCCTTATTACTCCACTATGTAAAAATACAAACACTTGTTTATTGCCTTGCCAAGTGAAAGTGTTGTACAGTTTTGATTTTTACTTTTGGGGATATGATGAAGCTTCTATGGACATTGACCTCCAAATCTTTTGTGGACATATGTTTTCATTCATTCTTCAGTAAATATCTAGAAGTGGGATTGCCACTTTATATGGTAAGGATGTTTAATTTAATAAAAAAGTTGAATTATGTTCCAAAGTGGCTGTGCCATTCTCCACCCCCTTTAGGAACATTTGCATGGGTTCTGTTATTCCACTTTCTTGCCGGTGGGTGCTCTTATTATCAGCTTCATTGAGGTTTTGATTTCTTTGTTCTAATAGCCCAAAACATGTGTCTTTCTATATGTCTATATGCCATGTGTTTTGGAGTGAAGCGTTTTGGTAATTTAATCATTTTAAAATTTGGATCATCTTATTGAATGATAAGAATGGGGATTCTTTACTTACTCTAGAAATAACCATATTATATGAATTTCAATTTTTTTTTGTGACGACTTTAACTCCTTAAAAGGGAATCTGAATAGAAGAAAAAATTTAATTTGATGAATCAGATTAATATTTTATTTAGAAAATGGTTAGAGAATACTTTTAACAAATTGTATTTTTGAAGTTTATTTCACATAATACAATAGATATGCAAATAGTTAGGAAAAGATTAGGAGTTTAAGATGAGATAAGCAAAGATGAATAGCAATCCGTTTCAAAATAAATTCATGAAATAATAATACAGTCCATGATTTTGGTTATTCAAAATGGATTCTACAAGCAATTAAATGTTTTCACAATCAAAACATTGCCTTTAGAATATCTTTATCAAAAAAAATTATCATAAATTTCCATGTTATCTTCTGCAACTTTAATGGAAAATGAATAAATGATGTTTAATAGTTACACAATCAGATGTATTGCTTTGGAAATAGAATCAAAATTGAGCAATTGAAGCTTTGTGAGCACTGTGCTATTTCTGACCATTTCAGATGTACTATTTAAACTGAAGAATATGTAGTACAATCAAAGTTCAAGACAGACGGCACTCTGAGCAAGCTTGAAACAACTGAATTATAAACACACTCTGGTAATGTACTCATGTCCATTCATCTGTATGTGGCAAAGGCCAAATTAACCTGCACAGAGAACACAATAGGATAATGTGCTCATTTGAAGTGTGTACACTTTCACATATAAAATGATAATTTTCATGATTAAAATCCAATTGTAACTGTGGTAACAGTCCATAATTTAAGTCAACAAATTCTCTACCTCTATCACGAGGAAGGACATTTTTATTATTAACATTTGGAATTGCTGGCTCATGGTAATAATAAGATATTTTAATGGTTAGATCTGAAACAAACCCCAAAAGCTTATGCTTTGAAGAATTGGTTCCCAAAGCAGTTATGCCCAGACAGGGAGATTTGGGCAAATTATTGGATCATGGAACTCTGACCTCATCAGTGGATTAATCCATTTGATGGGTTAATAATTTGAATGGACTCCTGAGAGGAGTTGAAAAGTCTTGGAAGGAGAGAGATGGTAGGATGAAGTAGGTCACTGGATGGGTGTGACCTTGTGGGACTCTATCTTGTCCCTGGCTCTTCCCAGACGTCTTGCATTCTCTCTGCTACCCAGGGTTGCCGTTAGCTTAGCAGCTTTCCTCTGCCATCCCCTTCCACCATGATGATCCCCCTCACCTCAGGCCCAGCGTAATGGAGACAGCTGACCATGGCTGGAACCTCTGAAACCATTAAGTAATTTATATCAGGTGTTTCAGTCAGAGAAAAAAATGCCAACCGACATGAATAGTTGTTTGTAACATGTATTATTGACAACACTGATAATTGGCATAAAGTTGACAACATGTACAGGTATCTAACTATATATAAAAACACACATATACATTCTCCATTTGTGCAATATGTATGCTTATGTATCCACTTGTGTGCATGTTCATATGAGATATGACATTATATATAACATATGTGAAAAGAGAAAAAAGAAAGAGAATGTAAATACAAGAATACAGTATAGAAAAATAGAATAATTGGCAAGAATAAAGCACACAAAACACCAACTGCCCATTAAACATAAAAAAAATATTGTTTAACTTCATTAAAAACAAGACAAAAGCACTACACATAAGAATATGCTTTCAACAGAATGTCTGAAGAAGAAAAATAAAAGCCTAACAAAATACAACATCTTATCTAGCATCTTGTTCTTCTGGGTGTTATTGGAACAACTGGAAACAATAGTACTATGTCAATATTAGTTTTCCAATTTGGACAGTCTGTTTTGGTGTATAAAAGAATGTATGTTTCAGCAAAAGGATACTGAACTATTTAGTGAGAAAAAAGATAGCAGGTAAGTAACATTCAAACAGTTCAAAAAATAAGTATATGTATGTGTGTTTCTGTGAAAATGTATGTCAAAATAAATATTTAAAAACAGAGACCAAAATATCAATTATGAAGTCATTTGAAAATATCTCTGATAATGGAAGGGTAAATCGATATGGAAAATCAAAACAATATGCCATCGAAAACTGTACTAAACATGTTCATAATGTGACCAAATAGCTTCACAACAAGTGCAGCATATACACTGTACAGGTGACTGAATCTAGGTTTGTCCTGGAAGTGTTCCTTCTCATAGCCAAAGAGGAACTGTAATCATCCAGAAGTCCACCAGAGCACGTAAATTGGAACTGTACAAAGCAGTGCAAACACAGGAGCCATCTGGTACTTTAAATGGTGGCAATGAATGCCGCGAATAAAATGTCGATCAGTTGGTGAAGACACAAACGAAGCCTGCCTCTATATAAGGTCAGGAAATAGACAAACCCAGTCTATGGTGACTGAAACCCAGTGTCACTAATGTGAGGTCACAGAGAATAGTAGTGACGTATAGGTGGGGTTTCTCAGGTGTTCATGATGGTCCCTTTCTTGACTGAAGTAGTTGGTCTGCAAAGGTGCTCAAACTGAAATCAATCATTGGGTCACACAATTTCGTTTATATACATACACACACATATGTATATCCATATATATGTATATATATATATATTTATAAAATTTTGATTTAAGATTCATGAATAGCAAATATTTGAAATAGAAGTGAAATATGTACAAACATTAAGCATCAGACATCAGAGCTGCCTAATTGTAAGGTCCTGTGCATGTTCCATATTTCTCTCACCTTACTGGGAACTAGTTGCAACCTTCTGAATGCTTAGATAAATTCTCATGTGCTTCTTCACCCTGATGCTAGTCCCTGGTTCTTAATGATCAAATTCCAAAGCAAGAAACTCAGGAGGGTGGATCAGACCTTTTTTTTTTTTTTTTTTTTCCCAATCCCCCATTTTCCCTCCAGGGCTGTGCTCTCCACGTCTTTACAATTCTTTGCTGCTTCATCAGAGGGCCCTCCTACAGGATGCTTGGGTCTTTCCAGAATGTGAAGAGACAAGCAAAAACCTGTCTGTTTCTCTTTGGGTCCTATTTTCTCCCTTCTTCCTAAAGTCAGCCAGCACCTAGCCCCAGCTGAATCAGTGTCACCAGGAGCAGAGACCTCTCATTCCTTTCATGGCTCCTTAGTTCTCTAAGCTTTGTGGCTCTTTTCCCCTTCTGCTTCCACGAAATAATCTTTAACTGGGATCGGACCTTAGGAACGTCTTAGCCACTGGGGCTCAAGTCAGATTTGTCCTCCACATCTCAGAGCAGATGCCCCACAGTGTTCTGGGACGTGGAGCACAGGGTATCACTCTGCTTCCTACACATGGCACGCACGGCACTCCTGAGGGACTTCTGGAGGAGAAGATGTCACAGCAAAGGTCATAACACAGACATCCCTGACTTCCATACCATAATAGCCTTCCAGTATCTCAGTAAGGTACATTTCTCCTGATTCACCTTCTTTTTGCAAGACTAAAATGGAGTAGGCCAGTTTGAAGGCATCCTGTCCAACCCAACCCAGTCACAGGTTTTCCACACAAGATAGGAACAAAGGGCTGTTAGATTTTTGAGGGAGTCTAGTGCCCATACATTGGTTGACAAATTTAGAAGCACTCTTTCTTTAAAAAGTATATAGAAATACAAATCTAAGCATCTCCATGTGCCAATGAGCCTTAAATCTAACACTTAATAAATTCTGAAAACCAATAAAGGTAACATGCCATTTATTCAATAATTGTCTGTCTTTAATGTGCAAGTGTGACATATCTATTCTAAAGCAAGCTTTTCCAACTGACCTTTGAATTGACTTTCCAGAATCAGGGAATAACTCTCCTGGTATGCTCTTTTTAAATGTCCTCTTCCAGATAGCACTACTGACCTGAGATTCAGCAAACTGCACAGATTTACCAATGTTCCAAAATGTATTTAAAAAAAATTATTTATATATGACAGCAGAATGCATTAAAATTCATATTACACATATAGAGCACAAATATTTTCATATCTCTGGTTGTATACAAAGTATATTCACACCAAATTGTATCTTCACATATGATTTTGGATAATGATGTCTATCACATTCCACCATCATTTCTAACCCCATGCCCCCTCCCTACCCCTCCCACCTCTCTGCCCTATCTAGAGTTCACCTATTCCTCCCATGCTCCCCTCCCTACCCCACTATGAAACAGCCTCCTTATATCAGAGAAAACATTCAACATTTGTTTTTTGGGGGGATCGGCTAACTTTTAGCATTATCTTCTCTAACTCCATTCATTTACATGCAAATGCCATGATTTTATTCTTTTTTATTGCTGAGTAATATTCCATTGTGTATATATGTCACATTTTCTTATCCATTCATCTACTGAAGGACATCTAGATTGGTTCCACAGTTTAGCTATTGTGAATTGTGCTGCTATAAACATTAATGTGGCTGTGTCCCTGTATTATGCTGTTTTTAAGTCCTTTCGGTATAGACTGATGAGAGGGATAGCTGGGTCAAATGGTGGTTCCATTCCGAATTTTCCAAGTTATCTCCATACTGCTTTCTATTTTGGCTGCATCAGTTTGCAGTCCCACAGCAATGTATGAGTGTATCTTTTTCCCCACATCCTCGCCAACACTTATTGTTGTTTGTATTCATAATAGCTGCCATTCTGACTTGAATGAGATGAAATCCTAGAGTAGTTTTGATTTGCATTTCTTTAATTGCTAGTGATGATGAACCTTTTTTAATATATTTGTTATATCATCTTCTGAGAAGTTTCTGTTCAGGTCCTTGGCCCATTTTTATTGATTGGGTTATTTGTGGGGTTTTTGTTTGTTTGTTTGTTTTGGGTGTTTAACTTTTTGAGTTCTTTATGTGCCCTAGAGATTAGTGCTCTATCTGATGTGTGAGGGGTAAAAATTTGCTCCCAAGATGTAGGCTCTCTATTTACCTCACAGATTGTTTCTTTTGCTTAGAAGAAACATTTTAGTTTGAATCCATCTCATTTATTGATTCTTGATTTTATTTCTTGCAACACAGGAGTCTTATTAAGGAAGTTGGGGCCTAATCTCACATGATGGAGAATAGAGCTTACTTTTTCTTCTATTAGGTGCAGGGTCTCTGGTTTAATTCCTAGGTCCTTGATCCATTTTGAGTTGAGTTTTATGCATGGTGAAATATAGGGGTTTAATTTCACTTTGTCCCAGCACCATTTTTTGAAGAGGATATCTTTTCTTCAATGCAGGTTTTTGTTGCCTTTGTCTAATATAAAATAATTGTAATTTTGTGGGTTAGTCTCCGTGTCCTCTATTCTGTACCATTGGTCTACCAGTCTGTTTTGGTGCCAATATAATTCTTTGTTATTATTGCTCTGGAGTATAATTTATGGTCTGGTATAGGGATGTCATCTGCTTACCTTGCTCTTGCTTAAGGCAGAATTAATATTATCAAAATGACCATACTACCAAAAGCACTATACAGAGTTAATGCAATTCTGGTCAAAATCCCCATGACATTCCTCATGGAAATAGAAAATGCAGTCATGAAATTCATCTGGAAGTATAAGAGACCCAGAATAGCTAAAGCAACCCAAAATGTATTTTGTTGACTTTGTTTTAGGAGAGACATTTATTCTTCTGCATTACACCTGGAACGGGTCCATTCTCTCTGTATAGGATAATGCATACAGAGGGTCACAAGAGATACAGTGTCACAGAGACTTAGCTTCCTCAACATTTGGCATTTCCTTAAAATATAATGTGTGGCCTTAAAATGGTTTGAAAATATTCTCCTTCAACATTTAGGGCAAATAAGAAGAGCAAAATAAAATAAAGATACATTTAAATAAATAACAGGAAACACTTTTGGAGACATAAAACTAATTTGAGGGACTATCTAGGATAAGATCATTCAGTTCAGAGAACATAGACTTCACTTTAGAAAGACAGGCATTTCATGTGGGGAAGAGAAGTAGAAAATCTTAACTTGTCTCCACAATAAAGTTTTATGAGTTAATGTACAATTTAGAGGAAATACTCATTTCTGTGAATATAATATCACAGTCTTATGAGAATAAAGGAGAGAGAACAGATGAAAAGAAAATTTTGGTTTTTGTCTCTATCTTATGTAGATTATTAAACTTCCTTTGAGAAAAATAAGAGAGTACAAGTCTGAAAAGGCCCATATTGCAAGCTTCTATGTCATAAAAAATAGTTTATTTTAAATTTTCTATTATGTTAAAGCTTGTAATTATTTTATACCTAAGCACTATTCAAGTTAGGGAATTCTGTGAAGAAAAAGTATAAAAACGAATTGATGTTTTTTCTGTAATATTCTAATTACAAAAGATAATTATAAATTTACTATATTTACACTATAGTAAACATTGTTACTATATTGCAATATTATAGAAAATAGGCCATACTCCATAAAGAATTATGTAAGAAAACAGATTTATGCCATAAGTCCATAAATAATTTATAGTCAGTGTCATAAAAACATATTTTTTTTTAGGAAAAGCACATGTGATTATAACTATTCACACATATAAATGTGTATAAATCATTATGATTATATAAATAATTTCAATATGAACTTCAAAAATGTAATGCAAGTAAGTCTCAGAAGAAAAATAGTCTATAAAGGTAGTGTGTAAAGCCAAGTACTGCATCGCTGGCTTGTTAATCCCAAGGACTGGGGAATCTGAGGCAGGAGAATCAGAAATTTAAGGTCAGCCTCAGAAAATTAACAAGATGCTGTATCAATTAAAGGGGCCAGGATGTAGATCAGTGGCAGAGCACCGCTGAGTACAATCCCTACCACCCCCAAAAAACAAATAATATGTGTGTATATATATATAGTTTAGGGTGGAATGTGAAACATGGAGATGGAACATGCGGTATCTAGGTCAAAACTATACAAGAATCTGTATTTCCATTTTGTCAGATGTAACATCTACCCCCCTTCACAGAAATGGATTTGTTGATGGAAGTTTAAGAGACTTAGCAATATCATTTATTTAATTAATTTATTTATTTTTAATATTGCTAATGGTAGTATCCTTCACATGCAGAATGATGAATGAAGTCCTGCATTGTCTAAATATGGAAAGCCATAAACCGTGGAGGACCTCTGTAAACTTTTCCTTTCTTAAATGGTTCAAACATTTCTAGATGATACCTGGAGGTATTATTTGAACTGATGTACTTGGATTTTCCACACATGCATGCTAAAAGGACACATATCACACATCCTATTTCTGAATTTTCTTGGTTCCTGAATAGTGACATGAAACAAATGCTGGCATATTCTAGAAACCCAGAGCCAGTGTCTGAATATCAAAATCACGCCCACCTCTCCATTCAGGGAGGCACCAGGTTCAAAAGTTTTCATCCCCTACATAACTTATTGTCTGTACGTGTCTTTACCCTTCCTGAAAATTCTTGCCCAGGCAAACAGCTTGATGGTTCTTTTTAAGAATTTCTTGACACTTTATGCCTCAAGACTTTGCCAAGAGTGGTGCAGTGATGTGTGCCTATAATCCCAGCTACCTGGGGGGCTGAGGCAGAAGGATCTCAAGTACAAGTCCAGCCATAGCAACTTAGTTAGAGCCTGTCTTAAAATTTAAAAGGTTTAGGAGTATGGGGGTTGAGGGCTGAGGAGGCATCTCAGTACATAAAACCCACGGTTTAATCCCCAATACTTAAAAAGAAAAAATGTTTGAAACATGTATCATTTCTTTAGGGGAAAAAATATCCAAGATCCTTTCTTCTACAGTACATGATCATGATATTCACTCTACTCTGCAATAGCTCAGCGGAACAGTTTACAGCCATCTAAATGTAGCTCAGGTCTCACTGGCAAAACTCTCTGCTTCTCACCACTCCTCTCCCCAGGCTCCGGTAACCACCAGTTCTTCTCTCAAGTCTGTGAGAGCAATGCTTTTGGATTCCCTATGAGTGACATCTTGAGGCACTTGTCTTTCTGTGCCTCACTTATTTCCCTTAATGCAACGATCTATCGTTCAACCCATGATGTCAGAAATGGCAGGACACCATCCTTCTCTTAACTGAAGAGAATTTCACCCTGTCTTTGTACCAGGCTTTCTTTATCCCTAGGTCCACTGCCAGGCGCTCTTGCCTATGAAGCACTACTGTTCTCATTACCCAGCAATCTCCTACTGTCCCCACCAAGAGCTTCATACCTGGCAAGAGTAAGTGCTGGAAAATGTGAAATGTGCAATGTCTGAGATGGTGAGTTCCCCATGTGAGAGGTGTCCATGGGCTTCATGATGGCTTAGTACAGTCTTACAGCAATAATGCACTTTAAATAAAGCGGTATTGATTGAGAGATTTTTTTATGTATTCTGTAATGTTTCAATGAATTATCTGTTACTAGGATCAGAAATGATTTTCACAGAATCATTTACATGATTTTAAAAATTACAAAAATCATATTGCTCACCAAGGAAATCTGGTAAATGTATCTGACTTAGAGGTCTTTGGCTGGACATGAGAACTTTGCAGAAAAGACATGCTTTTAAAACAAAGCCAAACAAAATCGCCAGCAGGGTGATGGCATGTGAGTCCTTCCTTTGGAAGCGCCCAGGGCCCCACGTACAGGCATGCATGGGACGCTGACACCAGCAGAACTTCAAAGCTACCTAGAGAGCAATTTTGGTTTGGAATCATTCTGTTCTTTCCAAATGAATCCCCAATTTAAAACCAAAACTTTCACACAGGAAACCAAACATTTATATTCCACATTTTTGTTCCTTTTATTGCAATTTGGGGGAGCATTACCTCAGTTTATGTCGATTTATATAGTACATTAAATGCTGTAAATTACCATAAAGTGAAGCAACACATCACACAGTGATGTAGGAGTCATAAATCATTACTATTTCCTGCTGCAAACAGATGTTCTTATTTTTAGAACCATGTCAAGATTCATTTTGTTCTTCCAGTTTGTGGAGCCAAACTTTAAATTTTCTTGTTATCAAAATGAACTATTACATTCACGCTGTCATTTATAAGCCTAGCAAAATGGGCCGCTCAGGCAGGCAAGGTAAATCAAATCGCACCCATCACTCTTCCACAATTGGCTTCGAATACGTCAGAAGAGAAACTGGCAAAGACGAAACTGATAGACTTTAAATGATGATCTTACTCGACATCATTAAGTTAGGATGACGTTTTAACTTCTGTTGAAAGATCGTTATATGTGATTGTAGCTAGGAGAGTTTTCCCAAAGGCAACACAATTGATGTTCTCAGAAGCCATCTGGGCCTCTCCTTCCCTCTGGGAGTGATACTTTTTCTTGGTCAGAATAGGAAACCCCTGAGAATCAGGTGCCCATGCAGATATTTGCTGTTTTCCCTCTAAAAGCATCAGGTTCTTCTTCTCAGTGCCTTTCCCCCCATACTTTTATGATAAAACCAGAGCTTCATTTATGTGACTTACCAGGTACAGTAGCAATTGGAGGATCTGCAAATTGGTCAGGATTTCAGGCCTGTGAACAAGGGGCTAAATCGAATAAAAGGGCATATTTGCAAAATACCAGAAGAGTTTAGATTATAGAACCATCTAAGAAAAAAGAAAGATCAACAGAGGTCACTGGAGGGGAATCAAACAAGGTGGGAATATGTATTGTGAGCCTGTAATACCATATCAAATGATTAAGCTCACTTAAGATTGAAACTGTCTACTGCCATAATAACCTATACGTAAGTAACCCAAGTCAGAATGTAATAAAGATATTTTCTGTTTTGTTTATTGTTTTTCATGTTCATGAGTATGAGTTTAAACGTACATTTGAGAGAAAAGTATTTTAAAATGTGTCATTCAGGTAGCAGTACTGTGTCATAATGGCTTTTCCATGTCTTCTTTTTTTCTTAATGTGTTCAATTTAATAGCTACTCAGAAATAATGTACAAAATTAGAAATTATGGAATAATTAATTATATGCATATTGCAAGGAGAAACCTATGTAAAGGTTCCTTGTTCAATTGCCAAAAATGTAATGTCAGAAATTCCAATTTTAGATGCAAACGTGTTTCGAAATATTTTTTCCTTTAAATTTTTTATTTTCCCTTTCTTCACAGTTCCCTGAATTCTTTTTTTATTTTCCAGTACAAAAGATATTCCTTAACTTAGTTTCCAGATACCAGAGTTAAAGACTAAAACAACTTCCTCTCTTTATACCACAATGAGGTTAGAAATGTTTCCAGGATAATAGTTGAAGGGTATAAATGGGGAAACTAGTGCCAGATACTTACTAGTGGGATTGAGATAATGGATGGGACATTTGTCCTTCAAATGGTTGTCAACAGAACATTGCATTGTAAGCTTGAGAAATTAAAATTAAAAAAAGAAAAAGTTTTTAATTTTAAAAGTATTAGAATCATTACTATATTACTCACAGTATTTTGTCATTAAATTTATTATATTTTAGATAATAAGCCCAGAAGATAATATATGTGTTACAGAAATATGTGATGATATCTTAGAAAAAAATGAGGCCATTTTTCAATGCAATTTACATTCCATATGAAAATCTATTATCTTGAGATTGATATTAATGGAGATTAGACAGAAGAATTTATCAGAAGGAAGTTTGAATGTGATTGAATGTGTTTCCATTGCCAGTAAAAATTACTGCAGAGATTTGAAAGAAATATATTCAGATCCTATCTAAATAAAACATGTTTACCAATTAAGTACTTCTAGGATCGTTAACTCCTTTAACTTATGGTGATGGCAACATCTTAGCATATCAGTTGGTGAAAAAAAATTTCTGAGACTTCCCAATACCACCAAATTACAACCAGGAAGTCACTGGTAATCTTGTGATTCTGTGCTGTGTTTGGTATCAGGATATAAGTTTTTAAAAATCATTTTCTGGTCATGCTCTGTTATTTTTCATGGAGATTTCTAGGGTAAATATGCTAATCCTACAAGCAACTCCAACTTTGATCAATGAGGGGCAAAATGAAACACAGAAGAATGTGATTTTCTTTATCTATAGTCAAAATATCCTGCTCATTACTAGTAAGTGTTGAATTCTCTGGCCTGTGAGATTTCTTTCACTTCGTTGTTCTTGTTGCATGAAGCTGACCATAGTATGAAGAAGCATGCACGTTCTCACTCTGGGTCTCACATCAGTAAGTTTACATAACAACTAAAGGTGGTATAACCAAGTCTATCAAGAACAGGTACCAAAGTATCTTTGCATTTTGTGAATGTTAAGCAAGAATAAAACAACATCACTGATAATCACAAACAGAGTGTCACCAGTCAGGAGTGTTCTATTTTCAGATGCAGCTTCCTGATTTTCTAAAATTTGGCATTATGGACTGGAAGAGATTCCATCTGGCAAAACACAGTTTTTTGTTTTTTTTTAATGTAAATAAGCATATATTTATCAGATACTTATGATATCATTTTTGTCCTCCGGGGAACATAATTTAGCTGAGATGGTATCCCGCTTGTAAGTATCTGGCACTGGTTACCCTGTTTGTCAATTTCAGCAATGAGCCAGAGGTCACAGCTAAGGGGGTAGCACAAAGCCAAGGGTTCCTGTGACGTGCGGTAGCAGGTTTCACTGGGAGCGAGCGCTACACCATGAATGGGCAAATAGGCAAGATTCCAGGAAGGAAGAGAAGCAAGTACAGCCCTGGAAGCAAGGCCAGTGGGAGCCAGAGGAAGCTGAGGAGCTGCCGTGGTGCCAGAGGTTAGAGCCAAGGACTGGTGCAAGCATGTCCATCAAGGCAGCCATTTTTACCAACATAGAGCCTGGTTCAAAACACTTGTTGTAGGGTTAATGGAGGGACTTTTCTTCCCACTAAAATTTCTAAACCTCGATATAATAGTTGGTACAAACAATGGTGCCATCATCTTATCCAATAGAGAGAGAAAGAATTACAAGGTTCCTGTAACTAGCTCAGACAAGGGAAGAATAAACACTTGAATATCCTTTGGTCACCAGGTGATGAGTAGATTATAAAACACACAAAGCAGCCACTTCAGAAGTCATCTTTGCCATTTTATATTTCTTTGTATTTATGTCTTTCAAATAACTTACACTTCTTTCTCAGGTCTGGGTTGTCACAAAACCAATCATTCTGGATGTAAATTGCAAATGTGTAAATCATTTCTTGAAAAGATAATTTTGTAGTGGCATATTTAAACGACAGTTGAAAAAAATCAGTTTGCTTAAAAGAGTATTTTCATTTTGAAAGTATAATTTTTGATTTCAAATTCTATACCAGGGAATTGCTTAGAATTTTATAAATTTAAAATAAAATAATAAAAATTAATTGAAAAGATATTGTGTGTTTTCTCAGCCTTAAGTATTTTCTCACATAG
This sequence comes from Marmota marmota marmota, assembly GCF_001458135.2. Taxonomy (NCBI): domain Eukaryota; kingdom Metazoa; phylum Chordata; class Mammalia; order Rodentia; family Sciuridae; genus Marmota; species Marmota marmota. Next base: position 6,643,326 of record NW_025999932.1, on the reverse strand, counting down.
TTTATATTAATAATGAATTAATCACAATCTGTATAAATTATGGTGATTATTTGAAATCAATGAGAATACTCTGAATTATGACATTAATATTTTAATATTAAATTAAGTCAGTATAAACAAGGAATTATATTGTTTCTTTCATTTTATATTCCTCTTAATGAGTTGCAACTCTTAGTGTCTCTGAAACTTTTACAATGAACGTGTCCTTATGAACAGTTATTTCATTGCTGTCTGCCACAGGATGACATTCACTTCTGCATTCTCTCTTCTTTTTAAGTGTTCCCAGTTCTCAGCAGACTATGTGCACAAATTTGACTACTTCACAGTGTTTTCTCTGCCTTCCAAACCTCAATTTATATAATTGCCTTTCTTCCCCCTGTTGAACATTCATGTTTAAATTTCTAGGAGTGTACAGGGTCTTGTGACCAATTTGTCTCCTGTTACTTTTGTCATTGTGAGTACTAATATGAGATATGGTGCTATACTCAGTCCTCATTGTGCAGATGCATATTGTGGTCGGTAAAAATCACAAGAAAACTACCTTTTCCTAAAACTATTCTTCACTTTGACCTTAAGTTTCTAAGTCCCACTAATATCAGTTTAGCATAATCAATCTATCCAGTTCCAGATCCTCTTGAAATAATAATAATCATAATATGTAGAAACACACAATTGCAGTGAGTTTAATGGAAATGGATGAATACATTCATATACCTTCCACACTGGTGAATCATGCCTGCCCCTCTATACTCCAAGGCGCTCAGTATCATATGCTTTTCCCAAACTTTTTGCCAAGCAAATGAGTTCAAAAAAGGTAACCAGTGGAGAACACCAGGTTCAAGAGCCCAAGCGCTTATTAAAACTCTGCCAAAAAATCATTTTAATTGACTCCAAATATCCAGAGAAGGTTGTAGCTTTTTGCAAGTGAATTAGTATCTTCTAGTTTTTGAAAAATTATTTAAACTTGTCAAATTACAAATATTTTTCAAATTTTGTTAGAGGTGTCTTCTTGGTGGAATTCATGACATGTGTAACTGACTTGTCATTCCCTTACTGTTACAGACTCAATAACAAGTCAGGCAGGATTAAGATATGTTTCTTTTTACAACCATGACCTGAAAATATTGGTTCAGACTTCAGAACCAACCTGGTCTGTTTTTTACATGCTATTCTGGAACAACGTCAGGTCCCCTCCTCATTTTATTGCATTTGTTATAGTTTTTTTTTTTTTTTTTTTTTAATAATCACTTATAGTTTAGCACAGTTCCTTTTCTGGCCCAACTGCCCAACTGTATACAGACTGCCCCATGCACCTTGGGTTTCAATCTGAGCCCAAAGCAAGTGATATCATAACATCATGGGAAGACTGGATACCTGCATTTACTCCATCATTCATACAAGAAATACTTGGAGAATAACCACTGTTGGCCAGGATTGATGAAGCATGTGCTACTGGCAAATCCATATGACAGGTCAATAAAACAAATTTCATGTGTTGAGCTAATTTCCCAATGTTTTGTATGGTGGTGGAGCTCTGATTTGAGCCAAGCATCACCTGACCTGAGAAAATTCTATCTGAATCAGTACACTTGCAGATGAATGACTGAAAGAAATGATCCTCTACTAGACATATCAGATCATGAATTCATTCATTCTTTAAGCTAAGAAAGATTCTAGAAGAGAGGCTGGCAAACTTTTCAAGTAGAAAGCAGGTAGTATTTTAAATACTGTGGCCCATATGATCTTTTTGTTTCTCAGCTTTTTCTTGTGGCAGGGAAATCCCTGCACACAATCAGTGAACATATGAGCATTACTGTGTTTTAATAAAGCTTTATTTACAACAATAGGTCACTATGAAAACCAAATAAACAAAACCCAGTGAGGTAAGGAAGAAACTAATTCTCATAGTAAAGTATGAAATATTGTATATAAAATGTAGGTACAGGTTATCATGGGAGCCCCAAACAGCTGGCTTCACATCACAGAGCCCTTCTATTTTTAGGATTTCCTTAAAGATGTTTAAATCTCCTTATTTCTTTAAAATATGCATTTCAGGTCTTTTTCTTCCAAACTTTTTGAACAAAATGCTTGTGTATACCTTTGGAACTCATTTTTCTAGATTAATGAGACTTTTTGTAATGCTAAATTTTATATAAAAAGACATCATTCAAGTCTACAGGATTTCCATTTTATTCTAGCCCAGACAAGGGACAAGCACTGCTGTCTATGGGGAATACGCTCAATATACAACATTCTACAACAATGCCTGTTAGTGCTTTGGGACCACCGTGGCTCAGAGTCTCACAGTACATTGACTTTTGGTTCAGGCGAAGCCAAGTGCACTAATGTGGCCCTGGAACCTTTTGGGATGGTGGCCATAGTGACCACAGGACAAATGACTGCCTACCTTTCATAACAATTTCACCATTGAGGCCCATCAGTTATGAATAGCCCAGTGGCTGTTTCAGTAGCTGGCTGGCATCCAGGAAAGACAGGAAAACAGATTGAGGTGAGCCTCAGGGAGGCAATCAGGGTGGACAGAAGGCTACACGACATGAAAGAGTCAGAGAACATAGACAGGAACCTGTCTAGTGGTGGAAGCCAGTTGAATATGGCTGCTCCTCTACTGGCTCGCTCTGTAGTTTCAGGACCCTTTCATTCCTTTAGAGAAAATTAACAGGAGGGATTAGAGGAAGCAAGCACTGAAGCATAGAGCAATCGTTCGGCAGGCATTGGCAAGGAATCCCACCTTCTGTTTTTGGAACAGTAGCTGGATCTTGCAGAAGAGCAGAACGGAAGCCGACAAACAGACCCCAGTGCAGCTGGGAACAGGAAATGCTTGGTCAGTGTACATATGCTGCCAAAATTGTGGAACATCTTTTCAAAGTAGCTAAGCCTTCCTCACATGTAACAGTGACAATGTAAAAGACACCAGAGTGCCAACTGATATGTAATTCTGCCTCTTGGAAACTACTGCACCAGTGTGCTTCCATCTCCTCAGAACAACCAGAGCAAAGGGATCACGTCGCTCTTATACATACCCATCTATGCAGATACTCACTTGAGGACCTTTTAGAGTTTAAGCTATACAACACATCAGAATTAATTGAGACATAAAAATATTTGAGTTATCTTTACAAATAAATGGAGTGCAAGTTGTAAAAGTACAGTGAAATTAACTTTTCCCTCCAAATTGAATATTTTAAGATCAATCAGTTAGCAGTTTTCCTTGGATGCAAAATAAAGCACTAGATGATGTGGAGATATATGAAGACATCCGAAGACAGCCTTCAGAAAGTTTATAAAACAGTGGATTAGTGAGTCTCCAATTTCAAACAGTAGCAGGGGATCAGATACACAACATGGTTGATGCTCTATTTCATTTGCATATTGGGTCCTTTGCCTGTGTTAAGAATTTACCCAGGCAATTCCAAAGGAAATTCTAGCAACTTAGATAACATTTCTGGCTCATGGACAATTTTTAAAATTCATAGCACTTAGCAATTTAGCAATTGAAATGGTTTCTTTTACAACTCAGAAAAATGACAATTCAGAGGTTAATGCTCCTTGGAGACTTAGTGGTATTACCCAGCAATTTCCAGACCAGTAGTAATTCATTTTCCTCTACTTGGAAAATTATTCATTTTCATGTTCTGTGGTAATATTGAGGCATTAACTTAACGGCTTTAAAATAATGCCTAGTCTTGTATATACAAAATAAGTTTTACTTCCTAAGTAATTTCAGATGCATTCTTTCACTCTAATTAGTATGAAATCTTCATTAGAGTGTAAAAATAAAGTACCAGTATTAATTAAACTACCCATATTTACAGAGTGAAACCAATAACAAAAATATGATACAAATAATGTTTTCTAATCTCCACTGCAGAGCTTAAAACTATTAAAAGCTGACATTTTAGATGACAAAAGGTATTTTAATGTCAATTAATGATTATGTTCTAAATTTTTCAGAAATGGAATATATTAAAAATGGCTAATTCTCAAGTATTCATACCATTGAATTGCAACTATAAGTCTACTTAAAATTAATGTACAATGGTGAAAGGACTGAATAGATAGGATTTCAATTAGTGCATATTACCAGAAAAATATATGATAATGCTTCTTTACTCTGAGCCATTTAGCTTTTATATGAATGTATCACTGACAACTTCTTTCTGTGTATTTACAACCAACCAGTGTGACCATTTTCAGTGAAATGAGAGGGTTCAGCTTCATTTAACCACTTTCAATCATTCACTAGTATCATTTTTCAAGAAAATGAATCATTGCAATGACAAACAGATGCAACTGATGAGTCCATTAACAGTGCAATTACTTTACATTTTCTTTTTCCAGTCTTTTATTATAAAGAGCTCTAATGAAAAAGTTATAATATGTGTATCCTACTATCCATTATATTGGACATGTGAATGATGATGAATGAATTAGACTCATAATAATTTTTGGTGGAGCAAAAGAAATAATAATTCTTATTTATATTAATACATATTTTAAATAGGAATAGTTGTATGAATATTTGACAGTTTTAAGAACAATTTAACACACAGCTTTTTGTATATAACTACAGTAATGGCATATTAGCTAATTCACAGTCATTTTTATTGTAACTCTAGATTACTATCATCACAACAAATGCATTCTTTAGATAGATTGGAAAGATGGTATAATATGTTATAAACTATGGTCAATAAAATTGTATGTATGTATACTACATCCATATTTGTCTGTAATGAGTTCTATATTGTTGGAAAATTACCCAAAACTTAGGCTTACTTTCCTTATGTTGAACATAAAAATTATTTGATTGACAAGATTTCATAAATGTATGTGACTTGTTGAGTTAAAATACGGTAGTTGAAAAGAGAACCAGAAATAAAGAAAAACAGAAAGGTCTAGTATAAACCGTAAATACAAGGCACAGTTTCCTTCCATGAGAATAGCACAATTATTTACATGCATTAAAAGGTTTTGAAAGTTTCAATTGGCCTCAGCTTTGTAAAAATTTTGGTGAAAAAATTTTGATGAAATTAAAAAGTTTCAAAACAATAGGAAGGCAGTACGAACTAGATGCATTTATATGATTAAGTATAAATACTTTTTTCCTAGTAACTAAAGAGGAACATGGTGCATCTCATATTCTGCTGCAATATGATAAATTGTAAAGTATTGCATTTTACATATTTATTTTTGTTATATTTTTATTGTCAATATTACATTTTGTTTAGTAATATGTGTTACATATTGTTCATTTGATTCATAGGTAGTATATATAGATATATATTAGTATGAATTGATTTTTATCCTCCTTTTCACTTAACAGCTACTGCACACCAAAGTAACATAAGCATGGAGGTATGCTGTGGTCATGCAGCGTATTGCTTCCAATTAGCAGGTTAAAGGGTGAGCACATATTAGCTCAGGCTACATTGCCTGGTACCAATATTCCAGCCCAAGCAGCAGACAGGTTTGGGATTTGGACAAGGAAACGTTACATGTGACATGGCAATGTGGCAAGGATAGGGTTGGATTAGCCATTCGCCAGGTGTTTTCCAGTAGAAACAAAGAAGGATTGTCATTATTAGAAAAATAAAAAGACAATTAAAGGCCTACTTTATAAGGCACCAGAACTCATCTGGGAGCAATGCACAGCCAGGAAATGTGAGTTGGTGGAGAGGAAAGGGATGCTGGACACAGTGCTCTCCAATTAAATGCAGGCCACCTTTACTGTGCAAAGGCACACCCTCCCTGTGCAAACCGCTCCACAGCAAGCACTCAGCATGAACATTAGAAGATAGAAATAGACATGGTAACAGTCTCTTAAATGTTTATAACCAACTTCTAGGGTAGGTAGGAAAAGGGAGATGCGAGGAGGCCTTCGGGAAGAATTGGGAAGAAATAAACAGAGATTGACATTGGGCTGACCCGAGAGGACCACAGATAAGAGCTACATAAATCACAGCAGGATGTTGGGTCCCGTTGGCCAGCAGGTGGTCTTGAAGAGTATGTCAGTGGAGTAACCTCTATCTGCAGCCCTCAAATGGGGGCCAGAAGTCCAGTGAATTAAAGAAATGAAAACCAAATAAATGGGGGATAACAAGACCAAAACAGAGAAACCTTATTTCTCTGCAGGTGAAATATAGAAGGGAAAAAAATACATATTAAAAAAGTGTAATTTAATGGAACAAAACTTAAAAGAAAAATCTTCAAAAGATAACTTCAAGGGTCAAAACAGCCTCGTAAATACAAGGCCCAGTTTCCTTCCATGTTAACTGAGCAGATGGGACTTCAGGATGGCTAAAATGTAATATTCTCAAGGAATCACCACAGAATGTGTGCTTTGTCAATTCCACCACAATCAGGCTGGGTGCTCATGAGAAAATATGTGAGTCAAAGCTTCAGGAGAGACCCAAAGGCTCAAACAAACCATAGACACCCAGGAAGCACACAGAAGGCAGAGGAGTGGGAAGGGAGGGCGGGGGCCTGGAGGAGAAAGAGACATGCCATGACAGTTTGAGTAAACAGGTGTGCTTTGTTTGGCTTTAGGTGTTCTGGGCCACAGTTTCCTTCCATGTTAACTAAGCAGATGGGACTTCAGGACGGTGAAGGTCTCCCTGTCCTCTAGCCTTCTGGGGCTTGCCCTTCCTTTCTGGCAGTAGAGAATACCAAAAATAGAGAAGGTCGGAGACTCCACTTCTGAGTCTGCGGAAGGACAGTCAAGCAGCTCAGAAGAGCATTTCAGTGTGAAAAACACAAGAATTCAAGGGGAAATGAGAGACATTTCTTTAATCCAAAGGTTTCTGATGCTTCCCACTGAAAAACAAGTGGATATATATGCACAGGAGTTGGATTCGTGATACGTTAAAGGCATTTAAAAGATTAGAAGACTGCATGAGGGGAGGGTTTATGTTCTGCAGAGGAAATAGCATTTGACTTTTAAAAAAAAATTCCTGTAGGTCTGATTCTGAGCACAAAGTAAAGATAATATCAAATATTCTAACCTCAGTCTAATAGAAGGCACTGTAGAAGAATGAGCATTGAGATGTACTTGGTAATCATCTGCAATAGAATTGTAGTATGTTGAGCTCTGCAAAAGAATGATCCCAGTGGTTCAGAAAGCTGAGACAGGAGAATTGTGAGTTCAAAGCCAGCCTCAGCAAAGCGCTAAGCAACTAAGTGAGACCTGTCTTTAAATAAAATACAAAATAGGGCTGGGGATGTGGCTCAGGGGTCGAGTGCCCCTGAGTTCAATCCCCAGTACCAAAGGAAAAAAAAAAAAAGAATGGATAGTGTATCTAGGAAATAATGTCAAAATATAAAGAGAAAATTAGTACTTTTCTTATGACATTGTGATAGTTAAAACTAATTTCACACAATCCTGGAGATTCGGAAATCATATGGAGGAATCAGAAACTTGTTAGAACAGGAATAAATTTAAATGTTTAAATAAATCTATGGGAGAGAAGCCTTGCTTTCACTCTGAGATATCACTAGTTGTATAACCAGGTAAAACATACTAAATAGAAGAAGAGAGACAGCCAACTAGAGATTCTGTTTGTGCATTTAGTAACATACTCAGTTTTCCAAAGCAAAGAATGAGAATCTGGAATGGGACTAGCAAAAACAAAAAGCAACACAAAAAACAGTGGGGAGGAGGCCAACGAGAGCTGTGCAGAGCGCCAGAGCCAGCCCAGGAATAGCGAGAACACAGGAGAGAGGTGCAAAAGCAGATTCCCGACAAGATGAATATCTCCAGGCAGGCAAGAAAGGATGGTGGTGACGGGCTTGAGATGAGGCTGGTGTTGAAACGGAGGGTGTGGGGTCATAGGATCTACAGCAGGACAAACATCCATGTGGCTGATGTTGCTGCCTCACTAGGAGTGTGCAAGGTGTGCTAGGGAGATAGGAGCGGCCCGCTGATGGCCCTGGCTCCACTGCAAAGCATTTGAAGATGGCCTCAAAGAGACCAGACTCTGTTAATAATGGCGTGAGGAAGAACATGCATGATAGCTGCCAGCAGACACACTGGAGGGGTAGCTGAAGGTCACGAAGTGGACCTCTGTATGGAGATGTGGAGAAGAGAGCTGAGTTCACAGAGGTACAAGGAAGACTTCTAGGAAGGACTTCCTTATTTTGATGGTAGAATCATACAACGGTTTCATGATATATAAACAGTATGAAATAAAAAATGAAAACCGTGATCACTCACAGTCTGACTGGTTCTGTCTGTGTTGAAAGGATCAATGGTCCCCTTCCTTTCCATGTAATGACTTCCTAAGAAGCCCTCTGGATCTCCCCTGCTGTGCCCCGACCTACCTCCTGCTGTTTTACCTGAATGCACAGCAATCACTTGAAACTCAATATAACAAGAGGCAAATTTTCTCTCTTCCCAAACTGGTCTATACTCCAGATTTCATTCATAACCATGGTTACCTGTACACTCATGCAAACCTCATCAAATACCCTCATTTACCCTAAAATGGGGAGAGCTGGCTGCACTTTTCTTCCCCTTTGAAAACACTTCTCTCCTTGAACCATCATGGCCCATTACAAAATGGGTGCCAAGGCACCACACTCGCTTTCTAGAACATTAGCCCCTGCCTCTCAGGTTTCCTGCCTATGTCAGTTTATCACATTAACCCCTAAGATTCATGCTACAGACTTGAATTTTGGGATGAATATTTGCCCCTTTTCATTTATTGCTCTAATATATGTGTGTGTGTATATATATATATCTACACACACACACACACAGCGGATCCATCACCTGCTATAACAAATTTGAATTCTAATTTTGGTGTTCAAAGACATGTTGGCACCATTTAAAATTCTAAGCTTATCATCAATCATGCCATAATGTAAATTGTAGCCAAACGGATCTATGTGAGACTTCAAACGTGCCATGAATCTTTCCTGTTTTGTGATACTTGTTCACCACTCTTCCCTCTTATTGGGTTGCTTCTGTCATTTTCTTTTCCACCCATGATTCTTAAATTTTTAAAGACTATAATCATTATCTTAATAACTTTTTTAGTGACATATATTCAAAAAAATCAAAGGTGACGTATCACAAAGACATATAAAGCACCATATGTAATTCAAATATGAATAAGCAATAGTTAAAAAAAGAGGTGAAAACAGTAGAAATAAAATATTCCAGTTAAAACAGAAATGCTTTTATAGGTTCAGGTTCTGTTTTCTCAAATGATAAACACTTGTATTATAGAACATGTCCTCAGAATGGGACTGATGAATAAGGAAAGATGAAACTTAATTTTACATAGCATCTCCAGTAACTTACACAAAGTAGATTCCAAATGTACTGATTGATATTTCCTAGAACATGAAGAACTATAAAAAGTTACAATTTAAGTGACATTTAAGCAACTGTCAGACTACCAGACTGTGTACAGAAATTCTTGAATGGCTTTTAAAATAACGTGTCCCCATGCCAAGAGTTACTCTGTTCTAGAGTAGCATCCCTAGAAGCAGAACCTGGGATGAAGCAGCCCCTGCGTCTTTACCTGGGAGCAGTGTTGGAGGCGGACCTGCTGGGCAGGGAGGACAGGGAGTGTGGGATCACTGTGAGACCGCTGGTTGTCTGAGGCACAGGGGAGCTGCGAGGCTGGGCGTTTACACCCAGGTCAGCCAATGACTGTTGAGAGCCAGCTTGAGAGAGGACTGCACCTGTCCCGCAGCCCTACCCTGGTTCCAGGACGGTTTCCAGGGAGTGGTCAGCTGCAATCCAGGGCAGCCTGAGTTCTCATCAGATGAGGGCTGGATCCCTCGCTCTGATGTGGGCATCTGGACAAAAACCCAGAGTACCTGATGCTCAGAAACAATTGGCATCATCATGCTGGAGAAGTCCTCACTTCACAGAGAAAGAAATTTCAGATGCATTATCTCAAGACAAATGGTCCTGGTAATCTGCATATGAACATACAGGCAGGGAGGATGGACAGTGTGGGATCACTGCTTCCAAATATATGTGTCTGAGTATCTAGACTCACGTTGATTAAGTATGTTCTTTAAAATTAGAAAGAGGCATGCAAGACAACGGCTAGCTATTGCCATGTGTCACCAGACTCACTGATGCTGTTTGCTATTTACTCTTTGGAAGGAAACGTTATAAAGTGACTGAAAACAGGCCATTCAGGAAAGAAGGAATTGTGCCCCATTAAGTTACCAAAGAGCCTGCTTAATTTCCAATTAAAATAAATTGATTTTACCACAGATATTTTGTTGTGATCAATCAGCTTATGTTACAAAAGCACTACTTAAGGGATTTTTAATGTATCAGAGGGGGAAAAAAAAGCCCAGGAAGCTTATGCTAAGAAGGCCAAATATTAATTTCCTGTATCATTTTCCTTTCAAATAAAATACAACCATTCCCACACTCTTGTCCTGATGTCTAATTTATTTTCAGTTGTTTCTCATCGCTTCCTCTGGTGAGCAGAAAGGTGTACATAGACAGAAGATACTGGAAGGATCACAGGATTAGCAGGAGCACCAGGGAGGATGACCTAGACACCCTGTGAATCTGTCCTCTCTGGAGCTTTTAAAAATAGACACCCATCTGTTTAGAACAATTAATGCAAGTAAGCTGGGATATGGAATATATTCCTCAAGTTTTGGAATCTCTGAACTCTTCAAGAACAAGCCTTTAACAATGTATGAAATTGGGACAAAGAAGAAGGAAAAAAAAAACAGGGGGATCCTTCTGCTATCATTTGTATTTATTAGTGCACCAAGGTGTGCAGGTTTGTTGTAAATGGTTTTAAGTAGATGTTTATGGCCAAAATATACTTCCTACTAGATGACTTCAGTGTAAGATGGGTCACCTTCTGTTTTAAATTATGAAGGAGGTATCTTTTTTCCCAAACTGGGAATTTTGGATTTTACTTGAACTAGGATCAAGGAATCACATGTAACCAGAAAGGAAAGAAAAAAAAAATCACTGCCAATCGTATGAATGTGGATGATGACAGCTTAGTTAAAACAGCACTCCCCAAACTGGCTTCCCTGAGTTGTGTTGTTGTTTTGTCTGTAATGCTTCGTCCCCAACATACTTTTTATTTTCTTTGATTCTGCTCCGTGTACTACAGGACAGCCACTGCGAGCAGAGTAGAAAGGGACATTTAGCCACTGGAAATGCCTTGTTTGCATGGAGGGTGCCCTTCCTCTGATATTGGCACTTGTGAATTAAACATCAGAGTAAAAGCACTTCACGTCATCTTTAAATGTGTTTGTGTTGGTTTGTACACGTCTGTGTGGCCTTGTGTGCATTTCAACCAAAAATTAGGTCAAAATGAACGTTTTCATAGAAAATATCTTCCCCTTTCAAGAAAAAACACAACACATAATTATAAACAATAAACAAGAGGCAATAACACTTTAATTGAACTAGTCAAAGAACAATTGTATATTTTTAATGCAATAAAGAAGTAAAGTGGAGATTTTCAGGGCCATATGGGGGCTGATGGACTCATCTGGACAATTCTAAACAAGCTACCTCCACTGATATCTTTCTCCAATGAGTATATTCATGTGGACCTGCCTGCAAATGAATAACTACAATGCAGAATATGCACATTGTAGGGCCCACTTCTAAAAAACCTAGAGTTATGTTAAGTCTTATCTTCTGCCTCCTATTAGCAAACATGTCTATCTAATCAACATCTTTATTAGTATGTTTGAGCAACTTATTGATCCTCATTTGATATAAATTACAATATAATCACATAACAGATTTGAGTCTCACTGATTGCAAGAAAATAAGGAGCACATGATGATATGGAGCATGTGGCTTCAGTGCTTACCCCATGAACACTTGCACATGTTCAGGAAAGCCCACTGGATAAAATTTATGTATTGCTAATGATTTTTATTGGCCCCTTGGCCCAAAGCAGTGGCAAACTGCCCAGGAATCTGAAGGAATCCTGTTTTTGGTTAGTAGTTAGAATGCAAAGAGTAATAAAATTCAGAAAAGCACAGTGAATCTAAAATACATCTACCCAGGTACAATGACTCTAGCCAAGCCTACAATTGTGATTTCTTTTGCCTTTTTTTTTAGGTCATGGAAATTTGTTTTATCAGGATTTCTTAGTTGGGGGATTATTTTCACAAAGTCTTGGAAAGTGCTGCATTATCCATTTGTGTGTGTATTTGTTTATATCGTTTGCCTGCACAATGTCATAAAATGGCTAATATGATCCCCAACTTTCTTTTTCCTGCTAAATAAATGATCTCTTATATTCCTGATGGAATTTCAGGCAAACTACTTTGCCTATATTAAAAGCAGGCATTTTGGTAATCCGAAATTTATATATAATTGTACATACGATCCCCCTTTATAAACCTAAGAACAAATTTCCTGCTGAATTGAAATCATTCATTCACAGGAAAGAAATGATACAGTTAAAAGTATTGCATAAGCTCTTTATTTTTTCAGTCTGATTATTCTTACTTTATATTAATAATTAAAAATGCAGTTTTCTTGGGATTACATTAATTTTGCAAAAATATGTTTGGAAAATACACAACATCTGGAGCTTAAACAGCCATTAGAGGAAGCAGTCTCCAGTCACAGGGAGAGGAAGAAGGTCACTCTCTGGAGCCAGAGATACTTGATTTCGTGAAACTTGAGGACAAAGACAGGGTTTGCTTTAATTTGGAGTAAACTATAAGGCATTAAAGCATGAGGCACCTGCCGCCTGCCTCATCAAAATAAAGCAGGGGCTAAGGTGACTAAGCATTTTGGCTGCTTCCATGGTCTTTGCCCACAAACAGCCAGGGTACCATAGTTTAATATCGAGACTAGCATCAGTGCTCTCCAACCCCCTAGAGAATGGAAACCCTGGTTTAAAAGAATGGCAGATAGAGGTAAGGAAATCACAGTGGCTATAGGGTTTGGGCCAGCTATAGGAAATACTCAGTGCACAGAAGCCATTAGGCTATGACAAGCAGGAACTGGCTGTTCCTCTTCTTCCTTGACATTTGTGAATGCACCCTCAACCTGTACATTGCTTCAGAGATCATCCCTAGGTGAGACCCAAATTTCACATACTGCTCAACATGTTCATTATGTCCAACTGCATATATCAAATCTTCTACCACTCATTAGGATGGAATCAGTAATGAAATAATGACAATAACAAGATGATTATGCAGTGAAAATTAACAAAAGTGAATCCTAAATGCTCCTTCAGTGAAATCGACATAATTCTCTTAAAGTTGAACCGTACATCCTATAGCCAAGTGGCAGAGCAAATGCAAGAGCAGAGCTACCCAAGAGAGAACCGCTGAACATATGGCAGCAAATGCTGTACCTAAGCAGGTAGGCAAAAAGTTCACAGGAAATACAAGCCAGTATTAAAAAAAAAAAAAGAAGCATGCAAAATAAGGATGATGAAGCACCAAACATGATAGTCATAAATTCCCACAATTCCGTTGAATCTGCAGAAAATTTAATAAGCACAGCCATTATCCAAAGTGCTGAGCATCAGCAGAAAGGCAGTGCGTGGGCCCAGGTGGAGGATCCAGGGTGGGGTGGCCTCTGCCAGTTCGGAGAAGCAGATGCAGTGCAAGCCGCAGACAAGGACCTCAGAAGAAAGGCTCAGAAAAGATGACCTACTTACCTAGAGGGCACCACAAAGACCCAAAAGAAGAACTCGGGAAAGCTCATGCAGCAGCTATGAAAATCCAGGAATTATAGACAAAGCCTACCCACCACAGGAGGAAAAAGAGAGCAGATGCAGACATGAGATCCTGTATATGAAACAGCTGGGAAAGGAAGGGGGCAGAGGGAGGAAGGAAATGTTCTCAAAAGGTAATCGTTTCAACTGTTTTTCAGTAAGAAAACCGTTCCCTTAAAAATGAATAAGCTACAGATAATACCTAGAGATGAGTCTTCACAAGCAGCGCCATAGATTGACAAGCTTACGAAATACAGAGTTAGAGCAGGATGACTCCTGGCTCTTTTGTACAGCTGTCACAAACATACATATCCAATGAGAAGTCTTGGTTTTCCTGTCCTCATATGAGGGAGAATCCGATGGTTGGTCTATTTCCATGGACCAATGTGAACACCATATCGGTCAACATCAGTACCAAGCAAATATTTGCTCATAGGACCCTATTCATGTAAAAATTAATTTGGTTTATACCTTTATGGATAGGTCTGTATGTTTGCTAGAAATTCTGCGCTGAAGTACCCAAAACTAGGTAACTTAAACAAGAGAAATGAATTGTCTCACAGCTCTGCAGACAGAAGTTCAAAATCAAGATATTGGTAGGTTGACTCCTTCTGAGGGGTGAGGGAGAAGATCATTCAATGTTCTCCCCAGCTTAGCTTCTGGTTGCCAATGACCTTTATTTACAGTTGCTTAGGCTATAAGCTCAGAGACAAAGCCAAGCATGTTCTCCCTGGTTGATTATCTATCCACAGCTCAAAGCAAGATGTTCAGTTCTGAATTTCAACAGACACATTGATTTTTTTATTTGTTCTAATTAATTATACATGATAGCAGAATGCATTTCAATTCATTGTACACAAATGGAGCACAACTTCTCATTCCTCTGGCTGGAGATGGTGCAGTCACATCATAGGTCCCCTTATACATGTAAATAGGGTAACAATGTCTGTCTCATTCCACCATCTTTCCCACTCTCCCACACCTCCCTTCCCCTTACTCCCCTCTGCCCTACCCCCAGGTCTTCCCTAGCCCTGCCCCCATTATGGATCAGCATCTGCATATTGGAGAAAATATTTGGCCTTTGTTTTTTGTGGATTGGCTTATTTTGCTTAGCATAATATTTTCCAGCCCCAACCATTTATCTGCAAATGCCATAATTTCATTCTTATTTAAAGCTGAGTAATATTCCATTGTACATATGTACCACATAATCTTTATGCATTCATCAGCTGAAGGACATTTAGAAGGATCACATTTATTAAGGAATAAAAACTTGCTGTCAATAAATAATTATGATTTATCCAAGATTATTAATAGTAAATTAACTTTACTTTTTGTTTCAGAATTTCAGTATCTATATTACATTGTTAAAATTTAGGAGCAAAATTAACTTTCTAGGCACACATCTGATTATTAATTATATAAATGCAGATTCAGTGTAAAGATTATATTTTGCAATTTGCAGATATGAATAGTTAATGTCATGTTTACAGAAGTACAAAGCTTGTGAAACAACTTATTAATTGGATGAAATTAGTGTAAATTAATTTTTATGGCTGTAAAAAATCATCATAAAAACTTAAGTATATAATGTAGATAATTTTCCTTCTCAACACTGGCCAAATAATTGAGAAGAGTGATAAGTCTCCATTTCTTAGAAATCAACATGTTTTTCAATCAATGTTTCTAAAATATGTGCAATTTATTGGAGGAACAACACTTCATTCTCTTCTTTATGGAAAATACAAAGGAATGTGAACATATCTTATAAATGGACCAGATCAAAATCCTTTGGAATTAGAGGGCACAACCTTACTCTTACATTCTGAAGTACCTAATACTTTATAATAAGTGCTCTAACTAAATTAAATGTTTGTAAATCATAGTAGAAACTGGAAAATAATGCAAGACTCACCTGCTATTCCTTTCAAACTGTTGATCATTTCCTAGTGTGAGCACTTCTTTGACCCTTCCCACTGCATGGTTTTGCTCATTTGCTATGTGGATGCTTTCTTAATCTCTATGCATTCATTTTTCAATCCTGTATCTCCAATTGGAAGGTAACTTCTGGGAGATGACTGTGAAATTGGTATTTTCCTTTTGTCTTTTCAATTCTGCAGTCAGGCATTAGGTACTAAATGAAAAATAACTCATCAAATTAAATAAATCCATTAATGGAAGAAATAATGCATGCAGGTATCCACCATGTACACGAGTATGATGGTTGTATAACCATCCTTTCTCCATTCTCCATCAATTGTCTATTGCTGTATTTTGAAGTAAGCATCTTGGAGGACAGCATGTTCACCCCATGTCCCAACCACCTCAGAAGAACAGAGTAAGCTTGTCTCTAAGTGGTGACAAGGTCACAGTACACACAGCCTCTTAGTACATCGGCTCTTAAGTGAATGCTGGCGATTTCAACCCTGTGGTCGTGCCCTCCTCCTGTGCTGGGGGTAGCAGATCTCCACCTCTAGTACAGGGAGGACTGGACAGAAGCTGGTTCGGTTGGAGTCATCACTGCAGAAATCTGTGGTGCAAATGCAGCATGTAGGATGAGGGTCCAGGAGTGTTATCCAGGCATGGGCCAACAGGAACAGTGGACTGCCTCCTGAACCAGGCTGGAATTAGGGTGGAGTTCAGAGGGGAAGCAGGAGGTCCTGTCAAGGAAGCACAGGGAAAACAAGGAAGTGGGGAGAAAGTGCCGCAGTCTGGCTGGGCACAAAATAACCACCACACAGCCTTGTAGGTTCAAAACAGGAACTCCTTTATTCTCCACACTCCTGCGAGCGCCACGCACGTGGCCTTCTCCTGGAACACACCACACACACTGGAAATCCCTCCCCGGGGCTGCATGCACTCACTCACTCTCGGAACCCCCCGAGAACTCAATGGGAACTCCAAAGTAGCGGGCGTCCAATGCAGCAAGAGCCATCCTAATACCGGACAGTAAAGGTCTAATATACAATTGAATCAATCCAGCATCATCTTAAGGGCTCGCCTCTCAACCATTACTTCTGGCCAAAATGCCAGGGGCCATTCTGACTAAGCTGTGGCTCTCAGCAAGAAAGGAGGGGGTTGTCAGAGAAACAGGGGTTCCAGACTTCCCGTGTTGTCTCCATGTGTGGTTGAAAATAAACTGAGTTAGTCATAGGGATTAGAGACAGGGCAAAATCCTGCCCTTGAACTCAAGGAAGGAATTCAGAGAGACAAATTTGCACAGGAATTATTTGAGTTTTGTGCTTATTTTCTCCTAAATGAATCCTGGTTTTTAGTGTGGTAAATGGAGGGAAAAGTAGAGCCCTTGGCAGGCATGTGCAAGGGCCTGGGTTTGGTCCCAGCACTGCAAACAAACAAGCAGAAAACAAAAGGAAAGAAAAAAGCATACACAACCCGTCCATGTTATAGATACATAGATTCATATTTATGCACACATGTAAATTAATGCATGCATACACACTTCTAAGTATGCGGAATTCCGTATTATGTTAAAAAGCATTATGTTAAGAAGAATATTATGTTAAGAACTTTCCAAAATGTTTTCATGGAAAATTGATTTAAAATACTCAAAATTTGCTTGTGGTTGTATCCTATGATCCATCATCGATATCACTTTTTTTTTTTCATCACTAATGAATCATACTCAAATTCGTCACCAAACATCCTGCAACAAACATATCCTATATTTTGGAGGTAAAATAACACTACACAACTTACACAGAAGATCAACCACTTAGGGGGTGGGGGGGAACACATGGCAATTGGCACTGTGATGCTCTTGAAGGAAGTTATTCACTTTCTATGTTGTCGAAGTTTCAAAGCCAAGACCAGTCACTGCATCATTAGCAATCACAAAAAGACTCAGGGAGTCACATCGAGGATGTGGCAGGAATTTTAAGACTACAAAGGAAACATAAAGTGGGTCGTAGAAAGAATCCACATAGGCGGATTTCATGCAAGATCATGGCCTTATATTCTGACAATCAGCAAAGAGGAAAGAGGAGAAAAGCTGAATGGTGCTTCACTCATTTCAAACATTGTATCTTGCCTTTATTAAAGCATCACAACACAGGAGAGATGCTAGTGCAGCTGGCGAGCAGGTGCAGCCTCACAGATCTTTGTATTGTTGCACTTGCATCATCAGCAAAATGTTAGGAAAGTTACTGCCATGTTTCTCCATATCCTTTATTAAGCATTTATGGCTAATTTTAAAAGTATATAATATTCGTTTACCGTTTTCCTGCCAACGATATTAATATTACTTTATACATGAGAACAATGAGATACAAGTTTACAGCTACTTAGGATTTAATTGGACAGAATGAGAAAGAGCAGAACAGTCCTATTTCCTTAGCCAAGCAACAACAGCACAGCTCCAACAGAAGAGTCGTTGCATTTATAATTTGACCTGGTAACGTGCACATTATGCATCAAGTTTTTCTTCCTTTGAAGAACTAGTCACTCCAGTAGGTCGAAGTGTCGACCATGTATAGTAATTACCCCGTGATCCATGGCAGTGGCCAACTTGAAATTTTCTCCTTCATCATAATCACAGGCTACAGGCTGTCTACTAGACTTCCAGGAAGTGAGTCTATTGTCGCACTGCACAGTGACAGAGGTGTCAGTGCCATGTCTAGTAAAGTGTGGGTGGGACCAGAATCCTGATCTTTCTGTAATCATTCCTAAAAGAATATTTCACAAGAAATTTAGGTTAGTCCATTCTAGGTATATATAATAAAGATATAATTGCATTTTTCACAAGAGGTAGGATTTGCCCTGGAAAACTCTGCCAAGGTTTCTGCAGTCTGGATGTAAACCAAGAATCTGGCATATCCCCGTAGGGTAATATTCACCTTATAAAATAAAATTTATGTATTTACTTAATTATGCCATATGATGCCCTTCAAATTCATGGCCAAAGTTCAATTCAACTAAATTTCTTTGTGATGAGTGTACCTCTCAAACCGAATGAAATAATTTACTGATTTTCCAATCATAAATGAATCAAAAATCGATTAAATGTACATTGACCTCATGCCACTGAGAGTTAAGAGAGAGGCTGCAATAAAGCACTTCCAGACTTAATCGATATTTTTCTTCAATGATGCTTTAGAGAAGAAAGCATCAAGGCACAGCTTGATCAATAGGAAATGCACTTTCTGTTTGTAGAAGAGTGAGTGGTCATTTTTATTTTTACTGATATATATCTAATGGATGAGGTTAAAATATAAGGCAAAAAGTAAGTATACCATAGCATTTCTTTCCTTTAAAGTTCCGTATAACAGGCATTATTATTGTATTCGAGGTTTGTGATTATACTCAGAGGACGGTTTGTGGAGATGAATAACACTAGGGTTTTCTTACAAAAATAAAATACTATGTATATAAACATATATATGATATGTATATATATGGACTTATATAATATGTATGCATATATATGTATTGATTGTGTTAATAAAGAAAAGTCACAGAATAAATGATTTAATGCTGTTTTTGATATATATATATATATAAAGAAAAAATATATATTTTTTAATACATAATATATATATATATATATATATATATATATATATATATATATATATATATATATATANNNTATATATATATATATATATTCTTTTCTTTTTTCTCCCTTATATATCACAGAGTATTCCCTATGGTATGGCCAGGGTTTCTTGCTTCTTTACAGGTCCCATATGATTGGCTGCACTGGGGACATTCATTTAAAGTTAGGATTGAGAATGGCACCCTGTCTTGGACAGACACACCTATGTTCTGTGTCGTTTTCTCAACACTTTCTTCCTAGTTTGTCTCCCCCACACACTATTTCAGGGAGAGATGATGCTCCAGGTACAAATAAGCCCTGGAACAATCTGACAGGGCCTCGGAATTGAGGGTTGATTTCTAGGAGCATGACTTTTCCTCAGGGGAACTTCGCGGGGAGGCCTGGGCGCACTTGAACCCCAGGTATCAGCAGGCAGCAGGGGCACAGGCCTCTGGGGGCTTCTTAACTGGCTCAGTGAGGAAGGCGGCCTTCCCCGGGCTCTTTCAAATACTAAGAAACAAGGTCTGAAAGAAGAAGAAAACATCCCGTGGGTTCCTCCTCCCCTCCCACTTGTCCTGTCCCCAGGCCTGCTCTTCCCTGAGAAATGAAGAGCCAACGCGCCCCATGGCCGTCATCACTCAGGGGAGCACTGTAATGAGACGGGGAAGGACTCAGTTTTTCTTATGTGACCAAGATGAGAAGTTGAATTTCCAGGGAGGGGTCCTGAGGAAGGGTCAGGACATGGGGAATTGAGGAAACCGCCCAGAGCTGCCTGGAGATGTGGGGTCTACCTGTCAGCCCAAAGCTTAGGGAAAAAATCTTCAAGAAGTCATGATAGCCTACGTTGCACTTCACGGAAGGGTTTGCTTGCTGCCACCTCTAAAGGGACACCATATAGATGGAAAGAGCAGGAATGCTGGTGGAAATAAAAAGCTAGATTCAGAGCTCAATGGGGAACCTTGCTTTCTGAGTCCTTGAAGAAGAATCTGGAATGGCATGGACTCACCATAGCACATGCAAGTGACTAGCAAATTTCAATGAATTCCAAAAGCATGGAGTGTGTTGCAATTATATGCCATGGAGATGGCGCTGAATATTGGTGGTATAAAGAAAATAACATGCCAAGGTTGATATGCTATATTTAGTAAGATTTACTTATGCAAAAATCATTCAGATAAGAATATCTCTGTAGGTTTAATTAAGTCAATTTTTCACAATCTATAGCCAAAAGATAGTGAATTTTAAGACATATAAATGTGTATCAGTTATACACATTAATTTTTAGTGTGTTGATTCTAAAGACAACTATTTGTTTTACTAGTAGCTCATTTTTTACTTGTTTCAAATTATAGACTTTTCATAGAAATAACCTGTATAATCTATTTGTACATGTACATATAATATTTCCTTTCCCAAACTTTATGTTAATATATCACAGAGTATTTCCTATGGCATGACCAGGGTACATTTGAGATGTTTTTGTTGTTCTTTTAAATGTTTTCATGTCAATAGTTCAGTGTCTAAGTTGTTATGTGTGAATTGTCCACTGTTATTTTACCTTATTAAATGATAGCTGGTCTATTTGTACTATAGTAAAAACGTCTCCATTTAAGTTTTAAATTTCTCTCTTGTGCCCCTTCTAACCCCCCTTCTCCCTCTCTCTCTCACAGACACATAGGTATACACATGTGTGCCTCTATCCTAAAACAAACATTAGTCTTCTTAACAATGTCTGTACACTAACTCCCCCAGTTACTGATTTATAAAATGCAGAGGTTGAAATACCCTGGGGGTCTAAAGTGGGTGGGTCTGGTGGGAACTATAAATATTACTTAGCTATTAATACTCAAGTCTGTGGTTGAGAAAACTAACACAGAGTGGTAGAGCTACTTGCCTGGAGTTTCTTAATTAATAAATAATAGAATTTATGTGTGACACCAAAACGTAGACTTTGTACAAGTATATGCTTTGGACTACAGATAACTATCATTCAGAAACATGGATTCCAGAGGCTTTGGGTGAATTTCCCAAGAGCACACATCTCTTTACAAAAATGTGTACATGCTAAAAAATTATCAGGGAGCAAATAAAGTTTTGATTGATAAACTACTCCTTCAGTTAGAAAGAGTTCATTCTATTCCTGGTCCAAGCATGATATGTGCATGCAAGTGTCCATATGTATACAAAATGAAGTCACCCCTTTCCCTCTGCTCAATTTCCATGCTTGAAGGAAAACAGCAAGAGGAGGGAGAACTCTGAAGGAAACACATTATTCAGCTCCAGTAGGAACATGAAAATCATGCACATAATTATGTATTATTACATGTACATATATTATTACGCAATGCATTATATTATATTATCATAAAATGTGGTGCATATAATTTATATATTGTACATATTTGTGATATATATACAAATATATATACATACACATACATATATATTTTTTTTTCTTTTATAACTCAGAGATAGGTATTTAAGAACCCAAGACAGATTCAGATTTTGTGCCATCCCACAATATCAATGAGAAGTAAGTTAGAGGAATATGACATTTGGCATTTTAAAGACTGTAAATAAGACATCTTTTTTTAAAAAAAAAATAATTGGCCATTGAAGAAGCCTGAAGTTGTTTGATTTTGGCTTTTTCTCCTTACAGTGCTCTGAGCCCCAGTATGCTCTGCATGTTAAGTTGGTGAAGAATGAAGTTGGTACACCTCTGGTTTAGACCGAGGTCAGCAAACTGGCCCTCAGAGCCCACCCAGACTCCACCTCCTTTTGTATGGCAAGTTTCACTGGAACACAGCCAAGGGGCTTTGTTTACATATTGTCTATGCCTGCATTTGAGTAGCTGCAAGAGAGAGCACATGGCTCATAAAGTCATAAATATTTACTCTCTGGACCTTTCCACAAAATGTTTGCCAAGCCCTGGTTAGCCTGTCCCCACTGAAGAAATAGTCTCTTGTATCCTTTTTAAAGCCAAATGCTGGCCCAGTGGTGGGAAATGGCAGACACACAGAGTGCTATTCAATGGGTAGGTTATAGTGCTCCACTCCATATGCCAAAACCAACTTGTTAAATTTTATTTTGCCATCATGTATAACATTTTACTAATAGAACACTTCAGAAAGTACATGTTAAAAAATGACAGAAGATATATTTTACTTCTGTAGCTCTTCCAATTTTTAAGATGATAATATAGATTTTCAGATCTTTATCCATAACATATATATGCATACACCCACATACACACACGCACACACACACATATATGTACTATAGATGTATGTGATACATATGCATTTATATATATCCAGCTAAGATTTTCTAAGGGTGCTTTTGTTCTTCATCTCATCTAAGACACTTCATACATACTGAAAGATCGGGAAGTCTCAGTTCTGTACACAAAGTTCAGCTATTTTTGCCCCTGTCATGGGAACATTTTATTCTTAAAGAGACAAATATCTGCATTCCAAACTATAACTACCAGAAGGTTTTATATAATAAGATGTAGAAATAAAGAATTGCACTCTAAGCCAATTCAAACAAACAGGCAGGACAATCAATACACGTCCTGGCCGGCACAAGTCCAGTACTGCCATTTGAATTAAGATTTTCTTCATTTATTTCCTGACACAAAGTTTAGGAACAGAATTAACCAAATATTGCTAATGGAACATGAGCAGAAAATGAAATAGAACTTCCTATTCATCAGGACTCCTGTTTCTGTAACTCTCCTACGAGCAGTAGTAAATCAACATTACTTTTAAAAGGTAAGTGCAGTTTGGGGCAGAATAAATACTGCTGATATTCTTGAATTTGGGGACCAGCTAAAAAGGCCTTTAGGTTCCAAGTTTTATCATGAGCAATGATGGCAAAGATTTTTTGGTGGATGGTGTTCCAAAAGTTGTAATTTTTATTAACTATTATTTAAATAGCAGTAGTATCCAACTACATACACTAGTGAATCTTTTTCTAGCATAATAACAAAATAAGCGCATACTTTTAGCATGGCTAATGCAGTCAAATGTGCTAATTATTTTTCTTATAAGTGGGGAAAAATAACTTTGAATTGCTTCCTCCCATGCTTCTTTTCTCCATTTTCAGATGAGAATATAAATGGTGAAAATGAGTAGAGAAGCCGATAAGCAGGAGTCTTTACTACAGCAGTGTACCCCTGGGACATCGAGCTCTTCAGTGTCCCTGCAGGAACAGGGTCCTCTCAGCTCTGAAGAGTCACAGCAGAATCTGAATGATGCCTGCATTCTCCAGGACTGAGGAAAGGTGGGCTACTTCCCGATAAATGATCTCTGCAGTGAGGAGAAGAGGTACCCATTGTAAAACTTGAGCACTTTGGGAGGCAATGAAAGAGAAGGGTTTTTTTTTTCTGGATGACATCATGCCCTGTGGTTTGGCAGGGTAAGACTTGGGTATAGCTAAATTTTCGGTTTTGAGTCTTTGGTACGTTTATACAAAGCTAACTGAAGATCTCCAAATGTGATAGAGTCTCCCTCAGTTGTACAGATCAGCCCTATGCCTTGGAATATCTTCTCCAAACACAGCCAGGCCATGTCTGCTAATGTCAACAGGACCGACTTTGAAGCTGAGCAGTGTGAATGTCAGCAGGAAACAAGGGCTTGCTGATGACAGGACTTAAGGATGACTCTCGAGTTCAGTGTTTTCAAAGAAAAATCTCCTGATTATTTCTCAGGAGCCCATTTCCTTGCAGTTTTTACGACTCTGTAAACAGCAGCTTAATTCTAGTTCAGCTAGCAAAAATTTGGGATGAATTTTTATTCCCTTTTCCTCTCAAACCATAAATCCATAAATTAATTCATAAATTCATGCTGTTCACTTTCTTTCAAATTTTATCCAGACTCTTGCAGACTCTTGAGACTCTGACAACAGTCATCTTCATCTTCTCTGCAGAGGGACCCTGACAGCAGGCCCTGCCAGTACCTTTGCCCATCACACTCTCTCTTCATCCTGAGAGAGAAGTTAAAGAATTTCATCATGTTCCCTCCTTTCCAAAAGCCCTCCGCCATCTGCCCACAGTACTCAGTAAAGAGCAAAAGAACTATAAAATTGCATTGTTTAAATTAACAGATAAGCTGCATGAATTTATCACACACAACATGATTCAAATTTTATATGCATTGTTCATATAATTAGCTAATTCTAGCTAATTAGCAGACACATTACCTAACAGTTATTTTGAGGGTTGGAATTTTTATGTCTGCCCACTTAGCATTTTTCAAGAATATAATACATTGTTATCTGTAGTTGGCAGGATGTTGCCCAATAGATCTCTTCAACTGATTTCTTTTGTCTGATTGAAAGTCGTCTCCTTCCACCAACATCTTCCTCAACTCCCTCCCCACCCCAAACCCCTGATAACCACCAGTCTGTACTCTGCTTCTAGGGGCTCAAAACCAAAATCCTTTTAGTGGTGTAGGAGACAAGACAGGGCTCCTCTGTCTGTGCTCAGTTGTTTCTGATGGCATTCCTCATCCAGGACTGTGCTATAGCTACAGTGGAACAGCCTCTGCAAACTCTGACCACGCCAGGCACGCCTTCTGGGGACATTGGCACTTGTTGGCCCCACTGATCAGAGTGCCCCCTCCCTGTGCCACCTTCCACACACAGACTCCATTCCACAGTCCCTCACCTTCTTCAAAGCTGTGCTTGGTCACCCTGTACTCAGGACTCCTCCAGAGAAACAGAAACAATAGGATATTATGTTTAAAGGCTTTTTCAAGGAATTACATGCATGGTTGTGAGAATTCTTAGTCCCATAGATCAGGAAGGCAGGCTGGGATTCCTGTGAGCCCCAGGGAAGCCTCAACTCTGCTTTTCAGACTCTCACCTGACTGAACTGGAACCACCTACACTGGCTATGATCCTCTCCCTCAAAATACACTGAGCGTTCACCTTAATCATGTGTACAGAACACCATCCTGGTACACCTGAATCAGTGATCTGCAGCCCAGCCAAGGTGACCTGTGGACAGGCTCCTCAACCTCCTTCTCAGAACAGCCTCCTGCCTTCCACATAGAACTTCAGGAGCCCCTCCTACACCACACCTGGCTCCCCAGCCCAGGTGCTGTATCACCCCCACAGCATTTCCTGCTCCACCCACCTGTGAATGCTCCAGTATCAGTCAGTTGTGTCTCCCCCAGGGTGCCAGAAAGCCAGCCAGCATGTGTGGCTGCTCAGCATAGCCACACCTATGCCACATACCCAGAATAGGAAGAGAAAAAAAAATGGGCCAAGCCTTTGTACATAGAATACTTTTTATATTTCCCAGAATAATTAGAGAAAATTTTGCCATTAATCTAATCCAAGAAATGTCAAACATATAGAAAAGTCAAAAGAATAGCAAAATAAACATTCTTACCCTTCACATATTTATCTGTTTGAAAATGTTTGAAATATAATAATTCCCTAATAAATATTTCAGCACACATGTCCAAAGAACATTTGCCAAAACAATCACATACTATTATTTCATCTAAATATTAATTTTATACCATTTAATACATATACCATATTCAAGTTTTAACAGTTGTTTATCTTTCACAGTATACTTCAATACCAAATTTTTCTTCATAAAAGTTTTGGAGGGTTACTAGAGATTGAACCCTAGGGTGCTTTACCACTGAGCCACATCCACAGCCCTTTTTATTTATGTATTTTTATTTTGAGACAGAATCTTTTGAAGTTACTTAGGGCCTGGCTAAATTGCTAAGGCTGGCCTTGAACTTGCAATCCTCCTGCCACAGCCTTCTAGAGTCACTGGAGTCACTGGGATTACAGCCATGCACCAGGGCTCCTGGCTCTTTTTAAAACCAGTATTTTATAAAATCACACTCACTGCACATAGTTGTCATGTCTCCTCACTCTTGAATCTAGACCAATGGTCCCACTTTGTTACTTAGAAGATAGAGTGTCTTATAGAATAAATTTATTATGTGTTAAGATGAAACCATGATATATTTAAACTTTGTTTCTATCACCTACATCTCCCATAAACTTGGATAAAGTTTAGATTTTTGGAAAGAATACTTACCATGTCATTTTTTATCCCTCACTTTGCAGTGTATCAAGCAGGAGGCCCTAGATTCAATCCTCAGTATCCAAAAAAAAAAAAAAAAAAAAGCAAAAAGGTGCAAAGGAAATGATTCTGGATATTCAAAGCAGTATATTCCTTCTTTTGACCAAGAAAACTTTGAGAATGAAAATTCTAAAGGGGATAGTGGTAGTCCACAACTTATGTAAACATTGTCTTTTTTAAAAAATTGCCGCAGTCTGGCTGCAGCAAAATAACCGGGAGGTGACGAGCAACTTGCGTAGATTGATACAGCAGGAGTGGGAGCCGTTTATTGTAGGACCGGAGGGGTATATGTACATCACACCCAGCTTATCTTAATTAACATAAACTAGATATAGCAGTCAACCAATAAGGAATCTCCACACTTAATGGCTCGCTGGCGTTACTTCACAAACCATTCCCTCTGCAAAATGCCAGGAGCCATCTTGACTTGTTACAGACTCTAACAAAGCAGACTTGTTGTCTTCCTCCTAAATGCCGTTCCAGTGTTAGAGGCCGAGGCACACACAAAGCCCTGGCTGCCTGAGCAGTGTAGGGGAAGCTGGCTTGTTTCTCTTTTTTCCTAGTTAAAGAGAGGACCAAATTGACAGCATCCCTTCTAACACCCCAGCCACCCAGCCCAGTGCACCTCCTGGGACTCCTCTGCTTTTCAGAATTGCTGAATCTGCCACATGTGTTGATCTCGGAGCTCCTCACCTAGCCCTGGTAATTATTTTTGTGTCCAAATAGGAAGACAGTCCTTTTGAAATCCAGTAGGGTTTTTAAGTATGGAGTTACTGACAGTACTGTCAAGTCTAAGAAGCCTGAAGGTTTGTAAGTGTGCGTGAGTGTGTGTTGGGGGAGACTAGAGCTTGTGGACTTTGTTGTTTAAGTTTCTGACACTCTAGATGATTATAGAGTGCCCAGAAATGAAGGCAAAACATTCAGCAAAATGATCATGGTGGAAGGCGGTGACTGACATGGGGGATATTTTTGGGTAACAAAAAAATTCTGAGGTTTTTGGCAGGATGTGAAAGAGGTAGCCTACAGGGCTAGCACAGGACTCCAGACACTCTGGCAAACTCTACTTCTCTTCCTTTAAAGCCACAGCCTGGGAGCACCCAAATCTCCTGCTTTCCTTTTAATGGTTTAAACAGGGTAGATACTGAACAAGTACTTGGGTAACTAAGGCTAGTGCTTGGGTGGATGTAAGTGATTTTCAGTCTTGACTACCTGGTGTAATGAACCTCATACCTAATTTTTCTCCATTAAGAATCTTGCTTTGGGGCTGGCTATTGTCAGTTATGGCAGAGAGGTTAAAATTCTGTGGTTAGCTTGAAACTTAAATATAATTTTCTGTTACCAAGATATTTTTCTACTGGAAAGTTAACTAACTTCTCCAAAACACTAACAATTTGGGTTTTTAAAATATACTTTAAAATATTTGATATACAATAGGATAGATATGTATGTTTTCAGTTTTTTATATAAATAATTAGTGAACTGTGGACACATGGCCAAATTTGTATACTATACATATTTCTATTGTGATAGCATAGTTTATTGATATATACATTTAATTTTCTTATCTTTCAAGTAATGTCACTCATATTAACATTAAATAAAATACAATGAAGATACTTAAATAAAAATTTTAAAAAACTAAGCTAAAATTGTGGGGAAAAATAAAGAAATGGGACAGAAATTTAACTCTAAAATTTAAAAATCTAAGTCTTATTTACTACAAATTGAAAAAAAAAAGAATAAAAGAAAATTGGCTCTTTTTTCCTGGAAACTGGAATTTATAATCAAAGAATATGGTAATTCATATACCAGAAACTTTTTTAGAAATTCTGAGATAGAGCCATGTAATCTTATGATAAATGCCAAATTGTGAAATGCATTAAGATTTATAAACTCATCCACTCAATAAATATTTGTTATACACCTGTCAATGCATAAAACAGTGGTAATGCTCCTGCAGGTACATAACACACACACACACACACACACACACACTAACTATCCAGTGGATGTTCAGGCCCCAAACGTATGATTTGTATGATAAACTATATTAAATATTTTAATCCATTAAAATTAGATATTGAGTGCTTTATAGGAAAATAAGTTATTTTCTGCGACACACCATTAGAATTTTGAAACAAAAAGAAAAAGAAAGTTGAAATACAAGAATGAGGCTGAAAACTCCTCCCTCTGTCCCTTGGGCCATTGGCCTGCAGAGCTTGCAGAGCTGCATGAAGCCTCTCTGGAGACCCTGGGCACTGCACCAGCAGCGCTAATGTGTTCTACAAAGTAGACAACATGAAACGACCTTGCTTCTTCCCACACATTTATACTGTGTGTTTAGGCTCTGCCTAGACCTTTCACAATTTGACAAGTAACCAGATATTATAATATATATAAAAGCCTAATACCAAAAATGCAAGGAAAAAGGAAATGTCTAGGAAGTTACCTTGTCCCAGGGTTCTGAAACACCAGTGCAAGGCACCACCAACAGGTGGGGTCCTGCCCAAGAAGCAGCAGGAGTTGGAGGCCCTTTCATCCTGGTCCTCCAGATCCTCTCCTGCCCTTCATGGAGGCTTTGGGCAGCTCTGTCTGGGGAAACTCCTTAGACCCTCAGCTGAGCCAGATGAACCAAAGAAACCAAAAGAACAGGAGGTCCAGCGGAGCCAGAAAAACTAAAGAAATGAAGGGTCCAATAAACCTTGGAAAATAAAACTGTAAATGGAATAATAGTCTACCAAAGTAGGCCAGGACTTGTGTGCTAACCCTACACAGGGAGACTGCTGGCTAAATCAAAACATGTAATAAGGATCCTGGGTATTCTGAAATGTCCAGGATCAACAAAAACAATCACCCGTTGTTGCAAGAGCCGGAAAACTCACGGCTTAAAATAGAAGAGCATTAACTTTTGCCAACACAGAGGTGGATCAGATGTTAGAATTGTTACAGACCTCAATGAATCCATCCAAAAAATGCATGAACAAGCAATTAATATTTTCTTGAAACAAATGACATATAGGAAAATCTGACCAAATAAATAAAATTTATACAAAAAATGAAATGATAATTGTAGAATGGAAAATACAACAACACTAAACTCTGGGAGCTTGGAAGTTGAGAAGGGATGGTGGGGTACAGTCAGTGAACTAGAGGACTTGGGGGGGGCACATGAACCCTCAATAGAATTTGCCCCATCTGAAAAACAGAGACAAAATATTCAGAGCAAAAGAAACAATAATAAAAGATGCACCATGGATACCATTATAATTTCAGTGGAAGTGTAAATGAATGTAGGGCTGGGAGGGTATTCAAGAAATGAAGAAGAGACAATCAAACAGATTTGCTAAATGATATAAATCTACAGAATGGGGAAACTGAGGGACCACAAAAAGAATAAAACTAAACATATCCATGCCAAGAAAATGCTAACTAAACACGTGAAAGCTAAAGTACATATGTACATGAATTTATATATCTTAATATAAAATATAAACATAAATCAATAGATATAGATAATTCAAGTAACAGCAGATACATTATCTGAAGCCATAGAGTACAAACAGTTGCGGTACAATACCCTGATGTTAAATCAACGATATTTTTTTTTCAGAGTAACTAATATATTTGGGGAAGTGCTTGGAAATTTGAGCATGAACTGATTATTGGAGAAGGTTAGGGAATTATTGTTGACTTCACCAACCATGCAAATGGCATTTGGCTATGAGACATAGTAGCCTTCCATATAGGATAAGAAAGTTGAGTTAGGCTCTTATAGATGAGATGACCTGGTAATTCTGGTTATTTTCATCTAGTTGTATTTATACACACATGTTTACAGAAAATACACACAGGTTAAAAATGTTAATAGGCATTAGATTTAGGTGGTAGCTATCTGGGTATTCACTATATTATTATTTAAGTTCTTCTGCAGTTTTGAAATTTATTCTTAAAGAAATTAGAATAAAACTAAAGAGGAAAAGGTTTGAAAATGCCTTCTTCAATTAAAAAAAGTAACATACAACAATATCCTAGTTAATGTTAAAGATAAATCAATTTGGAACTATGGTTTATTTCAAAGCCATCATCCTTTTGAAATTTCCATTTTGTTTATGGTTCTATACACATAAACATTAATACATTAAAACACAATACATTAATACAGGGCTGCACTTAAATAATTTAGCTAAAAGAATACACTTGGATAGACAGTAGATATGTTAAAAATTATTGGAAATTATTTGCATGATTTCATATGTTCATTTATAATCACTATTGATCTCAAAAAATTATTTTCTGAATAAACTGATTGCTATGATGCTTTTACCTCATATTCATGACATACTCATACCAACAAAAAAGGTTAGAACTTACAAAATAAAAATGTAACAAAAATCAGAGCAAAACATGTTCAACAACTGAACAGCAGAAATTGTTCCAGAAACTAGTGGGGCTCTAATTTATCCAGACTTTGTTTTGTATGGGGGATTAATACAATTTTAATGGGGTTGGGGGAAGTGATGTTAGTTGCAAGAAAAATAGTAAAACTGAGTTTAGGAGAAAATGGGGCTCTGTGGAATTGCTGAAGATTTTCTTTTCAAGAATTCAGAGAGGTGACATTTTCCTTGAAGCTATTTCATGAAATTCATTGCCGGTTGAACATATTAATTAACTTGCATATTCTGAAGCAAATTCATATGTGTAAAAAGTTATGGAGTAATTGACCTTAAGAAATGACTTAATTTCTAAATGCAACACTGTGTTTGGGAGGCGGAGCCGTTTTCCGGGCTGGGTGCACAGGGGGAAGAGATTTTCAGCCTCTCGGGATCAATAATAGTGCATTAGAGGGAAACAAAAGAGTGGCCACTCAGCCGCGGAGCAGGGACACTTCCTCAGGTGGAGAGCCAGCTTCAATGGCCATCGCAAAGCAGTTTCCCAAGCCGTCCGTCCCTGCACTGCCCTGGGTCTCACAGTGATTGAACTCCAACCACTTACTTCACTTCTCTCTAAACCCTCCACAATAATCAGGAGCAGCAAAACCACACCAACAGAGGGAGGCAAAAACAAAAAATGAAAACTTCAGTTAAATCACCATAATCCTTTCTTAATCTCCACCCCTAAAGTAGGGCTAGAAATGCATGAGCTCCTGCATTGAAAACTAGCAGCCAGTGGGTCAAAAGACCTTTTTTTTTTTTTCCTGTTTAATTTTGAATGGACACCTGAAACCTCTGGAATTGAGTGCCTGGTAGATTATACAAAGATAAATGTACTCTAGCTTGTATCAGACAGATCTTGCACTTTACCCACAAAAATTTCCTTAAACATTACTGAAAACTATAGTGCAGTCAGGATATGGGCACTCCAAGAACATATTCTCAGGGATTTAGGGAGATTCTAATTTCATTGAAAGTGCCTACATAAAAGGACACTCTGTGATGTCTATTAATCTTGGATGCTCAGCCACAAAATAGTTAGTGGATCTTAGGAATATTGAGATTCAGTTATCTACAGTCATATTTTCATTTCATGGATCTGGAAAAATTTTCAAAATAGTGTAAAGATATATAAATGGCTTTTTTAGTTTTATAGTCATAATTCTCATAAATTAATTGATATGTATCTAAAATGAAGAAATAGTGATAAAACACGCAAAGTTAAACTCATTGTGCCATAAACTCTTTAATATTTAACTGGAGTTTCTTCCTCTTTTAAAGACAGTTGGCTAATGTGATTGCCCTGATTTAGAATTGCTTACTCAACTGAACCATGATTTGTATGTCAGCTGCCACATGGCAGGTGAACTCTGTCTTCCCTTCCTTTGGATAATGCAGATGGTACCTTCCTTATTTTAAAATAAAGTAGCACTGGACATTCCTTATCTGCCCATTACAGTCTTGGAAACACATATATAATTCTGGTTGAGTTGAAGAATTTCACAAGCAGTGGTGAAATAGGAGTTTATTATAACTGGATATATTATAACTACCTTATTTAAAATGTGAAACTTGTATTTAAGAATTATTATGCACAGTGGCAACATATTAAGACTGACTTTATTAGCTCATGGATTGCTGTGTACGATGACTTGTATAAAAAGTTGAATTTTCTCTGTTTCTCATTGTTTCCACCTTGCAGTAATGCGAGCTGTAGCAAATCACATTTAACAGTCTCTGGGTCTCTGAAGCTCAGTCTTTTCATTACCTTGGAAACACATTTTAAAAACTGGTGCATTTTGCCAAGGATCAAATGTCAGCATTTTAAGTAGCTTAAGAAAGTTAGCCACTAATATGTATAAATCTCGGTTCATTTGATTATATGAATGGCTTTGCTTAAAGAATGGATATTTAGTTAACAATTGATTTCATCTTTTGGAATGTGATAAGGAAAGAAAAAATATAATTAAAAAGCAAAGTAAAAATATAGGGGTCATATAGAGTTCCATAAATTAAAAACAATCCCAGTTATTTGGAAGATTAATTATCTGAACCATAGGAGTATTTGCCTTCCATTTTTTACAAGGAAACTGGACTTAAGATGTTCATTTTGGCCTGATGTACTTTATAAGAGAAGAGTAAGTTTTCCAGCACTTCTTAGTTCTCAGTGGTGTCAGTTTTGATGGAATGCAAGTTAGCAGTGGACGGGTGCAGTGGCCTGGAGAGTCGTGTTTAAGCACACCAAAATCACATACTGAGGTAATAGAACCTTAAGGAAAGGTGGTTTTAATAAAGAATTCTTTTTATACTGGTCGCATTTGTTTAGATTTATATTCTGTAGACTCTGATGACAACTCAATAATGATTGCTCCAGACCTTGGTATTAATAAGATTTAATATACTAAAGTTTCCAGAAATGTGTTTTTTGAAATATTATGAGTCAGGAAATATTCCTCTGAAGCTGAATCTCATCAACAGATTTTATGAGTTTGAATTCAAAGAATTATATATAGTCTCTAAGAAAAAAAATGACCCCAAAGCAAGCAAATTAGTTAACTAGTTCTTATGCATGACAGATATGTTAGCTAGAATGCAATACATCTTCTTGGGCCTTTTGAAGTTCACAATTTTGGAGTTAAAAGTAGAACAGAATCCATTTTGTTTGCAGATGTATTGCATTGTAATTGCCAAAAGTACTGGGACAAAATATTAGTCCTTTAAAAAATACATTATAGATTTAATTTTTTTAAGAAGGTCCATTCAATGAAGGTGAAAAATTATAAATTGGGATCATAATCTACTCAGTACATATACAATAACTTATTTTAACAATGGGAACAAATTTCCTATATATTCAAATCCTGTTAGGATGTTTTCACGATAATAGCCTAATGTTGATATGAATATTTTATGATCAAAAAAGAAAATAAAGAATAAACATATTTCAAAAAATATCTTATGTATGTGCTTATTTTTTTCCTCCAAGGTAGTGTACTACTTCTATATTTTAATCTCAGTGTTGTTTTCTAAATTTAAGAGAATTTATTTTATATTATTAAGCATCAAAAATCCTGAGTAAGAATGGAAGGAAATGCTTTTTACATGATGATTATTTTAAATAAAATTTTTTTATAAATTTCTGAAATACTTCTATGAAAACTTAAAAGTCTATATAAAAGCATAATGATAGTATGTTTATGAATGTTTGCATGGGAAAATTGCAATATTCAATCACACTATCATCCCCCACCCTTTTTTTTTCCCTAAATGGAACATCCAAATGCAAATTTAAAATAAATTAAGTAAAAACACAAAACAAAAATCATACAATGAATTCAATCTTTTAAAAAAATATTCCCATCTTTCTTATTATAAATGCATTATTCTTTTCTATGTTTGCATACTCTGCTTGAAATTATAATAGTGCTTCAGGCAACTCTTTGAAATTTGATCACTTGATAAATCACATCACAAAAATCCCTTTATTTTTTAATACAAATGATTTATCTACTGATCAGCTTTAATTTGTAATGATGCTTGAGAAATAAATAGGATCAAATGTCATTCTAGATCCCATGTTCAACAATAGTCAATTTGATGAAGACATCCATATAATCAGCTGTTTAATATTAATCAGCCACAAGTAATTTACTGAACCTCCTCTCCAAATCTCTATTTGGCTGAATTATCAATATTGTCATTGCTAAAAGCAAAACTATATCTTTGTAATTCATAAATATGTGAACTTGAATCAATAAAAATGGGTGGAAATGTAGAGAGTAGGATGATTTTTAGTGAAACTCGATGTTAACATTTTTAACACATATATTAATATCTCTTAAATAGGCAAAATGTTAAGTCCATAAAAGAGATTTTTCTCTTAAAATAACAATAATAACAACAAAATCCTTGCTAGAAAACTTGCTGTGTGATTTCTCACTGAAGACTGTGGTTGACATATTAATATTTTCTACCTTTCAAATTCCTTTAGTTTATATAAGAATAGAGAATTTCAGAAACTATGAATGTCAATATAATAGGGATGTGTATTTCAGAAAGTATTATGCTTTGCCAAGGGAACTGCTGCAGAGCAGTTCCAAGTAGCCATATAACTCACAAGCCAGATTCCTCTAAGGAAATGCTTCTGGAAAAGTTTTATTCTAATTGATGTACTCTGATGTTATGAGCAGAATTTTCCAACTGAAAAATGTCTTTTATGGATTGTAGTCAGCCAAATGATCTGCCTGTTGTTGACCACGCACTTAAGATGCCTAGATCTGGGAATTATTAACTATTGATCTCTTTTCTTGTGAGTATTGAACTTAACACTCTCGTGTTCTCACATCTTCTCAATCATTCTGGTGTGTGTGTGTGTGTGTGTGTGTGTGTGTGTGTGTGTGGAAATTCCCAGGGGCTTTCCAACAATTTCCCTCTGAACTTTCTCCGCATTGTCTCATCTGTCATAAACTCTTTAGACAGATAATCAACCAGAATCTCAGCTTGATTATATGACTTCTGATCAAAATGCTTCAGCACATGAAAATGCTTCTGTAGCATTTCCACATCATTATAAACAATATTTCTTAGCTAAATATTTACATTTATGATTGCATTACTGTGTTCCCTTTTACTGTACTATACCCTGTCCTACTTTATACACATGCCACCTTGCCAGGCACCACACACAACTGTGCGCATCTATGGGCAGAGAGAAGGGGTATCTGGGTCAGCTTCTCCTTTTTCCCTTCTACAACTTGCAGCAGGGCAGGAAGTATGTCAAATGCCCACTTCTGCTCTGTTATATTTGAATCACAATGGACTGGGCTAGCTGTCAAGAAACAGACTATCTAGTGTAGTTGTGTTCAGTTTTACAAATTTATTAACAATGATGTACAAACTATCATGGACTTACATGAAAATTTATGCATTTTGAAATCCGGTTATTTCAAACTTTTAAAATATTCCATCTTTATACAGAGGTAGTGTTCTTCCTTATATAATAATTCCTACATATAAATATATGTTAGCAGTCTGGAGCAAAAATATCTCTGGGTGATTAAGAAATTGAAGAATTTTTATATAAAAAATTTATCATTTGTGAAATATTTCTGGAAAAGGATATTTTATGTGCAAAGCCTAGGTTTCTGCTTCCTTAGATTCATCATGTGGAATGTAGACAGCCGGGAGGATTCCAATGAATCCTCCCCCCAGCTTTCACTCACAAGAGTGCCTTTTTCTAGAAATAGGTATTTAGTGTTTGTAACCTTGGGACTGCAGGCTGTCCTCTCATTCGTGCTTGTTAGTTTACATGTTTCCAATTTTCAGACTTAGGAAATGCTTACTGACTGTCCTCCATTAGGAATACAATAGGGGTGATGTGCTTCCTGATGGAATACGTGTCTTTTCCAACATCTCATATCTAACCTCTCACCATGGCCTTCATTTGGAAGAAATACAAGGTCAGGGAGACACACTCACCAACACCATAAGAATGCACTCTCTAAAATCCAGATCATGGGTAAATTAATGAAAAAGTTCTTGAATTCTTCAACAAATAAGAGTGGTGGGAAGATCAAATCTAGAAATGAAATGATACTCAAAAACATGTTAATTGCAGTGCATGAACTTTAGTTTGTGTTTCTGAAAATGATCATATAGGGAAATTCTTCTTCTGGAAAGAAGAAGTAATAGATTGTACTTTCCTCTACTCCTCCTGCTTGCTACATAAGACACAAATATTATCACACACACACTATGTGTCGGGGGGGGGGGGGGAAGGAAAAAGAGACAAAAACAGAGAAACCATTAGAGAAGGTGCACCATCTAAAGACTGCAGACCTCAGGAATAACACAGTGGAGAGCTTGCTGGGTTTTCTTTTTGCCTCTTATAGCCTATGCTTAGTGTTGAGAAGGCTAACCACCTTCAAATAGCAAGGGCTTTAGAATAGCAGTGGTCAGCTGCATAAGCATGAAACTGCCAGAAAATGTTTGCTCTAATGGATCAAAATACAACAAAAAGGTGCTATCTCTCTACCCTTACCAATGCCAGCAAAGACTGAAACATTGATTTCCACAGTGAGACAATAACAGGCAACCGAACATCTCCACCAGAGTGGCATGAGGAAGACCAAGGGGAGAACAGGGATTCTCCTTGTTGCAAGCCAGCTGCAATACAGTCTCTCAAAGGGTGTCCATGGAATGCAAGTAAGGAAAATAGACTTCCAACACCACCTGGCATTAGCAAGTCAAACACTCCTCATCATGCAAAATGGCATCAATGTAGGATCAGTGAAAAAACAGAACTTTGATCATTTTCCAGTAGCTTCCACTGGGTAACTTCCACTGTGACTGTGATGTCAACTGAGCAGCTCAAAGCCCCAACTTGTCCAATAATAGTGAGGTACATCACCCACTGCAGGTCAATAGAGGCCGCATGGAAAAACTACCTGACAATAAGAAAGCTGTACTTTCTCAAACTGGTCCCCTAACTAAGCAGTGGCATGAAAATGTGGCCAAACATAAAGTTTAGAAAAAAAACTAGAGTATCGAAGGATGATATGAAAATGTACATGTTTCCATGGAGTATCACTTCTCATGTGAAGAACCAGAAAGACCAAAAATTGAACAAATATGACTATTAATAAATATTAATTTCAAGAAGATAAAAATGCTATGATTATGTGATAAGATTTTAAAGCAATAATAATAAAATTATTTTACAGGCAGACAAACATTTTAAAAACTACAAAGAATTTCAAGGGAGAAAACTGAAGATCTCAACATAAAATAGAAGATATTAAAAAAAAGTGAAAATTTTACAACTGAAAAATACAATACTGGAATAAAAATCTCAGTATATAATTTTAACAGAATAATGAAGAAGACACAGGGAAGTATCAGTGAACTAGAATGTAGATCAAGATAAACCATCAAATATGAAAACAGAAAGAAAAATGAACTGAAATACGGAGCAGAGACTCAGGGATCTCTGGCAATAAAACAAAGGAGCTGACATTCATGTCATCAGTGTCCTGAAAGGAGAGGAGACAGAGGAGGAGGCTGAGAAGGAACTGAAAGAAAAAAATTTAATTCATGACTCCCAAAATTCTTAAAAGACATAAACCTACTTATTTAAGGAACTGAACAAAACCACACACACACACACACACACACACACACACACACACACACAAAGACATACTAAAATCTAATTTCTAAAAACAAATACAGAGAAAAAAAAAATCTCGCAAGTAGTCAGAGACAAAAATGACACCATGTTTGTAAGGGGGAAGCAATTTGAATGGCAGCAGATTTCTCATTAGACACCTGGGAGCAGAGAAGAAAGGGCATGGTGTTTTCAATTATTTAAAAGAAAGTAACGTCAACCCAGAGCCCTCTACCTAGAAACATGCACACACACGCACACACACACACACACACACACACACATTGGGAATGAATGATAAATCACAATACTCTCATGTGAAAGGAAACTAAGAGAATTTGCTTCCATTATATTTCCCTTTAAGGAGGAGCCAAAGAATATCCCAAGCAGAATGGAAGAAGCATCAGGACATCAAGTAAGAAAAAAAAGGCACAAATATGATAAATACAACATGATTTCATTTTCTTCTTGTGTTTTCTAAATTGTATTTTATAGTTAAAGCAAAAGTGACAACTTCATGTGATATAATTCTAAAAGTATCCTGACGAATTATTTAACTCAAATGTATTATCACCAAGTTGGGTAATGGGACGTAAAGGTACTCTTTGTTTGAGCAGAAAAATTATCTCAACTGGACAGCATGAATACCTGTGAAGAGATACACACAAAAAGAGCACAGATTAACTAACCAAAATGGAATTCTAAATGAATGCTCAAGTAACTTAAATAAATAAGAAAACAGACAAAGGAAGTGAAGAATAGAGGTGATAAATGGAACCAAAATAAAAGAGCAAGTTTTATGTCAGACATATCAATAATTACATTAAATATAAATGGTATAAATAAACCAATTTAAAAGAAACAAAGACCAGTAGTATTTATATGTGTGTAGCTCAATTTATTCTATGTAAATGAATCTCATTTTGAATTTAATAATAACATATACATGCTGAACTTAATAATGTAGAAGATATATCATGAAAAGTTTAATAAAAATATATCAGAAATTATTATCTTAATATCATATATATGGACCTCAGAGTAAAAAGAACAATGTCAGAGATAGAAATTGCTATTAAATAATGATAAATCAGTCAATCAAGAAGACATTGCAATCCTGAATGTGCTGAGAAAGCAGAGCAGGGATAGTGAATTACAAAAAATTTCATTTGTAATGAAATTTGTTTGTCAAAACATTAAAAATATGATACAGTAGCATATGTACTTTCAGAATGCATTAAAATATTTTCTTTTTAATGACCATAGAAGTTACACTTTCTTTTTAAGTGAAGTCCCTATGGGAATACTTTTTTTTTGGTGTGGGGGCACAGGGGATTAAACTCAGGAACACTTGACCACTGAGCCACACATCCCCCACCCTATTTTGTATTTTATTTAGAGAAAGGGTCTTACCGAGTTCCTTAGTACCTCTCTTTTGCTGAAGCTGGCTTTGAACTCACTCTCCTCCTGCCTCAACCTCCCGAGTCACATGGATTACAGGTGTGTTCCTGAGTAGGAATATTAAACTTCTAGGTGATATGTAATTAACCTCCTTCCACATAATGTTCAGAAAGTTGCTGTGGACCTGGATCACTGAGATGAGGGTTGTCCCCACACAGTCTGATGGTATAGCCAAGAGAGGCAGATCACATCTAGGATCAGAAAAGCCAGTTCCCTGGGACAATGGAGACATTAAGACTGCAATCACAGTGGTAGTTCAAAGTGGGTTAATTATGAAAGTAGTATGATGTAGTAAAACAGTTGTAAATTTTAATTTATACATCGGTGGCAATTATAATGTATGTTTTATGTAACTTATCGGATACATGTGTTGGTGTTTTAGTGTCAGTTATGAGCATTGTCAATTCTGCTGAGTTATCCATTACCTTCACTTACTCTCTTTTCAATTAGAGATTAAAAACAATATTTATTTTTTTTTTCATTGCACCTATCCACTTATAGTGGCCCTCTGTGGACTGCCTGTTATTGGATGATGCTTAACTAAAGAAAAATTTATTAATAATGTTTAACTGAATTTCAGGATAATGGTAAGAAATGGGGAAAAATGTCTAGAGGTTACCTTTGAACACGAATATAATAAGGTTAAAGTTAGTGGTGCTTCTTAAAGAAGAACTAAGAAATAGTAAGAGTCTTGAAACTATGCCTCCATCAAAGCACTGAAACAAGAAAGAAGACAACATCCACAATTTTATTCAGCACATTAGCATTTAGGGTATGAGACAGAGGAATAGAAATGCAGATAAAAATCCAAGGGGATATTTGATGCATAGTATCTAACTTAGTCAAAGGGCAGCATGACTGAAAGTAGTCTGGTTTGCCTAATTGTTCCAACATTGACAATACCAAGTAGCAAGAAAAACTGGCTAACTAATGGGGTTACATATTGTATAGCACGCTCCTGGATGCTTGTGGTGGATGGGATTCTAAAGATGTACTCTGTAATTACCATCTTCAGATTATGTAATAAAACACTAATCTTGGTGCTTCTGTGAAAGGGCAGATGTGATTATGTTTGCTAACAAAAGTAAGGGTCTATCTGAGGCTCTCTATAGGATCCTGTCTATTCACAGGAGTCCTTTCCAAACAAAGACACTCTTCTCCTACTTGGAGTGAGAAAATGTGAAGGCACAGAAAGGCCAAGCAGAGCTGAGGCAAAGGGAGCTCAGAGAGATTGGAGGCCTGAGGTTTCACTCTCGCTTGCTGACACAGACCCTGGGGAAGGAGGCACTGAACCACAGAGGAGGAGCCGCCACCCAGCCTTGGCTCACAGTCAGCCACCTCAGTCCTGCTGCCCTTGGATCTGAAATCTGGCAATAACTCCAGTGAGTTTGAAAGCAGCTCTGGAAAGCCCGGAGCCACATTCACACCTGGACTTTCCCTTCTGAAACCAACCCACTCCGTGGAGGTTTCTGACATGAGTAGCCAGGGATGCTTCTGCGACTCTCAACAAACCAGCAGCAGGGTGTGAATGGAGGATATTGGGCACTTCAAAGTAGACTTGCTGAACAGTAGACTGAAACTCATGCAGTCCTGAGTAGCAACACAGGACAGGGTGGGAGGCAGCTGGGTTTGCTATGCTTGGATCAGAAATATCCTCCAAAGGACCAAGGGTTAAAGACTTAGTCTGAAGGTTGGCCCTATTGAGAAGTGGGGGAAAGGTGAAGAGGGGGATCCTAGTGGGAGGTCTTCTGGTCATTGGGGGTGTGCCCTGGGAAGGGTTTGTGGGCCCCTAGTCCCTTTGCCTCTCTCCTCTTGACTCCCAGCCAAGAGGTGAATAGCTTTGCTCCTCCAAGCACTGCCCCCTAGAGGCCCAAAGAAACAGGACTAATGGACAAGGACTGAAGTCTCTCACACTGTGGGACAAAATAGAACTTCCTTCCTGATAGGCCAATTATATCAATATTCATTGCAGTAATGGGAAGCTGACTAACACATCGGTCATTAGAGTTAATTTCCATCCTTTTCCTGTGACTCATTGAAAGTTTGAATCTTCACCAATCAGTCACTAGTGTGTGCAACAATTCTTAATGTGGACAATCAACACCATAGATTGGCACAAGATCCTAAGAGCTCTGAAATCAAACAAATCTAAATCTTTCCCTGTTCCTATTCAGATTTAAATGTATTTGGTTCCATACTGTTTTCAAGTGGCTTAAAACCTATTCTTAGTTTGTATCTCCTTTATCTAACAAATCAGAAAATTGATTTTAAACCAAAACTTTTAAAGTTTTTGAATTCTGTTTTTATATAGATATTAACGATGCATTCAATCTCAGTGTGTGTTTTAAGATTTATTTTAACTACTTATTAGTAAATGCTGTGTTTTCAAGTCAAATACTCAAGTCAGTACCTTTTTGGGACACAATCAGGGTGTAAAGCAACATGGTGGCTTTACAATTTTATCAGGCACTTTCCTGACTGAGGAGGGAAAACTAGATTGCTATTTTGGAGTCTAGAAATTAGTTGAAAAGCAGTAAGTACAAGTTACTACAATCTGTTCCCTTAATGTAAATTAGAGGCTAGCTACACTGTAGAAAGGAATTCATTTATAAAGGTATAGCTTCCTGTATATTCATATTTCTGTTATAAATTTAGACAAAGGTGACAAAAATGATGTGATGTGTTTAAATGAGTTTCTTGGGCCCTGAATGCTTTTGGTGCACTGACCCATGTGAAGTGTGATTTACATTGAGAAGAGGACCAATAGGAGCACCCAGTGGAACAGGAAGGGACTGAACAGATGAGGAGGAAGTAGAAATGCCATGGTAAGGCCCATTTAGGTGCTCGTTAATAAGATATACTGGAAAGATGTCTTACCTCTGTGTCTTGCCTTATGTACCTACATATATCTCTTTAACCCCAGAGAGTCATCCATAAGGACTGCAAAGAATACATGAAATGCTTCAATGTACAGTTTTCTAAAAGCAAAACTTCCTACCTTCCACAAACACAGTGTGAACTTGAGTCAAAGATTATGAGGAGGTGAGGTAGAAAATTAGTTAATAGAACACAATAAAAATATGCTGTTATAATTCATCCTCCCAGATAGACTTAAAGGTTAAAAAAGACACCTGTTAAAATGCAACTTTGCATAGAGAGTGATAAATAAAGAGAAGATGCTGTTCCTAGCATGTTGCTAACTGAGCTTAGTGAGTGTCTCTCCTAATTTGTCATTGGTGAAATATAAGGTGAAGTGGGGGGCAGTACCAAAGGGGCTGCTGGCCCTCCACTGCTCCTCTGTGGCTCAGTACCTTCCATAGGCTCATGGAAGCCTTCAGTACCTTCACTCACTCCTCTGAATTAGATAAAACTGTGCTGTCTGCTTGTCCATCAGTTTAGTAACTCTTAGAAATTGGTCATATGCTCCATGGTTGAGTTCACCCCAAAGTAACTAGAAAATGGAAGTCAACATTAAATTTCCCAAATCTGTCTCTTGCTGCCTGTCTACACCCTACGCCCTAAGGAAGATGCAGATTATAATTTCACTGTAAGAGGCTTTGGAATTCAGATGGATTCCAAAGAAAGGAATCCAGAAAGGAAAACAAACAAAAAAAGTAAATATAGGAAGCAAAACAAAAATACAAAAAAATAACACAGAATATTATGAACTTTCTTCAAATGGAGAGAGTGTACTTGGCATTAAGAATAAAAGCTATAATACTGCTTCTTCGCCTTTTGGCTGAGATCAAGTGTAGTCTGTGTTCTTATCAGTTTAATATCTGATACGTCCTCTATCCGAGGACAATATATTAAGTGCATTTTTGGAGCAGGGAAATGGAATAGGAGATTGCTCCATCCACTCCACGCATCGACCTGGTATTGCAGTACTTCCAGGAATGCTGTACCCCCTCGGGGGATAAAATGAGAAATTGGGACAATTATTAGGTCATTAGGATGCTGCCCTAGTAAGGGAAAGCTACATGAACTGCTTGCAGAGGTAGAAGAAGAAGAACCCACTGGATATATTCAATATGAAAACTTTCTTCCAGTGATGAACAAAATACTTGTAGAAAGAAGGTATAGACCAATTACAGAAGGAGTCCTTCTTCGGCTTTTGAGGTTTTAGATTCTGCTAGACATGAGTTTGTTACTAAAGAAGAACTCATAAAGTATATGACTGAAGAAGGGGAACCTTTCTCCCAAGAAGAAATGGAAGAAATGTTGTCTGCTGAAATCCATCCAGAATCAAATTCAATTAATTACAAGGAGTATATAACGCTGATGGTGATGGATAAAAATTAAATGCTATAAAACCTTAAGAAAAATAAAAGGATAAAAGCTATTAAGCTAGACACATTCGGTTTGAATGGCAACTCCAGACCTTAAGAACCGTCACTTACCTTCTCCTAGGCTTCACTTTCATTGTCACCAAGTGGGGAAAATGAAAGCATGTCCTGCAGAGTGATATTGTATACAGAGGTGATGCCGGTAAAGGACTTGGCACAGTGGCTCCCAGAATCAGTGCACAAGATGTGTTTTACAAAGTCGTCCTCCTGGTCACCAATTTATGACTCCCATTGGGGACACAAGTGATGGTCACTTGAATGGTGGCCTTCCATTTCAGTTTCACAGAGGGAATGTCCACATCCTCTTCCTTCTATCACATCTCCAACAGCAGCTCTCTTGAAGCAGAAATAGACATATAAATAGTGTGTTTTCTTTTATTGGCGCATTATATTTATATGTAAAAGTAGAATTCCTTTTGGTGTGGCTGTAGATGCCCATAATATAGTTTGATCAGTTTCATTCCCTAGTATCTTCCCTGTCTCTCTCCTCCTTCTTCCTCCGGATCTGTTTGTTCTACTCTA
The DNA here is from genome assembly GCF_001458135.2 of Marmota marmota marmota. Taxonomy (NCBI): domain Eukaryota; kingdom Metazoa; phylum Chordata; class Mammalia; order Rodentia; family Sciuridae; genus Marmota; species Marmota marmota. Next base: position 6,599,019 of record NW_025999932.1, on the reverse strand, counting down.
CTGTTATTCTTTCTATTGATATTATTATTATTATTATTATTAGTGCATTATAATTGTGTGTGTGGCTCATTGTGGTATATCAACACAAGGACACAGTGTAATTTGTAGATTTCTTTCTGCAGTACTACCTCAGGCTTTCCTCTCTATCCTCTTGATTCGTTTCCTCTACTTGTTGGTCTCCTTTCTATTTTCCTGATCTCCTTTTTATTCCATTTCTATCCCCCTCCACTCAGCTTCCACAAGAGAAAACTTTCAACCTTTGACTTTCTGAGTATGGCTTATCTCACTTAATATGATGTTCTCTAGTTCCATACATTTACCAGCAAATGCCAGAATTAATTCTTCTTTATGGCTGGGTAAAACTCCATTGTGTGTATATATATATATATATATATATATATATATATATATATCCCATTTTCTTTATCCATTCATCATTTGAAGGGCATCTGGTTTGGTTCCACAGGTTGGCTATCATGAATTGTGCTGTTGTAACATTGGTATACATGTATCACTGTAGTATGCTGATTTTTGTTCTTTTGGACAAATACCGAGGACAAGGTTAACTGGGTCACATGGTGGTTACACTCCTATTATTATGAGGAAACTCCATACTTCTTTCCAAAGTGGTTGTACGAATTTTCAGTCCCACAAACAATTTCTGAGTGTACGACACAGAGAAGTCCTTATACATGCAGTCATTGATCCTTGCCAAAAGCATCAAAAACTTACGTTGGAGAAAAGACAGCCTTTTCAGAACTAACATCATCAAAACGGCGATATTACCAAAAGTTCTCTATAGGTTTAATGCAATGCCAATCAAAATCCCAACGGCATTTCTTGTAGAAATAGAGAAAGCAATCATGAAATTCATATGGAAAAATAAAAGACCCAGAATAGCAAAAACATTGCTAAGCAGGAAGTGTGAATCAGGCGGTATAGCGATACCAGACTTCAAACTATACTACAGAGCAATAGTAACAAAAACAGCATGGTACTGGTACCAAAACAGGCGGGTGGACCAATGGTACAGAATAGAGGACACAGAAACCAATCCACAAAACTACAACTATCTTATATTTGATAAAGGACCTAAAAGCATGCAATGGAGGAAGGATAGCATCTTCAACAAATGGTGCTGGGAAAACTGGAAATCCATATGCAACAAAACGAAACTGAATCCCTTTCTCTCGCCATGCACAAAAGTTAACTCAAAATGGATCAAGGAGCTTAATATCAAATCAGAGACACGGCGTCTGATAGAAGAAAAAGTTGGCTACAATCTACATACTGTGGGGTCGGGCTCCAAATTCCTCAGTAGGACACCCATAGCACAAAAGTTAATAACTAGAATCAACAAATGGGACTTACTCAAACTAAAAAGTTTTT
>NW_025999932.1:6591368-6596585 GCF_001458135.2 Marmota marmota marmota | reverse complement strand
AAATTGCATGGAAATGGAAGGAGACCCTCAGGGTTATACAAAATTACATACAAGAGGAAGTGAGGGGAAAGGGAAAAATAATACAAGGGGGAGAAATGAATGACAGTAGAGGGGGTAGAGAGAGAAGAGGGGAGGGGAGGGGAGGGGAGGGGGGATAGTAGAGGATAGGAAAGGCAGCAGAATACAACAGACACTAATATGGCAATATGTAAATCAATGGATGTGTAACTGATGTGATTCTGCAATCTGTATACAGGGTAAAAATGGGAGTTCATAACCCACTTGAATCAAAGTGTGAAATATGATATATCAAGAACTATGTAATGTTTTGAACAACCAACAATAAAAAATTTAAAAAATTAAAAAAAAATAAAAAAAATAAATGATGCAGGCAAAACTGGATATCTATATGTAGAAGAATGGAATTAGATTTTTCTCCCTCTGCTTGAATGAAAATCAAATCAAAGCAGATTCAAGACCTAGGAACTAGACCAAAAAAATGCAAGTGCTAGTGGAAAACCTAGGATCAGCTCTTCAACATACTGGTGCAGGCATTGACTTCCTTAATGAAACCTCTAATGTTCAAGAAAGAAAACTAAGTTAATAGCAGGATCATCAAATAAAACAAACAAACAAAATTAAACCTTCTGCAAAGCAAAGGAACTGATTAAGGGTCACCATACAGAACAAGAGAAGATCCTTGCCACATGCTCCTCAGATAGTGAATTAATATCCAGAATATATTAAAAAAATAAAAATGACAAAAATAAAAAAATCAGTAAATGGTCAAAAGATTAAAATAAACATTTCTTAAAAGAAGAAATACAAGTGTCAACAAATGTATAAAAGAAGTTGTTCGACATTCTTAGCAATCAGGGGAATTCACACCAAAACTACACTGAGATTTCATCTTACTTCAGCTATAATTGCAAGCATTGAGAATACAAATATAGATAGTATTCTTAAGTGAGCATCTTATATCTCTGGATCCATTCATTCTGAGAGTTGATTCTCCACATAAGAAAAGTAAAACATTTTTGATTAAAAAAAGATCTCATTTTTCTTATATAGCGGTTGGCTAAATTTGGAAACATCACTTACACTTAAATATGAACTTAGTTGAAAATCAAAAGGTATTGTACATGTGGTAGAACTGAAAGAGAAGTGGATTCTATGTAGATGAAGAGAACAGCTGCCACCCAGAGCTTCAGAGGAAAGGGCTTCCAGCAATGATTCACAGGTGCAGACCTCTTCCTATTGGCTGGACTTATTGATAAACCAAGCCTGTCCCAGGAATAGAGGACACTTGACTGCCCTGTCCAAAAAGTGTGGACACAGGTTTTCAGCCTGGTTTGCATTCCTCATCTACACACCTCAGCTACATCATGACAAATGTCTGGGTCTCTTGCCTCATTGATAAAGGAAACCAAATTGGTGACCTGTGAGTCCATTCTTCCTAGTGTTCCCACTGTGATATAAAGCTGGGTGTGGCTGTTGACTGAAGAACACTCATGACTTAGATCGCTGGTAGTAGATGCCATATAAAAGGTCCATCCTTCCCAACTCAGTGAAACATAAATAACAAACAAGACAGAGATTGGAATGGAGAAAAGGACTGGTGTGGAATTTGAGAATGATGTTGGGAATGAGGGCCTTTAACAAAACTGATGCAGGCTTAGCAGTTAAGGAGGGCACTGGCCAGAGCTGTTGGACCACATCCTACTCCTGCAGAGAAGTGGCAGTGGTCACAGGAATCAGATGACGTGTCCCAGGGAAAGCCTGCCAAACAACACCCTACTGCCTTTTCCCTTCCTGCTTTCCAATTAATTACCAAAGCCCCCCTTCTGTCACACTGGAAAGAGGTGCAGTGAGCAGATGGAGGGGCTAGAGGGTCACTGGTGTGTATGTTCTTATCCACAGTTATGTTTCTCATTTGCTAATTGATAGCTACCAGCTGAAGCCTGGGTACAGATATCTGTCTATTGGTTGGTGTGTCTCTATATTATATACATTTTATATAATCTCATTCTTCAGGTTTCAAATTGTGTTCTTAGAAATTTTGTGAATAGTTATTCTAATCATGGCTCCCAAAATTTAATTTGGGTATTTTATTTTCAAAGAATCTATGGAGAGTATTATTACATATGTATTAAGTGCTTGTCAGCTCCCGGTTGACTACAGGCTCCATGGCAACAAGAACTATCTATATTATCTCCTCAAAGCATGCCGTAGGGACTCAATAATACTGGTTGAATAAATAACAACTATTAGCTAAATAAATGAATCTGGTAAAAATTAGTGAAGATGTCACTGAATAAATATAGTTCTTATAAAAGTCAAAATATGGGCTACATCCCTGTAATGGAGAAGTTATTGTATATGCAAAGGAATTTTATGCTCAATTTTTTGTGTATAGCTGACTAGAGAACAAAGATTGGAAAGAATAAAGTAGGAAAAAAATCAAGCATGTTTTTATTTTATTATTAAAAATTCCCAAGAAGTATTTTTTCCATTTTTAGAAAATTAGATAGAGCCAGAGATTGCAGAATGTAGGGCCTAAACCATTAATGTGAACAATTGTCCTTTAAAGCTTTGGCTTTGACTTATTGGCAAGTTGTCTCACTGTGACAATCAAGAGAAAGTTATAACTCTTCCACAGAAACACAAAAATGATGGAAAACTGAAAGTAGAAATCATTTCTTAGTAAATTGAAATAATTAATGGATAAAGAAAAGAGAAGACAAAATATATAGGATCACTGACAATATTTTTATTTGGGTGCTAAGAAATTTATTACCAATGAAGAATTCAGAAAGGGATTGGTCAAGGATGTAGATGTATTACATAAACTGATTTTTGTTATCATCATTTTTAGAAGTCAACAATTATCAATAGGAAATATTATGTATTCATTCATGAAAAATAAGAAAGTCCATCAGGAAATGAAAACATTAGGAGGTCACTAGGGTTTTTGAGAGGAGTTTTAGTTTTAGAAGAATAGAAGTCTAGGGTTGATTATTATAGGAAAAAATGGGATAAATAAATGGAGACTGAAAAAGATTTCTTTTTGGCCATGATTTGAAAAAGATGCCTTAGAATTTCAACCAAGGTCAAAGGAAATATTCCCTAGATGCACTTGAATTGAGTTTGTTTGAAGGCAGAGAAGTAGGAGCCAGAGGCAGGAGTATGAGGTAGCCCTGGGGTCTCTACTGTCCTGTGATACTCTGATCCACCATCACAACAGCCAGCCACCTGAGAACCAAGGTGTATAGCATCGAGTCAGTCAGAAAGCTAGTAAGTAAACAAGCTTTCTTCTCTGGACACTTCCAGGTTATATTGTAAGTATCTATGTTTTGAAGCTGGCTCCTCTCCTACTAGGTAGTTTGCAGTTGGAAAATGGATCTATTTTGATTTTCTGAAAATTAACACAAGGAGAGAGAAGCTTGGATGAGGTGTTTGAGTCCTCCCCAAAGCAGGTGTCCTGATGGACTGAAATGTCGAACCCATTTCTTTGGAGGGGAGAAGGTAGGCATGATTGATAAGGGAGAGAGAGGGGAGGAGTAGGTGGGAAGGAAGGACTCTGGAGCATTCCACAGCTCTGACACCTGCAAAGAGGGAAAAGGACGGGAGTGGCCTTGGGTGGGCAGAGCTTCAGGCTGCAGAGCAGATGAGTCCCACCAGGACAAGGGGGAGCAGGAATGCCCTGAGGCTGGTGGGACTGCAGGCTCATTCTTGGCTGGGAGGTGGGAAGTCCAAGACCAGGCTGCCAGCAGGTTCTGTAACGGGGTGAGGGCCTACTTTCCAGTTCATGGACACCTCCTTCTAGCTGTGCTCTCACGTGGTGGAAGGGGCAAGCTCCCTTGGGACTCCTCCCATAGGGCACTAGTCCCATTTGGAGGCTCATAGCTTACTTATATCCCCAAGGGTCCTGCTTCTCAGTGCTCTCGCCCTAGAGATGAGGCTCCAGCATGTGACTTGGGGACGACACAGACGTTCACACTGCAGCTCTTCTTTGGGTTGCGGCAATTGGAGGCTATTAGCAGAATTCACTGCTCAGTGAGGTTCCTCCATGACTGCCACCAATCAGGTCACTAGCATCACTCCATTAACGTCCAAGACCTCTCTGTCAAATACCACTTTCTATGAAGCCTGACAATCTGCATCCTTCAGACCTCAAGGTGTGGAGAGTGGAGGGCATTTGCCCTTTCCTGTGTGTGGAAGACGTCATCACTCTCCTCCTTGGAAGGACTTGTGCCCATGCGATGTAACAGCCCTGATGATCTTCATCTAAGTATCCCCCACAGAGATTCATCTCAGAGCTTACTTTTTAAATTATAACTTTTTCTTGGCCTTTTAAACAATTGCTCTGCTAACCTGGTTTCAAATCCCAAGAGTACCCTATTCCTGCATAGAAAAGAGAAATAAGGGCTATTCTGGAAAACGTGGAAAAGGTTTAAAGATGCTTAAGTTCGAGTTGCTGATTTTCTTGGAGGTTTAAAAAGGACAAGAGAGAACGCTGAGTCTAATTGTTTTGCAAACATGTGGCGTGGCTGCTGGCAGTGGTGGTAGCAGCAGTGTGAACTTGAGTGCTTCTTCCCTCTGCTATGTCCCTTGAGTGAAAAACTATTGACATTTTGAATTACATTTTCCCTTTCTGCCCTTTATTGAGTGCTGTGTAAGGAGACCTCCCCCAAACCCAATGTGTTTTCTTTTTTTTTTTTAGAACAAAAAAAAATTACATTTATTTGGGGCTAATTCAGATTTCACTCCAGGAAAACAAAAATTCAAGCAGTCTTGGAAATAGTCCCAAAGGTTTTACAAAATGAATTTATAACATTAAATCACAGGGGGTTGACAATTACTTGTTGGTCAGGAATTATGATTGGTGCTGGCAAAAGCCAAAGTTGTCCTGTAAGAAAGGGACTGGGTGTGGTTTCAATCTCAGTAGTTTGGGGGCAGGAGTCCATTGTACAGAAGGTCAGCGGAGGTTAACAGTCTTTTTTTTTTTTATTGTTGGTTGTTCAAAACATTACATAGTTCTTGATATATCATCTTTCACACTTTGCTTCAAGTGGGTTATGAACTCCCATTTTTAGCCCATATACAGATTGCAGAATCACATCAATTACACATCCATTGATTTACATATTGCCATACTAGTGACTGTCATGTTCTGCTGCCTTTCCTATCCTCTACTATCCCCCCTCCCCTCCCCTC
>NW_025999932.1:6526155-6591343 GCF_001458135.2 Marmota marmota marmota | reverse complement strand
CTCCCCTCCCCTCCCCACCCCTCTTCTCTCTCTACCCCCTCTACTGACCTTCATTTCTCCCCCTTGTACAAAGAACTCCAAAAATTAGACAATAAGATAACAAACAACCCAATCAACAAATGGGCCAAGGACCGATGTGTTTTCTATTCAAAGTGATTGCCTCTATTCAAATGGCCAACCATATTTTCTTCTCAGGAAAACACAATCATGTGGGGGCGCCTAATTTCGCCTGACGGCTCCCAGGTGCTGTTTTACAGGCCTGGCACACACACTCCCAAGAAGCTGGTTTTGGTTAGCACCCAATTGGAGTGGGGATAATTGGCACCCTAGCTCCGCACACACCTCCACTGTCCACTGTAAGCTTAATCCAGCTAGCCACCACTGGGTTCCTGCACGTTTGTGGATTGCTCCCACCCCGGTGAAAAGAAAAATGGCAAAGAGATATGAGTGAACAGGTTTGTATGAAAGAAAGCCTGTGAGCCAGCCTGACCTGTGTTTGTTCACTGTGAAAGGGTCAGGGACATTGTATGGTCTTAATAAACAGCATAAACGGACTTCATATGTATTTTGGCACTAATCTTTGGCCTCTGGCATCATTTCCTGGGGTTTAGTACAATATTAATAAAAAAGGCTATTTCAGATTAGGCACAAATCACTGCTGTATTATAAATCAGTTTTAATTTTTCACTAAAAAACACAAAATAGAGTATATTGCTGTTTATGGCATTGACTTGAATATCCATATAACCAGTTTAAGTAATGATTTGCTTTATTTTAAATTCTTTGTTGGTTTATGTTTACTACTTTAAAAAAAAAAAGGTTGTTTTCATGGAAGTCTGATGTGGAGTATAGCTCAGCTCACAGGTCTGCCTTTGGCTTTGAAGCACCCATTACATTTGTTTTTGCAGCCTCTCAATCTACTGTGACAACAAATTAGAGTCTGATGTAAATTAAAGCAAATTGCACAATAATTAGAAGTGTTTTTCGTTTTTTTTTTTTTCATTTCCCTCTCCAAATGTAACTGTCATCAGATAATCTAGAAGTAAATAAGACAATTTGAGAAATTTACTATTGTTTTAATTAAGAATTAGCTCTGGGAAATTTAATAAAGTAATTTTCCTTAAGGTCTGTAAGTTTATTTTTTATAGTAAACTAGAATATTTGCTAAAATAGACAGTAACAATCTTCCTTTTTTTCATTATTTTTCTTTGTTTCCTCAGTTTTTAGCTTGACCCTGTTTGCCTGCATTTTGAATGCAATTGAAGTAAGAAGCATCCTATGAAATAACTGTGTTGTACAGAAAGATATCTATCAAAAACACAGATCAGTTGTTCCTTTTGGTTCAAAATGTCAATTTATCTTGTTTTTCTGACTCTACTCAGATTACAAATTTGTTTAATGTGCTTCAGAGTGTGATGAAATGTTCTATCCAGTGTAGGCTTAAAACTGATCCTAGTAGTACAGGCCAGTCTTGAGGATCAAGTACCCAGAGGTGCATCTCCAAAGTTCCTCCACTGCCCATCTCAGGTTCCTCCTCTGCCCTCCAGCACCCAGTCCACCTGCCATGCCCAGTGGATTCTGCTCAGTGGCAACCTATATAATAATACTTAATCCATGAGGATTAGTAAAGAATGTGGAGAACATGCACTTGCCTCTCTTTACAAGCAGGCTAGAGCAACCTATACCAAACATGGTGCCTTCCAGAGACCACTGAGAAGTATTTCATTGGATTATTCTGGGGACATTCCCTTCAGATGAATAAATTCACCTTGAGGGAAGTGAAGAACAACATCCCCAAAGGGATTCTCATTTTTATGGAAATAAAAAAGGGTAAATTGAAGATTTGGGCTGAGACAGGGGAAAATTGAACTTGAAATCAAGATCGATCATGGAGAAGCAATCAGGGATCTTTAAATATACAAAATACTCTTGCATTAGTGCTGAAATATTGGAAACCAATGTCAAACACCAAGCCCCTTTTAATTTGCTCTGAGGATTAAGTGGCATAAAACCCTCTTCCCAAAACATGGGACATAAATATTAACAATTATTATCCCAAGTAGTCTCAGGCATTGCAAAAAGTATACACATGCATATGTGTGTTCAGCCCCAGGGGCACACGTGGGCACACACACATTCTCCAAGTATAAAACACAATTTTTATTTTATAATATTTTTCAAAATAAAATCTTAAATTCATTTATTGGACTCTTACATTAAGCAAAAATGATTATTCTGTAATGAAGTGCAATTATGCTCCAGAGGCCTGGTAAATGATGCATAGTGACTGATGGTAATAAGTAATAAATGACAAGCAAGTCCAGTTTTCATCATTCCACAAGGTTTATGTGTCATAGGCAGAAAAGAGAAAGAAAGCTATTCTGTAGTCCCCTGAATATTCCACAGCAATAGAGCTCACTTCAGTATTATTGTCTGGTTCAATCCATTATCTAAGAAAGGGAGACCTGTGATAGAGCTGAATGGGTCTCTAGTAATGGAAACAGTGTGATCATACAAGAACCACCCACACCACACCAATCATTCAACATTAACTTGTCAACAATCATTTAGTCATTACACAGCATCTCAGTGTAAGTTGAGGAAAAGATAGTCTACAAAATATGGTGAAATGGACCACCTTTCCATTGTGATGATGTGTCTGACTCCCTCAAACGCATCATTTTCCCTTAGACTTCAGTAATCCTGAATACATTGGGAAAAAAAGACAAAATAACAGTAAAGAATGGCTGAGATCAGAATTAAGAAGGCTCAGAGCAAAGTTCAGAGGTATACTCTGAAACACATATTGGAGACTCCTTAAAAGCAAATTAGAGAGGATAGTAAAACACTAAGTTCCTGGAGTTTCTCTGTTTAATTAGCTTGTCTTAATTTAGAATGTATGTGCACACCATAAGGTGAAATGCATTCCTGAAATATAAACATATTCAGAGTTCATTGAATTTTATTCTTGGCTTCCTGAACCAAAAGATAAATGTAATTTTGCCTGTGATAATAGGCTTAGTGGAAAGAACAGTTATCATATCTTTATTCACAAGCTGTCCCATCCTCCAGTATCTTTCAAGACTTACATATTTAAGTACTCAAGAATAAGAGAGATATGAATATTTACATAAAAATGAAGTCATTTTGAAAAGAAATAGAGGAATACATTTTTACTTTAATTTTCATTTTTCTCATTTTTATTTGTACTATTGTAAGGGATTTTACTCCCCTTTTAAGATAATTTATGTCAGGAGTTTTGCTATTCTATTTTGAGTATTAGATAGTAAATTACTACTATTTTTTTTCTGTGATAGTTACTGTGACAAAAACTACTTTTTTTTGGAGAGTGTAGTCAACATGTTGACATCAACTACAATACACAGGATATTATTATTTTTTTCTTGTGGGTAAATTAACCTGACCAAAGGAGTCTTGGATAAAAATTAATCTTTTTGCCCCCTATGAATACAAATTGAAATATAATAGAAAGTGGTGTTATGAGGTGATCATCCCTGTTTCTGTATTGGTAAGAAGACTTTTACCTTTTCCTTTCACAGGGAGAAACTGAAATGAAGAAAGAGCTTTAAATCATTATGTCTGCATTTGAAATGACACTATTGCCTGACTTTATGCAGTTTCATTATAATATGTATTGGAATTATTGTTCAGCCAATTTCTTGATTAAAAACATTTCTAGAAGTAAAACTCATAAGACGAATAAACTGAAGACTTAAAATGTAAAAGAGTCTATGTCAGGGGTCCAAGTCAGCATTAAGGGTGTGAGTTGGCCCATCTGTCCTGAGGCCCTGTTAGTCACTATCACTAGGACAGTAGTGCAGAATCCTCATAGGAGGGAAGATTTCCAGCCACCTCTTCCATCTCCAAGTCCTTGAAACCAATCCCATAGTTTGCTTGAAACAGACCTCAGCCTCAGCGCTGATGGTGTCCCCAGAGAGGGGGGAGTCCCATAGACTTTCCTGTGTTCCCTGATTCCCATCTTCTTTCAGCCCATTGTCTCTAGCTGCACCTCAACAGGATCATGGACCGTCCCTCTTCTGAATTCTGTGTCTCTTCACAGGGCTCCACGAGCCAAGACATTTTCTTCTAATATATCAGAAATCTGTGTGGGAACACAATCACATGCTTTTTTAATTATTTTATGCCATTTTGTTTTCTCATTCTACAACTAAAGCTTTCTCCAGCTAGATTCCCAGCTCCGATATTTCTCTTATAGAAGTTGTCACCAACCTTGATGTTGATACATGCACACAGGATTTAAGCGAAAAGCTCTGGCTTCTTAAAAGACCCTGGTACAATTTGCCACAGAATTGTGTCATCTGTGTCCCCAGAGTGGGCTAGTATAGCCAGATGTCTTTGGCCTTTACCTGCAAAGAAGTTATGGCCTCATGAATGGTTATCCTGTTGTCTTACTGTTAGAGTCTGTAAACAAGTCAAAATAACACCTGGCATTTTGCCAGGGGAATGTTAGAGTTCCTAAACAAGTCTGGATGGTGCCTGGCAAAATGCCAGAGGGAGTGGTTTGAGAAGTAACAAAAGAGAGCCATTAAGTGTAGAGATTCCTTATTGGTTGACTGATGTATCTAGTTTATGCTAATTAGATAAGCTGTGTGGAATGTATAAATACTGCTCCTGTCCTGCAATAAAGGGCTCCCTCTCCTGCTGTATCAAGTACACAAGTTATTCGTCACCCCCCCTGATTATTCTGCTGCAGCCGTACTCCGGCATCTTACTCTCCGGAATGTGCCCCTCAGTTGGGATTCCACCCTCATGCTACCTGAAGCCCAAATCAACAGTAGCCTGGGGTGATGGCTGTCTCTGACCTGTTAATTGTCCCTTTTGATGTGGTCAATAATGTGTTTAGTGGGAGTGTCAGTCAGTTAGCTTCCCCACAATGATCCTAATGGCCTGAGAGGAGTCTGTAGTGACCCTTCACTGAAGTAGCCTGCTGAGCAAGGGATGTGGGACTCCCTGGCCTCTGTCACACCTGTCTTTTAGAAATCAGAGCAGGATTTCAATTGAAGAACTTCACTTCAAGGGATGTCATCGGTGAACCACAACACTATCAGTGGTTTCAAAATGGATGAAAGCATGTTTTCAAGCCCAAAAGCAAACCAGACCTGGCAGAATTCCTTGGACAGGGCCCTTGACTTCTTTCATGTCTACAACCCTGGGACAAAAAAAAAAAAAAGTTAGGAGCTGGCATGGGAGTGAAAAGTCTCCCAGAGGCCAGGATATAGTTTTTCTCCTATTTCTAGGACCTACCTTTTGCAATTTAGTAGTACCTTTGGAGCACAAGAGTTATTTATTTGGTGATCTATATCATCTGCTTTTCTATTGCTGCTATTCTCTTATTGCTTGTGCTTTCCCACTGAGTATAACCCCATCTCTTTTTATTTATTTATTTTGCCTACTAAGTTTCTGGCCCTGGCCTTGAAGTCACCAAAGCTGGACTCAATGTTATGATCCTTCTACATCAGCTTCCCAAGAAGCTAGGATCACAGGTCTTCACGACCACACTTTGCTGTTTTCAGTTTATTATTAAAGAAACTATTGCTTGATCCAAAGTAAAAAGGATTCACACTTTTGTTTTCTTCAAAGAACGTCATTGTCGTAGCACTCAGTTTAACTCTGATCCATTTTGAGTTGTTTCTTTGTCCACAGGTGATGAGGGTTCCAGGTTCTCTCTCTTCATGTGGCCACTCACTGCTCCAGCACATTTCCATGGAAAGACTCTTCTTACCTCACTGAACATTCTGAACAGCTGGGACAGTGACAATAAAGTGATTTCTTACCTATTTGTGTGGCAGCACCACACGATTGAGTACCCTAGTTTTGCAGTGCATTTGGAAACGTACTACAGAAAATGCAGGTGTGCCATATCCATTCTTAATTTTTGATATAGTTTTGGAGATTACTGTTCTGTGCATGTTTGTATGAATTTTAGGATTTCTGCAAAAATAGCAGGGGGAGTTTTGATAAAGTTTGCAATGAATTTGTAAAAACTTGGATATTTTTTATCATAACAATTGGTAACCAGAAAATTAATTTAGCCCTTTAGTTTCTAACAACGAAGTTGGACAGTTTAAATATATAAGACTTGCACTTCCATGGATAAATTTGTTTCTAGGTATTGTTTGAATATAAAATTAAAATAAAAATCACACTCAAATCCATATCATCTTCAAAGACAGATAATTTTACTCTTTTCTTCCACTTTGGATTTTTATTTCTTTCTCTTGAAAGAAGCAGCTCTGGATGAAACTTTCAGCACAGTTGTCACCTTTATTTAGTAGATGTGTTGAGGAGAGATGTCCTCATGTTCACCTACTCTTGGGAAAATGTTCTCAGTGTTAAACTTTTACATGTGGTCTTCACTGTGGGTGCCTTTTATCAAGGACAGGAGTTCCTCTTTAATTTCTGTTTACTCTGTGTTTTTATTATGGAAACGTGATGGGCTTTTTAATGATTTTTCTTATTATCAGGTAATGGAATGTTTTTCTTCATTCTGTTAATAATCTGAGTTACATAGCCGAATGCTGTCTGTACAACCAATGTTCAGTTCCTAGCATAAATTCCACCTGGTCATGTTAGACAATTCTTCAACATGCTCTTGAACATGTTTATGCCCTCAGAATTGGTTTACTAGTATTTTCTGAGGATGTGTGAATTGTAGTCAACGTGGATAATGGTCTGTAGTTTTATTTCCTTGTGATATCTTTAGCTTCCTTTAATATCTTGCAAATATTTAGTGGTTTTATGTTTTGGAAGCACTTGCACAAAGTCAGTGTTATTTCTTTAACTATCTAGTTGTGCTCCATTAGGAAGCCATCTGGCCCTGGATTTTTATTGTTTTGTTAAAAAATTTTTGATTACTGATCAATTTACATTTTCTGTTTCTTTTTGAGTCAATTTTAGAATTTTGTGTGTTTCTAGGAATTTACTTCACCCAGCATCATAGTTTTTGACAAAAATTTTATCATATTATTCTCTAAAATTGTTTTTATTTCTACGATAGGCATTGATATCACTACACTCAGTACTCATTTAAGTTACTTGAGGATTCTTTTTTTCCTTTGTCATTCTTTTTATGCTTTTCAGAGTTCTATATAAGGTGATCCTCACAGTTTTTTGCCTTTTTCATTTTTCATGGCTTTTGTAGAAGGGCAAGACTGAGGCGCTCCTTTCACTCGACCCACAAGAATTGAAGCATCCACTTCTTTATTGGCCTGAGTGCTAATCTCAATTGAAAACAAACAAGCTAACCAACAGAATGTCTGCAAAGTTGAAAAGATGAAATCCAAATGTGTATACATGTAAGATTTAGGAGAATTCCTCTCGTCAGTCCTTTTCAGTAAATTTACAATAAATTTTAGTAAATTTATTATAGATAGATGAAAGTGATCTATTGAGTCAATTTTCCCCATTTTTTAAAAAATATCTTCTACAGAGTAGTCTTCAAATCGTAGCACAACAAAATTAAGTAAATTAAGTAAATAAAATTAAAGAAAACCTCTCATTTTTTTTCCACAATTTTTAGGGAAAGTCAGAGAATGACCCTTTGGGATTTTAGGGTTCCTTCCTCAAGGGGCAGAGGGGAAAGTCAGGTATTGAGCTGCAGGCCAGGAGCCACCTCCAGGTCAGGACCAGATGGCAGCCACCCTGCTGCTCCCCAGGGAAAGCAGTCCCCGCACTTCTGGTTGCAGCTGTGCTGTGGAGGGAGGTGTGCTGTGAGTGCGTGCGTGCGTGTGTGTGTGTGTGTGTGTGTGTGTGATGAAACCTAGAGATTCTGCCTCCAGCAAGTTCAGACAGGCCCTATCTTAGATCCATGAGAAAAGCCGAAAATAAAATAAAATCCCATGTTCTCAAATCCTCCCATGATGCTCACATGCAAGCTTGTGTTTTAGGGTTAAGACACCAGCCATGTGACATATACACAGTCAAACCCATAATATCCATAACATGAGCCATCTTGAAATGACTGTTCTGTCAAACAGAGCAAGGAATACTCACGGCTAACTCTCCAAAATGAAGAGATTGTGTATTATTATGACACTTTTGAAGAAATGGAATAAAATGTTCTGTTGCTCTTTTGAATCATGGGATACTTATTGAACAACTAGTATGTTTCAGCATGTTTCAAGAAGCTGAAGACTTTGGCTCTCAATTAAAATATTAGATGTCAAGTGAAATTTGAATTAAAGATTAAAGAGTGTAAAGTTTTCACATATGTACTAAGTATTGCATGGAGCATGTATGTACTAAAGTACCGGTTGCTCATTGAGATTCAAGTTTGCATGGACCTCTTGAATTTTATTTGCTGAATCTACCATGCTTACTGAAGGTGCAGATATATACTTGATAAGAATACCAGCCACTCTTAAGGACATCACTGGTTAGTGAAAGGAACTGTTAAAAGGCAGTTATGAGAAAATCAGAATGATGGATTACTTGAGAGGATATCAAAACCATTTTTTTAGAATGATAAGAGAAACATTTTGTAAAGAGTAATACAATGCCTATGCTGATTATGGATTAAATTATAAATTACAGGAGGAGAGAAAGGGGGAAAACTTTCCAGACAGAAGTAGCAGCTTGTATAAGCACTCAATAACATAAGGGCCTCTCAGTTACGAATTATCCTTAATTCATATTCCCAGGTTATTGATCAGCAAGTTGAAATTTGATAAGTCCTAAAACATCATGTAAGAAAGGTAAGAAGAGAAGCAAATACATAGATAAATGTAATGTCCAATAAATCATGGCCTTATGTCCATAGTTCACAGGTAACTTGAACTAGTATTCTTCAGGATATCAGGGGACTTGAATATTTGTTTTATAAAGTTAATTTAATTTCTTAAGTATACTGTCATTTTAAATATTGTTTTACCTAATTTCACCTCAATGAATATCAGACTAAATTTCCATACATAGTGTGTAAGTCATGGTGCAGCTTCCCAGTTAAAACTATATCTGAAAAATCTTCACATTTATCAATGTTTTTTGTATTACCCAGAACATAGCTCTTTACTGATTTGAAAAAACCAAATAATCAAATTTTATTTGAAAAAGCTAAAACTTCGTTCTACAGAGAAAACATAAATCCACATTTTAAGGTTGCAGGAAAAATGTGCATTTCCTTCCTGAAGCCTCTGGCGTTGTCCTGCCTTGCCTCTTCTGCAGCTGGTGAGCTCCTGGGCCACATTAAACCAAAGACTGAGCCTGTTTCCACCAGCTAAGGTTGCTTAAGCAACAGGCTGAAAGCAATCGTATTTCTGGTTTCCTGCAGTTGCTAAGAGCATGAGCAAAACAAGAATCCGGAGTCATTGAACGTTACGTCTGGAAGGACCCTAGAGATTGTATGTCTCCTTTCCAACTGAAGGACCTGTGGCTTTGAGCAGTTTAGTTTATTGATTTCTCCAAAGTCACACAGCTCGTTACTGTCAAAATTGGAACTCGAACCTAGCTTTTCTATCCTCTGTGCTAGTGCTTAATGTGTTAGTTTTTTTTTTTTTTCATTCACAAAGTGCCCAAGTCTCTGCTACCAGAGCAGAAGGGGCAGAATTTAGAAAGTTGTTTTAACAACAGGTGCGAAGGAGAAATGGTGGAAGAGGCAGCACTGGGGAAGGGGGACAGAGGAGCTCTGTTCTAGAGAAGCACCACACACCAGGAACGCTCCCAGCATCTGGGGAGCATGCCCCTCAAAAGCTACCTCAGGAAGCTCAAGTGTCTTGACCCCTCCAGCCTTGGAATGTGCGGCTGGTGAGAGGATGCAGCGTGGTAAGCTGGACTCACCCTTTTACTGCGTTACAGAAAACACAGGCTTTTGTCATCTGGAGAGTTTTCTGGAAGCCTCTGCATCTAAATTTAAACAATCGTATTTCACTGGAACAAGGAAAATCTCTCTCACCCCCAGGCAGTACCATGTATGAAGGTGACTTTGGACCCTCCAGTAGTTCTAAGCAAAATCTGTCCACTGGCTTTTATTATCTTTATTTTGCAGATGATAAAAGGGGCTCTTAAAGATACTCAGTATCTTACTCAAGACCCCATGGTTGTAAATGAAAGAGACACAGTTCAAATCTTGTTTTGCTCCAGAGGAAATTTCAGTTGTTCTCCATGTTGCAAAGTGAGTTAGTCCTGAGCAGTTTATTGATTTCTCCAAAGTCACACGGCTCGTTATTGCCTGGAATTGAGGTGAAAGAAGCAGCCTGCTGCAGGACAGGAATTGAGGGCTATGGCTTGATCTGCCTTAACAAACTGAGAGCAGTTGAGAAATGAGGAAAATGAATGGAGCTGGAGCTCTGAATGAGTCACAGTTATTCGGTACAGAATGTAAACTTTGAAATCTGGAATATATTTTAGGGTTCCCCAAAAATGCTCCAGTTAGGGAATCCTGTGTCTGGCTCTGCTGGAGACAGCTCATGTATGCTTGCAAGAAAACCACAGTTAAATTTGCAGGAGTTTTTCAACCTGGTTGTTAAATTTGGTCATTATTAAATATTAAATATGAAATTACATAGTTACAAATAATTATAATAAAACAAAGTAAACATTTAAAACTCATTTTCCTAGTACTTTCACTATGATTTTTCTGCTATCTGGGCCTGCTGCAGTTGTCTGTTCTGCTGTGGGGGAAACGGGTAATGTCTAGGCTCCCAGCTCTGCTCTGTGGCATCTCATTGGCTGAATGGATTTGGCCATAATAAGGGCATCTATGCAACATGAGTTGCCAAATGCTACCAGCAGGGCCTTCATGTTTTGTTTTGTAGGCTGTCTAGTTTTAAGGAGTTGATGTAGAAAAAAGCAAAAAAGGTAAAGAAAACTGTACTGCATCTGCCCTTGCTGTGTAAAGAGCACAACATGTCACAACATGGTGGATTTACAGTCACTGAATGGCAGTGGAGACAAGACACACGAGTTTGGTGAGACTGAATAAAAGCATAATCTGAAAATATTTTTGACTATGTGCAATTTATAATAAAAGCATTGTATATTTTATTACAGTTTATAGATTATGTGGCATGCATTTTACATTAATGCAATACTTAACTTGTACACACACTTCTATTTTTTTTTTTTCTGAAATTTCTGTTGTCACACGTTTAACAATCCACTGTAGCGTGAAGGGGAACCAACAGATGAGGTAAGCCATAGAGGGCAGCATCAGGTAATATGCAAATGTCAGAGAGGAATGAAGTAGACCAGGCATAAGCTTCTTGCAAAACCCTGGATTGTTCGTAATGGCCTTGCCAATGGAGCATTTTAGTGGAATATCATTCAGAAACATGGCTATGTACATGCAGAGAAAAGAACAGTTTTTGATGTTGGGGAGATTCAGGAATGTTTATTGAAGCTCACTATAATGATAGGATAATGGAGAAGGAAAAGTGGATGAGAAACTATGAAAGCTCATCCCTATATTATCGAATTTGCATGGATAGCTTGAGCTGTCATCCAGTTGTTCTATATTAGACAGCTTTTTGTTGCTGTGAGATAATACCCGAGAAAAACAACCTAAAGGAGCAAATATTTGTGTTGGGTTGTGGTTTGGAGGTTTCAGTCCATGGTCAGCTGGCTCCACTTCTTCAGACCTGAGATGAGGAGACTTCATTACAAAAGAGTATGGCAGAGGAAAGTTGCTCTGCTCAGGGTGGCTAGCAAGCCCAAGAGAAGAAGGGGCCAGGGACAAGATGAAATGGGTGAGGACGTGACCCCAAGAAACCACTCCCACTAGCCCTGATCAACCTCCTGACATTAAGACCACCCAAGAGTCCATTTAGCTTTGATTCCCTCAAGGGATCCATTCACTGATAAGGCCAGAGCCCTCAATTCAAAATCTCCACCTCTGAACATTGCTGCATTGGGGACAAAGGCTTCAACACATGATTTTTTGGTGGATAACATATTCAAATACAGAACACTAGCAAATAAATGCTTGCACATTATTTTCCCCTTGATTTATTAATCTTACTTATTTTTAAAAAAAGTCAACAGGAAGTTGATTTTCTAGATATGGTGCACCTCAGATAAATTATAATTCTTCATGTATTTTTCATTAAATCTATCCTGTTCTTAGGAAGGCTTTTATTTGTTTATAAAATTTTCCACATAGTTTTATTAAAAATGAAGCTTCTTACTTCATTTATCTTTGGAGTGATATTGCAGAAAACTCTGTCATTTCAAAACTATTCTAGTGCTGTGAAAACTCAGCCACTTTTCATGCGGCATGCTGTATACATCCCCTTCAGTGGGCCTGGAGACTTCCTCTCATTAGGCTCTTAGTCGCTTTGTCTTCTAGGATGGGAGCTGCTTTACTGAAAGGGTTATATTTTTCCTTAAGAATTTTCTTTAAGTTTCCTTAAGAATTTTCTTTAAGACTTTTGAGAACTTTTTTTTTTGTAAAAAGGATTTTGTTCTTTAAAGCAATTGGTTTGATTCAAGATCCACTCTCCTACATAAAGAACTTTTCTGCTTTACACGTGATAACAACTGATCATTTCATTTTCTACTGAAAAAGTTTAGAAGGAAAAAAAAACAGAAATAAGGAGTGAGTTCAAGTGTTTGCACTTTTGCTTTTTAATAAAGCAATATCAATTGTGACAGAGCGATGGAAGAATGATAATGACCACATTTTTCAGGCAAATGCATCCAATTGCCATCCCCCCACCCCATGATTGGCCCAGACTCACTGGAGTGTGCCCTCATTTCCATGAAGGAATAGCAATGCAATGGGACTCACAGCTCATGAGGAGCTCCCAAATTAGATATGGAGGGTGATATATTCTCTGTCATGAAGATATTAAATAGAACACCAAATTGAGTTATATGACAGCAGAGTTATTTATCAAAAACATTGAATTAAGACTCAGATCCCTGCCATAGAAAAGTCGTTTTTATAAATCCAGCTGCTTAAGAGTACATACTGGGGAAATGTACACTAGATTTATGACTAGGTGGTGGCTGCACTGCGACAGTGCCAGGTGTCATTTGGCATTGATTACATGTGGCTTTACTTCAGGCTGATGGCTCGTGTTTCCTATAAGATCGTAGGGCTCATTAGGTCAGGGCTTTGTGATAAATGTCTTCGTATCTTTTGCAGATTGTACATTGCTTGGTTCATGCCTATTACCTGGAAAAGGAATACATAATTGTAAAACTAGTCCCACAGCAGTCTATTTCACAAATCACTGCAAAGGTATACCTAACAAACTGTAGAATATGTCCTTTGTACCTCTTGGGAGAAATCAGACTCTACTAGCAGAGTACTGACCCGCTTTGGAGGTTAAAAGAGGCCTGATCCCCTGCGCAAGGTTTAGGCAAGAGTCACAGAGTAATAGGAGTATAATACTCAGTTGACTGTGTCAATGTGGACTCACAGTTTGTGACAGTCCATTGGGGCTCGATGAGACCCTCATATGGAGAACAAGTTCTTATTGCTTTGGAAGTGACACTTTACCTTTGGTTCCCAACAAGTCAAAGGATCTCATTGCGTGAGATCAGTGAGCTGTTCTGGGTACTGTGTTGGCAAGGACCTATGGCTGACGTGGGAGTAGCCAGAACAGACTCACAAGAAACTTGACTTCTTGTCCACAAGGAGCCTGGGAAGGTGCCATCATCGTGCCTCCTCCGTATCAAGAGGGAGCTTCTGTCCTCACATTCCTGCACAACTCAGATGACCGTATGCGTGGGACGTGGCTCCTGAGGCTGGTCGATGCCACGGTGGACTGTTTCCCAGGCTTTCCTTCCTGTGCTTGGGGGACAGGGTCTCAGGACCATTCAGTGGATCTGGAGATAATGTTCCCACAGAGAGAAAGGGGGAGAGAAAGACACTTGCAGAACCGAAGGGGAGCATTCTAACCAATAAACAGTTTCTTACTTTAAAATGATTTTTCTTTTACCTCCAATAGCAAAATGAAATGTATGTGTTTTCCTATTTTTATTATTAGAGAGTTTGCTGACGTCTAGAGTTGGGATTTTAACATACTACTTAAGATTCTTTTAGAATGTGTTGTTATATAAAAGTAGCTTTCTTATTCTTATGCAAAAGATAAGGTAATGAGAAATGAGCTACTAAATCTTTTTATTTGCTCACTATTGATTAGTAAGCTATAAATAATTATAGAGTTAATATTCACTGATGTAATCATAGAACAATAAATTTATACAGAGTTTTGCAAAAACAACTCTAAATGTGCCTGGGAAGTAAAACAACGACTTCTAGAAAATTTATTTTCACATGAAATGAAATATATCCCAAGGAAGTTTAATTAAAAGATCAAATTATCACTGTAATAGAGGACTTTTTTTAAAATTAGGTCTCTGTAACTACTTTATTTATTGTTTATTGAGTTAATTTATTAGGATCTAATTGAACATTGTAGACTATCACTTAGTATTGTTTGTATTATATATTAGCTTAATGGCAGTAGATATTATCATATATCATGATGATATAACCTTACTATTCATGTTATTTTTTTTTATAATTTAATAAAACAATCGCCTAGTTGAAAGTAGAAACAAAATAAATAAAAAAACAAAATGATACTACGATGGTGATGTGAAGACGATATGCAGAGAGAAGTGTGG
The DNA here is from genome assembly GCF_001458135.2 of Marmota marmota marmota. Classification (NCBI taxonomy): domain Eukaryota; kingdom Metazoa; phylum Chordata; class Mammalia; order Rodentia; family Sciuridae; genus Marmota; species Marmota marmota. Next base: position 6,576,730 of record NW_025999932.1, on the reverse strand, counting down.
GAACAAGGCTTTTCGATAAAATAATCTGGGAAGGATAAGATTTAGGAGCTGCACTGCAAATTGAAAGATAAGAAATAGCCCATGTCTGTAATCCCAGCATCTCAGGAGGCTGAATCGGGAGGATCATGAATTCAAACCCAGCCTCAGCAACTTGGAGAGGCCCTAAGCAATTCAATGAGACACTGTCTCTAATGAAGATATAAAAGCAGGCTGGGGATTTGGCTCAGTTGTTAAGTGCCTCTGGGTTTAGTTCCTGGTACTCATCACCCCACGCCCCCCCACCAAAAAAAAAAGAATTAGCTCAGAAGAGTATGAGAAAGAGCAGAGGAAAGAGCCTGTGCATAGCTTCTAGACACTTCTCAGACCCTCTCAGCTTGGAAGCATAGGCTTCAGGACCAGTTGGCTCAAAGTGAGCAGGATGACTCGTGTGTGTGTGTGTGTGTGTGTGTGTAGTGTCAGAGGCATATTCTTCAAAATATCTCTTGAAAAAGATAAAAGATTTAACTCAGACATTTTTAATATTATGTGTGATAAATTTTTACACATTTGTTGTCTAAACAGATTGGGATTCAGCAGACCTGATTGATCTGGACATATGAAGCTTTTGGGCATCAGTATATTCCTGCTTATCAAACTTCAGGGATTATGTAGGTGTGTGCCCAACCTCATAGAGGTACTAAAGAATAAAGTGCAAAGGTCACGGAGGTGTAAATCTCAGGAAAGGGAAGGAATGGGGGATGATGGGAGAGCCTGTATCCATCCTTGGGGATTTTAAGAGGTCTGGCTATGAAGGGCAGTTCAGAACTGAAGTCTTGTGAACTTCCTGCAATTTCTTATTTTCTGGGTTTTGTTTTATGATGGAAGATATAAAACAAATGAGCTACAGAGAATGATCCACTAAGATGCGTGTAAGAGGGGGCATTAAATAAACTGTACGATCTCAATTTCATGTTAAGGGATCACCTTTGAACAAACAATAATGACCTTTTCCACTTTTCTATAAAAATAAGAGGAAACGGGGAGGTTGTTATAGTTTGGATGATATGAAGTGTCCCCCAAAAGCTCCTGTGCTAGTTCAGGAATATTCAAGTGAACTGACTGGATGATGAGAGCTGTGACCTAATTGGTCCTTCCTGGTTTGAATGGACTGACTGTGTGGTAACTGTAGGCAGGTAGGGTGTTGGTTGGAGGAGGTGGACCACTGGGGGTACGCCCTGGAAGTGTTCATCTTTCCTGGGGTCCTTTTGCCCCCACTCCTGCTTCGTGGCCACCATGTGGTGAGCTACTTTCCTCCACCTTGGCCATGACATTCTGCCTCCTTGGCCCCAGAGCAATGGAGCTGGCTACCTATGGGCTGAGACCTCTGAAACTGAGTGAATTTCAAATAAGTGTTCCCTCCTCTAAGTTGTTTGTGTCAGGTATTTTGGTCCCAGAGGTGTAGAGATGACTCTCAGACATTAAATAGGAATCCAGTGGGAATGAGCACAGGTGAATGAGGATTTTTGCAATTTTTTTAACATATTTTCTTCTAGAAACAGAGCTATTGACCTTTTAGAAGGGAGTAGTGATGATTTTGCAAGAGTTAGCAAATAAAAAATATAAGACACCTGGTGACACCTGAACTTCAGATAGGAGTCAAAAATGTTTGAGAAAATATCCACATGGGCAGTCTGAGGCAGAAGCTGTGACTGCTGAATGAGGGTCTTGGAGGTGGGAGGAAAGCCTTGCTGTCTGAAAATCCAGGTGTGTACAGGGCAGGGATGCCAGGAATGTGGCTTTTCTCGTGGTGAGAACATTTCTGCTGCCATCTTGGGAATGTGTAGCTAAGGGAGATGAAGACAAAGCAGAGCAGAGGGTGAGCAGATCCCAGAGGTGAGAAAACGAACAGTGGACATTTTACCTACAACTCACTGGAAGTCAAAGAGGAAAGAATAATGTAGGATCAATGCCAGAGCCTTGGGTGACCTGGAGAACAGAGCTCCCAGGAAGTGGAACTCAGGATTCCACAGGCAGGACTTCCTTATTGTTCTTATTTTTATTTATTTCTGCAACTGTGGGAGTTTACCCTTTCCTTTTTGGGTGGTGGGTGGTGAGCAGGGACAGGTGCTGTGCTGTTGTGGAGAATGAGCTTGTCCTTTCCATTTCCTGGTGGGCCCATGGATTTAAGGCATGTTAGTGTTTCTCTATGGACTTAGAATTGCATTATTGTAAGCTGATGTCCAAGAACAGCATTGTTTATATGTCTTATTGAGGATTGTTTCAGTACAGGTTAAGAAGCTGCTTTCGTTCTGATTATTATCAGTATCATATATTCCATTTTGCAAATGTGTAATTATTTCGGAATCCATATTAGGTTTCAGTGCATATTAAAGAATACTGAAGTGTAATTCCACATGGACAAATACACTCTCTGCTTAAATAGGGTTCTAGGAACTTCTGCCTTTACCATCAACATTAGTTATTCCTCAAATTTATTCTTTTTTTCCCCCTCCAATACTTATACTGCTTAGATCCAATTTGGAGCCACATTCATTCTGTCTGATAGGAGACAACTTCTAACAATTCAATAAAACGTGGTTAGGATGTTGGCTTTCAACCTTTCTGTTCATTTTTTTTTGCTCCCATCAATACATTCTCTGATTTGCATAAGAATGTAGTTTGTCACCTTTTTCCTCATAGGGCTAAAGATTGGCAGGATATATTTATTCTTCAGTACTTAAATACCTCACATAAACCTGAATCTAACGCTCTTTACTTCAAAACCACCTCCCAAAGATAGCACAGCACCAGGCTCCTTCTCATCAATATGCTTTTTACTTATCCTACCATTTTCCTTCATTTATTCATTTTTCTCTCTGCCTGAAGGACCTATATTCAGCCTCCTAGGGATAGTGTCTCCTCCCTCTGAACATGTATTCTTCCAGATTTCCCTGTCTTTGATCTAAGATTTGGCTTTGGCAAGCTAATTGGCTATTTTCTAGCCTTGTCGAAAATAAAACAAAATGAAGAACAGAAATGCACATCTATTTTTATGACCACTTAACATAATATAAATTGTACATAGAGATCTCACACACATAAGTTTGCGTGTGTTTATGTGTCATGTCTTGGGGTGTTAATGTAAATGGAAAAGATATCTGTAGGGTGAAAGGGACCTGGAATGGGAGTTTGGGCTGGGAAATTAAGGACAGCCTGTTTGCTAAGCTGAATCTTTATTGGTGACCTTAAAGGCAAGGTATGTCCTGCACATATTGCAGAAAGCATGCTGATTCACAGAGCTAAGTGAATGGGTAGCAGGGCAGGGAGATTCAAGTTGGAATGGAGGGCAGGAGGCGACAGATCTCTAAGTCATTGTAAAAACTCTGCAATTTAGTGTGAAGGGTTTCAAACCAACCAATGCAACGTGTTGAGTAGAGGAGTGACAGGGCCAGAATGGTCTTTTAAATGGATCACTCTGGTGGTTTGGTGTGCAATTAATAGGCTCTTAATGGAGGAGTAAGACTGGCAATAGGGACCCATCAGTAGGGTCCTGCAGCAAGCAAGAAGAGAGATGATCATGCCGTGAGCACACAGCCACTGAGCATAGCCCCAGGTCAGTCACTCTGGACAGGTGTGGAAGGTGGAGCTCCTAGCACTTGTCTGTGGACCAGGAGTAGTGTGCCCCAGTTGTTGACAACGGTGTACTGCCTTTCAGATGGGGGCCCTTTTATTAAAGTTTACCTTTGACAATGAAGCACATTTCTCACATGTGAAGGCCAAAAATGTCATTCATGTCCAGGCAGAGGACTGTTGGCAGCGGTAATGAAGATTAGGGAGAGTTTGTAAAACTCTTTGAGAGGCTATGTGCCAATAATATTATCAGAGATGTTTGATTTATTTTCTTAAGGGCAGCATAACAGCTATGTTCCTTGAGGCCACTCTCAATACAAAAAGACTTTTCTGAAAGCATGCTTAAACCACTTTCCAACATAAAATTTCACAAAGATTTCATCCTTTGAGTTGCCAAGACTAAAATGAGCACATCCAGCTTTAGAAATCATACCACATAGTAAAGAACACCTTACTCCTTTTTAATATGTTCAAATATTTGGGTAGATATGGAGATTTTAAAAACTTTCTTATGCATTTTTAGTCATGATCAAATTTTAAATGTAGTACTTTTTAGAGGTCTAAATTGTGATAATTTGACATAGGTATTTTGTCTAATATTTACCACAATCAGGTTAATAAAAATATCGGTCACCACACATAGACGTCATTGTATTACACATGTACCCATGTTGAGATACTTGCTTGGCAAACTTCAAGCATACGACGCATTATAACTTGCCACAGTCACTGTATCATGTACGAGATCTGCAAATTGCCTTCATCTTATTACTGGATAGCCTCTCACTAACCTGCCCTTCTACCCCATGCCTACCACAGTCTCCAGAAACCACCATTCTACTTTCTGCTTCTGTGATTGTGAATTTTCTTAGATTCTACGTAAAGTGAGATTGAGCAGTACTCAAAGATACAGTAATTCTGTAACTTCTATTTTAGTCAGATAAGTTATTTTTGTATATTACCTCAATTTGTTATAATCGTTTTAAAAGATATAGATCATTTTAATTGTGTTATGTTGAGGACACTAAAGTATTAAGCGATTAACTGATCCAATCAGAGTTATTCAGGTAGTAAGGACTTTATGCAAAACGTGGGTGTGGATATTATGCCCTCAAATTCTTTAAAATACCTATTATTTTTTGAAAAAAAGAGTGGCTTGAGGATAATTCATCTTTATTAGAACCATCTAAAGTGGTAAATATCATGTCTGATGGATTGCAGAGGTCGAGGACCCCTCTGTATGTGACCATAACAAGTGACAGCTTTGTGGAGAAAAGACACATTTTTAAACCATGCAAATATTTTGTCAGATGATGAAACTGACACGTGAGAAGTATAACTTGCAGTTAAATAATAGGGTTATGATCCAATGCCATTTTTTTCTGATTTCAAAGTCTATTTCTATCAGATGTTTTTCTTTTTTAATATATTTTTAGTTACACATGGGCACAATATCTTTATTTTGTTTATTTTTTTTAATGTGGTGCTGAGGATCGAACCCAGGGTCTCAAACGTGCGAGGTGAGCGCTCTACAGCTGAGCCACAACTCCAGCTCTCTATCAGGTGTTTTTCTACCTGAGTTAAATTAAATATATACAGATATCGTGTAAGTAGTCCATCCTGACTCCAAATCTTGTGTGTGCATACACACACATGTGCACGCACACGCACACACACACACACACACATTTTTACCCATTTATAGCTGGAGAGAGGATGAAGATGCTCAGGAGGTCTCTGCAGAGTCCGGGAAACCCTGCTACCAAGTGGTGCTGGTCAATAGTGAAGACCCAGGAAGTCAGAAGCCATCTCTTTCCTCCACTGGCATGACCACTTATCAGCCTGCCCTGTACCACACTGCACACCAGAATTCAAGGACTGGGCCCAGTGTTGGTGGAAGTATATGGTGCATTGGTGAAGGTCCTGAAGATGCAGGAAAAGAGAACCTGTGAAGTCTGGTGGTGGAAAGAGGCATGGAGGGGGAAGGTCAGACTGGAGAATACCCCACTCACCTTAAGAAGGTAGTACTGACAGTAACACTGGGGAGGGAGTGTTAAGAATGTTTAAATAAGCACATATAGGCTTCCCATGTAAAATGTTTCAGTTACTGAGAAAAGCAGGAGACACTTGGGTTTGTGAAATCATTATTTGATGTAAATGACCAAATGGGAGCTGGAGAAACATTCTGATGTTCTTTTTATTGGTTTAGCAACAACAGGGTGGTAAGACACACAGAAGAGGCTGACTCTCACATGTTGTGGGTCTTAATACAATATTCTCCAAGGGAGTGTCATGCTCAGAGATAGACATGATAAAACGTCTTAGAATTTGCTCCTTTAATTTTGTTTATTTTTTCTTTTCCTTAAGAGACTTTATTTTTTAAAAAAGTAATTTTAGGTTCACGGGAAAGCAGAGCAAAGGGTTCAGAGATTTCCCATGTACACCCCATAAGGTAAGCCTATCCCAAGAAGAAACGTGCACCAGAATGTCCCATCTGACAAACTTACATCGACTCACCATTATCACCTAAAGTCCATGGTATAAATTAGGATTCTCTCTTGATGTGGCACATTTTATGGATGGTTTTTCATCTGTTTTAATACAGAACTCCTGCATGTACAACAATTGAAAGAAGATCATTTGGCTGAGACCTCAGGTCAGGAATTTAGCCACCTCAACTGTCCCCCATCCTCAAAGTGATTCATTGCATACAGAAACCTTTGATTGATGACTCTGGTTTGCAAAGGCTCTTGTAGGAGAAAGAACTGGGATAGGTGTCTCATTTACCCAGCTAGGAGCCAACTCCAGGTCTATGACTGAATAACCCGAGATTCTATGCTCCCTTTCCCTCACCTCCACTATAGAAACATACCCTAACTTCATAGACCTCCAGGGAGAATTTAAACAGGGTCACATACATGCAATGTTTAGCCCGACACCTAGCACACCCAGCACAGTAGTAGCTTAGTAAGTCAGGTCTCCCTGAACTTTCTCAAGCTTGTTTTGCCAGAGACTGATGTGATCAAGGCAACTCCCTCTTCTCCATTGAACAATGGGAAAAGCAAGTGGAGGGTATGCATGGACCAGATTAAGAGATGCAGAAATGAGCCACATTTAGCATTATCATTATTATAACTGGTGGCTACCATGAAGTGCCTCAAAAAAGCAGACTCAAAGACAAATTAATTTTTGCAGGTGGTAGATCTGCTGATAAAATTTTAGTAATTTTCTAAAATTGATCAGAAAGCTGAAATTAGCATTATTATCATTTATAGGAAATTGGCCAATTCAAATTGATTTCTACATTTAGAATTTTGTCCCTACTTAGGTTATTTCCATGTGACCTTGGTATGAATGTGAAAACACAGAAGACAAAATGTTTCTTTTTGTCTCATGCATATCGGGAGTATAAGAGGTCAGGGCACAAGAACACATTTCTGAAAATCCGTGCTTACGAATTTGGACCAAAAGTTTATGCCTGTATTTTGACTGTTATTTTATCTGTCCAAGTAATTGTTGGAATAATTTTGGATAATACCCCACTTTTTGATTTATCTTCTTATTTTTCTACTTATTAAAATAATCTATTTTCTGCTTCCCTATCCACTTTGCATGAATATAACAAGATCAAAGATTTAGTGATTATAAACAACATTCACATTCAGGATTGCATTGTAGTGCATATCTTCTCATTATCCTTTTTATAGATTTGCTGGATTATACAATAAATTATCTTACTTGGTCTTCAGTTAATTCTATTAGAAGCTCAGATTGTAATTTGCAAGCAGTGAATTCATGTTGGAGTACTTTGTTGTCATTTTAGCTTACCATAAATAATCATCTCTATATTATTTAAATGTTGACTTCTCATAAAAGATTAATGCAGTATTAGTGACAAACTAGAATTTCCATCAAATGCAAAACCCCATAAAAATTAATGCTTCCCAAGATGTGATATGAAAATCCCAAAGGCGCTTCTGATTTAAATCTGTTCACTCTCACCATGAAACTTACGTATCCTCTTCAAACACACACATGAGGTGCACAGACACATTTTGTGTGAGAAGCAGGAAGTGTGAGGCAATGTCTTAATCAAGTGTAATAAACTGTTTATGATAATGCATTCCTACTCTGCTTCTGTTAGCATGAATAATGGGAATATTGAACTTGCATGAGTCCAGGTTCATGTCTAATGGTAAAACAACCTTACAATTCAATAGGTTTTCTGAAAGACCCATTGTGTGTAACTTCATATGAAATAAGCTGACCTGGTAATAAATAAAATAACAAAATCAGTAACAACAAAATGAGTAATAAGCTGACAAGATGGTGAAAAATTAAAGCAACATGCGATATTTTCAGACTTCTTAGCTTAGAAATGATCTAATCAAGAGGCCTGCATTAATGTGTTTTTTCCATGAAAGTTATAAATTATACATGATAAGTCATAACATTAAAACAGTACCATGATTTAACAATACCAAACTTTAAATAAAAAGCTGAACGCTTCCTATCTAACGGAACTGACTTTGTTCCTATGTCACATGTAAGCATAAAGTTAAGGTTGAAAGCATCTAAGTGTTATCAATTCTAATTTCCTTTTTGCCACTAAGGTAAGGAAACATCAAGTTGCTCACACATTTTGCATAATTTTTAATATCAACCAACACCTTCTCTTTGTTCTCTATATTGTAATAAAGTTCTATATCAAGATATTCTTGTCCTTTAAAAGTATACTATAAATACCTCTAAGAGCAAAACATGGCATGTGTTTCCAGTTTTCCCTCTAGTTTTATGCATCCTAAACATTATCTAGTGGAGTCCTACAAAACTGTCACTTCTGTACAACTTTGTCAAAAATGTTTTACTCTTTTTCTGTAAGTGTGTTTGGCTCCTTGATAAAGAGATGGATTCTTTTCTTGCTCCCATACCAACCATTGTAATCTGCTGAGAAGGCTCTGGGGCATGTTCCACCACCTTATGCTGTGGTGCTTGTACTCCAAGTGCCATATGTGGTGCCACCTCAGCAAGCAGCAGGGTTCAGTCACAGGGTTCTGCATGCTTTTTTTCCTTCCCCAACAGCCTCCATATTTATGCATCATTGCCACTGGTGCTATTTACTTAATATAATTAGGAAGAATTTTTTTGTACATATGTTAAGAATGTTATATACAGAGTTGTTTTCATGCATATCAATATTCAAATAACTTCAAATGGAGTTTTTTTTTTTGTATTTTGTAACAATGTCACAAATCAGTTTGAACGTGAACCAAGTCTGCTTTGAAAAAGAAGGAAAATATTTTATTGCAGAGACTGTCTTCCACCTAAATGGCTCCTACCATATCTTCTCCAGTATATAGGTAAATATGTGTCTTAAACAAGGAAGTCTATATTTGATCCACTCTACTGCGAAAATGCCTGCAGGATCGTGGCCTATAACTTGTAACGTGAGATTACAGTTCATAAAGTCACTAATACAATCTTAATATGTTAATTTAAATTGATTTGAATTTATAACATCTATTCTGAGCTGTCATTACCTGATTTCCAGGTTAACATAAAATTTAGAGTAAAACTTGTGGGAAAAGAATTAGAATTTCCACTTTGTCAGAATCTTGAGAAAATAATAAAGAATATTTGGGGGATATATTTGATTTGTGTTATGGTTTGGATGTGAGGAGTTCCCCAGAAGATCATGTGTAAGACAATGCAAGGTTCAGAAAAGAAATGATCAGGTTATGAGATCCTTAACCCAATCAGTAAATTAATCACCTGATGGGGTTAATTGCATGGTAACTGAAAGCAAGTGGGGTGTGGTTGGTGTTGGTGAGGCATTGGGGGCATGGCTTTGGGGTATATTTTTTCTATCTGGTGAGTGGAGACTCTCTCTCTGCTTCTGATCATTATGTGAGCTTCTTCCCTCTGTCACACTCTTCCACCATGATGTCCTGCCTCACCTTGAGCCCCGAGGAATGGAGCCTGGTATCCATGGACTGAAAACTCTGAAACTGCGAGCCCCCAAATAAACTTTTTCTCTCCGAAAAGTTTTCTGGTCAGATCTTTTAGTCACAGCAGCATACAATCTTTTAGTCAAAGCTTATGAAAATAATTTGGATTCAGAAATATCAACAAGAAATCATGACTGTTGTAGAATGAAAATGGCCTCCAAATAGGGAGCTCCTAATCTCTAGAACCAGAGAAAAGCAGCTCATATGCCAGGCAAGGCAGCACTACCTTAAATGCAAAGGAGGTGACCAAATGAGGCTGCCTGGGGAAGCATGGATCCTGCCTCAGCTCATGGGCCATGTGTGCATGCACCTTGTAAGAGAGCCAGAGGGAGCTTTGAGATTCGGACAGGTGGAGGGAAGGATGTGAAGAGGGAGGCTGGTCCTGAAGTGATGCTCTTCAAATCCAGTGCCAGTAGTCTTCATGTGCTGGAGGAGGCTAAGCGCTTATCTGAGCCTATCATGTCCAAAGGGAGTGTGGCCCTGCTGGCACTTGGAGTTTGAACTTCTGACTTTCAGAACCACGAGAGAATCATTGCGCATTGCTCTGTTTCAAGACAGTCATGGTGATTTGCTGCAGTAACTACGGAGAACTAATACAATGTTACACACTGCATCTATATAAGTCCTCACTTAAATCAGTGAAAAATCCTCTTACGGAAGTCATCCCTGCAGCCAGGCACATGCTAACCTGGTTCACAGGTCTGGATTTCCCCCAGTGCCCTAAGAAAATAGATCTGATCCTTTGAAGAAATATCTTCCAATTTCACACTAAATTGAGAATGGTACGGAATGCATATGGGATATTTTGTAGGGGAAGAAAAGAAGCAAGTGGCAAAATAAAATATGATAGGAAAATGTCAAAACTAGCAAAAAGAGCTAGCAAGAAGGGGTCTTGCTGGCCAGGTACAGAACCATGTGAACACCAAATTCAAGATGTCATGGATTATGAAAATATTGAAATAGATTAATTTTTAAGCCCACACTGATAGTAACAAGGAGATGGAAAGATAGAAGAGAAAGTCTCCTTTCAGTGGAATGCAGACAGTTGCATGTGCAGAAGTATCACAGTGGGCCAGATGCCATTTTGCACTGAGTATAGTAAAGATGGGTTTGAGAAATGATCATCAATTAATGCTAAATATAGGAGAAAAAATTGATGAGGAGAAGCATATTTATATATTCTGAAAGTGTTTCTCTAAAGATAGCCTCATATTTGTAAAAGGAAAATTATCAATTCACTGAGAAATGATTAACTCCTTTACTGGCAATCAAAATGAGCTTCACCCGGAGGGTGAGTCTCCAAGGCAGTGTCTGTCAAAACTGAATTGAATATTCTATAGAACACCCAGTCCTCATCCTCAGAATACCAGTGTCATGAGGAAAAAGAGCCCAAGAACAGTTTGAAAACTGAACACATACAAAATTGATGTCCTTGCTCTGATCATTGAGACTTCTCAAGTCAAAGTGCCTACCTAAGATTGCAGAGCTGAGTAAACTCAATGAGTCATGGCCAAGATCGGCTCCCTTGGAGTGGAAATGCTGGAGGCATGAACTAACAGGAACATTGAAATAATAATTCCAGCACATGGCTGGAGGCTGAGTCTCATGAGGCTGCACAGACTTCCATGAAAATTTTATCCAAAATCCAACAGATTATCTAAATGAAGAGCAAGAGGGATTGTGTCTGACACTGGAGGAAGGAGTGAGAAAATAAAGATGTTAGATTATCCCCACCAATTTTTCAAGGTGAAGTTCTATTTTCCTGGGGAAAGGACTTTTCCTGAGTCCTATGCCATCAGGAGAAGAAATACCCTGAATCCTGTGCCCTCCAAACTTCCTGTCACAAGAAAAAAAAAAGAAATAAAGAAAGGAAGGAAGGAAGGAAGGAGGGAGGGAAGGAAAAAAGGAAGGGTTAAGAGGGGGGAGGAAAGAAGGAAGGAAGAAATGACGGACAGATGGATGAACAAACTAACACAGTTGTGAAGGTCCTAGACCAGGAACTGAGACCAACTCCAAGACTAGGGTTGACCCGTGAGGCTGTGGAGGACCTCTCCCCCACTACTTTAACACCCCACTAACAGGGCTCAGGTCTAAAGTCATGGATTACCGCTGACAGAGCTATAAGGTTAATTCATTTAGAAGGGAGTTCCCTGGGAAGTCCAGGACAGCACAAAGAAAGAGAAAGGAGCACTGGAGACTATAGCACCCTCTGGACTCTCCAGCCAGAGCAAACACTTAACCCAGTCTCACTCCTAACAGGCTAACATAAACCCCACACTGAACACCCAGTCATCTCTCCTTCTACTTACTGATACATCACAGCAACATTTCAATAAAGGAAAAAAATGAGTCAAAAGAGACAATGCAAGCAACAGAACCAGCTCAAATGTGATGAAGATGAAAATGTTGGAATTATCAGACCATGAAATGAAAAGGGCTATGGAGACGTCCTTCACCTCAGCCGTGATTTCTTTGGCTGCATTCAGTCTATTAGAGGCATTCTTCAATTGAGTTGTATTTTTAATACTTCTTGCATTTCCTTCTCTTTCTTAGCTTTGCTTATATTTCTTATTTACCCTAACAATTTTTCCACTTTTTTCATTAGAGTTCTCATGAAATAGATGCAAAAAAATATTCACAACATTTTAAAACATGAATCCAACAGTGTTCAAATATTAGGCTTCCCAATCTAGTCAGATATAGTCCACATATTAAGGGCTGATGGATCATTTGTAAATTTATCAATACAATTTACCACATCTAGAAGAGGAAGAAAAAAAATCATATGATTATCTCAGTGGACAAAGAAAAACATTTTGTGGATTCCAGCACCCACTCATGGTAAGTAATCTCAGCAAACTGGAAATAGAATGGAGCTTTCCCACATTGATGAAGATATTTCTAAAAGTGCACAGCTCACATTTGACTCATGGTGAGAAATTAGATGTTTCTTCTCTAAGGTTAAATGAGCCTGGAACATCCTCTAATCATTCCATTCTATCACCATATTGGAAATCAGCTAGATCAATGAGTTTGATAATTGCCACCATTATCTAAGTAGAATATGCCTGCTTCTGGTACTGATAAGTAAATACAGTTTATAGCAAAGTTATAGGGAACCAGATTAACACAAATATTCAATTCATTTCTTGTATACAAGGAACAAATAATTAGGTTCATATTAAATTTAACTTTGACAAAACTTAACTATGCAAATGAACATGATAAAGGAAAAATGGGCAATATATCTTAGAAGTTATATCATTAAAAACATACAAGACAGACGTACAGATGACAGATGAGCATATTAAAAGAAATTCTACAGATAACCTTGGCAACCCACCTCTGCCTCCTTCCTCCTTTGTGATCCTTGGAATAATTATAGAATATGCTGGAAATGCAGAATTCTGAGTTGGGGGAACAGGCCAGGCTTCAATCTCACTCCTCTTAGAACAGGATTACTTTAGTGCTTGTATCTCAGTAGTCCAGATTGCCCAAGGTGTATAACATTCTTGAGCAGATTCCTTTTAATGTTCCTTCGTAACCTTGGGACATGAGCATGTATGGAAGAGGCATCATCTGCCCTGAAGAGCTTTTGTGAGACCTGAGTGAAATGGCTGCTTCTTCCTCCTTATCTGTAAGCAATACAGTTGCTTTGCAATACTTGTACAGTGACTTATCTCACCAGACTTACACTCTAGGATCATAAGCAGAAATTGATGAGTTTTTTTGAGGGGCTCTCCTAGGGAGACGTCTTCTGCTAAACATCATATGTCATCAGAAAACAAAAATTAAAACAGGATACCAATACTTCCTATTAAAAATTGTCCAAATTCAGGAAGCGGATTCTACTATTAAATGTTAATAATAAGGTGGAGTAACAGGAACTTAATTCATTGCTGGTGGGAATGCATCCACTTTGGAAAACAGTTGATGGTTTCTTATGAAGTTAAATATACTCTTTTTGTACAACCCAGCCATCACATTTCTTGGTATTTTCCCAAGGGGCTGAAAACAGATTGATGCAAAGTCCTACACAGGGAACTTTATGGTAGTATTGTTCCTTATTGCACAAACTTGGGAGTTACCACATAGTTCTTCTGTAGATGAATGGATACATAAACCATGATAGATCTAGAAAATGACTATTATTCAGTGCTAACGACAGAACTGTCAAGCCATGACATGCAGGGAGGAAACCTAAATGCATATTACTAAATCAGAGAAGCCAATCTATAAAGATTCTAACATGATTCTAAGGCACACAAAATTTGGAAAGGGCAAAACTGTTTAGACACTAAGAGTAGTGTTTCCATAGTCTGGGGTGATCAAATTCTGAACAGGCAGTGACACTACTCTCCACAATGCTCTAATGCTATAATGGTGGCCACCTGCCACCTTACTTTTGTCAAAACCCATAAAATGTACAGAATCAAGAATGAATTCTAATGGACCTGTAGTCTTTGGGTGATAGTGATACATCAATATTGGTTCATCAGTCTTAACAAATGATCCACTCTGGTGAGGGAGGCCCGGCACATGCCAGACAGAAGGGGCATGGGACACATCAGTACTTTCTGTTACATTTTCAAGTGAATTAATGACTCTAGAACAGAATATCTATTAAAAATTTTAAAACAATAAATACCAAAAAAACACGGATACTATTTGACAATGGGACCAACTAGAGATTCAATCCTGAAGTATAAGTTTTTATATCTTAATACCAATATAAGAATCGTACCTACCCAGTTAAAAAATATTCTTCAGTGTTTTCTTATAGAAGATTTATAGTTTTGCTTGACTAATATCCATCTCAAATTAATATGTGTGTATACTTTATCAAATTGACAAAGTTCCTTTCTGGTTTGAAAGCAATTTCTTTTTTTTTTTTTTAAGATTTATTTATTTATTTTTTAGTTGTAGTTGGACACAATACCTTTATTTATTTATTTATTTTATGTGATGCTAAGGATCGAACCCAGGGCCTCACACATGCTACACAAGTGCTCTATCACTGAGCCACAACCTCAGCAATTTCAATTATGAATGAATACTAAGTTTTGTCAGAAGATTTTCAATATCTATGAGAATTGTTGTATGGATTTTTTCATCGCATTAATTCACTTTTAAACCTTAAGTCAAACTTCAGTCTTGCTGTGTACCTATGTAGTCATTATGTATTAACTTTCATAAATTACTGGTGTGAATCACATTCCTAGATCATTTATTTCCCATTTATTGTAGTTTAAGAAATACTAATTTAAAGCATGTTTCATCTTCCACAGAAATGTCTTGGTATCTTTGTTCAAAAAATAAAAATAAACAAACAATAACAACAAACATGTGCTGATGTTGGTCTACCCTAAACTTGCTCCTCTGCTGTTGTTATGTATGAGAAATTTATTTGTTTATTCGTGTATCAAATCTATATGACATATATTCTTATGAACATATTCCAAGACTTGCAATGATAAGGTTAATGCCAACCACCTTTCTTCTTTACCTAGATTGTTTGGCCACTCTAATTACTGAATATTTTTCCAAAAAAAAAGTATAATCATCAAATGAGCACACAAATATTATATTAGAACTTTGATATTAGGAGAAACACAAATGTGTTTGATATCCTAAGGGTAGGATAACCATTGTCAAACAATATTGAGGCTCCCAATTTTTGAACTGAGTGCACTTTTCCATTGTTAGGTCTTCCTTAGTCTTAGAAAGCCTAAAGAATGTATTTTGTTATAATTATCAGTTTATATGTTATATGTTATTTTCATATTTAAGAACATGTTTTGATGCTATTTAAAAATACAACACATAAAATATGAATTTCTCCATTGTTCACTACTGGTAAGTAGAAATGCGATTAATTGCTCATCTAGCTAACCTGCATTCTTTAATCTTGATGAATTCATTAAATATTTCTAAGGTTTTTTTTTTGTTGTTGTTGTAAAGTTCATAGAACTTAACGTAAGAACTCATATTATCTGTAGAAAAAGATGGTCTTTTTATTGTCTTTTAACCTTATGTCTCCTACTTTTTTCCATATTGCATTGAATAGGAAGGACACAGAGGTTGCACAGAAGTGGCCAAAGCAGGAGCTCTTGTTCTGTGCCACTCAAGTGGACATTTCTTTAGCTGCTCAGCTGCAATGGGAAAGCTTCCTGAACCTTTTATCTGTGAGAGCATTTGATATTAACTTTAAAATGCTTAGAATTTACCAGTTTGACAAGGTAAGTGAAATAATTTTAGATAAAGGGGAGAATTGAAGAATATGAGCAAAGATATTAGACACCTTTAGAGAAGAGTTAGGCTGGAAATTATAATAGAGGTTGTTGGGATAATGAAACTCTGCATGTAAGCATAACTTTCTATTCATCCACAGATTTTTGTCCATTATTTGTGAAGTGTTGATCAAGATTTGCCTTCTGTGTTCATTACTCCCTTTGTCTGAGCATGACACTATCTCAAATTCTCTATTTATCACAATATACCTAGATAATTCTAAGAATATGTTTCATTATCAAAAAATATCAGAGTCTCAACAGGAACTGAATTAAATCTATCAAAATTAAGACATGCTTAAATTGTTGTACAAATCATTAAAAAGAACTACATATGGAGCTAAGTTTATAGAGTAAGGAAAGATGATAAAATGCTTAAAAATTCAAATTTGCTCAATCCAAAGAAAGAAAATAGCAGTAAATCTGGGAGGATACAACATCATTGTATGAATTGTGGTGAACCTCGTACACTGAAGTACTTAGAAGTGTCTGCAACACACTGCACCCTTTGATTACATATGTTTGCATTTGTGTGTGTATGTGTGTGTGTGTTTGTGTGTGTGTGTGTGTATAATCAAGTAAAGCACTGCGAACTGTGTATACAGAGTGCCATTTTCTTCTTCACAGTAGCCAATTTATAAGTCAAAACCTGTGCTGGGATATCTTTATAACTTTACCTATAATGAATGCTATTTAGATACATTTGATAAGAACTTTCATGGTTAGTGAAAAATTGAGCTGTAAAATAATAACATTGGTTTCCTGTTGAAGGAAATAATTAAAATTTAACTTGAAAAGCATATAATTTGTGTGAGTCCATAGATCTTTAGTAGTTGATTAAAACACTAATCACTTTTCCATGGATTTAACTTTGAAATAAATGTAACTACTTAAATGCTGGGAAATATTTTGTATACTGCTATGACCTGAAGGTCTCTTTCATAAATTGAAGGTGCCAGAGAATGAGAATTTTGTGGAGAAAGGAATGTAACATATACTTTTGTGGACATTTTATTTATTTATTTATCTATCTATCTATCTATCTATTTATTTATTTATTTTCAAGAAAGAAGTAGATTGAAAGTTAAATGAGAATTTTTTCAATTTTTTTTTATGTGTGTGTTACTAGAAATTGAGTCTGTGGGTGCTCTACTAATGAGCTATACCCCAGTGCAATTTATTTATGTATTTATTTTGAGACAGAGTCTTGTTAAGTTGCCGAGGCTGACCTTGAACTTGGGATTCTCCTTCTCAGCCTCCCAAACTGCTGGAATTACAAGATGTGTTTCACTGCATTCAGTATTTCATATCTTTATTTAAACAAAAATTTCTCTGAACATTGTATTGAAATTAATTTTCACCTTAATTTTCCTTGAAAGATTAGGAATACATTTCCCAAAATTTATATGTAGACAAAAATTAAAACAACCTGTAATATCCTCAAACATATTTGTTAGCACATTTTTAGGCTTAAATAGAAATTATTTAGAGAAAATATATTTCTTCAGATACATTGAATATCTTGACATTGTGCTAAATCCAATTAAGACTCTTATCATAATAGAAACAGAAAGTATTTGTGATATTTACTTTGCACATGTATACTTAAGGATTTCTTGGTAACCTATAAAACATGTTTAATACTTTTTCTATTCCCTCTCAATTAAGAATGCCATTGACATTGCTGTATACACTTCTGAATCACAGTCAGTGTGCATGACGTCTGTTCTCCATTCTTAAGAGATCCTTCCTGGTGATGTCTTCATATTGATACCACTGCACTCCCTGCACACACAGGTCACCACTCTGCTGTCAGCAGCTAAGGTGAGTCATTTGAAATAATCCTCTTCTACTTATTTCTGCATTCAGAAAGCATTCCAGCTTCAACAGTGTTCTATAGAATCCTAGGTTGATGGGTTCTAAAAACAGTGTGCATACCTTTATGAACAGTTAAAATGCAAAGAACTGCACCATTGTCTCTATATAATTTTATAAATGGTAAAATGCTCCAAGAAATAAATAGAATTGTGGAAATATGTGTTTATGAATTTATAATTATATATATATATATATATATATATATATATATATACACACACAATGTATAAGCATTTATGTACAAGGTGTGTCTATACAGCAAATATGTATATAGTAACAATTACATTTGTAAGTATGTACATTTATTATTTGTTCTTTTTATTTTTTGAGAATTCTTTTTCATACAAAAAAATCTCTTCATAATGCTGATGATCTCTCAATTATTGATAATAATATGAAAAATTGGAGGCACTGACTTGATCCATGAATAGCTTTCACATTCATATAAATGATACAATAAACAGAATCTTATGATTCAAAAGAGGGGAATAAAATTTTTTCAGTGATTAGTATCAGTATTGACAAAGTCATCTACTTTGTTATCTGTGACCCTTTTCTTAATAGTACATTTTAGAAGAAATTCCACATATCATTGGTTTTGCTTGTGCATAGAATAGATTAGGAAGCCATTTATGGATGTTATTTCTATTATATTGCTAAAGATAAATGAAAGATTGCATTCTCTTGTTCATAAAGAGAGGCACAATCCCCCTCCTTTTCTTTCACAAGTTAAATATTCAGACAATACTTAGTTCATAACAGATGTAGGAAAGGTTTAAAGTCTACCGAGAAATCCCTTTAGGATTAAAACACACTAGAAATACAGGGATTGATGTATATGAGAGTCCTCATATAAAGCCACACTTTCCATGAAAATGCAGATTTAATTAAAATACTGCTACTACTATTATAACTAATAAACATAGAGACAAGGATTTAGTTTACAATGAATTAAACTTGGCAACATGGGAAATCTCTAAGCTTAATGCTCCTTTCTTTTTTCAACTACAAATCATTATACAGAAATTAAATTAATATGTAATATTTAAGAATTATGTGTGTGTGTGTGTGTAGTATAGAAAAATGCCCAGATATATTAGTGTAAGTTAAAATCCCCTTAATATAATTTGAAAAGTGACCAAGAGTATTTAATATTTGTTTTGGACTGCAGCAGAATGAAACTATTATGACAGCCTGGTCAGAGGGCAAATGGGATATTACCACGTAAGAAAACAGTTGGAAATCACAACTGAGAGAATCTGAAGCTTAGAGTGTGGACTTGGGAGTGGGGGACATCTCCTTCCAGGCGTCAGATATGGATGTGGTCATCAGGGGCAGAGATGATAAAAAGATGAGGGGGGAAGAATTTTATTTTCTTTTTACCTTTATTGTTATTTTTAAATTTCTGTTATGATCCAGGAGCAGGATTAATCTAGTTTCCATGATGGATTAGGAAAAAAAAATAACAAAAGTGTTTCAGGAATCAAGAAGCATATAATAGAAGACATAGTTATTCTAGGCCAGAACAGATTAGAGTCAGGCTGAGACCTCAAGTTCTTTGCAAGTAGGAACCATCACGTAATCACATTTCATAGCTCAAGAGTTGGCATGCAGAAGGGACCCAACACATGATCACCATTTTAAAAATGGAGAGGAATTTAGGACAAGAGTAGGCATGCCAAGGCCTAGAAAAGAAATAACAGAAAGAGAATATTTTTACTAACAGAAAAAAAATCGGCCACTAAAAACCTCTAAGAGATATTTAACTCAGAAATGTAGTGTGTTGGATGAAGTGAATAAAAATATATTTCCATAAAATAAAATATTGTATTCCATAAAAATGTAAATAAAATAAAATAATAATATTTTCAAAACTGTGCACAGGACCTCTTCCCCATCAACTGACCCCACTGGCCATCAACTGACCCAACATGGAGACATTCCACATGGCCTGCCCTTGTCTGAATGTGTGATATTTTTTTCTGTCTCCGCCATCTTTCAGAGACCTTCCCAAGTATTTCAATGGTAGAAGTGAAAGACTGGAACCTGTTTGTCAGTGGCTTTCATGGCTGCAGAGACCCTGGGGGGGGGGGCTGCCTGATGTTGCCATTATCTCCTGAAACAGGTGAGTCCTCCATAGTGCTTTTCCAGAATTGTCACCAGTTCCTAAAATGAATATGTATTGCTGTTAAAGTAAAAGGTGTTTTCAGTAGGTGCCACTAAACTTTCTATTCAGCCATTAATGACCAGAGAGCATTTATCATTTTAGAAAGGACTTTCTAATTCTTTTCATTGTACAATTTTATACAAAACTTCATGTCCCAATAACCATTTCTTATGATGTGATTTATAAATTCTCTGTGTTCTTGAAGCCTAAAAATCATGTGTAAACATCTTCACGTTTCCCACAGGACACCAAAAGGAGCCGTCTTTAAATGCTTATTCAATTGAAATTAAAAATATTACTCTGGGATATCTTATGACATTGTGTATATATGTGAGTCCGTGCACGTGTGTGTGTTTTGAGGCCACAGGGACGGCTCTGTTTTATGTCCTAATCTTATTCCTTTGAACTGAAAATTCACAAAAGAAGGGACCATTTATACCTCGTCTCCTTTCCAGATCTCTGAGAGCTACTTCACACCACAGCTTTCCACAAGGAACCAGATGTTGTAAAGAAATGCTCCAGCATTATGTGGATTTATGGGGGGGTTGAGAGAGGGTGGACTGCTGAAATAAAAATATGAACCTCTGGAAGTCTTGTGTGCAGGTGTGCCTGCAGACGCCCTGGATGGTTCCATATTATTTTCACATTCAAGCCTCCTGACTTGGGCATGGTACCATGTTGAATAATATCAACCCAAGGCCTTCTCCTTCAAAATGTGCAGGTCATTGTAAAACTGAACAATAAAAACTGTGGGTGCAATGGTTTTAAAACTTGTGAAATGTTGACCCTGGAAACACTGCTGAGATCAGGGAAATCTGTAGTTGAGTGAGTGTAGGTCCTGCTTTAGTGGCCTAAATAGAGGCTTAACTCACTCAGCTTTGCAAGAAATTAAAAATATCATCTGAATTCTTTTTGATGCTAGCTTTACTGTTTTGCCCCTAGCTTATTATTTTTTTTATCTCACTAACATGTTGTAAAGAAGAAATAGTTTGAACAAGTCAGAATATAAGGTTCTCAAAAGGGCACATAGCACTCGAGTCTCACTTCTTCATCAAACATAAGAATCCAGTCATATGAGTTTGGGGATATTTTTTTGATAAAATAAAATGTTCAGATCCAGTTGAGGGTCCTTTTGCCCCCATCCCCAACCTCCTTCCTGTTCCCTTTTCCTTAAATATAATCCCTTTTTTTAATCACTATCTTTTGATTCACTTGTTAAATGTCTCTAAAATTTTCTAAAAGCTCACATTCTATATAACATACTATGCACTAAATATCCTCAGACACCTTGCTCTTTCCGTTATGTGATTTAAAATACGTGCTCATGCAGTGCACAGGTCCCAAGTTATTTTGTCACTCTGCTGCAAGCCTGTCTATCATTGCCCACTAATCCAGCAATGCCTCTTCTGAGACTGATGGGAATTTACGTGGTTTTTAAATTTGTGTTCCCCACACCGACACCTAGGCTTCGTTTTTGTGAGAATTTGTTATTTGTTTTTCAATCTCATTGGTCTGGAATAATATCTTACTGTCATTTCTCACTTTGCCAAATATGCTTGCCTTTTCATCTTTACAAATATTTGTTTTCTCACTCAGTTTTCTCTTCTCTGAATTAGCCATCCATACACCTCGAATATTTTTCTAGGGTGGTGTGTGATTGTTTATGTATTTGTCATACTTAATTGATTTTTCTTTAATATTGTGAATACAAAAACACTGATTGGTTCCATGTAATACAAATTTGGGGCCATTCTCTTCTGAAAATGCATACAATGCATCTTATTAAATAACCTTTTAAATTTTAATATCAAATTTATTGATCATATACTTAATTATTTTTTTTCCTCTCGGGTTTTATACCTTATTCTGAAGTCATTAGGGTTTTTCTTATTATATTTATTTCTAAAAGTTTTAACAATTCTCTACTATAATTAATATTTCTAATGGCATGATAGAGGAAATCGGTTTTTCTTCCCTTGTTTGTAGATACTATCAACATTCCTAACTCACTTGCAATGACATATGAGTTTTTCACAGTTGTTTTATGCAAATCTATTGTGAATATTCCTTCCTGTTTCATCTGCCCATTTTAATCTCTATGTAAATACCACACTTTTTCTGCTATTCATGATTTTCATCTTATTATTTATCTTAACAATTATTTAAATTACTTTCAGTCCTTATCTTTTCATAAGTTGAACAAATTCTGAAATTTATTTGTAAAAATACTTTTGGGATTTAAAACAGGACATTCATGATTAGCTTTGAAAAAAAGTGATATTTTAGGATATTCGGAACCTTATATTCCTTACTTCCATATCTTCTCTTGTATGCCTTAGTAACATTTAATATTCATTCCATCAATGCCTGCATATATTGGTTGGTGTGCCTTGTTCCAGATTTGGTTATAATGGTCAGTGAATGCTTTCTCTCCTATTAGACATGTTTTTCGAGTGTGTGATTATGTGTGTCAACATAGGTTTACAGATGAAAGAATTCATTGAATTTTGTTTTACCTTAATATGTTCTCTAGTACATGAGTTTAGACAAGAACATTTTTGCAAACAAGTGTCAGATTTTAGAATTTTTAAGGTTATTTTTGTTATCAATATTAATGCATTTGCTTTTTCCTAGTGTCTTGCTACATGGGTCAAAACTTCTAGATGAATGTTGAATAAAAACTTTGACAAAATATCATTATTTAAAAAAATATAGAGAACTTCTATTAAAGAACTTCTAAAGTTAAAATGTCAGGCATGAGGTTTGTTTAGTTTCAAAATAAGTCCTTTTATCAGATTAAATTTTTGGTACTTTTCCATATTCTTAATATTAAAAAAAAAATTTATCTTCAGTAAAATTTAAACTTTAGTAATTACTTCATTAGATGTTTTACTAAATATTAAAATATATTTACTAATTTCAATTCATCTTTGCATTCCCAGAAAAAAAATTTGTTTACTTTTGGTTTTCTTTATATTGTAAGAGTACATCTAAGTTGCTAATAGTTTATTTCAGTTTTTATAAAGGAGATTGGCTAAAATTTTATTTGTAGGTTTTATATGCATGAGAGTGTTCCATCTATACCTGATGTTTTATAATGAGAAAAATAATGCTAATTAGAAACTTAAATTTAATTAATCATATAATGAATTTAGTCTATTATATTTTCTTATAACTATTTCATTTAGAGTTTTAAATGCTTAGTTAAAATTTATCATATTTTAATCTAATCATTTGTAAACATTTTAAATTAATTTGTAATTACATTTACACCCTTCAGCAGAGGTAGCTGCTTACATTTTCAATTTTACTAAAGTTTACATCTTCTGTTAAAAATTAAAGTGAAAGTTTCTGTCTTATGTATTGCTACTTTGGAGTCTTCATTGTCATTTTCTTCTTTTAAAATTATAAATTTTTTAACATCCTCAAACTGCTTAGTTTGTTCCTTTCCAATGCTTTTGTATTCAGATGCAAGTGCTTAAAGTAAAAACATCTTCAAATCATTGCTGTGTGTCATAGGCTTTTGATACATTTGGTTACTCATAATTTTCACAAAAATTTTGTCTTTTGCCAAAATTTTATTTTGGATTTTTTTTTTTTTTGAGTTTCTAGTCTTATGGTGGTTTTATCATTAGGTCTACTGTTTTTTTTTTCTTTTTTTTATTGGTTGTTCAAAACATTACAAAGCTCTTGACATATCATATTTCATACATTAGATTCAAGTGGGTTATGAACTCCCATTTTTACCCCAAATACACATTGCAGAATCACATCGGTTACACATCCACATTTTTACATAATGCCATATTAGTAACTGTTGTATTCTGCTACCTTTCCTATCCTCTGCTATCCCCCTTCCCCTCCCCTCCAATCTTCTCTCTCTACCCCATCTACTGTAATTCATTTCTCTCCTTGTTTTTTTTCCCATTCCCCTCACAACCTCTTATATGTAATTTTGTGTAACAATGAGGGTCTCCTTCCATTTCCATGCAATTTCCCTTTTCTCTCCCTTTCCCTCCCACCTCATGTCTCTGTTTAATGTTAATCTTTTTCTCCTGCTCTTAATCCCTGCTCTGTTCTTAGTTGCTCTCATTATATCAAAGAAGACATTTGGCATTTGTTTTTTAGGGATTGGCTAGCTTCACTTAGCATAATCTGCTCTAATGCCATCCATTTCCCTGCAAATTCCATGATTTTGTCATTTTTAGTGCTGCGTAATACTCCATTGTGTATAAATGCCACATTTTTTTTATCCATTCATCTATTGAAGGGCATCTGGGTTTACTGTTTTTGTTTGTTGGTTGTAATGTTTCTTTATTCATGATTTGTGAGATGTAAAATCTTTATTTGTCAAAGCTTTATTTATAACTCCACATAATCAATTTTGTTTCTTTTACATGAAAATAAATTATGGGCATATATATATGTATAAAAGATACACTTTTGATAGATATCTACTAGGTCAAATGCACTAGTTATCTTTTCAGTCTTCAATTGCTTTATCAATATTGGTCTCTCTAATCTATCTTCCATCTGTGGTTTAAATATTTAAATATCATGACTTGAAGTTGTGAATCACTGTCTTAAATTTTTATAAAACTTGGGGAGAAAACAATAATATTTACTATGTATTCATTTTTATGTAAACAGTAGTGTTAAATACATTCACATTGCTAAAATGATCTTCAGAATTCTCTCATCCTGCAGTTCTGAAACCTTATATCCACTGAACAGCAATTCTGCTGTTCATCTTCCCCAGAAACCACCTTTCCATTTTCCATTTCTATGAATTTGATTACTTGAGATGTCTCACATAAATGAAATCATGCAGGGTCTGTCTTTTATGACTGGCTTACGTCATTTAGCATAATGTCCTAGAGGTTCATTCATGTTGCAGCACGTAACAGGATTTTCATGCTTTCGAAGGCTGAACCATATTCTGCTATATGTGAATGCCACATTTTGTTTAATTCACTCATCCATCCATGGACAGTTAGGTTACTTCCACCCCCTGGCTATTGCCAATAGTGCTGGTACTGCCTGCCTGATTTTTACTGCTTCTATTAGTATAATTCTCATCATGTACCTCGTAATTATTGAAACTATCATATTTAGGCTGGATATTCTTCAGCATGACTACCACCTCCCTAAATATTATCTTTTTTCATCTTCACTGTTACCCACAATTACTTGCAGTGTAAAGTTCTAATTGTTTGTGTCTTCTTTATTTATGACTCTACATAATCAATTTTGTTTCTTTTATAAGAAAATAAATTATATATATGAATGATACATCTTGAGAATTATCAGGCACATCATTTTAGCTTCTCTGCCATTCTTTCCTTTTGCTTCTTCTGCAATTGCTCTTAGGATCTATTGGACATTTTTATCCTATTTGATTCTACTGGTTCCTAATATTCTTATTTTTTTTAGTTTCTGTGCTGCATTTAATATAAATTCCTTAGTTTTACTTTTAAAATGTTTTTTATTGCTGCTTTAGAGCCATACATAATAATGGGGTTTATTTTGATAAAATCACACACATGGAATGCGATTTGTTCTAATTCCGTCCCCAGGACTTCAAAGTTACCTCCTCTCTTTCCTCCCTCTATCCCCTTCCTCTGCTCTACTGGTCTTCTTTCTATTTAAGTCTTTTTGTATTGGCTCTTTACAGATATACACAATTCACTATACTCTATCATATACGTACAAAGCATAAAATGTTCAATTGCATTCCACAGTTCCTCTCTTTTTCCATCCCTCCTCCCTCTCCTTATAGACTCTTTCTGTGTTCCTCTGATCTCCTTTCTGTTTTCATGGGATTACTCTGCTTTGCTGGTCTAAATTGTGCATATTAAAAAAAAAAAATTCCACCCTTGATTTTTTTTTATTTCACTTAACATGTTATTCTCCATTTCTATCAATTTACCCACAAATACAATACTCTCATTCTTCTTGATAACTGATTAAAACTCCACTGTGTGTGTATACACACACACACACACACACACACACATACCATGTTTTCTTCACCCATTCTTCTTCTCTGTGTGGGGGGGCAACTAGGCAGGTGCCATAACTTAGCTATTGTGTTTCCACTGCTCCTGATATTGGCGATTCATGTATTACAATACTATGCATATACTAAGAAGTGAGATGGCGGGGCCCCAAATTTCTTTTGAGAAATATCCACATTGCTTTCCAAAGTGGTTGTGCTAATTTTCAGTCCCATCAATAATGTGTGAGTGGAGCATTTTCCCTACTTTCTTGCAGGCCTTTATTATTTTTGTATTCTTGAGATTGCCATTCTTGATTCTCAGTGCAGCTTTGATTTGCATTCCCCTGGTGGCAAGGGATGTTGAATTTTTTTCATATACTTGTTGGTCATTTGTATTTCTTCTTTTTGAGAAAATGTCTGTTTAATTATTTTTTCCTGTTATTTGATTCTGTTGGTAGTTTGGTGTTAAATGTTTGCGTTCTTCACGTTTTTCTGAATATGACTCTCCTGTCAGGAGTAGCTGACATAGATGTTCCCCTATCTGTAGCCTCTCTCTTCAAACTCTTGTTTTCTTTACCATGCAGAAGCTTTTGAATTTGATGTCATTCACTTGTTAGTTGTTGATTTTGGATCTTCAGCATTAGTGTTATTGTTAAAGAAGTCAGTGCTGACATCAGTATGTTGGAGAATTGACCCTTTGTTTTGTAGTAGTTGAAGAGTCTGGTCAAATCCTAGTTCTTCAACCCACTTTCAGTTGACTTTTTTGCAGGCTTAGAGATAAGCATCTAATTGCATTCTTCTACATATGGATATCCAGTTTTCCTGACACTATTTGTTAGACTCCTTATCTTTTGTTCAACATATGTTTTGGGCACCTATGTCAAATATCAGATGATTGTATCTATGTGGATTTGTCTCTGACTTCTATTTCATTGTTTTTCAAGTCTGTTTCAATATCAATACTATATATATATATATATATACATATATATATATATATATATATATAATGCAAATTACACCCCCCCACACATACATATGTTGTATAATTTGAACCCAGGTATTGAGGTACCTCCAGAATTGTTCTATGGTTACACTGGGACTTTGATTTTTCTAAATAAATTATTGGACTTTTTTTCTTCTAATTCTGTGAAGAACATTATCAGTACATTGCTGCATATTGCATTTAGTCTGTATAGCAATTTTTTAGCATAGCCATTTTGACAATATTAATTCTTCCCTTCTATGAACATGAGATGTCATTCCATCTTCCAAGGTTGTCTTCAATTTCTTTCTTCAGTGTGCTGATCCTACCCAGTCTAACATGCATCCTGATTACTTGCTATATCCAACTTAGTAGGTAAATCTAATTGATCCTTCTTACATTATGTATACCTGCTTTGTGTTCAAAGATGTAAATTACAATGATTTAAGTCTGAGTTAGTTTTCAAAATCAAGTATTTATTGTAAATATTAGGACTATCTCAATTTCTCAAACCTACACTGTCTTATACTCCTGTTTTCATATATATCATATATTATGTAAAGATTTTTTTTATAATTGATTAAAAAGTTTAGGAAAGAAAGTAATTGTATAAAAACTAATTGTCAACCTTTCAGTTAGTTCAAATAGTTATGTTTGCTATCACACAGTAAATAGAATTAATTTAATTATTTTCCATTCATGATCCTGAAGATTGAGTGATATGATAAAAAACAATTTATTTTCGATAGGAAAGGCAGCAGAACACAACAGACACTAGTATGGCAATATGTAAATCAATGGATGTGTAACTGATGTGATTCTGCAATCTGTATATGGGGTAAAAATGGGAGCTCATAACCCACTTGAATCAAAGTGTGAAATATGATATATCAAGAACTATGTAATGTTTTGAACAGCCAACAATAAAAAATTAAAAAATTAAAAAAAAAGAATGAAATCTTTTTTTTGACCCTATTTTTCACTAACCACATGTGGCTAGTTGTGTTCCTGTAATATCCTTTTGCCCAAACTAGTTTAAGGAGAGAAGGAGAAGGAATAGATAGAATGAATCTCTGACATAGGGATTCCACAAATTATAGAATGTAGTTTTTATGTTCCTGTCAAACACAGAGTTAGACAAATTAAAAATTAACTTATTCCCAGACATATTGAAGGATATCTGAATTAGTACACACATTCAGATAAAGCTGATTTTTGCAAATGTTTGTTGACTGACCAACATGAACCAGTAACTGTTTCTGTTTGTCCTATATTTTAGTCTTCAAATATATCCTGGAAAAAAGTTTATTTTCATTCTATTTTCCTGCAGAATAAAGTGGAAGCTCCCAGAATCCATTCAGGCACATGGTCAGACAGTAAGTAGTACAGCTGGGTGTAAATCTAGGTTCCTTGCTCCAAACCCAGTACTCTTTTTATAATGCCACCACTGACCATTACGGAAAAGACTTAGATAGACATTTGCATTGCCTCTTTGTTTAATATTGTTTACTTTCTGAAAAAAATCTAACTATGGCATTCTTTTTGGTAATATCATAGCAAGAATGCTTAGCAGTTTTCTAAAAAGGAAATGTCTTCAGTCTGTTTCCCTTTAGCAGGGAATACCTTCATTTATTGCTCATTGATTTAGCAAACTGCTAAGAGAAAGGCAGGCTCTGGGCTGTAAGCAGCAGCCCCAAGCAAAGGAAGATGATCACCAGCGGCAAACAAGAGACCTCAGGTTTAGTTCCCTTCAGCAAATAGAAGCCATGGTCCAGAGATAGAAGAGCCCAAGAAACACTCTACCCCAGCTCAGGTGCTTACCTATGCCTGCCCCTGAATAGGTCGCCTACTCCAGAAGTGCGGGTTGCTGACCTTGAAGAGAAGGCACCGAGAGTACGGAATGTCTTTCCAACCTTGGGACCAAAGGACAGACTGACAGTCCCCGACAAGCTTCCTTCGGGAGTGCTGTGTGAGCTTTGCCTCCTCTGTTTTTGATTTTCCTTTCTTTGGGGAGCACTTCCCTTGAGGTGCCTACCAAACATGACTTCCAGTTTGTGTTGTGAACTTTATTATAAAAGCTTAGTTAAATATAAAAATGTAAATGGATCTAATAGAGAGCTATACATGGGACAAAACTACCATAGACATTGATTGGACAGGTATCTTGTTTTCCACAATGACAAAGTGGCTATAATATGAAAGCACAAAGTACTCATGCTTCAACTGAAAAATTAATACATTTTTAAATACTATATGAAGCATGAAAAGAGAGACCATTTCTGCTTGTTAATATGGTACAAGAACATTTTTACTTAGAGTAGTATGGATAATCAAATCCTGCAAATATTTATACACCTCAGTTTCCAATTTCCCCAATGACTTGGAAATTAATTTTTAAATTAACCTAAAATTGCCATGAGTTACAAATCCACAGGGGTTGTTAAGCATGAATAAACAGTGATTGAAATTCATGACCAAATGGGAGTCTGTGGTCAGAACCTGAGATTGCATGATAAATTTGTTGTTTCCTTTCCACTGGACAGGTTTTACAACCATTTATTCTTGTTTTTGACCCTGAGTGAGCTCCCTGTGATTTCAGAAGTGGTCAGAAATCCGACCTTAGTTTAGATGTATTCAACCTTTGTTAAATGTATTCATAAGAGCTGCCTGTATTCATATACTGAGGGAGTCTTCACTCAGGAAACTCAAAGTTCAATTCCATTGATAGGACTTGTGAAGGTGAGTAGGAAGGTAACTAAAGTATTACTAACAAACCAAATTTCAGGTATACAGGATTCCTCAGTATTGTGTAGCTCTGCATGACAAACGGTGGCAGGTCTTTACCTCCCCCCTGCAGACCTCTGTTGCTAAATCTGTAAACATGAATTGAGACTGATGTGTACTCACAGTCAACACCCAGTGAATCCATGCTGAGGAATATATTTTCCCCAAATTCCAAAATGCTCAGTGCTGTCATATTAAGAGTACAAAATGACTGAGAAAATCTTGGAAATGAACTCACATGAAGTTTATCTTCCTAGAAACCTGGATCCAGGAGGCAGCTAAAGGCAGCTTTCATGCCATGAGGCCGTAGCTTCCTGTTTTGGTGTGCCCTGCATTCTGGGATAATTGCCAACGTGCTCCAGGGAGGGGTGAAGATGCTTCCCGAATGTCTTTTCTGTCCTCAACACACAATGACCACAGGCCCTGGCTTTCCTTGCCTTTTGCTTCTCTGACTGAATCTTATCTCAGTTATCCTGGGTCAGCCTCTCAATAATACTGAGCTGTAATCTAGCTAGGAAATAAATTCCAAAAGGTTTCATAAATAGCAAAAGTAAAGAAATACGTGCAATATTAATCTTCTTGGCATAAACTATTGCTGCACTCAGTGAAGGCTATTTTCAACTCCATTGTGCGTTCAGAAATTTACTTTCGCTAAAAGAGAGCACACATATCTGGGAACAAAGGGAAGAATCGATTCTGAGGCAGAGGCAGAACTCTTGGGCGGAGTTGCCTTTTCTTCCAAGGGTGGAGATCCTCCTCTGTTCTCACTACATCTGGCAGCACAGATGGCAGGAAAATTAATAGGAGGGAGGCAGCATTGACCTCATGTGGATATGAGCAAGTCCTGGGACTGCACTGCAGGCAAATCTGACAGTATCCTTAGGAGAGACCTTGAAAGTTCATGGAGTTCAGCTCCCTGCTGCTCCCCGAGCTGTGCTGGACACTGTCCCATGTCCTGAGCTAGCACCCTCTAGTAACAGCGCGGAGGCCCAGGAATAGGTCACGGAGGAGAACCGGCGGTTCACCTCCCTAGGTAAATGTGGAAGCAATGTTAACATCTGTTTTGTGTTAGTGTATCCTGTTGGAGAAAGGAACTGGGAAAAATGACTATATTTCAGTTCTCTCTATTGTATGTATTAAATCCATTATTGAAGTCATCAGAGGCAAAAAAAAAAAAGGCTATAGAAATATGTTCACCTTTAAATAGTTTAGTAGGGTAAATCCAACTGGTTTGTTTCAGGAACATATTGGACATCAGTATGAATCACTAAATAAGTGAATGGTTATTATAAATGTTGTCTATTGATTAGACAACATCATCTATTGATCTGGGTTTTGTGAATATTCAAGGCTGTACCTCTAGACTGGACACTCGGTTTTGACAGGCTGATCCAGAAGTTATTATATCTCTGCCACTACCTCTCATTAAAGGTGTCCTCATGTGGCAGTGGGCCTTATGCCAAGGCTCTTGGATTTGAAAGACAAGATTAGCTTTTCTGATTAAAATGACACCTGGATCTCATGCTGTTTTCTCCCTTTGTGTTTTCCTTGAACATGGACAGGATGACGCATTAGAAGCCAAGCACAAAATTTGCAAAGTCTTAATGCTTTTCCAGCAACTTTCTTGGCCACATACCTTTGCTATGTGAAAGCATTTTTAAATCAAGTTTAATTCATTCAACTCATTCAAAAACACACCTAAACAACACACTAACTGTTGTCAAAATAACCTTTTGACTTCTAAATGGCAATAAGTCTCTGCCATGTTAGTCAGAATGGTATTGGTTCAAACTTCCTCTAAATGTTATTTCACTTATTATATGCAGGTTTGTGATTCAGAAATAATTTAAAAACTCTATATAAGAAGAAACTTTTTTCTTAGTCTTGACAACTTTTACTCCAATCATTTCCTAATCTATCTCAACTAAATTGGGTATCACTATTATGTGTTATCCCCCCACTTTTTTTTCTATTTAAAATTAAATTTGGAAAAACCACTAGATAGATCCAACCATGTACGTCTGAATAATAATACAAAATGAAACATAAGAGGGATTTATTATGAAGCAGGTTTAAAAACCACATGTATAAATCCCTGTATACGAATTTGAGTCCCTGTACACCAGTGATTAGGGGGTTGTTTCAAATTTGAATGTACCTCAACATTTGATGAATAAATTCAAGTTACGGTGCCCTTCAGTCACATTGACCTGTGATTTTCTACCTTCACTTCATGTAAAATATCTAGAAAACTCAACATGCAGATATTTGACCCCATCTTCAAAAACTGGTCTTCAGGTCTCAATCTAAAGGCAAAAAATTTGCATGTCTAGGGAGCTCCCAGGCAATTCTCCTACTGCAGACTTGCAGATCTCATTTTCAGTAGCATAAACTATTCCAAACAGTGCCTGTGAAAAACCACGGTTATATTTGCACTTCCTTCAATATGGGTAGACCATTTGTGTTTGGGAAAGGCACTGCCACATGCAGCTTTAAAGCCCTGTTTCTATTTAATATAACTTTGCCTTACGATGGCAAATTCCACTTTAAATTTAGCCCAATAGCCTGATTTCCGACATATTAGGACTCTTAAAAATTATGTGAAAACAGTTCTGCAAATATGTACTTTCCTTGCTCCAAATCTAATAACCCTTATTATAATGGATTCCCACCATTTTCATCTCTGGAAACCATTATGATCTGCGTCTGGTCCTATATGAATAATCTTTAAAAACATGTTAATACTATAGTAAAATGGCTAAAATTCACAGAAAAATGTGGGACCCTGTTCGATATAAT
Source organism: Marmota marmota marmota (assembly GCF_001458135.2). Classification (NCBI taxonomy): domain Eukaryota; kingdom Metazoa; phylum Chordata; class Mammalia; order Rodentia; family Sciuridae; genus Marmota; species Marmota marmota. The sequence goes on along the minus strand of NW_025999932.1, from coordinate 6,544,212 downwards.
GGACATATTTTCAGTTTTTAGAAACATTTCCCTTTAAGTAAGGAAAGATAGGTACTTCCCATTCTTTCTTTCTGCTTCTAGGTTTGCTCACTCATGCCCACACTCATATCAAGAGGTCAAGTCTCCTGTGTTGGACTTAGTAGGAAAGATGCTACCTATGCCTGATTGTGGGACAGGAAGCTCTGATGAATCTCATGCAGCAGGTGTCTGATGGACTATCACTTAAATCTCTGCTTTGGGAAAGAGCAATCAAATAGTAGCTGTTGGTATTTGTTTAATGAAAACTCCAGATGTTGATATCGTTTCCCCATGGCCACTGCTATACGATTTGCACAGAGCTGCTGAAAAATGGTGGAGCCCAACAACTTCACAACTGTCACTGTGAACGGCTCTTTATTATTTGTGTAGTTCTTGCACAGTTCTTATGTCATGACTCAATATATTTCATATGTTAGATTGAGTCCAATAAATAAGATTTATTCAATTTATTGTCCCCAAATTCTATAAAGGCTCTGATGTACATTCATGGGACATTTTAATGTGACCATAGAATGTCATCATTTTGAGTCTATAGTTAACATGGAAATGAATCTTTATGTGGCAAAATTCTGTTGAACAAATACGTATATTCACACTTTGAACATGCGCCAGTAGAGGAAAGTGCAAACATTTGTTGGTTTTTCAGATAAACAAAAACTAATTCTTTCTTATTTTTGTTCTTTATAGTCCACTCAATAGAGAGAAGTTCTTCCCCACTACACAAGCAGGTTCAGAGCTGTTCCAGAGTGGCTGTAGGATTGATAGGTGGTCTCTCATTAGATAGCAAAGACACATTCCCTGAATTTATGAGACTCACACAAGGTTGGCAGGAATTTCATGGGAGTGAAATATTAGCAGACACAAATGTAAGTACATTTAAAAATTTTGTTTTCAGTGACTTCATAAGTATACTTTTTAAGAGGATGTCGTTAACCTACTGAGCATTCTTAGGAGATGATGTTGTCACAGAGCTGTTAGGGATGCTCTATAACTGGTAGAAGGTAAAGTACCCAGTCACAGACAAGCAGAGATTGAGTTCTGTCTGCTCCCCGAGCTCCATAGGCCTTTCCAGAGACTGCATAGCCACAGAACGCTTGCCTGGCTCCCCTACCTCAACACTTGTCCCTGCTTGAATGTGACTGACCATAGCCTCGAGACTGTAACCACTATAGTGTGGCTGAAAAGTCAAATTACAAATTTTGAGCAATTACAGGATATTGTGTAGGTTCCCGTTGCTGCCTGTAACATTTCCGCAAACCGACTGTCTGCACACAACACAGGCTTATTGTCTAACATCTGGAAGTTGAGCATAGGAGATGGTGTTAACTGGGTGTAACCAGAGGTGTCCTCAGAGCTGTGACCCCTCTGCAGCCTGCAGGGGAGAAGCCATTTACTCAGCTATTCTGTTCTCTCTTCAAGGACAGCTGAGCACCAGCCTGACAGCTCTAGCTCCCACCTCCAGGCCTTGTGTCCTGTCCCCTCCCCCTCCAACACTCTCCCTCCTTCTTGCAAGGACCTTGTGGTTACATTTGGTTTACCTGGATACTCGAGGATTCTCTTCTCATCTAAAGATCCTTAAGCATATCTGTAAACCCCTTTTTACTATGTAAGGTTAAACATACCAAATGCTCAAAGATTATGATATAAACACCTTGGGGATTGTCATTATTCTGCCACCAGTACTACCAAATCATATACTGCTCTTACAGAATACAGATGAGAGCATTTAATTCATACTTGCTTTGTAGAGGTAATTGTAGGGGATGGCCAATTTTTTTTTAAAGGTAACCTATGATTTATATGGAGTTTCAAAATATTCTTTTAGAAAAATATTTAAATGATTAAATACTATAGAGTTCTACATAAGATAACTGAAAATATGTAAGATTTAAGGCATCTATTTTAGGCAAGTTAACTATACTAATTGCTTCTAATTATGTGGTTTTAATAAGAAGATTAGAATATTAATGCATCTAATTTAACATAAACTGATTTGTAAATAAATAATATGTAATAGAACAGGCATGATTGACACTTTTCTCCTGAGGATTCCTTAGTCTCTGGAATCTCTAATGTCTTTTTAACTTAGTAGAGGATATGATGATTGAGAAACCACAGCAAGGAAGAACAGAATGTTGCAAGTGTTGACACCAGGATGTAATATTTTCTCAGTTATCTTAGTATTAAAGACAAGCAAGAGCACTGCTAGAGGTAAGTGAGGGTAAACACACATGCATAAGATTCATTTCCTGTATTTTAGTGTGTGGATTCAAGTTTATAGAAAATATAGCATGGAGATTTAGGGAGGTGGTAACATACAGAGAGGGGTTGTTAAGGTCAAGTGCCCAGAACACAGAGAGGAGGTGCTGAGGTCAAGTGCAGAGAGAAACGCTGATGGAGAGCCACATGCAGCAAACTCACCTGATGGTTCTTGTGGAGAAGTGTCTGTTGCCATGCAATTGGGAATTCGTCGGCACTGACAGCAACAATAGGCACCTGGAGCCTCAGTGTGGTGACCCTCCTGACATGACCTTTAATATATTTTGTGCAATCCACAGTATGATACTCAGGAAATATTCCCAAATGTGCAAACTCCAAGATTTTTATGTTTTTTTTTTTTTATTTTACTAAATGCCATCAGATTTGAATATGAGTATGCATGTTAAAACACACAACTTTATGTAGTTCCACAACTATAATGTAGCACCACAAAGAAACAACATTTCAGTCATTCTGACATGGTACCCAAATCATTTGAAAGTGCTACCAAGCTCCATGTATGTTAGAAAACCCTCCTGGTTTTCCACAACACCCATCCAGGTTCTTCTTTTTTCTTTTTCCTCTTCCCTCACCTTTCATTCAATACTCACCACAAACAAGCAGCTTTGCAACAACTGCCATAAGTCAAAAATGGACGTGTTGCTTCAGCAATGGACTTCTTTTCCTTCTGGAATCTTCGTGTTCTCCTCTACTAATAAGAGTTCTCTAGAGGAGCACAATCAACAGCATGTGTGTGTGTGCACACACATACACACACACACATGCAGATAGATATATCTAATCATTCACATATATACATATATATGTGAACGTGTGTGTGTATATGAATCATTGTAAAAAGGATTACTTATTACCTTTTCTTACGGGATCAGGAGTGGACAGTCCCTCAGTGGTCATCTGCAGGCTGGATAGCTGCAGGAATCAGTAGCTGCTCAGCCCAAGAAGCTGGAACCCAGGAAGAAGAAGGGCCAGCAATGTAGCCTAGTCTGGGATGAAGCCCTGAAAACTCTCTGGAGGGTCATTGCCAGCATCTGCTTTGCAAGAGTGAGAGAGCTGCAGCCTGGTGTCCTGGGGTGATCACAGAAACAACCAGAGCACCCCCTCAAGAAGAACTGAGCTCGCCTCTGCTTTACCTTCCTTGTTCTTCTACCTCTTTGTTCCACCAGGGCCCCAGACCTACTGGATTGTGTCTCCCACTCGGTTGGTTCCCTGTCCCACATTCCAAACATTCCAAGAAACACCCTCATCCACACAACCAGAAGCTTCTTCAGTTTAGGTATCTCTTAATCTAATTGAGTTAACAGTTCAGATTAACCATCCCAGCTCCCCAGCAGCTGTCAGCAGGCTTAGCCAATCTTCCTCTTTTCAGATATTTCCATTGGCTTTTGTGACAACCATGCTCATGGATCGTCACTTGGGCTGGGGCTTGTTCATTTCCTTCTCTGGTCTCTCCTCTTCTCTCCACCTATGGGCCACTGACTGCTTGACCCTAAACATGGTGCCTCAGAAGTCTCCTCTGCTCTCACAGTTCCCACACTAATGATATGCAGTTGGCAGGCACATTGATATCTCTGTTTGAAACCTCTTTTTTCATTTCTTATGTATATAATTGCCTGAATAAAATCCAACATTTTGCATATCTACCATAAACTAGACATATTCCAAATTGATAGAAGATCCTGTGCCCCAAACTTGCTTTGCTTCCAATGCCCCCATCTCTGAGAAAGGTTAAAACTTCTCTCACACAAAAAATCACCCAAGTCCTGCTGCTCCTCCCTCTCTCTAGCTTTCCTGGTTCTCCTTGTTGGCACTCCCAGCTTTCTGTGCAGCCCTGTTCCAGCTGTTAGCAGACAACCTTCACATTATTCTGCTCTTATCTCCCTAATCCAAGTACCAGGGTGAGCTGGGACGGAAGCACATGTGGTTTTTAAGGCACAGCTTTGGGCTCTGCTAAAACCCCACGATTAGGACAACTTCTTTTCTGCCCTCCAGATGCTACTGTTGCCCCTGTTCTCTTGTGTGACTGCTCTCCTTTCTATCTGTCTGATACCACAAAACACTTCCCCGTCTTAATGCACTTACACTTTATAATCTCCGCCAGAAGCATCTGCTCACCACCACTTTTCCTAATACCCCTCTGGTCTTGCACACTTTGTGAGGCAGGTTGTTTAACTCTCATATGTGCTCTTAGTGTGTGTACATCTTTATTAACATTTTATGATTTTATGCACCAAGATCAGTTTATTTTTCCACTGCTATATCCAAGTACCAACACTTTTCCTTTCCACACATTGATTTCATTTTCGAATGTTCAATATTTGAATACCTTTCATTTGATGAATGAGTGATAGGGATATTGATTCTCATTTACAGAAGTTGAAAAGGGTCAGGTGCAAAAAGAATTAAACAAAAAAGATTGCAAACAATGGTGCTCATTATGTCAGATGTTCTCATTGGAAATTACAAAGGTCATGTCTTCTGATGACATGATAAAATAAATCATTGAGTCTGGGCTTAGTGGTATAAACCTGTAATCCCAACATTTCAGGAGGTTGAGGCAGGAGGATGGCAAGTTCAAAGTCAGCCTCCCAACTTAGCAAGGCCCTATGTGATTCAGTGAGACCCTGTGTTTAAATAAAATATTAAAAAGGAGTAGGGAAGTGGCTCAGTGGTTAAGCGTCCCTGGGTTAAATTTTTGTATCAAAAATAATTAATTAATTGATTAGTTAATTAATTAATTAAAGATTATATATAACTATATATAAAATTTTCATATATAAATATATAAATTATACATATGCATATATATAAAATATAAGACCTACTTTTGAAACCTGTGAAATAAATAGCACATGGATAGACCCAAAATTAAAATGCTAAATTCAAGTTTTAATTTTAATTCTAGGATAAAAACTTGGATGAAACACAAGGAGAGATTTAGAAAGGCTAAAAATTAAGAAGTAAATTGATAATTTAAACATTAAACTATAAAATTAAGATAATAGAAAACAAAAGTACACATTGAAAACACTGAAACTAGAAAATGCTATTTAAAGAAAAAAAACTCAGTCAAATTAAAAGAAAACATAAACACACAGACAACATTGAAGAGTCCTTGAGGTGGAAGCATTAAAAATAAGTTGGTTAAAGCAATCAAAAAGGTGACTAATGATTTATAGGAGAATAAATTGAATGGAAATACAGGTAAGTAAATTTAAACTTTGATCATATCAGTTAAAATTCAAAAGAAAGAGTCATAAATCATTACAAAATGCGCAAAGATACAGAAACAATCAGACAATTTTTTTCTTTTTATCATGGAGAAAAGGAACCTTTAATAAAGGAGAAAGAAAGCATATAACCAGAAGCAGACAAATGAGAACAGAGTTTTCTGAAGTGAAATAGTTTCCCCAAGCATGAAGGGCAGATGACATCATTGAAGGTGGACAGCTAGGACCAGGGAGGTTACAACTGTGAGCTTCCTGCACAGTCACCTCCCACAGTCACACTCCCACCACCAGCTGTCCCTCCAACTCCACCTGTAAACACAGCTGTGCTGGCCCGTGGAAGATATTTAGTGACGTTTTGCATAGAGACAGTTCTCAGTGAGTACTTAACACCTGAAACTTGAGTCTGCTTGAAAAAAATAATTTCAATATCTCGTATGTGTTTACCATTCTCACCCAGCAGTCGCCAACTTTAAAATGAGTTGGAAATAACAATATAAATAGACACCCATTGGGAAACTTAGGTTTATAAACAAATACCTGAAATCAAAAAAATATTATCTGCACTTCAGATTTCCTTGATATCAGTTCTTTCAACAAGCAATACCTTGGAAATGAAGCGAGAGGATCTGGGGAGGATACATTTTTATCTTTGCAAGCAAAATATTGATTCAACCACGTACTCATCCATTCCATGCATTTTAAAATACTTTGCCATCATCTGCCTCGTAGGTGGGTATCAACCTCCTCCTGTGTATGTACATGGCAAACACTGACCCTACATGGCAAAGAGACCACTGGAATTTCCTACTTTCCCAAGTCTGCCGTTGCTCACAGAAGGTTAAACAGTATTTAGCATCCTACCAGAGGATGACAATCATTAACAAGGAAGTGCCACACACAAGAGCAGACTAGAGCAGGTGGACTCTATAAGACCCTAGGTGCTATTTTTGCCTCACTGAGAATGACTTTTTATCTGAAGCATGAAGCATGGGACAGATTACCCAGGCCAGCTTGCTGAGGATAGGGCAAGGGGTGTTCCAAATGTTGCCAGCACCAGTGGATGTGGCTCCCAGAATTTGGCATGTCTCAGAAACACCTGGAGGGCACATGAAAGCAGATTGTCAGGCTCTGCCTGGGGGTTTCGGACTCTAAGTAAGAGATAGGACTCCAGAGTACACATTCCTGATAAACCCGCCAGCAATGCCACTATTCTAGGAACCCACCTGGAAAACCACCACCTTACGTAAAAACAGACACATAGTTGCATGGTACACAACAGAGAAAACTGAGGCAGAACCACCCATGTACAGCCATCTGACCTTTGACAAAGGTGCCAAAACATACACTGGAGAAATGACAGCCTCTTTAACAAATGGATATGTAGATTGAAGAATGAAAGTAGATTTCTATTTAAGTCAGCATTTTTGCTACTGTGATTAAAAGACCTGATCAGAACCAATGTAGAAGAGGAAAAGTTTATTTGAAGGCTCACAGTTTTAGAGTTCTCAGTCCATAAACAGCCTGCTCTCCAGGTAAGTCTGAACAGCATGGTGGAAGAGCATGGTGGAGGGCAGCAGCTCACATAATGATCAGAAAACAGAGGGAGACTCCACTCACCAGATATGAAATACCCCAAAGGCAAGTCCCCGGTGATCTACCTCCTCTAGTCATAGGCTACCCACCTTCAGTCACTTCCCAGTTAATCCCATCAAGGGATCAATTTACTGATTGGGTTAAAGCTTGTTGTAATTTGATCATTTGTTCTTTAATCCTTCTTTCATTGTCTCACATATGAGCTTTTGGGGGACTTCAAACCAACCAACCATAACAACCCCTATATCTCAAAAGTCACATCAATATGGATCAAAGATCTAAAATTAGGCCAGAAACTACACAACTCTTAGGACAAAATGTAGGTTCAACACTCCAACATACAGGCACCAGCAAAGTCTTTCTCAATAGGTCTCCTAAAGCTCAGGAAATAATCCCAAGTATTAATATATGTGGTGGCATCAAATATGTGTACAGCAACAGAAACAATAATGTGAAGAGGAAACCTATAGAACATGATAAAAGCTTCACTAGCTAGTCTTCTGACAAGAGGATTAATATATATAATATACAAAGAACTCAAAAAACTCAGCACCCAAAGAGAAAAACCCAATTACTAAATGGGTAAGTTAATTATACATGTATTTCTCAAGGGAAGAAGTACAAATTATCAACAAATATATGAAAAAAATATCAACATCATTAACATTAGAGAAGTGCCAATCAAATACTCTGAGATTTCATCTCACACCAGTCAGAATGGAAATCATCAAGAATATAAACAATAGGGGCAAGAGTTGTTGGTCAGTGGTAGAACACTCGTCTGGAATGTGTGAGGCCCTGGGTTTTTTCTTAGCACCTCATATAAATAAATAAATGAATAAAAAATATCCATTTACAACTAAAAAAATATTTTAAAAAAGAATACAAACAATAATAAATGTTGGAGAGAAGTGGAGAAAAGGTGCAATTTTATAATAATGGTGCAGTTGTAAATTATTAAAAGCATTATGGAAATTGGCATGATAGTCCCTTAAAAGAGTAGGCACAGAACCAACATATGACTCAGTTGTAGCACTCCTCAGTATTTATCCTAAAGAACTAAAGTCATCTTACTATAACGATATATGCATACCCGTGTTTATAGCAGCACAATTCACAATAACCAAACTGTGGAGCCAGCTTAGGTGCCCCTCAACCAATAAATGGATATATAAAATCTGGTGTATATACACAAGAGAGTTTTATCTGTCCATAAAGAAAAATGAAATGATGTCATTCATAGGAAAATGAATAGAACTTGAGACCATTATGTTAATGAAATAAGTCAAACTGAGAAGGTCAAGGTTCATATGTTTTCTCATGGATGAAAGTTAGAGTGGAAAAAGAAGGCAGCGGGCAGGGGTCCCATAGAAAACAAAGGGAGATAGAGGAGGGAAGGGACCAGGGGGTGAGTGGTGGGCATATAAGGTAGTGATGTGGGCAAAATTATATTATTACATTGTGTGCATGTACAATAAAACCCTGGCAGCTGCCCATAAGGTGCGATGGTGGAGTAAGTGCACAGTGAGCTGAATCCTAGCAAATCCCATTATCATGTACAACAATAATGAACGAATAAAACAATGTGGAAAAATAAAGAAAACTACTGTCTAACAGCCTAGTTTCAAAGTGAAGTGAAAAATGGAAGACCAGCCAACATTGTTAAGAAATAAAAGAGAATGGAAAACAAGGCCAAGGTGGAGCTGAAAGGTTCCTGAGATCACGCCAAGGAGCTGTCGGTCAGGGGCCTGGTCTGCAGATACTAGAAGCCATCACAGGTTTTACACTGGAAGGAACAGTTTGAGTTTTTAAATTTTCATTATTTTAGCTGTAGTTAGATCAGGTTGTTGGAAGCAAGTGAATGAAGGTAGAGAAACTAGTGTAGAGAAACCCTGGAAGCTGCCCCGGAAGGTGTGATAGTGGGATAAGTGCACAGAGAGCTAAATCCCAGCAAGAAAATGGTAAATGTGATGGTTCATCCTGCCCAAGTGCATTTAGAGATACAACAGGATATCATGGACTTAAGTGATTGTTTGAAGTTAAAAAGAAGCAAAGAACTAACAAAGCACATCAAATGTTTTGAAGAGACTAAATATAGTGTACTGACTTACACGGAAGTGATTAATTCTTACTTTCATGGATCTTTTGGATAAGGTAGAACAGAAGAGGCAGAGCATTCTGATTCCAATAAAATAAAAGAACTGGGCTAGCAGGAAAATCCTCCTACAAATAACTTAAGAATCTGGATTAGCTATAGCTGTTTAAAAGATTGCAAACTCCAAAATAAGAAAGCAAAATCCACAGGGGCTTTGAGTGAAGCAGGAAAAGGGAGGCTCTGATGGTTCAGGCGGAGCCTGAAGAGGTGAGGCTTGGGCAAGGAGGTCGACATCTCTGCCTCAGACAGTGCAGGAAAACGAAGCTCACGAATGGGATGAATGTCCTTTCTTGGCAGTGTGACAACCTTCATGAGAAGATAAACAGCCCAAATCAAGAGGCAAAGTCCTGCTATGAGACAGTGAAGGTTACTTCTATCTAGACTTGGGAGTTGAGGTGAGGGTGTTTTCCAATGAAAGTGAAATCTCATGCTAGCACATTGCTTTATATTTGTTTGTTTTTTATATAGCAAACGCCTACGCCAAGATATGAATCTAGAAATTATTCCCAGCAGAGTAGCACCTGGTATGAGAAACAGAACTGGAAATGAATTGGGAGGGATATTTAAAACACCTAGGCCTCTCATAGTAGAAATAATTAAATAAGGAAAGGAAAAAAGAATTCATAGCTGACAAAGATAAAATTATCTACTACACTAAAAAGAGTAGACACTAAATAGGAGGGATAAGCCCCACAAACTTGAAATAACTTGAAAAGTTAAAGAGTCTAATAAAATCAGTGCATTTTAAATGAGATGGGATAAAGGGAAGTATTGAAACATAGAAAAGAAAAATATATATTAGCAACAGTGGAACTTCTAGAGATAACAAACAGTTATTTAAATTAAATTTTAAATGAGTGACTTAAAGAGCATATTAAACATTGTTAAAGACAGAATTGGTGAAGTGAATGATATATTTGAGGATAATGCCCAGTACATTATGATCCATCAGATATGTGACAGCTAATCAGAGAGAATTCTGGCATAGCAATATTAAGGCCACACAAAATATACTTTAGGTAAATAAATGTAATTATGAATAATGTCACTGAAGAATAATAAAAAGAACAAGTATAGAAGTGTACATAATAGGTAATATCATAAGAAAGTGGACACCTTCTTTTCTAAGATCAAAATTCATGAAGGAATATTGAGAAATATATCCCCCAAATCCACCAATGCACTAGATAATGAGAAATCTCAGCATCTTCCCATTATAACAACCCTTCCTCAAGAAATCCTGACAGGAGTGACTCACATAGATTTAAAAAGAAAGAAAGAAAGGGCAATAATCAGGATGAAGAAAATGATAATGACGATGTGTTTGTGCATGTGTTTGTGTATGAAAGAGAGACATTCTATTAATCTATTAATTACTAAACATTCTATTAATTATTAGACATTCTAGTTAATCTTTCACATGCACCTAGAGTACTTCAATTACCAAGATAGTACAGCAAAAGAAGTCTCAACAGTAATAGAACCATCATGTACACTCTATGAGATTTGAATTCATACTAAAAAGAATCTTCAAAGCCACATATTTTGGGAAACAAAACATGCATATACAACTAATTACTGATTTGAGTAAGTAATATATTGTAAAAAAGATTTAATGCAGTGTCTCAGTCCCTTTTGTGATACTCTGGTAGAATACTTGAGGCTGGGTAAGTTACAATGAGCAGAACTGCATTGGCCAAGCGAATCCCTCACAGGAGCCTTCTTGCTAAGTGGTCATTCTGAGGGAGGTGGGTGGGCACAGAACAGAGCTCAGCATCCCTCCAAGGCAGGGCAGCAAGGAGGAGCCAACCCACTCTCAGGCACCCTCTTTGCAGTGGTATGAATCCAGTCATGAGAAGGAGCCTTCATGACATAAATGCTCCCACCTCCCCACTCTGTGGCACAGGAGAACTGGAGATGAAGTTTCCAACACGTGAATCATGGGGACATTTTCAAACCCCAGCATACCGAGTAACATAAAAAATGCTGTTAACAACATTTGGGAGTCGCACCCCTATCAGTCCTTTGAAAGAAATTTCCAATGTTAAAATGCATCCCCTTGAAATAAAGGTCGAGACGTCCATGGAGAATACTTAGCTCAGAGAGTTAGAAGAAGGACAGAGCAACCAGAGCAATACTGAAGCACAAAGGATCTGACAGTTAATGAAATAGAAAACAAACAGTGTGTGGAAAAAAAAATAAGTCTTATTCTTTCAAAAATACTAATACAATGCTTAAACCTTGGTGGTTACTCTAGGCAGTGGGGGGGTCATTGCTGGTCACTCTGGGCCACGGCTCACAGGCGTCATGTCCTGGAAGGGCTCTTATTTCTGTAACCATTGCCCCACTCTCTTTCTCTACCTGCCTCTGCCTCTGCCTCTGCCTCTTTGCTGCCCTAAGGAGAGATGCTTTCCTTCACTGGGCACTTCCGCCATAATGGGATGCCTCACTCTGGGCCCAAAGCAATAGAGGCAGGAATCTGTGGACTGAGACCACTGTGCAAACGTTTCCCCCTCTAAGTGTTTCTTGTTGGGTGAATGGGCTACAGTGCTGATAAGGTTGATTAAAACATAGGCTTAGGTCTATTTTTTTCCCAGCTTGACAAACACTCCTGTGTGTGTGTGTGTGTGTGTGTGTGTGTATGTGCTTGGAAGTGAACCAGGTATTGGGCATGCTGGAGAAGCACTCTTCAAGTACGCATCCCATCCCGGGGATTGCAGCCTCATGGCCTGACCGCCTCCTCATGGAGCGGTTCCTCACTAGATGTGCCCTGTGTGAGGGGAGTCCTTCAGGTTGACCTGGAGGACATTGGATTAGGTATTCAGATCTTAATGAAGACAGAAAGATCTCTGGAAAAGCAAATATGTGACAATGATAAAAGCTAATGCTGATGTTGCTTCCCACAAGACATAAGAAATGAACGTAACAGAAAAAAAAAGAAAAACCCCAACATCATTCTGTGGTATTGAGCACACAGTGTGTACGCATGTAACATTGAGGCGTCACTGGCTGAGGTGGGGGGAGTGGAGAGGCAGAGCAGCAGCATTCTCTACACTACTGAAGTTGCCCTGCCCAGAGTCCCATCAGGGTAGTGTTCCTTTAGTCCCTCCCACACTCACGTCCTACCTTTCTGAGCATTTTTATCAATAGGTGCTGAATTTTGTCATGTCATTATTCTCCATGAATCCATGCCATCATGTGTTTCTTGGCTTTTCAATAAAGTGCAATACATAAGGATATTTGTGTCTATACTCAGGATGGACTTTGGCTTGTCAATTTGGGGTTTCTTTCATGGTTTTATCTTGGCATTGACTTTTCTGGTTTGATCCTCAGGTAATACCAGCTTTATAAAATACATGGTGACCTGTTCCCTGTTCTACTTCCTGGAAACGTTTGTAGAAGATGGGAATTAATTCTTCTTCAAATGTGAGGTGGGATTCTCCAGGGATATCATCTATACCTGAAGATATTTTTGGAGCTTTTTATATTAGGAACTTTATTTCCTTCATGGTCACTTGGCTTTTATGTAAGTAACGACCTGAGACAGTTTAAGATCCCCAAAGCCTATGTGCTCACTCTCCATCACCTTTAGCAGTGGTCAGAAGACTTGGGTTCTGAGGCTGTGGGGCACATGGTGAAGCACCAGCCATTGCTGTAGGCAGGCTCGACCCTGCCCACTGCCCACCTCTGGCTTCCCTGCCCTTGGGATTATGGAGATGGTGCCACAGAACACTCTGGAGTCTCCGGTGCCTTTCCAGGTGTGTCTTCTCCAACACCTGCCACCACCCTCCCCACACACCTCAGGGAGGGGCCTGAAGACTGGGGAAGGGATTCTTTCTGCCCAGAACAGTTGGCTCAAGCCTACAATGGCTCAAAAGAGAATCTCCATCTACACTAGGTGAATGGGAGCAAGCCCCCCTCTACACTAGTTCACGGCCCGTGAGTCTATCTACACTGAACAGCAGAGGGAGGCCCAGTGGTCCAAGCCGTAGACTGGATGGCTGCTGGGCTGCTGCCCTTGCCCTGAGCCCTCATTCTCTTTTTCTTCTTTTAAAATTGTCTCTTCTGTTTTTAAATCGGACTTTTTAAAACAAAACAAAACAAAAATTTGTAATCTCAATTTTATTATACAAATTGTGAGTAACAAAAATTTATTAAGAACCATCTCTGCTATCCCAGATGCCAGGGAGGAAGGCCAGGGCAGGGGGAATGTCCCAGAGACCTGTCTGTGGCAGGTGGGGGCAAAGGAGAGTCCTCGTGGAAGCAGACGTGCTCTTGGCTGGAACCCGCATGGGGAAGCTGGAGGCAGGTGGCACAACTCACTGCTGAAGCCGTTTCGGTCCGCTTCCTGACAGGTGTTGGCTGCAAGATGTCCGGATGCTCAGAGCTCGGGGTCTTCTGGGTGTCTGCTGGTCTGTCTCACCAGGGCGCGTTCACTAGAGCCACTCTGTTTTGGAACCTAGGGCACCTGTGGCCTCCTTGTGGAGGCAGCCCATGGAGGCACAGCACGCAGCAGCACAGTTGCCCATGCAGGTGGCGACTCTCCTAGTGACCCCTCCAGCCCCTGCTGCTGTGAAGGGATTGCCCTGAAGAGGGACCCTGGGAGGACGAGCTGGGGCCTTCTGTGACCCACCTGTGGAGGACCATCCAGGGGCTGGGCCAGGGGTACTCAGGCCTGCAGGGCACAGGTCAAGCTGGGGACTGGGCTGGGACCAGGTGTGTCCATGTGGAAGAAGCGCAGAGGAACTGCGGGCACGCCCTGACCGCTCGGCCTCCTCAGGCTGCTGCTGTTCATAAGGCAAGGGAAGGGCAGGCTCGCTGCAGCCTTGTTGGGGTGGACACTGGGGGGATCTGCAGGGCCTGGAGGAGGCTGAACTGCCCTACAAAACACAGGGCTCACCTGGAGCATGCAGCACACCCTCTGTGTTCTCTGGTGCCAGAGGATGAGGTAGGTGGCCTTGGCCTCCTGGGATTTCCTCTGGTCCAGGCACACCAGGTATTGTAGGGGTCATGAACCATGTCAAACATGATGGTCTTGTTGGCGGGGTCAGGGTTTCTGGGGAGTGTACTTGCCTGCTACTAGGATTGGGTGAAGGGTTCTCACCCTGGCTCAGCCGTGGGTGCCCCATCACCTCCTCCAGGGTGGGCATCTGAGTGGAGTCCACCGTCAGCATCTGCTGGATGAGGCTGCCGGCATCCTGAAAAAGGTGCGGGTAAGGTAGTAGCTGGCCTGCACGATGGCTTGCACAATGAGCTTCTGCAGGCGCTTGGCAGTGCGTGCCTTAAATGGGCATCTCCCTGTGACATAAGAAACAGAGTAACACCCAGCTCCAGACTTCCATGGGGGACCCTCGTATTCTTGCCATTGCATGACTTCAGGGGCACCAACAGAAAGTGCCCCAGAACCTTTTGAGCCTCTGTCCAGGCCAAAGTCCATGAGCTTGATGTCGCCGCCCTGGCATCCACCACCACGTTGCCAGGCTTCAGGTCCACATACCTGATTCCTCTGTCGTGGCAGTGATGCAGAGCACCCACGATCTCCCTGAACACTCTGCAGGCCTTCTTCTCCCTCAAGCCACTGGCCTCTGGGATGCAGGACTGTAGCTGTCCCCACCTGCGTGCTCCATAAACATGTGGACTTGCCCATGGTCTCCATGACCTGCAAGAGCTGGATCATGTTTCAGTGATCCAAGGCCATCAACCTCTCCAGTTCATATGGGATGGGCATGTTCCCTCTGTCTTCACCACAACTTTCACTGCCACCTCTTCCTCTGTGAGGAGATGGTGGGCTGGCAACACCTGGTTGAAGGCCCCCCCAAGGTCCCTCAAGACCTGGTAATGGTCCATGAGGGGTGACTTGTAGCAGGGGCTTGGCTCCTGCAGCCCAATGCTATTCTGACCTCACTGACTGTGCATCCTAAAGCCAGAACACCAACTAAGGATGCTAGCTAAAAAAAATAATAATAAGAAGAAACCCAAACAAAATACCCAAGCCAACAACAGAAAGACAAAATAAACAAAAGCCCAAATCAAAAAACCAACAGCAAAACACCGCAATCACCAACTACCAGCCACCAACCACCAACCAACAAACATGCTAACTATCTGAGAGTCGAACAGGTCACCACCAAGAGCTTCCTGGACTCATGGACAAAACCCACCCTCTTATATGGCCAGTGTTTGAAATCCCATCACAGTGGCGCCAGTCATGCCTGGGCATAATCCCCAGTGCTCATCTCGCTCTGGGACCTCCAGGACCTTCTCAACATTCATAATATGAATAAGAAAGGACCCCGGAAGCTTTTTGTTTCAGGGGGTTATAGGAACCAACAGTTACACGTTTAGAGATTAAAACTTGTGGGATACTTCAGTGATCTTTTCACTTGGAGGCTGATGAAAATCCATAACAACTTTGGGCCTTTAAAAGCTTCATCCTATCTGTTAGGGTCTGTAAACAAGTCTGGATGGCGCCTGGCAAAATGCCAGAGGGAGTGGTTTGTGAAGTAAGGCCAGCGAGCCATTAAGTGTGGAGATTCCTTATTGGTTGACTGATGTATCTAGTTTATGTTAATTAGATAAGCTGTGTGGAATGTATATATACCCCTCCTGTCCTACAATAAACGGCTCCCACTCCTGCTGTATCAATGTACACAAGTTGTTTGTCACCCCCCGGTTAGTTTGCTGCAGCCGGACTGTGGCACGATCTACACTCAAAGTGCTCAATTCGGATTTCTTCCAACTCAGAATGACTGGTGTCCAAGGGATGGTAGTGCTTCACTCACATGGTGATGCTACCACAAAATGCTCTGTCCCTTAACACACTCTAGAACTTGGCCTTAACACCTATGGGGTTGAGAGGCAGGAACACTCCTCATCCCTTCCCCACAAGGTTCTCTTCAGATTTTGCTCAAGAAACCCTGAATCACCAAAGGCAGTTCAAGGTGATAAAGGGTAAAATACAGAAGCTGAAAATCCTAGAACCAGCAAATGTGTCCTTCTCATGCGGGGAAGAAATGGGACTTTCCCAGATAAGTCAAGTACCTTAGACTGGTAGTTTATTAACAATAGAAATCAGCTTCTCATGGTTCTGGTGACTGGCAAGTCCAAGGTCAAAGCACCTTGTTGCTGTATCCTCACATGTTGGGAGGAGTAGAAGGCTTACGCTCATTCTCTCAAACTCTGCGTTTTGTTTTTAGTTTGTTTGACATACTGACCATTGAACCCAGGGCCTTGGGCATGTCAGGCAAAGGCTTCACCATTAAGGTACATCCATAAACTTTTTTTTTTTTTTTTTGAAGCATGGTCTCACTCAGTTGCTCAGGTTGGTCTTGCATGTGTGAACCTCCTGCCTGTGTGTCCTGAGTAGAGAGGATTAGAGCCAGTTAGGTTTGGATGTGAGGGGTCCCCTGCACAGGCTCCTGTGCTAGTGAATCAAGAAAATGTAAAGAAAACCAACACGTAAACATTAGAAGCTAAAAGTGTAGAATGAACTAATTATATAAATAACTATATAATCTATATTAAATAGACATTTTACAAAGTAAGGATAATAAAAACTGACTCAAAAGTGAAACATAAACCTTAATAAAAGATTAATGAAATTAAAGCCATAGAAACTACAGTATAAATACGTCTTTCTTCCCATCTCTTCAACATCAACACACACCAGGCCCAGACAGTTTTTTAACAAAAGTTCTATAAAACTTTAAAAGAACGTGTAATCCTTAAATTATATAAACTGTTCCAGAGGACTATAATGTGAAAGTTTACAAACTCATTTTATGAGGCTACTAAAACTGTAATAGCAAATCCAGGCAAGGATAGTTTGAGAAAGGAAAATTGCAGAGATCAAAGTTAAGACTATAAATGCAAAGATGTTAAATAGAATATTGGCATCTGAGCATACTCACCAAGTTTTGAAAGTGAAAAATACACCATGGACAAACTAGATTTATCTTAGAATGGCCAAAATTGTATCCAGAATGTTACATAAACTACAAATGATATTCTTCAGGCCTTATTAACATATTGGAGGAGAAAATGTACCATGATTATTTCAACAGATGCAAACCAGGCTAGACAATTGAGGACTAGCAAACAGCTTGAAGCATGTGCCTCAAAAGCCAGGGGTAAAGGAAAACTATCGAAAAATCAGTCCAAACTAATATCTCATGGTGGCATTTTAGAAGTAGTCGAATAAAAGCATGGAGCAGAAATATCATCACTATTGGTACTTGGGTACTACATGGTGCTTGAAGCCCTACACCAGGGAACAAAAGAAAGTTAAAAAAAATAAAGATATGGAAAAAAATAATAAACAAGGAACAAAACACCCATTACAAAAATAAGAGTGACTGTCTAATAGACATTGCAGGAAAATGTGAGATTCTATGAAAACCTGAGTGCCGCAGTCTGGCTGGGCACAAATGCCGCAGTCTGGCTGGGCACACAATCACGAGCCACCACACAGCTTGTAGATTCAAACAGCAACTCTTTATTCCCGAACTCACACCAGCCGTATACAAACACGTTCTGGGGAAATCCACGTTCTCTGCCAAATTCACGTTCTCTGCCCAAATCCACGTTCTCTGCCCAAATTCACTCCACTGGGCTTCTATCTCCAAAATATACTGTCTGAATCCCGTGAGAACTCAAGGGGAACTCAGGCAGCAGGATACGCCCTATTCCCAGCAGGAATAATCTTAAACCTTAAACCTGGAACCTAAACTGGGAACGCCCTAAACCCGATTATCTTAAACC
>NW_025999932.1:6472961-6524458 GCF_001458135.2 Marmota marmota marmota | reverse complement strand
TTTTAACACTTTAGCTTTGTAAATTAATCAGATGTCTGTAAAAACCAAGATCTTAGACAAATATAGTAAACAGAACTAGCCATCTCTTTCTTGTTGAAGAAAAATCCTTCTACAGGATACCATGATGGTCCCATTGATATACTTAATAACTCGTCTTTAAAAAGCCATGGGCTACATTTTTCTATTGTATCAACATATGTCCTAATTGTTCTTGGTCTCACTGGGGTGCCTCCTTCCTCTAACAATTTCTCTTGCTCGGAGGCAAACAACTTCAAACCTTGAGTCAACCATTTTCCCCAGTTTGCCTGAGAAAGTTCTAGGAACAGGCAACTTGAAATAAAAACAAAATAAATCAAAACAATAACACATTGTTTTTTGAATTGGTCACCCATTCTTTCGCTCTTCCTCAGGGGTGAGAAATTTCACTTACCTTTAAGCTTCAAAAAGCATGGAGCAGAAATATCATCACTATTGGTACTTGGGTACTACATGGTGCTTGAAGCCCTACACCAGGGAACAAAAGAAAGTTAAAAAAAATAAAGATATGGAAAAAAATAATAAACAAGGAACAAAACACCCATTACAAAAATAAGAGTGACTGTCTAATAGACATTGCAGGAAAATGTGAGATTCTATGAAAACCTGAGATTACACAAAATGTGATCATATAAAAATTATATGACAATTAATAGCAGTCTGTGCTGCTCTACCCTAGGATTCACTTTACCCTGTGAATAGATAATTAAAATGAAGATACCATCAAATTCTGCTACATACTGGGTGGGGTACTACCAGATATTAATTTTTAATAAATACAGATAGACAAGTTTATTCTTGGGCTTAAATGTAATCATCTTTCTCATAATGGAAATATATTACCCAAAATGCTTCTTTTCTCAAATCGTGGTAATAATGCTCTCTAATTCCAGTAAAATTTCTACCAAGTCCTTTTTGTGAAACTTAAAACTGATCTTAACCTTATATGAAGGTAAAATGACCAACAATATTCAAAACAAATTCAACAACCAAACAAGTCTCATGTAAATCATGATGCTACAGTATAATACAGCAGTTCGATCTTGATATAATTGCGAACAACACACCCCTTCTGAAGAAATTAGCCAGAAGCACATCGACACCTACAAACCTGTGCACATATTGTAAATTTTTATGGCAGCTGAAATCACAAATTAGCATATTCAATAAAAGGTGTTGGACATAATATGTATCCATATGAAAGAAAATATGCTCTGATTGCTTGGCCCACAAAACATCATCTGTAATGCTTAACCATATAAATGTAAAAGAAAAAAAATATAATTTTAGAAGACAAATTTTATCAATAAGATATTTTATGTGATCTCTAAAGGAAAAATAAAGAAAAAGCTAAAAATTTCTCTATATTAAACTAAACATCATGCTTTAAGTTAAACAATAATCAATCTACAACTGGAAGATGATATTTCAAACACATAACTGAAAAATTCTTAATATTCAGAATATTAAATAAATAAAATGACAATTATGTAGAAGTGTAAGAAACCATAATGGGTAAAAGGATATGAGCATTCAATTCATAGATCTAAAAAAATGAATAAAAAGAATATGAAAAATAATTACCTGACCAAGCAAACAGAAATATGGTAAAATATCCCATAACCATCGAGTTGGCTCAGTATACACAAATCAGGTAAACACTGACAACACTCAGGAGAGTCAGGGACCTCTCAGGATCACAAGGACACATGCAATAGAAGAGTTATTGCAGAGTTGTTTGCAATAGGAATTTCATAATGACTTCCCTAGAATTAGAGGAATAAATAGTATCTATGGAAAAATGAAATGACAATTAGTAGATTGTGTTGGCTGGATAATCATTTCATGGTCTTAACTTTGAATGAACATAAAATAATTGAAATAACCCATGTAATAATTTTACAATTCATGTAAGTAGAAAAAAATGTTTCATTTTATATATTTCTGTCATCTTCCTATCATCTGTATAAATATCTGCATCTAGGTAGTTATAACAATAAATATATAAAAAAGTCCAAAGTTATGATATAAAACAAAATATTCCACTGGACTAAGAAGAAGGTGGAAGGATTTGTTTTAGAGAAGATCAAGAGCTGTAGTCATGAGAGGGAAAAAGAAATGTTTTAAAAAATTAATATGTGCTTGCCATTATTTTTATACTGCATAATGGATTTCCAACATTTTATATTTCTTTAAGATTAAAAAAATGTGTTCTTCCTAAGTATGCCAAATTATTGGCACTTCATGATTGCAGGGGTGTTGTTTTATAAGTAAGATATTACATTGTTCTTACCAAGAGTACATGTCAAATAAAAGATGGTTCCTGAAACCCTCAGAGGAAAAGAGCACCCACTGCTTCTGGAAGCAAATTGATGTGCTCCTGCCTCAACTGCTCAGCCACTCCACTCAGAGCATTGACACAGCCACTGCAAACAAGTGATATCCCTGGAATGACCATGCCTAGGAAATGTACCGAAAACCAATTCTATAATCATAAATTAATCTCTAAAAATGTACCCACTTAGTAAAGCTAAGTTAGGTACCAGGTGTTTCTTATGGCATCTTTTAAGTCAATAGATTTTAGCCAATAGAACTGTGCTATCGTAGTGTGGTCTATGGACTGGCAGCATCAGCAGCATCTTGGAGCTTATTAAAAATGCAGAATTAAAAGCATCTTCCCAGATGTATAGAACCAGCCTTCCTTTAAATGAGAGCCCCATGATATTTAAATGCACATTCAAGTCAACTGCCACCACTATAGAAAATATTTACTGGGACAAATTTAGGTGCTTCTTTGAGGAAATATTCTAAGCACTAAAAGATGTCAATCATTTTTTCCCATTGTTTAAAGAGATAGTGTAAAGAAAAAACCACAAATTTTCTATAGTAATTACTTTCATAAAGGTTACTTGTGTCTGATTTATCTGGACATAGAAAATTAAGATGGACTTGAATTATTCACTTATTTTATATTTGATTTTTAATAAAACATGATCAATTGATTGCCCAAGGCCAAACACATGGCTAGAGAACTCAAGTTTTTCTGACAAACACACACATCAGTGGAAAGTAACTTATTATTTTACAGGTGGGGACAGGAATGCTGGATTCCATATTTGAATTGGAACCAGATTCTGATTAGATGCTCATTTTTAAAACAAATTATTTTCATATCTGGACGAAAAGCAATACACAGAGAAAGAAATCACAGAGATTCCTTCACTAAGCCTTAGCTTCCTGGTCCATAAAAAGAAAAGGCCACCAGAAACATCTCTGAATTCTGTTAAACAAATGAATGTTTGCAAGTGATGCTTTTTTTAGTAAATATTAATTCCTTCCAGGGTAGCATTTCCACATCACACCCTCTCTCCACAGGTGAATTTCCTGCCAACAGGAATTGACTGTGACTATTTTCTTTTTTTTTTTTCTTTTGCTTCAACATTCTGTAGAAAAATGTGATGCTGAAGCCTATTTTAGACTTTGCTTTTCATTCTTTGTGAAGCGTCAATTCTATAGTATCTTCCTCCTAATCTCTATAATGAAAGTTTTGTTACAAAGCAAAGAATACCAGAAATTTGTCTGGGAAAAATGCAAGCTATTCACAGATCACACAATGCTCCATCTTGAGTTTTGATGAAAAGCTTAGAAAACTGAAATGGATTCACATGAACCTGTGCTTCACTGCTGAAACTCCTGTTTGCAGTTAAAGGATAGAACACCAACTGGATAATCAATAACTTTCAGGCCTGTGATTTACATTTTTCTAAATGAATCACTGCTATGTTTTCTCTATTTCAGAAAAAAAATGAAATGAGACTAGTGTATTTTAGTAATATTAATAATCTAAGGATAACATGTTTACAATTAGAAATTTATACATACAACTTGTAGCTGAACGCCACTTGAATGTCAGCGGAAGTTAACTATTATTTAAGATTACAGTGCACTTTAGACCCCTTCTGTTATTTTAGGGAGCTCTTTCTGATGAAATGTGTTTTGTGTACTAAGATATTTCACATTCTCTGACGAGTTCAGTGGTGGGAATGTAGTGCCTGATTTATTTTGTTGAATTCTCCTTTTTCAGATCTCTGTGCTGCACTGCTGTTGCCCTTTGTAAATACCAAGAAGAGGGCTTTTTAATCCTGCCTCCCTTAGAAAGGCAGCTGGGAACTCAGCACTGACTTCAGAAGGAAAACAAAAAGAAAAAGAAAAGAAAACTGTGTTGAAACTTCAGTTCTGAGCTTTCTACCAATCAAAAATAAAATTCAAATATGTCTGTTTGTTCCTTTATTAGTATTGATGATGTAAATAAATCCAGAAGTGAGTATTTTTAAAGCCTACCTATCTTCCAGATTCAGCTCCAACAAGCAAGGAGATTAAAATTTGTTGATTTCATCCTTATAATAAGAAATATCCTGGAAAAATAAAATAATAATTTTTAAAAACCCTGAAAATCAGTGTCTTTATTTTGAGCCATCAGAAAGCAAGTTTTCAGGACCATCCAACAATTCCAAATCTGCAGAGACAGGAGCATAGATTGTGACTGAGATCAGCTTACCTACATTAGAGATCCCAAGAGCGCAGCTGGTGAGAAAGCTTGCGTAATGGCTGGATGACCTGTTGGGGAGTATGAAGCAGCAGGAGAGGAACAAAGTCCAGGGCAAATGCTTAGCAGAGGACCTAAACCTTCATAGACTTTTTATCCTAGAACTCAACCAAATTTTTCATTGTAAAGAGTCAAGAAAATACCCATGTTTCCAATGGATGAAGAGAGAAAACCCTATTTAGAAATAGCCCAGAGAGCTCTCCATAGCAAGCACCTGCCTACTACCAGTGATGGTATACTACTTGGGATATATATTTGTATCTGGCAAGTGGAGTCTCTTTCTTTGCATACTGAGCATCATGTGAACCACTTCCCTCTGCCATACTCGCCCGCCATGTTGTTCTGCCTCACCTCAAGCCCTGAAGAATGGAGCCGGCTTTCATGAACTAAGAAGTCCTCTGATACTGTGAGCCCTCAAATAAACACTTCCTCCTCTACAGTTGTTCTGGTTGGTATTTTAGACACAATGAAGAAAAGGCTGACTAAAACACTAGGAATAGGGAATCACGCATCAGAGCACACTGTAGCCTTCAGCATCACCTAAGGGAGAGAAGGATGGTAGGAGAGAGAGCTCACAGCCAGGGCACACAGAACCACTAACACTGGGCTTATTCACACAGCTACAAAGTGCTTCCCCCACCCCATAATTTACCATCTCATCAACCAGGTTTGGAAAAGTAGTCGGAGATTATAAGGAAAGAAAGAGTTTTTAGGGAAGACAAAAGGGATAGGAAAGCAAGTACATTGTAGGAAATGGAAGTATGTCAACCAAGTGACTGAATTGACACATCACTCCACCATTATGGAGAATATTTTAGAGAAATGCAAATCAAAACTACTCTAAGATATCATCTCACTCCTGTCAGAATGGCAGCTATTATGAAGACAAACAAAAATAAGTGTTAGTGAGGATGTGGGGGGAAAAGGTACACTCCTACAATGCTGGTGGGACTGCAAATTGGTGCAGCCAATACGGAAAGCAGTATGGAGATTTCTTGGAAAATTGGGAATGGAACCACCATTTGACCCAGCTGTCCATCTCCTAGGACTATAACCAAAGGATTTAAAAACAGCATACTCCAGGGACTCAGCCACATCAATGTTTATAGCAGCACAATTCACAATAGCTAAACTGTGGAGCCAACCTAGATGCCCCTCAGTAGATGAATGGATAAAAAAATGTGGCATATATACACAATGGAATTTTACTCAGCAATAAAAGAGAATAAAATCATGGCATTTTGAGGTAAATGGATGACATTGGAGAAGATAATGCTAAGTGAAGTTAGCCAATCCCCCCAAAAACAAATGCCGAATGTTTTCTCTGATATAAGAAGGCTGACTTGTAGTGGGGTAGGGAGGGAGAGTGTGGGAGGAATAGATGAATTCTAGATAAGGAAGAGGGGAAGGAGGGAACTGGAGGAAGCAGGGGATTAGCAAGGATGGTGGAATGTGATGGACATCATTATCCAAAGTACATGTATGAAGACACGAATTGGGTGTCAAAATACTTTATATACAAATAGAGATATGAAAAATTGTGGCATATATGTGTAATAAGAATTGTAATGCAAAAAAAAGTACATGTATAAAGACATGAATTGACATGAACATTCTTTATATACAAAGAAATGAAAAATTGTGCTTTACATGTGTAATAAGAATTGTAATGCATTCTGCTGTCATATATTCAAAAAATAAAATAAAACACAATAAAAACAAAACAAAACAAAAACATTCCCCAGCAAATTAGGAGTAAGAGAGACTTCCTCAACCTGATCATGAACCCCAGCAAAAGCCTGCAGCTATTACCCTACTTATGGGTGGTAAACTGGACACTGTCTCCCTGAAACCAAGACCAAGGCAAAGATGCCTTCTCCCACTGTTATTCAGTGTTGCATTAGAATTTCTGCCTGGTGCAACAAAACAAGAAAACGAAAATAACACTTATAAAATAAGATGGATGAAATGAAACTATTTTTTCACAGATTACATGATTATATAATGATTATGAATGAATATCTTATTTTGTCACATGCATTTTCTGCATTTACTATTATGATCATACAATTTTTCTATTTGAGCCTGTTAATAGGATGGATTATTATGATTTTTGAATGTTGACAAGCTTTGCATGTCTGGGACAAATTTCACTTGGGTTGGATCTCTTAATAATTTTCTGATGACTTATTAATTAATATTCACGAAATACATTGGTTAGTTTATTTTTCTTCCAATGTCTTTGTCTGGTTTTCATGTTAGAGTAATGCTGATCACACAGAATGAGGTAGAAGGTATACCTATACTTCCATTTTCTGAAAGCATTGATAGATTTAGTAGAATTTGTTTGATAGAATTTACCATCTAATCTATCCAGAGCTGGGACTTGCTGGTTTGGGAAGTTATCAACTATTGACTCAATTTATTTAATAAATGTGTCTCTTCATGTTTTCCATTTATTTTTGTGAGTTTGCTGAATGTGTGTCTTTCAAGACATTGGCTCATTTCATCTACATTATAAAATCTGTGGACATGGCATTGCTGATGATGTTCCCATATGCTCCTTTTAATGCTCATGGGATTTACAATGGTATCTCCTCTTTCAGTTCCTCTAATAATAATTTGAGTCTTTGTCAATTAACTTTGTTTGGCTAAAGACACAATTTTTTGTTCATTTTGAAGAATGAGTTTTTTGTTTTGTTGATCCTCTGTTTCAATTGCATTGGGTGTTGCTATATTTTTTATTTTATTTTTCTATGTTTACTTTTGCTTTAATTGTTCTTTTTTCTTGTTGCCTAAGATAGAAAATTAAATTACTGATTCTTTCTCTCTTCTAATATATGCATTAAAGTTTAAGTATTTGCTGCTGAGCATTGATTTTGATGCACCCTACAGATTTTGATGAATTGTCCTTTGATTTTCATTTGTTTCAAAAATATTTTTGGAGATTTGTTTTGACCAATAGATTAATTAGAAAGAAAGTCTAAATATTAAGGTACTGAGTTTTTCATATCTGTTTCACAGATATATTATAAATCCCATATAAATTCCAGCAAGCTATTAACATGTGTACATCCTGGATTGACCAAATTTTCATATCCATAACCTGAAACATTTACCTTTTTTTTTTGTGATGCACAGCTTTTTTTCAATCATTAAAGAGAATTTTTTGCAGAGCAGATTTTTAAATTATGATAAGGACTAACATCACCTTTACTTTTATGGATTACTGTTTAGGTGTATTTAGTGATTATCACCAAATCCCAGATCCTGTAGATTTCTCTATCACACTAACACTGATGTGTATATAGACAGGGAAAAAACCTGAAATATCCAACACAGTATTAAAGGAGAGAAGCAAAACGAAGGAATGACACTATCTAAACATGATTTAATCTAAAGCTCCAGAATGAAGACAGCCTGATGCTGTTGATAGAATAGACAAAAGAATCAATAAAAAAAAAAAAACAGGGATCTCAGTAATAGACTGAAGCAAGTGTATTCAGCTGATGTATAACAAAGGCACAAAGGAAATTCAATGGAGAAAGCATTGCGTTTTTGAGAAGGTGCTATAGCATTTGGACGACCAAGAGAAAAAAAAAAAAAAAAAAAAAACTCAGTAAAAGACCTGGGCTTAGATCTTTCAAATTGCCCCAAAAAGAAATTAAAGTATATCACAGATCTATGAAAAAGTATAATACTGCACATGACCTGGGATTTGATAGTAATTATTAGATACAATACCTATAGCATGATCTATTAAAGTAGAAGTGAGAGATAGAACTTATCCTCATAAGAAAAAGTCTGCTGTGCAGAAGATACACTTTAAAGATTGAAAACCACATTTCTTCCACAAACAAAAAATTAAAGTAAATGTTTGGTCAATATTTTATATATATATATATATATATATATATATATATATATATATAGAGAGAGAGAGAGAGAGAGAGAGAGAGAGACAAATATACATAGTGTATACTATAGATACCTATAGTGTATATCTATATACACTATATATTATATCTATACTGTATATTCATATATACTATATATTTATATATATTTTATAGCTATCTGTCTCTACATATGTGTGTGTGTATATATATATAGAGAGAGAGACAGTGTGTATTGCCCAAATATTTTTTATGTATGTATATAAGTATATCTTATATATAATATATAGTATCTATATAGTTCTACATTTTTATATAACACATTATATCTCCAAAATGGGTATAATTATTATATATCAATTTAAATATTATTTTAAAATAAGTATATAATTTTAAAACATTAAAATAAAGATAAACAAGACATGATAGAAGCTGGGAGACAATATTTGTAATCTATATACCTATTCATAGTTGTGTCCAACATATACAAAGAAAAATAAGAAAACATAAAATAATTAAGCAATGAATCTGAAGAAATATTTCATTAAAGACAATATCCCAACTGAATAATAAGGAAATGAAAAGTTTCACAGCATTATTCATATTCAAGAATTTGAACATTAAAATCACAATAGGATTCTACCACACAACTATCCAAATGGGTAAAATCCAAACAATTTTCAAAAGCAAATGTTGAGGACTTGGAGTGATAGGATCTCTCAGTATTTTCAGGTGGAACTGTAAAATAGTACAGCTACTAGGAAGACCAAAGCTGGAAAGACAGTAAAGTAATCAATAAAGTAATCAATAAAGTAGCTGGAAAGACAGTAAAGTAATCAATAACCAGCAGCAAGGAGAGGATTGGACTGAGGGATGAGGGTGATTAAGTAAAGTAGGAGGGACTTTCAAGACATTAAAAGTATCCTATGTGCTACTTTAATGATGAATATATGATGGTTTACATTTGTCAATAAGCAGAATTTTAAAACACAGAGGTGAAATTTAATATAGGTTTCTTTTAAAAAAAATTAAAACACTTAAGAGGTCAAAGAACAATGGAAGAAATGGCAAGAATATCTAACCACACTGTAAGTAAATAAATGTATGAAGCATCTGGAGAAAATGGTGGTGAGTTCATGATCAAAGTAACTTTTCAAGCCAGTGGCGTTTTAAAGACTGAAGACCAAAGAGACTGCAAAAAGCGGCATAGCCTAGTTGATAAAGTTGTATATCGCATTATGACTCTTCAGAGGAACGGAACCAATAGGATGTAGGTGACACATGCAGTGGGACTCATTGTAGGAATCCTGTTGACCCATCCAGTACTGCTGTGTATGTTTGTGATGGCTGAAAAATTAAGTATATGAAGTTGAACATTTAAGTAAAACTGAGGTCAAATAAAGAATGAATAATTAATAAGTAAATAAAAAATTAAGTGCAAAATTAATAAATAAATAATTTAAATTGAACATTAAATAAATGAATTAAGTAAATAAATGAACAGAAGATGAACAAATAAGTAAATAAAATAAATAAATGATGATAAGAGTCAGGCTCCTTTTTGCTGGGGTTTGCAGATAAGCAAGGAAGTATGCTCAAATGATACATATTATAATATGTTACTGTTAGAGAAACCATATTTCATTCATGCTTTGCCTATGTATATGAAGGGATATAGAGAGAAATAGTTTCAAAATGTGTTTATAATGAGTTGTGTCAATTGAAAGGTCTTAAAGAATTGACATCTCAGTAGCAAATAGTCTATCATATCTTGGTTTCTAATACCATTTTTCTCATAGATAGCAAAACTCCTTGAAGAAATGACTGATGCTGACAGTGGAGAAAAGGATATTGTAAAAGTTGGAGATTATCATTTAGCACTAGAATGTAAAAAAATGATTTTCAAAATTCCAGTAACAGGGTATGATTTTTTTTCCCCGAAAATTTTGACTTCCCTTGAATCAGGTACTGTGCTTTGTTCCTGAATCGATCTTCTCTTTTAACAAACACAATCAGCAATATCCAGGCTTGAAAATGAAATAGCTTACTTGGATTGTAATATGCTATAATGACATATTAGACAGTAAAATCGAAGTTATAAGACACAAAGCTAGGAATCAGATGAAGGTCTGTCCAGCACCTACTTCACTTTTTTCAAGGGAAGTCCTGAGACTATGACATTAGAAATATTCTACTCAGATTATTAAGATGTGTCTGTGATAGTAACAAAAAATAGAAACATTTACATTCTCAAAAAGTTTAATATACATTTTTCATTGTTAAAAGTTAACTTTATTGACTTAAAATTGTATTATTTTTCAGTTTCTACATATATAGTGGTTTAAGATGGATTGCAGGTTGGAAAATTCATCATGTAATAAATTATGTCATCGCATTGATGTAGAAAACCAATAACTGCTAGATAACAGCTGTGAGGAGATCCGTTTCACTTCTCCTGAGAGGCAGATTGTACTTATTTCTACATATGATTTAATACTGAAGACCGTGACAACAATTGATGGCAGCCAAGATCTCTATAATACATGAGCTGTGTTCATCTACATTTTCTCATAGAAATCGAGCAATCTTATTCACAAATGGGTACTTGCTTATGCAAATTAATGATAATTACAATATAAATTATTATAAAAGCTTCAAAACAATCTTATGTTCTTCAAATAATATCTAATATATTGTCAACTATTAGTTAATTATTTTATAAATGCATAAAAATACTTTTTTGTATGAAGACTTACTTTAATACTTTAGAACATATGAAATTTGCTTATTTCCAAGTTTCTTAATGATGGTGAATTTAGAATCATGACAATAATTCTGATCTCTATCTATCTTCTGCACAATCGATTGTTAATAGGGACAGCTGTTCTTCTCTGGATTCATGCCACCTATACAATTTTAATTGAAGTTAAAAATAGTTTTATGCATTGAGGCTAGAAGCAAAACCAAACATGCACATTAGTGTTTCAAGCACATTCACATGAGTATTTAGTAATTGCTGTTCAACAGCAGTCTTCCATTCTCCATGCTAAAAATTTTTTCCTTGATATTCACTGCAGAGGAAGCATTTATATCAATATTTAATTATTGTACCTTGGAATTGACCTAATTATATTTACTTGAATTATATGTTCAAACACAAAAAAAGTAGGGATTAAGTATTAAACTTGTGTCAGTCAACTACAATTTCACAGTGGGGCTAGGTGGTACTTTGAAGCTGCTTTGGTTCAGTGATATAATTTAATTGGAAGGCTATCATGTATTTTGTAAATGTTTATTTTATATTCAAGTATTATTGAAAATGTTATATGCAGTGATGTCCTATGATAATTATTTTCTTTCTGTAATATAAAAATGAAAAGGAATCATCAAGCCCAGGTCTAAATGATGCTATGTGCAATTGTCATATTAAACAAATTTTGGTGATTTGAATTTATTCCTTATACTTCTCACTCTTTCAAATAGTATATATGCCTTTATTTCCTATGTATGTAGGACCTTCTTCAGCTTTTTCCTGTTCTGTATGCAGGATTTTCTTTCCTGTAGATTTTGAGCTGGGCGTTGGTAGGCGTATTCTTGGTTGTTGAGGGGAATTGTCTTGGCAGCAGTACATGAAGCTGGGAGTCCACACTGACTTCAGCCCCTCCAGCTCAAGGGAGCTTGTTTTAGTGTTAGGCTAACATTAGAGGACTTTCAGATACAGGATAACGTAAACCACTTAGCCCTTCTTATCTTTTGTTTTCCATTATTAAAATCTCTATTACTAACTTCCAGTCTCCTATGTTCAAAAATGAAAAAAAAAAGAAAACAAAACACATGAAAAAAAGAGTCATTTCTGAGCAAGATTCTCTTTCCAAGGAATATTATCTTTTTATGAAGCATACTTTGTGCTTTTAAAAAGCTTGAAATTTGATGACTGGAAAGAACTCTTATGCTTACAGATTTTTTAAAAAAAGTTAGATGAGTTTTAATTTTTCTCATATTGACATAAGAAAAGTAGATCTAAAAATTAGAGATGGAAAATAAATTTAAGCCCTTATAAATCTTATCTTCTACTTACAAAGAAAACAAACAAATGAAACTTTCAAAAAGCTTTTAAATCCAGGAAGAATGCTTTTTTTCAATTGATACCTAAATCTTCTTTACTTTGTTCCTATATTAAGTTCATTAATCCACTTAAACAAACACTCAGCGAGCTCTTCTTTGCTATACTTTTTCTGTTAAACATCCAGGTCAAATTACAAAAAGTCAAGCTCTTGGAGAGAAGAATCTGTGTATGAGGTTTGTAAGTAATCTGAACTTATAAAAACAGCACAGTCTATATAATGTTCCTCACCCACAGCCTATTTTCAGGATCTCGGTACATTTGTTCACATCTCTACTTTATTAAGCTAGTAGTCTGTAAGAATTTTTGAAGGAAGTAACCATGTGGTATTCACAAGTGTATCCCCACATGATCAAGAACAGTTTCATAACCATAAGGAAAATATAAGCATTCAATATTTTAAGAAATAAAATACTAAAAAAAAAAACAGTCTTCATTCACCTCTGAGATGATGAAGAAAGACTAAATATAAGAACTCTCAACTTTCTATATAGAACTTTAAGCACTTAGACAAAATTTCTATTATAATTTCAAGCAGAAAAATATTTGATAAATTTCAAAATATGACAGATCAAATTGAAAACAAGAATGTAATGCCTCCAAACCAAAATCCATCTTCGAAGCGTCTTTATCACCTATATTGCAGAACAGAGGTTTTCCTCTAGTGGCTTTCCTCTTTAAGGTTAGATTAGATATTAAGGGAAAAGGAGGTTAATATGCAAAAGAAATATTTGAAAGAACCAGGTCATCAAAAACATTAAACTTAAGGTTTCATATTTCTTGAAAAAAAAAGACAGAAACATAAATCAAAAAACTAATTATGAAAAGAAAATTACAAAATATCCAGTAGATCTAATTGTGATTTATTTGGCATTTCTACTTTGAGTCAGATAAAAGTTTCTTTTGTAGTTTAAATTAAGTATCATGAGATTAATGGAACACTTAGATAAGAACTTGAAACTTCTTTCGAGCTACTTTCTTAGAGACCCGGACTCTGAGGTTGCCCATAAATTGGCTATAATTGATTTTAGTTATGTAAACACATAATAAATATAGACCTAAAGAAT
Organism: Marmota marmota marmota; assembly: GCF_001458135.2. Taxonomy (NCBI): domain Eukaryota; kingdom Metazoa; phylum Chordata; class Mammalia; order Rodentia; family Sciuridae; genus Marmota; species Marmota marmota. The sequence goes on along the minus strand of NW_025999932.1, from coordinate 6,510,730 downwards.
CTACTCTTTTCTCTGGATTCCAATTTTGTTTTTTCCCTTGGTCTGCAAACGTTCTTGGTGATCTTCCTCCCTCAGAGCTGTGGTTTCTATCTGTCTGGCGACTCTCACGCTCCCCACAAACTCTCTCCCTGGCGCTTATTGCTTACTTGGTGCATTTTCTCCTTCTGCCCCTAACTCCTAATAGATTCTCATGTCAGCCTTGACTTGATATCTGACTGGTGCCATTGTGTAGTTTACAAATCAATTTGTGCTCCAGTTCCAAAGAAAATTATTTTATCTTTGGTTGATCAAAGATTCTGTTTTGAGATCATGGGTAATAAATAATTCTTTAGATATTAGAATTATTCTTGAGTTAAAAGTTATTTAAGGACTTTGAAAGAAAGTTCTATGTGGAAAGGTAAAAGACATAAAAAATGACACTAAATTCCAATGCTTTTTTATTATTATTATTAATGCAGCTCTAATTTAAGTGATTTGAACAAAGAACATTACCTCTTTGAAAAAAAAATGGTTGTGTGGAATATGGCTGGTGAAATCTCTTACTTGTAATTCTACTGGAGAGAGAGAAATTACAGATTATTATCTAGAAAATTTTAAAAAATTGAACCAATCTGCAATCCTATAATTTATAACCAATGTAACAATTTACACTAGGAATAATTTACTTTGAGTGGTTCATAGAATCACTATAAAAACACATGTGTTGTGTTGGAATTTCCATTGAGAGAAGTAAAAACAATAGAATTACTTATTATCAGCGTACTCAAGATAAAAGCCTTTGCAAAGAAAGAAAAATGTTATTGACCATTCATCATCTATACTATGGTTGAAAATGTCCTCCCAAAACAAAATATATATTAGAGATATATGCTATAGATCTATAACAAAGATATATATTTGAATGAATATATAAAATATATTAAAAATATTTGAGTTTGTGTGTATATATGTATATATATGTGGATATATATACATCTATATACATATATATACATATATATATATATATATATATATATATATATATATATATATATATATTTGAGTCCTAGTCCCTAATATCTCAGAATATGCCCTTACTTGGAAATGAGGTGTTGCACATGTAATTAGTTAAAAGGAGGTCAGGCAAATCAAAAAGCACCAAAAGCTGCTAACAAGACCAGGGCCACCAAGCTGACTTTGAACTTCTAGCCTCTAGTACTATGAGACATGAAATTTCTGCTATTTACAGGGAAGCCAGAGAAACTTACTGGACAGCCCTTCTTGTATTGTAAAGCAAACACTGACTTAGAATTCACAACATATGTGTCATTTTCCTAATGACAGGTAATGCAACTGTGGTGGTCGCTTAGGACTGGGAAAGAATGGAGTGGCTGGGAGGAGGAATGATGATTGACTGTTAATGTGTGCAGAGTTTCTTTAATGGGGTATAAAATGTTCTAAAATTAGATTTGGGCAATGATTGCGTAATCATGGGACTATAGTAAAAATCATCATATTGTGCACTTTAAAATGAGAGAATTGTATGGTATATAGATTAGCTCTCAATAAAGCCAGTAAAACAATATAAACACATCTTCCTTTCAAACAAATTACAATAACATTGAGAATAAGTTTGTGGTTAGCAGGGGTATGACACAGAGTGCCTTAGCAAATCACACTGGAGAGCACCCACCAAGACGGTGGTCAAATGCACATGCATTGGGTAGGATACAACAAGTTTTCACAGATGATGGTAATAGGCCTTAGTCCCTAAGAGTGAAAGACAGAAAACTACCAAAGGAAATAAAAAACAATGTTTTAGTAAGAGGAGGACTCCCTCACACAAACATATTCCTGTCCTTCAAATTCTGAAATAAGAAGAAATCATATTAGACTATGCAGATTACCCAATATTGAATTTCTGCACGCCTTAGTTAAATGAAGCAGAAAGTAAAACCTAGAGTCCTCAGAGGATTGAGTACTAGCATGAGCATCACCACATCTAGCTCAGAGCTCAGTGATATCCCTGCTGCCAGAGTTTCATGATCCTTTCAAAGGGACAAAAGGTATTTTTTTTGTGTGTGTGTGGTGGGTGAAGATATAGTGAATATGATGTGACATTAAGGAATGACACATAGGTGATCACCAATGGAGACACGAGACCTAGAAACAGCCTACGGTTGTTTGAGGAATGGGATCTTTCTGACACATCTCTAAAATGTCCAGAGTAATTCAACTCAGAATAGAAGTACAAAACTGAAAAACTCAGCAGTGCTGGAATGTATTTCTAATACTTCCAGGATATGCAATTAAAACTTCAATCCAAATTATAAAATCAATTGCATAATAAGAACAACTGGAGAAGACATAGTAGGAGGTGAGGTGAGAAGAAACCACACAGGATGAAGCCGAGAGACAATCATGTGAGACGTGGAGGATATTCAGAAAGAGCACTCCTGCAGGGATGGGTCTGGTGTTCTAGGAAGAGAAAAGAGAGAAAGGGGCCAAAGAAAACTCTCAGGAGACAATGGCACAACTTTCCAAGTGTTATTAAAGGGATCAATTTACAGAATCAAGAAGCCACATGAGTACCAAGATTTTAAAAATAAGGAAACTGACATCTAAGCATACGGCAAAACAAAACAGTGCAAAGTTCCCAGAGTTACAAAATCTAACAGCTGAATGTTCAGTGGCAGGAATGCATATGAATGTTAAAAGAATATGGCATCACATTTTCCATGCATTCAAACAAACCAATAGATTCATTAAAAAAATCTCAACTTCAAAATTAATTTGAATTCAGAGATTCATTGCACAGGGATTGGAGAGAATTCAACACTGGCTGACTCACCGAAGGGAAAATGATGACTATGTTTTAGACAAACAAGAACCACAGAAGGAAGTCTAGAGAAATCAGTGAAGAATACTCACATGTAAAACATGAGAAAATAGTTTGCTTCTCATAATGGAATATCCCATAGCCACTAAACTCCTCAAATCATGGCACACCTCGGTGGGTGATCACAGAGTGACTCAACCCAATAAAGAATAAAGTAATCAAAAATAGAATACTGAGCTTCTAAAACCAAAGTCTGCTCCCTTTAGTGATAATCATTATCCTCTTCACATATTATTATGTTAACATGACTTTAATATTACCTAATAGTATTATCATATTGTATGAAATTTGCCTTCACTACTGTTCAAATTTACAAAAACTGAATAATATGTTATATAGAGAGAGTCCCATTTTCTTCAGCATTAGTTTTATGAGAACTGTTTATGTTGTTATAGTATCAGTAGCTCCTTAATTCACATCATTCTATAGTTTTGCTTTGTATAAATATGCCACAAATTATCAATTCAACTCTTGATGAACATGTTTATTTCTTTCATTTTTTTCTGAGGTATTGTAATTGTAGAGTCAAAGTACTGAAGTATTTCACATTGAATCAATAAGTTTTAGGGAAATACTAATAAGTGAAAAAATGCAAAGGATATTATGTCAGTAGGAAACGATGTAAAATTACAAATGTCCGTCTATGGCTCCAATTATTTTCTATTGGTTTTTCCCCAATACACATACAATGCTATTGAAGTGAATTACAGACCCAATGAGGAAATTCTGAACGGAATTGAGAGAATCCTCAACTTGAAACACATTGATTTTGATGATTGACCAGAAAATTGTGAAGATATTCAAAACTAATTATTTAATAAACATTTAAATAGTCTGATTGGACTGGAAGATAAGACTGGAACATTCAACCACAGCCAAAAATACTAAACTTGCTTCCATTGTGTTTCGAAAGAAAAAAAAAAAAACAAGATTTTTATGACTTTATTTATTTGGGGGAAGCTGCAGATCCTATCATGTTCTATGAGTTCCTGAGGAATAGAACAGTTAGTCATTTGCCAGGTAACTCTAATGAGAACAGCTTTTCTGTATTTTACCCACCACAATACACATAACTCCTAGCATATTGCTGGTCATGTAATAGGTATTCAATAAGTATATTCAGGGTGAAAAGGCAGAAGAGTATCTTGAGCATTTCATCAAACCATTGATCTTGTTAATTAAGAATAAGTAGTAAGAATTGACCCAGGTATGTATGCTACATAAAGAGTATCTCAAGTTTGCATTGGCTTCAAATAGAATCATTTATTGATTATTCAGGCTTCAAGTCGTCTGAAAGTTAGCTAGGAATGTGCTCAGAGAACTAAGGTGGATGAAGTTTGGCCATCTTACCTTTCACCTCGGTCAAGATGCCCAGGAAAAGGATCAGAGGAGAAGGGCATGAACAATGGTTCTTCAGCTCTGCAAAGTTTCTGCTTCAAAAGATGAATTCTCATGTTGCACAATTATATCTAACCTCAAGAGAGTGGGAGTGGATAATCGTCCCAAACCCCACAAGAAGAGAAGGACCAGGACTACTGACAAACCACCTCCCCAAGAAATTATTTGTGACTGGCAGAGATTTTATTTAGGAGCCTCTACAAACTGTTGTCATGCTATGGTGGATTGTAAAGGCAATACCAAGGAGTGCATGGGATTTAGGGCATATTATAAAATAGATGGCACATGCAAGATGACAGGTGGATTGGTAGGTAGGTAGATAGGTAGACAGACACATCCCTGCATACTAACAGAGCTGTGCTGCAAAGCCTCAAAAGACATCTACTGAAATTCCTATTTTAACTCTCATCAGCTAACTGCCCTTGGAAAAGTAATTTAATAATTTAAAGCCATAGTCCTCTCCCTGAGCTGAGCAAGTGTCCTAGGGAGGAGCAAACTGTCTCGAATGTGCAGAATTTGCGTTTGATGCTGATTGTACCACTCAATCCCTGAATGGCTGTGTGTGACTTATGTGAACACGTCTAGTCTCGGTTTCTTCGGTAGTAAAATTGAGATTGCAGTCTATTCTTCAGTTGATGCTCTTAGTAGAAACAAGATGTTTGTTGAGCAAGGTGTTCTGAGTTTATGCTGCTGGCACTTATAGGGAGTCATGCTGATTCACAAGGTCATCTGAGTCGGAGATATGTGATGTCAGCGATAGTACCCGGGGCAGCCAGTGGCATCTAACAGGCACTCAATCTTCATTGATCTGATATTCCAGACTCACTTTCGAAATGCACTTTGAGGTGGCTGATTAATATCTGATGGATTCGGCAACAGAGAGCCTTTAGGACAAGGGCAATCAATCTATGTCCAAGTGAAAGCAAGAGCAACACAAAAACAAAAACAAGCAGAGCTCCTACCCACAGTGTTTTCTAAACAGGTGAGAAAGCACCAGCATAAATGCTGATGGACATCCATGTTAGGATCTTCTGACATTTAGTTTCTGATGTAATTCATGTTTAGTAAATGACAGGAAACTGAGTAAATGTGAAGGATACTAAGGTCCTCTGAATCTTTCCATGCTGTGGTAACCACTGATAGATAACTTGATACATGACTTTAGAGAGGTTTACTCTATGAATAAAGCTTTAAATGTGACATCATAAAACTTTCTTAAATCTTAAATATTTTGTGGGACTGTTTACACATCAATACATATTATTTTTTTTTTACTTTATGCCATGAGCTTTTTAAAAAGTTCCTACTATAGTCTTTGAAAATTTAGGACGTTACTGTTTGCTCTGTTCCATCTAGGATAGTCTGTGTAGACTATTACCGTATGGTTTGAGATAGCTTGTCTTAGTCTCATCTTCTTTCTCAAATACGCTGGCCATTCCTGAGGACTCATCTGCCTTTTGAACCAGAGAACTCTGGCCACCTGTGGAATTCCAACTCCACCCTGTTTACCCTGGGGAAAGGCCATAAGTGGTGACAGAAGGGCGAGGACTACAGAGGGACTCTTCTCATCAAGTTCCTAATGAATATTCCTCTTCTAAGCATAAATATAAAAACTAGAATCTGAAAAACATGCAAATAAATATAGTGTAACAAAATGCTTCATACTTACTCAATGCATGTCTGCATAGATTTTCCTCAACTTACTTAATCAATGATATCTTTTGATTTCCAAAAGAAAATTAAGCTCTCACTAGCCACATAAAAGGGAAGGCACTTCTGACTGTGGTCTGTACTCTCCAATTTGCATAAGGAATCCTTCTAAGGGGACTGCATGCATTGCTTTCCCTGCCCAAGTTGCTCTGGGCTTGTGTTGGCCTATCAGCTGGTGCCATGTGTGGATGTGGGGTGTCATGGAAAAGAATGTCGCATCAGGACCTGGAGGGTCCTTGCTCTTCAAGATCCGGTTCCTCGAGTCCTAACAACCTTGGTAACTCTCAGGCGCCTTCAAAGAGTTCTTTCCAGTCTCTCTCCCATACTTTCTAGTTCTCATTGGGAGTGTTGGCCTGCTAGAAATCAATCTGTGCATGTAGAAAGGATCATATCTGTCTATACGCCAATAAAATTAATCCTCATAGCAACTTGTCAATTAGATAGCATCATTCCTCTTTTATGTGAGATGACTAAGGGTTTCTTTGTTTAAATGATATACTTGCTCAATTTCAGGTAATGAGCTGAAATAACTGGGGTTAGACTGCATTGTGGGTCAGACCCCAGTCCCCAGTGATATAATATCTCTTTCACAAATATGACAAAAAGCTCACATCTTTTCTTTGATGGATAAAGAATTCTTTGAATTAAAATTTTCTTATAATTGCACCTAAACAAAATTTGTAACATAAAATTCTTGAATAATGATAACTTTATTAAGAAATTATTAATAATAAATTATGTGTATTCTAATAATTCAAAATTAAATAAACTTAACCTATGAACAAAGAGCATGAAATCAAATAAACAAAATGCATAGACAATGAAAAATATAAAAATAAACAATATAGTTTGGTATTGAACTATATTTGTTCTCTAAGACAAAACCAAAAGAAACTTTCTAATTCTTCCATGACCTTTACCTCAGAAGGATGATAAGAAAACAAACCAAACAGTATTAGTATAATGATCAAGAAAGAAGGAGGCACACTTCATAAAAAGATACATTAGAATAATGTATTATTATTATTCCAAATTATTGAAAAATTACTCAAGAGACAAGGATTTGCAAGGCTAATTTGTACACCTCTGGCCTTCCCTAAAAAGTAGATTAACACAAGTGGGAAACTGAGCAGAGTCAATACAGAGAAAAAACGAAATGAGGACTTTGGTGTGCTGCATAAATTTATGATTTGAAGCACAACTGCTTAAAATAAAATCTGGTCCACTTGCAAGTGTGTTTGTTACCTTACCTGATCAGGCCTCAGTAGTTAATAACTGTTAGTGATTGCAGATCATCATTTCCCCACAAATCTGAGGTGGCAAAGATGAAGGCACAACCACCCAGTGCCCTGCTAACTCGAGCACAATTGAATAGGCAGTGACCCTGGGCATGCCCAGTGCCATCCCAGAGCGGAAGTAAGCAGGTGGAATCAAGAAGCATCTCCCTTAACTTTCTGAAACTTCCAGGATTATAATTGAAAGATCTGTTAGAAAGTATCACAAGCATCCCAGAAATCCCAGTGAGATAGAAATAAGAGAGGGGGTGCTATAGTAATAAAATATAAAATTCATAGATATATAATCAGATAAACAGTACAGATCTACTTCTGCCAACCTGGTACCACCTCCTCCAGAGCCTGCCACCTCCCAATAGTCCATTCAATTATGAACAATCAATAGATGCATCCATCGATGAGGTTAGACTCTCATGACCCAATCGCACCCCAGAACCCCACCACTGAACATTGCTGCATTGAGGGCCAAGCCTTTAATATGTGAGTCTTTGGAGGACATCTCAGATCTAAACTCTAACAATTATGTATGGAAAAGAAAATAATCATTTAGTATTTCCAAGTGCAAATGAAATAAAATTGAAATGACACATGAACATTCTAGGAGTAATCTTTACCCATACAAATGAGAGAGAAATACTTCCTTCCATCCCTTACACATTATTTTGAATTGCTTCAAGAAATTCAGATTGGGGTGTGATTCACTTCAGTGATTGTCGGGGTAGAGGAGGTAAGGGGACATGTTTCAGAAACATCCCTGGGTAACTGTGATAATAAGAGATTGCTTAGGAAAATCAGAGAGAGATTGATGACCTCATCAGGCAGGATGCTTTAGAGCAGTTTTATTCATAACAGATGTCTACATTCAGGCTCACAGAGACCATGAGACTGTGTTGCTTTCTGCCAGCTGTTAAGAGTCTATTAGGAACATGCCTGGTAAATATAATGGTAAGAGTAAACAGAAAATGCCATTGTTGGGAAAAACAATGTCTAAATGAACACTGTTTTTTCTTTTAGCCTTTCTGGATACCCTTCATTACTTCTTTCTTTTCAACATGTCTAACATACCTGTTGATACTCAGAAGGTCTGAAGCGGTACCTAGGAATGTGTAATGTTCACTATAATAACCCACTTTGCGCCCGTCCCTGAAATGCAGCCTAGAAGGAAGGCTCATGCTGAGGGTTTCCTTAAGCCCTCTACTTCCTCTGAGTCTTGCCTGGACTGGCATTTTTGCCATTTCTTTGGAAGTGTGCTAATTCCTGGCAAGATCGGGGCAAGCTCATTAAAAGAAAGCCTTCTCTCCCCGTGGGTGCCACAAGACCGAGCAAACAAGAAGATGAATCACACTCTTGTCGCTGAAATTCAAAGATGCAGTAGGTGTGAAACTCAGGATGACTTTGAGTATAGGAAGATCAGTCACTGTAGATCTGATAAGAATACTAAAAGTCACCTGACTCCAGGAAAAACAACAAAATTACAGTTGGTGACAAATTTGAGGAAACTGTTTTCAAAAACCTTCCAAAATATTCGGGCCATTAAAGGAGTCTCTGTATAGATCAGAATATATATATATATATATATATATATATATATATATATTCCCAAAGCATCAAAATGCTATTCCAAGAATATGCATGCATGCTTGTGAGTATGTGCTTATTTATTAAGAATGATGTAATTAATTGTATCAAGCAGTATTTGAGGGCTTTAACAACAAACCTGCATGATATTACATATTATTAAAGTCTTATTTGTGAAAATAAAATGCTTACCTAGTATATCAGGTGTTATAAAAACATTAAAAGACAAACAAACTTACAAATCAAACACTATAAATAAGTAACATCATAAAAGTTTAAAAAACAATGTAGCTCTATCAGAATAATATTGGAATTTGATTTCTAAGGGTAAAATAGGAATATGATATATATTATTTAGGTTAATAGGAGAAAAACACTTCTCAGTGATGAGAATCCATCCTCAAAGATAACACTGTCCCCATGAGTAGGTTATTTGAAAGATTAATACTACTAAGGGTTGCTTTTATTCTCTGTTGGCTATTCAAAATTGGTTCAGATAATTGAAAATCACATGCAACTGCTTTGCCTAGTTGCATTTAGGGAGTATTTAAAAGCCAATTTCCTATAGTGGACAAATGTAATCACAAATTCAAGTTTGCCCTAGGTTCCTCTGGACCTGCACAGACCCAGCATTATATACGTCATTTCCATCTAACAATAAAATGCTGCTGTGCACATTCAGATGTGGGGTTTGCAGATCACATAACACCAGCTCACAGAGGGCAGTCCAGATGCACAGTCACTAGGCTGCATGTGCCATGGGGTCAGTTGTGCAGTCTCAGGATTTGCTTTTGAAATGAAGGACAATTGTCACTGGAGAAGAACCAGTGCTACAATTCTTGTACTGGAAAATTTCAGAGACCTTAAAGAGCTGCCCTATCTGCCTTTCACACTTTTGGTTATTAAAGCCAAGAATCATGAAAGTTTGAACTATGTACTGGAACTTCTGTGGAGTTTTGGTCTGGGTCTGACTTAAATGTATCACCCTACCATATTTTGGTCAATGGGTCAGAAACAATCTACTAAAAAGTTCCTCCTTGTTTATGGAAGGCTGTGCAGGATACAGGAAATTGCTCTTCATTATAGTCTTAAATTTCCCAGATCAATGGACTGCTAGGACTTTTCCCAATTTGTCACATCCCTGGATTTTCATGGGATTTAGGTCCTTCTCCTGTCATGTGATCACACTAAGGTTTCCTGCATCCTGGCTCACTAGCCCCAATTGACACAGTGTCATCAATAGCTTTATGTGCTATTAAGATGATTGAGGTACCTGAACTCTACACGTTGAACTCAGAAGGAGAATTGACGGGGCTGGGGATGTGGCTCAAGCGGTAGCGCGCTTGCCTGGCATGCATGCGGCCCGGGTTCGATCCTCAGCACCACATACAAAGATGTTGTGTCCGCCAATAATTGAAAAATAAATATTAAAATTCTCTCTCTCTCTCTCTCTCTCTCTCTCTCTCTCTCTCTCTCTCAAAAAAAAAAAAAAGAGAATTGACTATAATTTGACGTATAAAAAAAGAACTTCAACTGTTGTCCCCATCTCATGAGGGATGATGTTCTGGTTCACTTTGTTGGAGGGAGTTCAAAACAAAGCATAGTGCTCAGTCCATACCCATTCAGCTTTCTCATGTGGCAGCCAAAGGATGTATTTATCTGATTGAGTTGAGATAATACACCTGCAATCACACCTGGGATAATATCACCACCCAAGTGTGTTTTCAAGTGTCCTTATTTATTCTGCAGTGCTCTCTGGCCATCTCAACTGGATATCCAGCCAAGTCCTATAGAGACACATTCAGAAAGCCCCTGAATCCCTGGAGGCTCTGATGGAGACACCAGATTCCTTCCTGCCCTTGGGATGCAATGGTTCAGCTTGCTATCACAGGGGGAAGGTGTGAAAAGAGTTTCAGGACTTCCACTTTACCTTCCCTAACAGAACCCATATCCAGAAATAATACAGCAACTAATGTGGCGATCCTGTATGTCACCAAGTGTACCCTCCCTCACTCTGTAGTCTAGATTTGGGGCAATAACTACAGGATGGACTTGTGGTTCAGTTAATCCCTCTGAGACAGAGTTGGGCCAGGATTCCATTTGTCACTTGACCTCCAAAAGTTTCTTCCCTAAGCAATGGGGGTCTTGGTGGAATCTCAGCATATGAGCAAACTCAGCAGAAATCACAAACCTATAAACTGTACATATTGCCCCTTAAAAAGTCTAGTCATTTGGGTAAATGGCTACAGTACCTTTATAGTAAGATTTGGAGGGATGTTCTCAGACACAAAAATGGACTGTGATAAGTTCTCCCTCAAGGAACCTGACCTCCTGCCAATCAAGGAGCAACAAGTCTGTGAATTGACACAGGTCAGTGTATCCATGAGCTGCTATAACAAAATACCATGCAGTGGGTGGCTTAAACAGCAGTACTTATTCCTCACTGTTCTGGGAAGCCAGATAGTTTAAGATCAAGATGTCAATAGATCTGATGTCTGCTAAGGGCTTTTTTCTGGTTTCAGATATATTTCTTCTCCTTGAATCCTTACATGGAGAAAGAGAGAGAGGGGGAGGGAGAGAGAAAGGGAGAATGAGAATCATATCTTTCCTCCTTTTATATCATGAGGGTTCTACTCTCAAGACCTCCCATAGGCCCACATCTAAATACCATCACATTGTATTCATCTCATTTTTACTATGGGACCTAAATACCTGAGGCAGGCTAGTGTTATACAGGAGAGATTTATTTAGCTTGTCATTCTAGAGATTCAAGGGCATGGTACAAGCATAGTTTGTCTCTTGTGAGGACCTCATGTAGGAGCAAGTGCCAGAGGGAGAGATCATAATGACAAATAGTATGCAGGAGAGTGATACAGGCATTTGACCATTCTTAGTCTCATGAAGGCTTCCCAGTCCCTTCCCAGGGCATCCCCACAATGACCTAACTCCTCCCACCTGTTCCACCTCCCAAGGGTTCACTGCATCACACCAACATGCTGAAGACCAAGCCTCTGTCACAGGAGCAAATTTTCATGTTAAAATATGAATTTTCACATACAAATTTTGAGGGAACCCAAACATTGAATCCATTAATATAAATCAACTAAATTTCAAAACAACCGCTTGAACTTTTCCAATTATGTATGTCAAACAATACCTAGAAGAAACCACTCATCTACTTCATTTCTTGAAATTTGTCATGAATCTGCCACCACCATAGGTCCTTGACACTTTCCACAGTGACTGGACCCATGTGACCTGGTAGTTGAGTGTTACTATGTGGCCTCCACCACTGTGGAATCACTGTTATGAAAAGAGGCCTGACAAAAACCGTAACAACTAAACTAAAACCCATCACTCCCTATAGGGAAAAACTGTAAAGAAAAAATTGCAAAGCTATTTATTTATTTAGTTAGTTAGTTAGTTATTTAGTTATTTAATTTTGTGATGTTACTGGCATTTGACAGCTTTCTGGAAGACTCCATCTTTCACGATTGTTTTTATTACTTTGTCTGCAATGCCTTTTTGCATTTATAGTACTGCACCTTTTACTTGAAGGACTTTATTCTATGAACCACAGGAGTCACCTTGATGACCCCTGAAGTCTGGTTGGATTACAACATCATCCAAATGTCCGTAGGCTGAGGAACATCACTACACTTCCCCACGCCCTGGTGTCTGTCCTCCTCAGGGATGTATGTGGTCAAGGCACGAGAGGGAGTCCCAGTGGCTTGTTCAAAACTGACTAAAGCATTTCTTGTGGTTAAAGCCTTTTTTTTTTCCCCTTTAGTGAAGGAGCCAGAAAGCATTTCCTATGAAGTAGAAGATAGCAAGCACTTTAGGTTTTGTGGAATGTCTGGTTTCTTTTGCAAATACATGATTGCTATCATAGTGCAAAAGCAAATATAAAATCTTGTATCTGTTTTCCAATAACAAGGTATTTACAAACAAGCTGTCTGGCTTGATTTGGTTCATGGACTGACCTCTGATACAAGTTTGCCACAGCAACTCTTGCAATTCAGCCTCATTGACTGAGATAAACCAGTTAGCTAACCAATGATCTATCAGTGCAGCCTAGGCTATATGAGCTGATAAACTAAATTCTTGCTCATTGTGAGTGCATTTACCTAGTTTTGGTGCTTCCTGATCTAACATGCTCAGAATGTACTCCAGTATGTCCTTCAGATTCCTTTCAATCCATACTGAGAATATTCTGCCATGTTTTTGTTGTAAAGATTCTTTTCTCCCAGATGGATCATTTCCCTTCTCTTGCTGGGCTCTGACTCCTGCAGTGGGTTTGGGAGAAGAGGCTTCTGCTCCATGCAGAGCTACTGCCAGGGTTTCAGGATGAGAAGGGTGGTTCCTTCCCTGAGCCGGGAGGAATTTGGAGAGCAGGTGAGGACCACTCAGGGTGACCCAGGTGCAGCAGTACTCAGCTTGATGCTGTCTGCTGAGGTAGCCCAATCCTATGGCTCAGCACACTCCTGCCCCTGTTAGTTCCCTTACTTTGGGAAAAGAATCCTATAGGGTCATGTTTGTCAGAGCAGCAACTCTGACAATTAGAATCGGGAACAATGCTTGATTTTCAGCCACATCCACCCTGAAGGTACAGAAACTTAAGGCCATCTTTAAAACTGTCCTGATGGCTCTGAGATTCCCCCCTACACTTGAGCTGGGTACACATCTGAGTGTTTTGGTGGGTTCTTCTTTCTGTATCTCTTTCCTTACTATTCTAGCCAGAGAGACCAAAGGATGGTCACTTCCTCTCCACTCCCCACCACAAACACATACAATGCCTCCACATACCATATATCATCATGCCCTAGTAAAAAACTTAAGTAACTTGAAACCCAGATTCTACTCAGTTCTATTTTCTGGAGCCAATCCTGGTGACAACTTCAAACCTTGTACTCTCAGGATGGGATTTAATAGAAGTTAATAAGATGTGAATTTATAATGTTGCTAGTTGGCTTACGTTAGACAACCATGGATACAAGGACTACGGTGTCACAGAGCAGGGAAGGTGTTAGTTCTTATATCTAAAAGGGCAAGGAGATGGAGTGCTTGCAGACCAGGAGGACCAGAGGCTATGGGAGAGTGCTGACCAGTGGAGGTTCCACCTCTGCAAGGGGAATGCAGTCAAGCAGAGGTGCAGCCTGAGGAGGAAGCACCCACTCACGAATGCCCTGGAGTTTCTCAGCCGCAATCTGATGATGATTGTTGGTCTCTGAATTGAACCTGTGCAGAAGGTAGAAGCAAAGAAACTGGATTGAAACCAACCATGGAGGCAGCTTCCTGAGGCAAAGAGCAGGTCAGACAGTACACAGCAGAACTGGAGGGTCCTGACTGCAGTATGCAGAAATGCTATTTCTTACTGTCTTCTAGTCTCAGTTCCATAGGTGAAAAAAATCACTTCTGTTATTACTTAAATAAGAAACCATATATAAAACCTGTGGTTTGTGGCAAGCATCACGAATTCATAGCTGCTCAGATATTACTTTAATTTTACACAAGTAGGAAAATATAGTAATATATACGTAATAGTGTTTAATGATCAAAATACTTTGAGCAACATATTTATGTTAGCTCTATAATATATGTGTGTATATATACATAAAACTTATTTTTATTGAAGGAGAACTATATTTAAGGATGGGTTACAGAAAGATGGTCAATGAATGATAGTTTCTAATACAAAAATACATTCAGAAGTCTTTTTCCTAGAAATAGTATTTTCTGGTAACTAAAATGCTTCTTACACATGTGCCAGATGTTATCAGTGGAGAATCATTATTATTTACAATATAATTAAAGGATTAAACAATTTGTAACAAACAAACAAAAATACAACTCCATAATTCCATAATTGAAGAGGACTTTCAAAACACTACTTTTATTTATTAACCATTATAGCAGGTACTCATGCCATCCTGGAAAAGAAAGTAGTTACATGTCCAAATGTGCATTAATTGTGACTAGTGATAGGAAGATAATTCTGCCATGGCTGCTGAAACAGAAGAACAAAATTGAAGACAATACAGGGGATCGTGCTTAAGAATGAACCAATCACACCTCCATAGCCAGGACACCCTGGACTTCCAACCAGCTTTATTTCTCCTTTCTCCTTCCACATATCAGGCCCCGTGTGTTGGCACAGCACCTGTTGAAGCCCTCAGAGCACTATCAGACCTGCTGCCACTCGCCGTCTCCAATCTGGTGCAGGATAGATATGAATGTTCAGTGTATCTCAGGTGTGGACATTTCAAAGGCAGGGGAAAGTCCTTTTGCAGAAAAGAAGACTCTTACTAAATCATTAACTCTGCTATTTAGGAGAGCTTCACAAAATCGATCACAGGTTAGCAGGAAGCCGTTTACCACTCCAGAAAAATAACCCAGTGGGAAAAGAATTTCTGCAATTAATTTTAATTCAAAATTATCTAAGTATTTTTGCCATTTTATCATAACTGGGGGCTCTGTTGAAGCCATATGCATTGTTAAATGATTATTGCATAATGTAAAGTGGCAAATGACACTTGATCCACTCCTCCAACAGAAGGTGGTAGCATTTAAAATCAGCTTGCAGACATTTTCCGCCACTTCTTTAATGTGGATAAGATGGTATAACTAAATTTTTTTATTACCCTGCCCAAACGGATAGACTCAAAACTGGCCTGTTGCCATACTGTTTGGGGTCTTGATCTGTGAGGGCTCAGGGGTTCTCAGCTCTGATCTCTCCTCTGTGATCAGGGTGCTCAATTATTGATTGCTCCACAGCTAAGTGCAGACTTGGCCCTCACTCCCCTGAGGAATCATATGATGTTCTCACATCCTATGACCAAAAGAGATCGTTTTCTCTCTCTGGAGAGGACACAGGGGCCCATGTGGAAAGGAATCGGATCCTGCTCAGGCCGATTTCAGACGTGGCTGCTTGCCCTGCATGAAAGGCGCAGTGACTCACCAGGGAGAAGGGGAGGAACAGAGTGGTTCGAGCCATTCAGGAGGCACTGATCTCACTCAACCAAAGCTCCTGCCTCACGTGTTTGTGCCTCTCCCCTGACCATATGCTCTCAACCCTTCAGGAGTGCCAACGATGGAGCCACCTGGCTTTGGCACAGCTAGATGAACACTAGGAAGACTTGTGGTTCTTTTTTCAAGTTGTTTTTGAATAAAACAAAACAAAATCACACAAGTCCACCGACTGAGGTCATTTTAGGAGTAAGAACCAGCCGGGGGAATCTCTCAGGATAGGAGGCTTTTTCAAAACCATTGCCTCTATCTCTGGGCCACTGGCCGCAGGGTCTCCATACACTGTCGCCATCTTGCTCTAGGCCCTCTGCTTGCCTCTTGCTTCTCTTCTCTCTGCCTCTGCTGACGTCCTGCTCTCTCGCCTGGGCACTGGTGTCTTACAGCCTGGGCCTACACATGGACTACAGACCTCTGCATGCACGACTGGAGAGATGGCACTGCAGTTCCTGTCTTACCTTTGGGTATTTCTTACCACCAATTTCTGAAGAAAGTCTCCTGGCATCTTCTGTTTTTCTGGGTTTTATTTTGATACCAGGGATTGAAACCAGGGGTGTTTAACCACTGAGGCACATCCCCATCCCTTTTGTTTATTTATATATTTATTTATTTATTTTTATCTTGAGATAGGGTCTCACTGAGATGCTTAGGACCTCACTAAGTTGCTGAGGCTGGCTTTGAACTTGCCATCCTCCTGCCTCGGCCTCCCGAGCTTCTGAGATGGCAGATATGCACCACCGCTCCCGGCTGGCATCTTCTGTTTTGCCCAGCCTCCTGTGGATCTCCAGCTGCCTGCCTGTCCTGAGGACTGCCAGCTTGCGACCTATTTCCTCAGTCTTGTCCAACTTGCTGTGGTGAAGTAATGAGGAGAAAGCCCAAATTGAAACAAACAGACCTAAAGAGGCCCCTCGGCACTGCAGAAGCATGGAGGCCACTAGTTGTAGAATGGCATGGGCAGGACTTCCACCAGAGGGTCCTGATGGAGCTGGTACAGTCACCCTTGGAGTCATTGCCCCTTACTGTGTCCTTGAGCACCCCCCGCCCCAGTGCTGTTTCCTATCTGACCACTTCACTCACATTCTGACTCAGGGAGCACAGAAGGCTCTTCTGTTTTAAATTCAGTGGTCGGTTACTGATTTCCCTGCCTCAACTATCACTTCATTCCTGAGCGGTTTCCCTGGCTCTTGGCATTGTCTTGCCCTCTCCCTTCACTGCCCATTCACATCTCTCTCTGCCAGATCTTTCTCTTATCAGGGGAATATGGGAGTTTGTGGACCGTTTGCACTTGGTCTTTTGTTCTTTACCTGAATACACATGTGGAGTCCCTGCACAGCCACCTGTCTGCAGACAACTCCAACATTTTTTATCGTATATTCTCCTAGTTTCAGCAGAACACTCTAGACTATCTGACTCAGGTTTCCACAAGGGAATTTCCCACCAAGGAACTGAAGTTTAATATACTTAATATTGAATTGTGAAATAAATCCATCTTTCAACCTGGCTACATACCTCAATTTTTCTACTTATAATAACACATTTCTATAATCACATGGTATGAAATTTTCCCCTGAATTTGAACACTCACATAAATCTCAATATGTATCTATCGATGTTCAAGTCATCATACTGGCTGCTATAGAGTAGTAAGTCATTTATTCACAGTACCCGCCGATATTACAAGCTTTCAAGCAGAGTATGGCAAAAGCATTAGGTATTGCATCCTTTAAGGAGACAATAATTGCTCTAACAGACAAACCTTCCCCAACTACAAAACCTATAATATAGAAGTTTATATTGGACTCAGGTAAAATCCATTCAGGCATTCCTGATCAGCAAGAGGCTGTCTTCCAAATGAAGCTTGGAATTGCTACTTACAGACCACTGTGCATGTGTTTAGAGGCATACAGAGGTATGTGTCACTGGGAATTGAGATTGTGAAATGGAAGAAAGGAATTCATACTCAAAAGAGAAGAGTTGAGAGGACCCCTCATGGTATCCTGAGTAAAAATCAAAAGTAGCCATAAACATACATGGTGAATTAATTTTTTTCTCTCTCGCCAAAAAAAAAAAAAAAAATGGTACCCAAACCTCCCTACAGAGAATGCCAGTTAAGTAAGAAATGTCTTCTGGGAGCAGATGAGAGAAACTGAAGGAAGGAGATGCACATGAGGAATGAGGCAGACAAGCCCCATGACTGAGAAACCAAGTGGAAGAGCAGGACGATGGGGAGACAACGAAGAAATGGTCAAAATTTTTGGAAGAGGTCATGAGAAATTTTGAGCCAGGATTAGTAAGCATCTCGGGAAGCACCTCCATGTGATGTGTGGGAGATGTGGGGGTGAGGAAAGGGGAGACTCCTGCACCTCCACCCCCCAGCTAGTCCTCAGGCCCTTGTATGGACACTGCCAGTTAATGACTGAGAACCCGAGGATCCAAGGTCCTTCTCCAGCCCCAGGCCCTTTCTCTGAGCAAACCAGTATCTGCCTTATTGAAAACAGTGTGGTGCCCTCTCCCCTCTCCCCGCCCCGCGCAGAGGATAAAGTCAAGAATGTCTGTGTCCTAGTTTTATTCTCTAATTAGCACTTTATTTTCTAGAGCCGCTTTCTGCCAAACTTGACATGATGCAAACCTACATCAAGCTGCTCTCAGATCTGAACTGGGACTTCATTTAGGATTCTATCCATATTTTCTTTCCCACAAGAAGGCTATTGTGAACAGTGAGCCACGATCAATCCCTTCCTCCTCATGCGAAATTAGCGCTGCAGTGAGAGGAACGCGTCGGCATCTTTGATGAGTACACAGCAGATTTGCTTCATGTACGTTCTAGGTAATAAAATGGATGTGCATCTGCCCTTTCTCACCTCCTGGTCTTCAGCAAATGTCCAGCTTTCTCTGAGATCCAGTTTGGACATTTCCAGTGTTTTCCCATCTTAACCCTAGTGGAAGCTGGATCTCTCACCCAGCTCTGCAAACACCTACAAGACCCTCTCTTCCAAATCCCTAATTGCTTCTCCATCTAAAACTCTCCCTTGCTCAATTGACTCCAGATGCAGAGACCTCTGCTGTTGCCTGGATGTGCACCTGTCTGGTAGACTGGTCCACTGGATGGCCACACCACCCACCTCCTCCCTTTGTGCAGCTGAGGCTCAATTGTCTCCTGTCCAAGAGGCCTTCCCTGACCATCTTCATCTACTCATCTCCACCACCCAGGGTCTGTTATTCTCCTTCAAGTTTTACTTTTGTTTCCATTTCTTTTTCATAACATTGACGTCACTCTCCATGTTGTGCATGTGTATGATTTCTGGCTCTCTCTTTGGAAGATGAGGTCTCTGAGGCAAGCTATTTTGCTTTGTATAAATTTTTAAATTGATCTATCAACAGAATGAGAACAGACAGATCAGGCAGAGCATTATTTATGAAGAGTGGGCTCTTATAAATATTTTTTAAATAAATACTTCATTCACATATGTGTGGAAGTAAAGCAAGATACCTGACTCTTAGTTCTCAGGAGATGGAAATGTGGGTCAACACTATTTAGTTTCGATTTCTCGTTTGTAAAAATGTTATAAACCTAGTGAGCATGGTTTACGCATCAGTGACCTCCTTCCTTTTTGCGTTTTAAGGACAGATGGGAGCTTTCCATATCTACTATTCTGGAAAAATGGATGTAAACAAAGTAGCAGCTATTTCCAGTCTTTGCAATGACTGGGATCATTTCAAATGACTAAGGAGGAGAACCAACTGTAACTTTTATTATTTTATCTGTTTCATGAATTTACTCAATTTATTTACTTTATGAACAAGACCACTCTGCAAACCCCTCTTTCTTTTATTTTGGATTTTAGACACAGAGGTGCAAAAGACTGTGGGTCACCAGGAAGAAATGGTACTGTGGAAAGATGCTGAAAACGAAGGGAGTGAGAAGAACCAAGAGCGAGGGAGTTTGGACTATCTCCCTTGCCACGTCTGGGTTCTGGCCCCACCACTAATGAGAATGTTTATTCAAAACAGGGAGAAATGAAGTTGTGGTCTTTGGACATGGAATACATTCTGAAAAATATGTGTTCTGCATTTTCGTCCTCAGTAAACAGTTCAATTTTCTATAACTGCAATTGTTCCTTCATTGTTTAGAAGAATAAAGCTGACAGACGCAGAACATGAAAAGTCAAGTGGAGGAATCTTTTTTCCATAATTCAATATAATGTACTCAGCACATACGATTGCAGTGCTAAACCATTAGCTTAGCCAGCCTTCCCTCATCTAGTTCTGTGAGTAATAGTGTTTGACTTATTATAGGTGAGGGGAGAAGAGAGATAGATTTTATGGAAAAAATAACAACTCTGCTTAGAGACTGGCTAGCTAGCAGCAGCAGCAGAAGCAAGACCAGGAATAAAGAGGCTCACTGTCAGACACCCCTCAGATAGGGAGCAAATGAGCAGGAGGCTACAGCCAGTTATATTTTGTGTGGATTTTTCATATTTTAAAAAATAATTTATAATGCTTCATATTCTGTTATTTTACTCAACTACAAATTACTCTCAAGATTGTTTCCCACATAATAATGATTTTGGTAACGTATTTTTGACATTTTTTTACACTTAGATCTTTCTTTCATGTAGAGGTAATATAAGTGAAAAATTATAGAATGTAAAGCATAGAAAACATAAAAATTGCTAGCTTTCAAGACGTTGAAGAAGCAAATGATTAATGGAATGTTGATCTTATCACAAAGTAAATGTTAACTGTCTTTGCTTTAAGAATGTATACACTGGAAATTGAAATAAATTACAATTACAAATGCTTTTTATTAAAGTGTTTTTCTTAAATGACCTCTACAAATTCTTCCTTCCTTCCATTTATTTGAATCACCATCTAGATAGGAATCCATTTCTCTACTAAAATAATTATGTAGTTTGTCTTAAAAATGTTATGCAAGGCTAGTTTTTGCTATGAAAGTTGTAATCAGGAATATTCAAGAATATTTTGATTATGAAATAGAAAAAAAATTAGTATTAATGTCAACTGAAAGAGATAAACTAATAGCTACTTGAGGAATACATCAAATCTCCATTCACTACTAAATACATCAAAGCTTTGGTAAATGTGTGCTTTTGAAAAATAATCTATTTATCATTATATACATTGGATCAAACTATGTTATTGAACTTAAGGGTCCAACATTTCTTCATTTGATAGAAAAAAGGAAGGGAAATACAATTATATTTAAATGGTCACTTGTTGCTTGCTAACTATTTAAATGCAATAAATTCATATTCAGTCTCTGAACCTCTTTCACTGCTGTAAAGGTCATTGTCAGTAACACCCATCTCTGGATGGGCAGGCAATGTTCACCAGTGGTTGCCAGTTCAGGAATGGCCAGCAATTCAAACACAATGGTCATATTTACCTTCATGGAGGGAATTTTTCTATATGCTAGCTAAGTTATCTCAAATTTCTCCCACATGTAGAATGCACAAATAAATTCTTGATCAAAAAGGTCTTTTTGCTTCTCATTTGCTCAAGGCTCAAAGAACCTCAGTCCTTGGCCATAGGTCATCAGGATGTCATGAAAGTAAAAAATAAACAAAAAAAAAAAAAAAACCCCAAAAACAACAAAAAAAAATATGTGGGTGTGGCATAAGAACCATCATTGAATGAGAAATAATTAGACATAGGAACAAACAATGTGATATTGTATGTTCTAAACAGTAATGTGGTTTATTTGAAATTATCACTTGGACTTCACTGATAGATAAAATCAACATGATTTTTGAAAAAAAATAGCAATTAATTTGACAGGCTTGCACATTTCAGCCCATCTATCTATCTCATTATAAACTATTTTTTTTATTTTAAAAAATATATACATGCAAATAGCATGTTATATATTTTCCTTGATGATTTCAAATTATCAATTATTCAGCATATAGCATAAAAGAAACAGATATACTATTGTTATTTTGTAAATTATATTTTACAGAGGGCTTTAGTTGCATTGTGTTTTCTCTTTGTTAACAATTTTCTTACATGATAAAGTTTAAAACATAAAATTAATTGAGCATAATTCCTATAATGTTATTAATTTATCCATCCATTAGTAGTTTTATCACATAAATAAGAAACTATGTTTACTGCTATTATAACAGAAAAAATGTCAAATAATAATTTTCCTTAATCCCTATAAATGATGCTGTTCTTACTTTGGGGATATGGCTTCCAATGACATAAAATGTATGAGTTCCCATACATTTTTTTTTCTCTTTTTGAGGCCATTAAATATAATAGCCTTTTATTTAAGTATGCTTCATCAAATATGCCTGCTCTTTGCAATCTGGTTGCAAGGATGTCCCACTAATGCTGGGCACTCACAGCAGTCCAGCTCCCTCTAATGGGTCTGCAAGTCTAATACCACCTAGGAGAAGGCTGGGAAGAGTTGGAGGATGCTTAAAATAGCAGCACACCAGATTCTGTGAGGTGATAGCCCAATAATTTATATGTGGAAAAGCTGCTAACAGTCTGGAATGTGACACCAGATTATGCAAGCAGGGAAATACTAAAATTTATCTTCATTTGAACAAAAACCAAGAGGCCTGCAAACAGTGGCAAAGCAAGCTATTAGGTCAGGGCAAAGTCGTTCTACAGGAAGCCAAGACTCCTGTCTTTCTTTCAGGTACTGATAGACCGTGATGATGATGTTTCTTTGAGATACACACACTCATGCATGCGGGTACACATATGCACGTTATACAGACATACATGCGTATACACATAGCATCATAAATGTAAATTCTTTCTTCTGGTACCAACACCGTTTGAATTGGAAGGAAAGAATTATTACTATTGGCCTGAGTGTATCACCCTGTGTTTGATGAATCTCTATTGACAAGAATAATTGTGTGCCACCTACTGTTTTGGGAACCCGAATTTGAAGGTCAGACACAATAAGTTCAAGTTTCAGGCATTTTGTTGACTTTCTGTTCTCTGTCTTTTTACTTGAGTCATTGAACTTTTCCAGCAAATCATGAGTTGCTTGGCAGCTACCTCTCCTGTCAAGATTGGCTGTGACAGTACTTCTGCATCATTACTGGCAATACTCAATGCTGAATTCAGGTGCACAAAGTGGACCTGAAAAAACAGAATAGAGAAGTTCTGTGCACCTCTTGGGACCAGGACCATCACTCTCTACTGGTGTAAAGTGGTCAAAAGAAACCAGTTAGAATAATTCTAAATAATTTTTCCTTTACATGCCAAAAAATATTCAAGAGATCATTGAAGAAAAAAATCTTAAGAATGATTCTTTGAAATGTTTCTATTAAGGCAATAGCTTGCATTTACTGTGCACAATGGAAAGTGAGATCATTTCTGCCATTTTATTGTTACCTTCTACCTTTTACCCATGAAGTATTGTACAATAGGGAATAAAATTCTAATTCTAGTTCTTCCATCTAAATGTGTGACAGCACAAAATCATGTAAATTTTCAGAAGTTTAGATTCTTGTGTACAAAATGAGTATTGTATAATTGATTTTCAATTTGTTCCTGTTAAACTGCATAATAAAGTTGCTGAGACGGTTGCTATGAACACTGCAAACAATCAGAATTGTTTTGTACAAAGAAAGTCTGGAGAAACAAAATCATCCATCTTGCTTAGTCTGTCCCCCAGCTTGGGGGTTATCTGAAGTTCAGATGGAGAAGTGGACTGGAGGAACCTTCAAGGTCTTTTTAACACCATGATTTTAATCCTAAAGATTTGCAAATATCTACAATTCTCAGTAAAAGTGCAAAGATGATTAAAAGCCATTCTCTGATATTATTCATGAAAGCACAGTTTATAAGTGTTGGTTATTCCTAAAACAAATATTGAACTAGACATAAATATCTGAAACATATTGAAATATATATGATAATTTTTCTTTAAGATATAACCAAAGTTTACCACAAATTTTAAAGTAACTTTAGAAAATGATGTTCTGGGGACATGTGCTATATAATTACATGCATGGTTTTATTAATCCAATCTAGCCAAACACAACCTGCACTATCTTTGGTTACTTTGGAGATTTTTAATTATAACTTTATATATTCCTAAGTTTTTAGATAAATTAAGAAGAGAGGACAAACCTAATTAAGACAGCATAAATCACAAGTAACTCATTAACCAAAATATGATAAAGTGGGAAAAATAGTTATGAAAATCTAATATTAGAGTGATGCTTATGTTATCATTAACAAAGATCTTTTCAAAATCTGATTCTATTTCCTCAGGAGAATACGTGAGATATAATTTGAAAATCACTTTGATTTTTCAATCATCAAGGAATTATTTTAATAGTTAGGTATTTTTTTATTAAAAGAAAAAGGTAATAAAAAGTAGATTAAATGATTTGCATAAAATTTGAAATCAGTTAATTTCAGCACCAAGAGATTAGGAATTTTTTTTTATTCTCACAAAGACAAGTAAGCCATTCTCTGTGCATTATTTGTTTCATAGTAAATGTCTTTATGTTGAGAAGTTGTGATAATATTCCTGCCTGGTAGGTGTGTCAGGGAGCAACCAGCACATTCATCCTCTTTTCAAGAAGTGGTGTGAACCTCCAGTCATAATGGGATGTCTACAAGGTACGTAATCATACAATTATGGGACAACTACCATAGTTCAGTATTTGCTTTTGGATTTGTAAATGAGGACTCACATTCACAAGTTTAAAAAGTAAGAAAAAACTATCTGTTAAAGAACATGGAAAACAGGGCACACAAAAGTCACAGCTGAATTAAGTCAGATATTTCTCCTGGTGTCTACTGCCCTGTCATTTCTCACTCCCCAAAGCTTAATGTCCTCTTCAGACAAGGAAATTTCCCTGTGTATTCTTTCCGGATCATTTATAAAACCCCCAAATAACATCAGGTTGGCAATGTTCCCTAGACCGACATGCTGTTTGCAGTTTTCAAGAGATGAGACTCCATTTGTCCCTCCTTATAATTTAAATTCATAGCACTGCCCCACCAAAAAAAAAAAAGAAAGATTCCCTTTGTTCAGCAGAGGCCCAGGCTCATTTCTGAGCAGGCACATGCTTTAATTGAGAATGCTCTTGCTCTTTGTATTCGTAGTTGAAGAACAAGCAACTTGCTAAGAGGATTAAACAATAAAGCGAAACAAAACAAACACAGAAACAATTAAGCGTTCTCAATAGAATTAAATTGATAAACATTTCACTCAGAAAGATTGACTTCAAAACAGGGCTGGTCCTGGGTGAGAGGACAGGGCGCACTTGCCTTGGGGATTCGATCTACCTTCCACCAGTCACTTTTGATACTTCTGGTGTTCAAATAAACAGAAGCAGCTGGGACTTGGGCCTTCTAGCTCCTGACGGCAAAGTTCCCCATTCACAGCATCCACTTTCACTGTGGGGCCCAAGTTAGCCACAACTCATCTCCAGCCCTTCTTCTATTAAATTGAGACCGATCTGCTCTTCTGTGACAGAAGAGGCCCGTTCTGAAGAAGCTAATTGGCGCAGACCCCCCTGATGGTAATGCTTTTTTATCTACTCCTATCAAGCCAGATTCTCAGTCCCTACATTCCCTGAGCACTCTCTACAGAGTCCTGAGCTCCACGGGATGGATGGTCTCCCCTCTGCCCTTTTCTGAAGCTCCCATACCTCTTCTCCTTATCTGTCCTGTTTGCTCCGATGTCTCCTCAGTGTTCGTCTCTGGCTGCCTAGCTTTTTATCCACTACCTGTCTTGGTCCTGACAAGTCGTAAATAATTCTGTTCTGAACTGTCCATAGTCTGTTCTATGTCCTTGCTTTGACCTTGGATGAATGGATGGAGGGCTCCAAGGAAGGTGCCCTCATTTCACAAATGCAGCCCGACTTAGTCCTTGCAATCCTTCAGGATGGGCTAGTCTCATAAATATCTGCCATGTCATTTCCCCAGCCTGGTCTCCCTGCTCAGAATTCTCTGTGCTTAGAAAGCAATGCAGAATCAAGCCAATCACCTAAATATAGACAGTCTTCATGTTATTAATTAGGAAATAATTCATCCAAAGGAAATATATTGATGCTAATTCAGTCAGTAGCATGATCAAGAGCTGTACTATTGTATTTTATGTACTGGAATTAGTCTTGTTGTGAAGTAGAGAAGCATTTCTGTTATACCTTTCTTCATATAATTTTATAGTTATGGGTGATGGTCTAGTTTAAACACCTTTACATTTTTAAAGAACAGAATTACATAAAATAAGGTTTGGCCAATGTCTGGCAACTGACCTTTACAAGTATGAATTTCGTAAGTGAATGTATACTACACATTTTTCTGTTTATTCTGCAGTCTTGTTGGGGGAGAGGGGGTATAGAGAAGGAAAAAGGTTCCATCTTTTCACCTGGAATCAGCCACTGTCATTTATTGAGACAGAGGAGACATGAAGAAAGATTTGTTTTCTAGTTGTATAAAGAGCAAAAACCTACACCCAAGAGTAATGATACCAAGGAAATAGGTAGCCGTGGCCCTTCTTATGTTTTTTAACAATGATTGGCAAACTTTGCCTAAGAAATGCTCTGTAATATATTCAGGAAATTTTACTCTCCTCTATTGGAGACCAGGAAATCAAATAAACAATTACCCTTGATTTAAAAGGCATTTGGGGAGGTAAGTTCTGTGCCTCTGGTGTCAAGACAGTAACATCTAGTGGTGGCTACAACTATGGGAGAAGAATAAAAAAAATTTAGTTATATGGGGAGAGGGTCAACGTCTAAGAAGTTTTTATGAGAATTTTGAATGTAATTTAGTGAAAATGGAAAGCATTGAAGATATTGAATAGGGAAAGCTATTATTATAAGAAAAATTTAATTAAATATAATCACTGTGAGAGGCTTATGTTTCATTATCCCTATTGTACAGGTGAGAATATTAAGGTTTAAGGTTATATTATATAACCAAGATCACACAGACAGTAACTAGCAGTGCTATAATTCAAACCTAGGTGTGTTTGACACACATGGTCCTCCTTTCCCAAATCTGTAAAGGAAGGGCAAACAGAAAGCAAGACATGAAATTGAAGGTTGGATAGAAGAGACCTTTATTTTAAAAAATAGATTTTAAAAAAAAACAACTAGATTTAGTCCTTATTGACATTTGGACTAATAGAGAAGAAGCTAAAAGAATTTTGTCATTTGAAATCAGAAATATGCATTTTTATATAAACTGGGAGGTAAATTAGTTTTGCAGAAACATGTCTGACATGACAAAGCAATACTGTATAATGACATTTTAAATTATTAAAAAGAATAAAAAGGAATAATTCAAAGTACCATGTTGACTGAAGATGTTTACTGTATTGGATTGACTAAAGTTTATAAATGATATCTTCTTTTTCAAATTTACCAAGTCTTTCTTATGAATTATATTTGATTCTCTCAACTTCTTAAAATAGATTCTACCAGTATTGATGAGAAATTAAAGCCTAGAGAGGGGAAATAACTTCCTCAGTGCTATCTAGCAATTCACAATGAAGCTGGGCATGAATTTATGTTTTCTGATTCCAAATCCAGAATACCAGGAGGTTCTCAGCATATGATAAACAGTCATAAGCCCTTCTAACTTCCTTGAATCAAATGGAATACACATAAATCACAAACTAAATAGATCTGGTTATCAATCTACTGAAGTGCAGCAAGGGAGACTTAGATAAGATTATGGCATGATTTCTAGCTCACCAAAGATATAAATACCTACCTAAGGCAGAGTGTTCTTGTCTTCTTACATATAAACAAAGCAGCATCTCTGCTCTGGCAAAATGACCTGTGCAGCATATGTAGGATTTGGATGTGTCCTTGTGACCTGGGAGATCAGCTCCCATATTCCAGAGACAATGCACAAAGGAGCAAGTTTAATTGCAGCTCTCAAATCTTATCTCTGCTTAAAATAAATGTTCTCTGATACAAAATACATCTGACAATCTAACTCCAAAATGCACAGGGGCTCTTTTCTACAGGTTTCCACATTCTGCAGAATTTGAAGGTTCTCATGACCTGCAAGTCTCCCATCACCCCCATCCTCTCTGCCTTTCTAAAATTTATGCTTGAAAACCCATAAAACCCTATAAAGACTTTTCCTGTAGCACATCTGTAATAATGTCTCCGTCATTTACAGAAATGGGAGCATGTGTGTATGTGTGTGTTCAAGTCGCTAACAAACCTTGCATTTAGGAAAAAATCCCATGAGACAGAGTTTAGTTCTCGAGAAACTCTGCAATGTCTTCCTCAGGCATGATGGCTCACATAGAAAGTCATTTAAAAGAAAAGTAGCAGGGAAAACTTTTACTTAGCAATGATTAGGAAGGATAATCACCAGTTTCTATGTACCACAAGGTGTTTTATTTTCTTTTTAATTTCCAAATAAAATGGAGAAAACACATGATACTTTGACAACCAAACTGATTAATCTTAGTGACAAACTTTACATCTTTGCAATCCACTTCATTTCATCCTCCACTGCGTCTAGTGGGATGAGAGAATGCTAAATTCCTTACCATGTCTCGCAGTTGCTGACTGTTGTTACAGCAAATGTGGGAGGCTTTAGGGGCCGTGGTAATTACTATGTGTTCAGCTGAAAGGGAGGCATCCAAGAAAAGGAACACAGATAGTCTTAAACGAGGAAGGAAAATCAAACCAGTTTCTATAACTTCCCAGTCACCCCCACTTTCAGGAAATCATTTGCTATGTCAAATTTGATGTATTCAAATTCTTCACATTATATGATGTTTATGTAATAAATAGTATTAATGCTTAAGTTATATGCTTCCAAGTATTCATTTGCCAATAGATATACTTTTTTGGGGTACTAGGGATTAAACTCGGGGGCACTCAACCACTGAGCCACATCCCCAGCCCTATTTTGTATTTTATTTAGAGACAGGGTCTCACTGAGGTGCTTAATGCCTCACAGTTGCTGAGGCTGGCTTTGAATTCATGATTCTCCTCTCTCAACCTCCCAAGCTGCTGGGATTACAGGCGTGCACCACTCCACCTGGCTAGATATACCTTTTAATGCACAGGAAACTCATGCAAGGTAGTCAAATTTACTACTCTTTTCCCTATACTCCCTGCACTGCCTCATTAATGCCAATAGCATGTGTCCACTTACATCTCATTTCAGAGATTGTCTGCTTCCATTCTTTACATTTGAAAGTATATTTCATGTGGATTTTGTTAGAGTATATATTGTGAGGTAGGGGTTTCATTTTGCCCAGGGCTGCCATAAAGTTGGCCCAATACTGTATGGCCCAATACTAATGTATCTTTTCTCTCTAATGCAAAATATCATTTTTCTCATGCTACCTTCAAGTGTGCACACAGTACATATTTGACCTGTCTATGGATTCCCTGTCCCAGGTCATTTATAGGTCTGAGTGGTCCTGCAAACAGGTCTAATAGCCTAATCACAGCAGGAGTTGGAACACAGAGCAGAGACATTTCCTTAAAATGGGGGTGTGGGCAGAGCCAGAGGAATTTAAAATCAATGAAGTGAAGAACACAGGGACACAGTCTGAAGAGTGATAAGTGAAAATCTCCAATAGCAAAAGTTCCCTGTGCCCTGGACACAAACTGCAATGGGAAAACTCTATAGGAAAAGGAATGTGGGGAGGAGAAAATGATCACAGAAGCAAGAAATAGAGCTGGTAATTGTTGCTTGCTCTCTTTCCACCCTCATGGTCAGCAGAAGACAGTTTGCAAAGTCACCTTGAGCTTTGCAGAAGTGACTCGAGTCAGTGCACAGTGAAGGAGATGGAGGAGAGGCCAAGCCCCCTGGGAAAGCAAGAAGAACATGCACACCTCTTAGGAATTGGTAGCAGGATGCTGTTCAGGTGATGAAAGCCATTTCTTCAGTGGTCTCAATGGCACTGAAAGACTTTCCTAATTCTACATGGTAGCCACTGAAAATGCAGGTGCTTTTGCCAGGGCACAGCATACACACATGACCTGTGCATATGTGTGCATTTATAATATGATATCTAATATAAACATAAACTTTTACCAAAAATGTTTGATAACACATGAAATGTTAGTGAGTTAAGGAATTATATGAATATTTTACCTCTGGGTAGTACACATCCTCGTTTGTATCTTAAATTACTTTATAATGCAGATAAACTATTTTAGCTGAGCCCTTCATAGCTGTGTTTGCAAGCACCAATGTGTCATGTGGGTTTAACTTTGGCATAACCCCAAGTGTGCAATGTATTCAGCACACCAGGAGCCTAAAAAGATATGGTGATCCACATAGTCAGCATCTTCCTAACTCTTTATGTGCATTCCTTAAATGATCATCCTATGACAACCTCTCCATTGTGAGGTTACCTGGATGGCTTGGAGCCGGGGGACAATGTAAACATGTAAGTTCCAAATTAAGGAAGAAAGGAAGAAAAGAAAATTATTGCACATTTTTTTAAAAGTATTGGCATCAGGGTGGGTGTGTCTGCACCATCTGTTTAGGTAAATTAAGTACAAATATTTTAACAGCAGAACACTTCTCAGCATGAAGCAAAGTTGAATCCATAGAGAATTTTGAAAAAAAAATTATGTTGAGGCCTCACATATACTCCCCAAAGCATCTTCACAGGAAGGTGCGTGTGTTTGTGTGTGTGTGTGTAACTGTGTGGCTCTCACAGGGATTGACAATCCCTGGCTTTATGTCAATGGCTTTCCACAGTTACCCTGAGAACTCTGGGAAAGAGGCTGGGCTGTGGGGAGCAGGTGGCATTTATTCTTAGCAGGCCTGGACACCCAAACCAGGTTTCTACAGGAAGAGGCACAGCACTGGTCCCAGAGCACCTTGCAGGCGGAAAGTGAGGATGAGCTGATCTCTCTGGAGTAAAGGAAGGCCCCTCTCTAAGGATTTACAAGCTCACTGCATCTCAATGCTGGTAGCCATGTGCTTTGGGAATCATTAGGACTTCATTTAATTTTCTTTCATTTAGTCATGGACCATAATTTTCCATTGTTTTTAATTATTTAGATGGGACTGGCTGCTCCTTTAGAAGCCTTTACTTTCTGTGACTAAAAATCTGACTCTGCTTTGCCTAGTGCATCTCTAAGTAAAAGTTCTTGCCAGGTGATCCATGCTCCTGCAGCAGGTGGGATGGTGTCCAGAGCCATTTCAGTAGAAAAGAGGGTCATGAATACAAAGTAATGTCCATGCACAAACATTTTAACTCCTTAGTTCTCGAATTACAGAAAGGATATACATATTTAAGTAAGTATTTGCCAAAATTCCCCATTCCTATTCAAAATATTATAACATATTATGCCACTTATAAAACTTCATTTTTTATTTAATGGGTTTTGAGTGTTTTAGTATATTCAAAACATTCTATAAAAAGTCTAAATGATTTCATCAGAGAGAATCATTTAGGTAAGAAAAAATATTGGCAAATGATATGAGAAATGTTTTCCTCATATTTTACATATTCCATTGACTGATTTGATTGGAAGAATTCCATGGGAATAAGTACTTTGTTCTTAAGATTTAGAACTGACACATCAAATAAAATAAAAGGGTTATAAACATGTTGCTTCTCTCTCTTTCTCTTTCTTCTTCTTTTTTTGATCCACTAGTTAAGAAAGTAGCCATGTGATTGCATTAGAGTGAAATGTGTGCAAAAACACACCCCACCCCGCTACTTCATGGCAACTGCCTCCTGAGAAAAGGGTCTGTGTGTCCCAGTGCTGTGCTATTCTAAGCATGGTCAGTGGAGCATCCACTGCACCACTGGTGCACAGCTCCTTAGGGATACGGTTTGCCAGCCAGGCCCTGCAACAACTGGTATAAAACTTGCATTTCCATGAGTTTTCCAGGTGAAGAATTGAGACTTCTGAGGCCATCTGGGAAGAAGCGTGAATGAGAGAGGGCAATGGAGAGGACATGAGAAAGCCAGGGGGAGGGGAGCTATGTGGACCTGTGGGCCCTGCAAGAACACTGCTGTGGCACGTCTGACCCTCTTGGTGGCGTCACAGATGTGGCCATTTCCCCATAACACCCACATTTCTGGAGAATTTTGTAGTGGGGGTACAAGAGGCTTCATGTGGGAGAGCACAGGGGGAGAGAGAGCACACGTGCTCAGGACACCAGGACTGAGATGAGCCAGCAGCCGTGGGAAGAAAGGCTAAGGGGCAGAGGCGAGGCCATGGGGAGGTGAGCTGGGGAGGTGAACAAGTGGGAGGCCAGGAAAGCCTGTGTGGAGGTCCCAGTGGGGCTCAGTGTTGGCTAGATTCTAATGATCTGGAAACTCGGTTCAACCCAGAAATAATTCACACGAATAAGTAGCTAAGAAGAGCTCTTTAAATATGAATGTTTGTGGAACATAAAAATTGAAGGAAATCGGTTTTCAGAAAGATCATTTTGTGTGTCAGGGACTTTAATCTTAGCTATTGGCATTTTATTGGTGAGAAGTAGTAAAAGGAAGTTGGAATTTCTGCTTCTGGTCAAGATGAAATGTCATGGACCAGATTTATTCTACCACAGGAAGCAACAATGCCACAAAACTGGACAAAATACATTAAAACTGTCTTCAGGAAATTAGATAGCAGACAGAAAAACAGCAGTCCTTGATCCAGGAGAAATAAATTATTTAAACACTAGAATAGGCACATAGTCCTGCCTACAGAGCGTTTCCTAATGATGGAATTGAAATTGAGAACCCAGGTGGACCCAGTAGCTTCCCTGGTTTGAAGACACAGAGGCAGAACGCAGAGAGGCTACTAGACCCACAGAGAAAAACTGAAGAAGATAAAGCTGCAAAAGTTAAAGATATAAAGATCTGAGGAAATTTCCTGTTGAATATTCAGCCGAGTCTCATGTTTGAAAATGTGGGAAGAAAGTAGCCAAGGTTACATAAATAGCTAACCAGAATATATTAGAAAGGATAATTTCTGGAACTCTTCCCCAGGTGAGAACAGTGTCTGCTCCCAGCAGTCTGCAATAAAAACCTTGTGATTCAAGTACAGTATTTAGAAAATATTTAAAACAGTTCCTCTAGGTAGAGGGAAACAATCCTGGGCTGAAAACTGCAGAGGTCTTTCTTAACAACACTTAAAACCAAGATCTGAAAGGATCAAACCCACTCTAAGAAAAATAAGTATGGTCCAAAACATCACTCAAAAATATTTATGGCAATACAAATATATTTCCATCCAAGATTTCTTCTATCAAATAAAAACATCCAGGCATACAAATAAGCAAGAAAATATATCCAACAATGAGAAGCAAAGTCAATTGATGCAACAACAGAGAAGATACTGATGCCTCTGAAGGATCTTAGGTATTTGAACACTAAACTCAGATTAATTCCTATGTGTACCCAGTCTGTTCTCTGCAGAGAAGTTATGTGCCTTCATTGAATTTCCAGACACAAAACTAAATCACCTTCAAAAGTTAACATAACTTGAACCTCATAGAACTATCAGTTTGAAGTTCATTGGATAAAAAAGAATACAGATGACATTGTTAAAAAGAAGCAGGATAATTGAGCACAATGTAGGCTGAGATTAAAATTAACTTTTGATAAACAGGAAGGAGTGAGAACTTGTATAGAAGTTACATTTTATTAAGCATAAAAATACTCAACTTCTACAAATCCCACAGTAAAAAGACAGTCTATTTTTGAGAAATGTCTTAAGTCACATTCATTAAGGAAGTTGCAAAGTAGTATTTTTTTTTTTTTAAATTGGGGAAAAAGTCAATCCATAGTGCATATTTGTAAATGTAAATAAATGTTATATAAATAAATCTATTTGAAATCATGGCCATATTAGAAGGGAATTTGTATTCATTTCTATATCACATATGTAACAGAGTTACAAAATTAGAAATATTAGTTGCTCCAAGGTAGTACTTGGTTAAGTTTATATTCTGATTTATAAGGACTAAATTAGGATGAGCCTAATTAAGTAAAGGATAGCATACATAAGATATTTTAAATATTAGGACAGTGGTGGTTTTGTAGTAGGTAGATAGACATGTTTTGAAACTACATAAATGTGGGAACACTAAATACCCAGTGTTTGTAACATACATTGAAAGTGTGATCTCTTGATAATTGTTTTTATCTATACACAAAAATTTGAATTGTTTGGATAATTGAATCTTTGCTGTTTAAATGTCTTACAATGGAGCTAAGACCCACTATTTTGAGAAAGCTGTGCTATTCCATTATGTATATCAGTCATCTATTTTGTCCTTTGTTTTAACTTAGCTTTATTCTAAAATTTAAGTGTCAATATGTAAGCTTATATTTATTAAAGAATTTTTCAATCAAACTGCAAAAAAAGAAATATTACTGATGTTACAATTGATAGCAGAGAATGTTAAAGAGCTATGATTACTGAATTGTATCTGTTAAAGAAGCGGGAGGAGATAACTCAGGAGGGCAACTCAGGGGGATTGGGAGTTCCAGGGCAGGCTTACAAACTAGGCAAGATCCTTCCCAAAATACAAAGTACAGAGAATTGGGAGTGAAGCTCAGGGCTGAAGCACCCCTGGGTTCAATCCCTGGTGCCATTCATAGGAGAAGGTAAGAGAGAGAAGAAAGAGGAGGAGAACAATGGGACAGAGGGAGGGGAGGGGAAGCATCTCAATAAATACCAAGGATGAAAAATCCATGAAAATTGCACCGAAGTAGAACACACATAAATACTTAAGGTCTGGGATATCAAGAAAATCTTTAAAGCAATCATGTCTGACGGAGAAATGAGGGAAAGGTAAAGAGGCAGTAAGGATAGTCAGGCATGGCAGTGTTACCCTGTTAGGAACCCGCTGGAACACCAGGTGTGAAGACTGCCTGCTAACATGGTTTCCAGCCCCGCCTCTGCTCCAAGGGCCCCGCTTTATAAATGACTGCAGTGCCAAGGAAGCACGTCAGCGCCCATGGGACTTCTATCCATACATACTGAAAATATTCAAACATCTCAACATTCGTGGTATTCTTTGTAGCATTTTTTGCATACTTAATGCATTCCATATATTTTGCATTAGCTAAACAATAGTCCTTTGCTATAAACTATATTAATAGTTCAGTTTCATAGTTGAGGAAGCTGAGATTCACAGAAGTCAAATAAAAAATGAGAATTACAGACGTATAAGAAAGCAGTTTCAGGATATTAAGCCAGGAGGACTAAATTTAGACTGTAAAGAAATATTCAATATAAAATATTACGTTTAGGGCTGGAGTTGTGGCTCAATGGTAGAGTGATCGCCTCGCATGCATCCGACACTGGGTTCTATCCGCAGCACCACATAAAAATAAAATAAAGATATTGTGAGTCCACCTACAACTAAGAAAGGAAGGAAGAAAGAAAGAAAGAAAGAAAGAAAGAAAGAAAGAAAGAAAGAAAGAAAGAAAGAAAGAAAGAAAGAAAGAAAGGAAGAAAGAAAGAAAGAAAGAAAGAAAGAAAGAAAGAAAGAAAGAAAGAAAGAAAGAAAGAAAGAAAGAAAGAAAGAAAGAAAGAAAAAGGAAATGTTGTCTTTAGTCAATCCCTTGTGCTCAAATAAGAATTCAACAAATTATCACAAATTTTCACAATACTGATAATCATTCAATATGGGTGTCTTTCAACCCCATGTATGGATACTCATTTGACCCCTGTAGTTTCCTTCATTTTTTTCCCATTAAGTTGTCACATTCAAACTCATCAGTTAATGGAAAGTATAATTTACATTCATAACCAAGTTTGATTGCAAAGACTCCATCAAAATGAGCTATTCTTAGCAGAGATATATTTTCTGCTTTTAGCCAAGATGGAAAGAAAAACAGACAAAATATACGGATTAAATTGCTATATAAATTCATTGCATGTAAAATTGAACTCCCAGCAGGTCTTTGATAGAGTAAAGTTGATACAGAGGTAGAAAAGGTCTAGAGTAGCCTAAACAGGTTTGAATTAAAGCATGAAGCTGAACCACCGAAACTACCTGACTTCAAAGCCTCCTGTGAAGTAAGAGTAATGGAGACAGGGTGGGCATTATGTGCTGACAGGATTAAACAGGACAGTGGCTTTAGATGTAGACTTATAAGAGTCGGGCCACTGATTTTCAGCAAAGGTGCAAAGGCAATTGGAGAAAAACTAGACTTCTAAATACATGGTGTTTCGATGAATTGTAGATCTGTTAGCAAAATAAAAACAAAAGAACTGTTTTTATACGTACTTCATGTCTCATAGCAGGTGAACTCGGAATGAATGATGGATGGAAATGCAAAAACTTAAAACTGTAAATCTAGAAGATTTTCTTCTAGAACAAGAAACCCTGAGAAAAGTCCTTGCAACCCTGAATCAAATACCCATTTCTTAGGAAGGCCATTGATTATAATCCATGAAATAACCAAGTGATAGAACATCATCAAAATAAAAACTTTTCAAGTTCTAATGGCAATATGGAGAGGATACAGAGGAAAAGCTCAGACTAGGGGAACATTCGTCAACTGCATAGAAGACAAACGGCTTGGGTCCATCATACATTGTCTACTATTACAAGTGAGTACTGTTTGAATATATTGAAACATCACTCCACATTCCATTAACTTGTACAACTAATAGATGTTAATCAAAAGTTTTTAAAAGTTAAACATATTTTTAAGTATGTAAAGATATTAGCATTTTCTGAAAGGTTTAAACTATTATATCATCAAATATTTCTATTCTTCCATAAATAACTTTAGAGAAATACAAAAAGATAAGCATATACATACATACCTACAAATATCTATACTTATGCTGTGGATGTAACTCAGTGGTAGAACATTCACCTAGTATGTGAAAGATCCTGCATTTAATCCCCAGCACTAAAACAAAGTGAAATCAAACCAAACAGACAAAACAAACAAACAAATACTTTTACTTTCCATCTCCAAACTTCCTCATAGAAATTTTACTTAAAATAGCCAGAGACTGGAAACAAACAAAGCGTCCATCATCACAGACGAATAAATTAACACAATGTGGTCCAGTGCTCATTAATGAGAATAGATCACTGACATGGGCTGCGTTGTGGATGGATCTCAAAATAATTATTATGAGTGAAAAATACCAGACTTGTTCTCGTCCTCAAAGAAGAGGTCCCTTTGTGTGATTTCATTCACAGAAACTTCTAGCATTTTCAAGCGGTCTTTAGTGACATAGCAGATCAGCATTCCCTGGAGGCAGAGGAGGGAGCTTCAGGGCAAGGAAGGAGGAATTAATTTTGAAAAGGCATGAGGCATCTTTGGAGGGTAACGGATATGTTCATTGCCTTAATTAAAGGTGGTGAATTCATGAATTCTTACATATAAGCACAAATACATATTTGAAATTATACATTTTAAGTATGTGCTACTTATCATATGCCAATGACATCTTGACCTGTTAAAGCAAAGGGAAACCCACATATTCTACTTGTTTACAACTTACCATTGACTGTTCCCCTCATCCCACCCACTTCAGTGTGCCACACTGACTCCCCACCCTGCTTCCTCATCCTGTGTGTCAGGATATTTAGTGCATGCCAGAGCACACTGGACACCTGTGAGTACTTGCTCAGCTCTATTTCTGACCATCAGAATAATTCCTTAAATTCACAAACCAGACTGCACCCATCTTACAGGAGTGCCTGCCAACGGCTGTGAGTGAATGAACAGTGGCCAGTGTTCGGAACCGATGCTGTCACAGAAGAAATCAATACCAGCCTCCAAGAGGAGCTGCAATTCCCTCCATGCTGGGGGCAGAGCCTGAGTCTAAGTGAGGTTCCACTGTGCTAACTGAGGAGGGAAGAGCAAAGGTAAGCAGCCGCACAAATATTTAGTTTCCCAGTGCAAATACCGGGGGGGGGTGGGGGGGGCGGGCAGGGCGGTCGGCCGGACG
>NW_025999932.1:6464692-6472936 GCF_001458135.2 Marmota marmota marmota | reverse complement strand
ATCTCGTAGAATGCTGTCTGTGGTAGTGGGTGGGGGGCGGAGGGCTGCGGCCGGCATGAAGGGCCTTAGCTAATGAACCCGGAGGTGATTAGAAAGGAAAACACTTGGACAAAATAGGAGAAATATGCCTGAAAATGAGCTCCTGGGGTCAAGGGCAGAAAACTTTGGGTTATCTGTTTTAAGTCAATAGGAATACATTAAAAGAAATATACTTTTTGAAACCAATGTCCATATGCTAAAAAAAAAAATCTTGATTATCTGAAAAGTCTCTGTAGCAGACAATATTTTTTTCCAAAATTTTATACATTTCCATATCAATGTAAATAAATTTGGATTAAGTTTGAATCTATGTAGAAAAAAAAACACATGCACAATTCTAATTTTTATTTAAGTGTCTAATTATTTTGTCATCCTCAAGTACTTAAAGTTTTCATAAATTATTTACATCAAGATCTTTATTTTTACGTGTAATTGCAATATATCACCTTAGAATTAATATGACAACACTTTATGCAATTGTATGCTACTAACATATTTGAAACTCTGTCAACATCTGGTACTCTGGACCCAGCAAAATGAGTGTTGAGCTACTTAAAATCCTATATTTGTTGAATTATCTACTATAATAAAGGGTATGTGCTGGCATATTTTTAAAATTACAAGTCAATGCATTCATTATAGTTAAGATTTCTTGATGGTGTGCATCTGTCTTGTTCCGACTGCACAAATGTTCTGTAGTGAGCCCATGTAAAATTAAAAGTCCTAAATTGTATTTTCTTCCCATTTCCTGCTAATCTTCAAGCCATCACCTTAAGATGAGAACAGAAGCTGGGACTCTCCCCAGAGCATGGGGCCTGGGCACCATCCCACTGGGAACACTAGATCAGGTGCATGGCCTGCGCTAGAGCCTGGCTTGTTCCTGAAATGCTAACATTGCTATAGGCCAGGAAGGCAGAATCCCTGACTTCCCAGTTTTGGTCACACTGCCATCAAAGTCACTTTGCCTTTTTATGTCGTTTTCTCTGACTGCAAAGGAGGGCAGGCAACCAAATGCAGGTACAGGTGACCCCACAGCCTTTTTTTCTGAGAAAACTGAAAAAGTCATGGTTTCTGGGAGCTTGACTCTGGCTTCCACCTCTCAGGAATGAAACGCCTATGCGTAACATTCTCAGATTTTGCATCTGGTAGTTTTTACTTTGTGTTCTACGTCACAGCCTCACTCTGTGGGACAAGCTGACTTAATTGTATTATGAGTCTCCATGATCGGGAGAAAATTACTTTTTATTTTTGCTACCCCAGAAAAACCAAGCAGAGTTCCACCATCACAGTTTTCCATGCTGAAATAATTCTTTCGAGCTCTCTTTGTGTCTGTACTCCTTTGGGAACCTCTTTCAATATATTTTGGTGTTTCAAAGTGTCCATGGAGAGGATTAATCTTTGTTTCATGCGGGGCCCTGGACGGCAGGAAACAGAATGCACTCCAGCTAATTTAAGCAGAAGGGGATTTATCAAGGGATACTTGAAATCTCATAGGAATTAGAAGGATTATGGAAACACATTCGAGTGTGTGTAAACTTACAGCAAGGACTTCAGGTCCTCATCACAGAACTAGACTTCCGGAGAACAGATCACCAGAGCCAGCTGACACCTGTTTCTACACAATGGCTAACCCACAGTCTATTTTTTTTTTAAGTTACTTATTTACACACCATTCTCCTTTGGGTATGTCAGAGGGGGGCTGCTGGGATACTATTGATAGTCTGTTTCAGGAAGCCAGGTTCAGTTCATTAAAATTCATCAAACTCTGTGTGTGTGTGTGTGTGTGTGTGTGTTATAGTAAATGATAATTGCATAAGTTTTGGAGAAACTATAAATAAGAATATGTCTACCTTTTTGTGACATATAAGCATCACAATCATAATCATCCATTTACCTCAAAAACAATTTCTGCTGATATCATTTTAGTGCTTTGGCCTCATTATTTTGGTAATCATTGGCTAAGAAAACAAAATTTTTAAAAAATGACATCACTCATGATTGCTGGACTCTGCCTCTCTTTGTGTGGATATCATATTGTATGTACAGTGTAAAGAACTATGTCTCCAAATCAACGTGATACATGAAATGATTAAAAAAAAATGGCTTTGTTCAATAAGGCTTTGAACATGTCATCCTTAAATATTCTCTGATAACTTGCAATAAAATCAGCTTTTCCTCTCAGGATTTCCTTTCACGTTGTTTCATTAACTTGCTAACTATTTTAGAACTGCATTTTCCTTCATTAAAAAAAAAGACAATACTTAAAGTTTTATTCTTGCATATCTCTCTTCTGATAAAATCGTCTAATCTTAATTTCAAAAGCATATGATCCTTCCTTAAGACATATGACAACCTGAACAATATTCCCACAAGTCTTCCATAGTATCAATCCTTCACACCCACAAACTTGGTCTCTAACCATTTTCAGATTTACACTTTCTAATTAAGGTGGGGTCGTCCATTAGAAAGCTTCTCCACATACTGCATGTCAATAGAGTGTTAGATGTGTCCTTCTTTATATGTGTTTTGAACCTATATAGCCTACCATAATGTCAACATGGGTCTTAAATTTTTTACAATTGGAAACATCCACTTTTATGGGGTATCTATAATAAAAAAAATGACATGATAGTAGATTTAGGACTAAAACAACGTATAAATATTGACCATAAGAATGAACATCTTCCACTGAGCACGTAATATGTACTAAAAAGTTGTATTTACTTCTAATAAAAGAAAAAAAAGTATTTAAAAGTTTGACTAGGCTGCCCAAATTCATATTACTGCTATCTGTAATTTGTTAGTGAAATACTAATTGAGTAACTACTTTGTATACGCTACTGATTATTTTATTCAAGGGGGATTCAGTGTCCTCAAAAAATAAACTATGTTCTTAACACCATGAGATTTATGTTTAGTGGGAAGAGACAGATTTTTAAAATAATCAAATATATATCATACCAGATGATGTCAAGGGCTATGAAGGAAAATGTGACAGGTGAGGGAAGGAGCAGGTGTCCCAGAGTGGCAGCGGGGGAGGGTGCACTAATAAGGAGCAAACAGAGGAGCAGGCCCTGGGGAGAGAAGTGAGCCCTGAGCTGGTGTGGAGTCCCTGGAGAGCTGAGGAAGAGTGAGCGGGGAGTGGGACATCAGGAGGAGACGTGATGCCCGACACCAGCCTGGGAAGGAGCTTGTGGAGAAGCCTTTGTAGGGACGAGATCTGTGGCCAGGTCAACAAGGTCCGTGCAGGGCGTGAAGCTAGCAGTGCATTTGGGAGGAGATCTAGGAAAGGCCAAGGGGAGATGGGGGTGTCAGAGAGAAGGAAGAAAATATGCAGTCAGTTCACAGGAGATTACGTTCAGCACAGTGGCACTCTGTCCAGGTGGGAACTCTGGGTGATGGCCTGTCATATCCCAGGGGTCTCACCAGAGTGAGGGCTGGGAGTGCTGGGAAATTTAGCCTCCATTTTGTCTGTCAGCGTTTGAGGGCAGCTCCCAGGACACTAACTCTTTCTGTGCTTCTGCCTTGACATCTCCATTGACCAATATTGTTCCTGCATCCAGGAAAGCGTCCTCAGGGAGGAGCCATGGGTTCTTCCTGCAGGAGTATTCTTTAGGTCCTGAAATGAGGGGTTCCTGGGAGGGCCAGCGTCCCGTGGGGAAACACAGGGGTGGCATGAGATGTCTGTACTTCTGGAGATCACTTGAAAACTGAGTTGAAAATTGCTGGGATGGGTGGACCTTGGTGACAACCCTGTGGACAGGGAGTTAGGCCATACTTAGATTCATCCTGGTGAGAAGAGCCTGGACTTGAACCAGTGCCGTAGCCTCAGTGGGGGTGAGAAGGGGAAGGGTGTGATGCACATCACAGTAGAGCCAGCGGGCTTTGTAGGTGGATTGGTTGTGGAGTGGAGGGAGGAGAACCACTGAAGTCATCTCTAACGGTATCACAGGGACATGGAAGAATGGAACTATCATTCCCTAAATGAGGAAGAGTGCAGCACAGGATGGGGTGTCTTTGGGGAGAAAAGTATGAAAACAAGACCCTCAAGTCTCCAAACATCTCTGCAAAGCAGATGTCACTCTTCTCCTTTTGCCCATGAGGAAACACACCATCTTCTTGGTGCCCAGACAGCAAGAGTCAGCAGGAGATCCTAAACACCCCTGCTGTGGTGGGAGGTCCGTCACCTTTGTTTACAGGGAATTGAAGAATAAAACTAATAATACAAGTCGCATGCCTAGTATACAATTGGTACTCAGAAATGGTCATTTTATGCACAATGTTTTTGCAGTTTTATATGTATAAGTCTGTATCTAGGACTTGTGTTCATTTTTTTAATTTGGTTTTGGGAATCAAACCCAGGGTGCTTTGCCACTGAGTTACATTCTCAGTCCACTTTATTTTTTATTTTCAGATAGAGTCTCTCTATGTTCCTAAAACTGGCCTGTCTCAGTCTCCCAAGTAGCCGGCGTGTGCCACCACACCTGGCTGAACTTGTGCCTAATCTCAATCACAATGTTTAATTCTGAGCAAGTTTCTCAAGGTAAAATAGCATTCAACAAATTGATTAAAATTGACATATACCAAGAAAGATTATGGGTAAGTTAAAGTAATTAGTATTTTCTATGTGATGCAAATAAAACTTTAAATAAAAGCATATTCTTCCACTAAAAGTAAATCAATTTTAGGAAAGCCATTCAGGCAAAATATAAATTAGTCACATTAGAATAAAAAAGCCATAAATAAGGAATTCTTGGGCACTTTCCAAGAAAATAAGATTGTTGAGTGCTGTCATTAGTAGTCTCAAAGTTTTAATAGTTCCAAATATATTCAATTCTAAATTATTCAGCAACAGATTAGTCAACATGCAAGTTACTCAGTGGCTCTGTTGTCCTTTCTATCCTTCTTGGTTTTTAATCAATATCTTTAAGTTTACCACGTAACACCTTTTCTACCTGAGGGCAGAAGAAAATGACATTGCAATATCCAGTTAGGTATAATTGTTTTATTACAGTGTGTAGGGTACAGGTTGACATTTATGACTAAGATTTAAAAGTCTTATAATTTTTAAAGTCTACTTTGTAAATGGTGGAAAACAAAGCCAGTTATATTTTTAAAGTTATGAATTGAAATACAACACAGTGTCTTTGAAATCCAGATACCTATGATGGAAACAGTCACACCTCACTGAGTTTCCTTAAAATAATAATTTTGAATTTTTTCCCAGAAAATACATGCATCTCCATTTAAGGTCACTTTCTGAATAGTTGCCATGATCCTTGACGGTGACATATATATGTCTTTGGATTTTCTTTTTTTCTATTGTTGCTTTGGCATCTGTATATTGTAGGCAGGATTTTGAACTGCAAACATTCGAAAAGATGTCCACCTGTGAGTGGCTTCCAGGGACTGGATGGTAGGGAGCACACCTCTGGTTTCCAGTGAGCTACAGCAGCTGTGTCTCTGTGCAGCTACCTCAGCAGAAGTCAATGCCTACAAAGACTGCAAAGACTGTGATGGTCCATAGTGGTCCAAGTGTCCATGATGGCTGCAGCAGCTGAGGATACTGGAGTTCTGGGTGGTTGAAACAGGTGTGTTACAAAAGTTGTCCCTTTCTCGTCCATGTGGGGAAATTAGGCCACTTGACCCCAGAACTAGTGTATTCCCACGCATGCAGCTGCAGGGGTTATAGGATCTGAGATGTAGAAGTGTTTTCAGTGGTAGTGCTGCCAGCATTGGATTCAATTCAAGAGAAGACACACAGTTCACTCAGTTCTGTACACTAATGCAAACATTCTCAACAAAATACCAGCAGACATAATACAAGAGAAAAGTAAAAGGATGAATGGTATACCACATTGAAGTGGGGTTTATTTCTGGAATGAAGGGCAGTTGAATTTATGAAAATCAATCAGCTAGGCAATGGAATCAAGGATGAACAGCCATATGATCTCTCAGCAGATAAAGACAAAGCACTGAACAAAATGCAACAATGTTTTAAGGTAAAAGCAAACAACAAATTAGATAGATATAAAAGAAATACAATTTGACACAATAAAACCCACTATTATGGTTTAGATATTAGATGTCTCCCAAAAGCTTATGTGTAGGACAATGAACATTCAGAGGTAAAATGATTGGGTTATGACAGCCTCAACCCAATTAACGAATTAATCCCCTGATGGGGATTGACTGAGTGGTAACTGAAGTCAGGTAGTATGTGGCTAGAGGAGGCGGGCATTGAGGCGTGGCTTTGGGGTATATATTTGTATCTAGAGAGTAGAGTCTCTCTGGTTCTGATCATCATGTGAGCTGCTTCCCTCCACCACACTCTTCTGCCATGATGTCCTGCCTCACGAGCCCTAAGGAAAGGCTCTACCTATGGACTGAGACCTCTGAAAAGGTAAGCTCTAAATAAACCTTTTCCCCTCTAATTGTTCTTGTCAGGTCTTTTAGTCACAGAAAGGGAAAAATGGACTAAAACACCTACATATGGCAAGCTCACAGCTGGCATACGCAATGACAAAATGCTCAAAGCCTTTTCTCTAAGATCAGGAACAAACAAGGGTGCCTACTCTTACTCCTTCTTTTCAACCTACTTCTTAAAGCTCTAGTCACAGTTATTAGGGAAAATAAATAAATAAAATATTTCAATTTGTAAAGGAAGATGTAAAACTGTCTCTGTTTGCAGTTAAATATGTAAGCATATGTAGCCCTAAAGACTCCAACAACAACAAAATAATGACCTATAAAATAACATAGTACAATTACAAGATACAAAAGCAACATATAAAAGTCATTTACATTTATACTCATGAGCAATAAACTATCTAAAAAAGCAAGAAGATTCCATTTGTGATAGCATCAAATATATGACATTAAGAAATAAATTTATTTAAAGAAGTGAAAGACCTATACATTGAAAACTAT
The DNA here is from genome assembly GCF_001458135.2 of Marmota marmota marmota. NCBI lineage: Eukaryota > Metazoa > Chordata > Mammalia > Rodentia > Sciuridae > Marmota > Marmota marmota. The sequence continues at coordinate 6,465,967 of NW_025999932.1, read as the reverse complement.
AAAATGGTGATAAAAAAAATAAGAAGATGTTATTAAGATATTAAGATTCTGTATTAAGGTTTGAAAAGAATTGATATGTTGAAATGTTCTTACTACCCATAGCAACCTACAAAGTCAATGCAATTTGCATCTAAATTCCGATGTCATTTTTCACATAAATAGAAAAATAATTCTAAAATAGGTATAGAAGCATGGAGACTTCTAATAACAAAAATAATTTTGAGGAAGATAGTTGGGAACATCACATTTTTATTTCAAACTATGTTACAAGTGATAGTAATTAAAAGAGAATTGTACTAGCATAAAAACAGACACAGAGACCAATAGAAAACAATCAAGAGCCATAAAAAAATACCCCACAGATATACAATTATCTAATATATTTAACAAAGGTGCCAAGAATACACAGGTGAAAAGTTAGCCTTTTCAATAAATAAACCATGCTGAAAAACTGGAATCTACATGCAAATGAATGAAATTGAACCCTAACATTATTTTAATCTGAATTAAAGACTTAAATGTAAGACCCTGAAATATAAAATTTCTGAAGGAAACATGGAGAAAGTACTCTATGGTACTGGTCTTAGCAAAGATTTTATTTATTGCACAATGGAAGCAAAAATAACTGAGTTGAACTATGTGAAACTAAATTGCTTTTAAACAGAATAACCGACAAAATGATTTATGGAATAGGAGAAAGTATTTGCAAATCATGTATCTGAAAAGAGAGTAATATTAAAAATATATGTGGAAGTCATCCAACTCAATAGCAAAATAATAACAACAATTTTATTAAATCTATGTAAAGGATAAAAATAGACATTTCCCCTAAGACAAACAAATGATCTACAAGTGCATGGAAAGATCGTGAATACCTTAACTAATTACCAGGAAAATACAAATCAAAACCACCATGAGATATCACCTCTCACATGATAGGAGCATTAGTACCTCAATATCAAAAGATAGCAATCATGAGTAAGGGGAATGAAAATTGGAGCAGGTATTATGGAAATAATTCTCTCAAATTAAATAGAATTATCATAAAATCCACTGTTCCCACTTATATATAAATCTAAAATAAATGAAGTAAATAGTAAAAAAAAATGTCTACAATCCATGTCCAGCGCAGTGTATCTACAAGAGCCCACCTATTAGGGAAAACCTAAGTGCCCCTTGGTGAATAAATTAATTAATTAATAGGTATAGCTACAGGTCTGTAAAATATTCATATATATATATATATATATATATATATATATATATATATATATA
>NW_025999932.1:6442146-6464392 GCF_001458135.2 Marmota marmota marmota | reverse complement strand
TATATATATATATATATATATATATATATGTGACTATCTTTAGGTCACAATAATAAAGGAAATCCTGCCTTTTACAACAGTGTGGATAAAACATGAGGGTATTATGCCAAGTGTAATAGGCCAGACACAAAACTATCACTGTACGACCTTGTGGAGTCTGCAGAAGCTAGAGTCATAAAATCAGAGTAGAATGGCGGGTACTGGGGGCTAGGGTGTGGGGGACGTGGGGGATGTGAATGAAGGGTGCAGACTTGCAGTTGTAAGATGAAAAAGTCTCCAAAGAGAGCATGGTGACTCTAGTCAACACTACTGTGCTGGATATGCAAAAGTCACTAAGAAAGCAGATCCTAAACCCCAAAACAAAACACAAAACAACAGTAGTTAGGTGAGGGGCGGAAGTATAAACTGTCTTGAATACAGTAATCCTTTCATAATAAAAATGTATTCAAATCATCTCTGTGGACCTTGAATTTACATAACTTTGTCAATCAGACCTCAATGAATATAGGGATAGAGAGCACAAAATAATCAGTTTACTATATCATGTAGACACTCACACAGTGATACCCCTGAGCAAGAAGTGATTCTGTTCACAATATTACCCTTTGTCATGAATACCTAGCACACAGCAGAAGCAAGAGCTTCTGGACTTCAATTTGCTTCCAGTTCCTTTTATGGCCCTGTGCCTTCTCTCCTACTCTCACCCACATACACACTTTAACACAAGAATTTCAGAAATTAACATCTGGGCATATAACCTGAGTGTATATTGCCTCTGTACACCGGAAAAAGAGAATTCAAATTATTGACCAGATATTTTTTTTATGTGAATCATTCTCAGAAAAAAGAGAAAGAAACGCAGTACTTACTCTCAGAGGCAGTTGTAGAATTTGTCCTCACAATATGGGGAGAAATAACTTGGAAGTGATACTTAGCCAAGATCTTATGAACAAAATTCATTCCATTGTACCCATACAATCAATCAAAAATATATTCTGTATTTTCCATTAAGCAAAGAAAAAATAATATAAAATAAGACATTAATGATTTATATTTTACTATAATCATTTTATTATTAATGCATTAGGATGGTTGGCTATTTATATGATTATTAAGACATTATTTTATTTATTTGTTCTTAATATAATTTGAGATATTTTGGATCTGAAACATCCTTCATTGTTCCCAAACATTTCTACTAATGAAATGTGGTTTGCAAAAACTTTTAATATGCCTCAGTAAGAATAATTGACAAAGTGGAAAACACTGGAAAGATGTGTCACTGTTGGGCTGCATATCCATGTGTGAGAGAGGGTGCAAGATGATGAAAGATACACAGTAAATTCAATAAATAGGCTGTTTATTTTAAATACTCTACTTATTACCATAAAGCAAATTAAGAAACATTGAAGTAACCTAAGCTGCTCTAACATCCTGCTTATCTAAATGTATTGTCTCAGTATCACTTTCAAATAAAGACATTTGAAATAGTGTCTGCAATCTACATTTTTGATCTGCCTAAATAGCTGCTGGCTTCAGCAGAACATTAATGCAAATCTAATGTACCTGCTGGTATGATTAGCTGAATCAAATGATGGCATTTAAGTAACACCTAAATAATCTTAATTAGGATCTGCAACTCGTCTCAGCACTTAGAACTCTACAGATGGATAGTCTTAATTATCAGCCTTTTGATTAGGATAACAGCCCTAATCAAGATGATGTGGGCCTGATAGACAGGGTATCAGTAAATTAATGACTGCTGTTTGGTGGGAGCATAAGCAAAAAAAAGAAAGAAATAGAACTGCTTTCTATGAGACAGGATGACGTCTGTGCAAAGGAATTGATGTTGTTCGCAAAGAATCAGAGTGAAGAACCGTGGATTGGTATTAATGTTATCATATCTAGGCATATTCAATCCCTTATAGTCTACATGATTATGTTAGGTGGTTATCTTGGGATAGCCTTTGCATCAAAACAATTTTGTGCACCTTATCTTAGATGCGTGTCTAAATTCTGTATTGGTAACTTGTTAAAACAATAGTTTATGTCTGAATCAAAAGTTTTGTAAATGCCTTTCTTATGATAGGAAATATTGAGGTCATAATGTGAGAAATAGGAAAAAATAAAATATTTTTTGCTTATTTATTTTTTCCAGAAACAGTGTCTTTTCTGAATTTTAACTTTCCCAATTATCAACTACCTGATGACTTAACACGTAACGCAATATGAAAAGGTGTCTTATTGTAGTTGGACACAAACTCCTTGATTTCAAAAGTCCACTAATGTTTAAAGAAGGAGGAACAAAGCAAGCATCGCATTACATCTCTCTGTGAGGCTGTGGATTGATGCAGGATTGATCTCAGGGGCTTCACTCCTATTCACTGTGTGCGAGGCCTTCAGAGGTCTGAATAATGAAGGTGCTGTGCCAGCTCTGCTCCCACCAGGCAGCTCTGCTCCGGGTGCAGTTGCTGCCATCAAGCTCCCTGTTGGTTTCTCCTCAGGTCCCACCTTCCTCCTCCTCGCTCTGCCCCCCTCTTCTTGCCTCCCCCAGTCCCTGACATTGTCTCTTCTTGTATTGCACCACCTCCTCCGTCTACCATGAGTCCTATTGAGATGCTCGTGGATCTTCATGGGCACCCTGCCTCTCCCTGAATAAACACTTCAGTTTAATGTCAGAACTCACATTTAGCAACTAGAGCATTGATGAAGATAGCATCAGACATCAGATGTGCTATCAATTCCTAGATAAAAAGCACAAGACAGCGATTTGGGTCTTAGTGGGGAGGCATGAAGTGACCTTGACTGAGAGGAACAAAGATCCATTTATTATTGTTTGGCCTTAGGTATGATAAAAATCCACTGCATTTGTTGGGTGATTAGGAATTTGCCAGATGTTTGCAAATCTTATAAATGATGAATGTTTCTAAGAACAGTGTACAATGTTTTGTGCTTCAACGTCTTATCCTAGTAATAATAATGATGGTATATAGAGTGATCACGTGAGCCCCTCCCCTGCACTCTCTCACAGTTAGAGGTTTCTCCATGCAAACCCACAGACACCTTAGCTGCTAATTTATTCACTATTTTATCTCAGTCGTTGAGAAAGGCGAGCAGTGCAAACCACCCCTCACACTCACGTTGTTGCACAGCCGGATCGCTGACTCCTCTGACAGTGTCTTCCGCCTCATTAGCTAGCTTCTTTTCATACCTCACCCGCAGTGGCTTTCACAATTCTGCTTTGTGTCATATGTGCATGATAAAACTGCTTTCACAATCTCCATCACCCCTGGTCAGCACATTCACTGGGGGGCATGTACATTTTCACCTCTGTCTCCTCCCAGTCTTCTCCACACACTAATAATGCCTTGCAGATGTTCCTACTGGGGCAGCCTCATGACTTTGAGCAAAAAAAAGTGTCTGAATATAAATTCATTATCTTCCTTCTCACCATGATGTCCCCACCATGACGTCCCCATTCAAGCACAGAACTTAGCCATGAAGCTGGTCATCTTGCAGGGAGCCACTGTGGCCTCCCACCTGTGCTACAAATGATCCTAGTGCCTCTTCCTTCTCAGTTGTCCTCAGAGCTGACTGCACTTGCTCAGCCTTTTGCAGATCATCTTCATCTCATTTCCCACAAACTTTCCTTCCCTGATGGAGCCTTCAATCAGCATATGCAAGTTCAACTGTCACAGGATGAAGCTTCCCACACTGGAGCAAAAGAACTAGCATAACTTTGGTTGAATCCCCCCCAGCATTGTCTGAAAACCCTGGCCCACACTGCCCGTCTGGCTATTGGGAAAGTTTCTCTCCCACTCCCCAGTTCCCACATCTCTCCATCTTCCTTCTTTAATTTTCTCTAGCCTTTTCCATTTCTGGAATCACCCACTCAGACTTGGCACTGCCTCCCATGATGCTCCTCTCTGCTCCTTAGTGGCTGTTGCAATTCTGTTCCACTCTATCAGGCATCAGGCATGTTTCTGACCATCCGCTTTGATTCTTGATTTTCACTTGGCATGATGAGGAGTTGGTCCCCAGGCTTTTTTTTCTTTTCTCCCTGTTGCCTTTCTTTCAAGTAAAGGCAGGGACTTTTCCTATTTGCTCCCTCAATGCCTATAGTACCTTAATCTTTCATTATGGCATTGGAGAAGTTACACTTAATTGTAACCTATCTGCAAAGAGAATAAGTCCTGATTTTAGTGCATTCATCCCTCTGTATCCATGGACATTCATTCCAGAAATTCCCCCAAGGAAGCCAAAATCCACAGATGCAAAAGTCAGTTATGTAAAATAATATAGTGTTTGTATATACCTAATACACATTCTTTACATACTATAAATCATCTCCAGATTACTTCTAATATCTTATGCAATGTCAATGTTGTTAAGTAGTTGTTATATTGATATTTAGGGAATAATGACAAACAAAGCCATCTGTACAGATTCAATACAGATGCAATTATTTTGAATATTTCTGATTCATGGTTGGTTGAATCCACAGATGTGGAACCCAAGGATATGGAGGGCTGACAGTAACTGACATATTCTTTCACTATTTATATTTATTTTCCTTTTATGAGTTTTCCAAAAGGAAAAGAAAATGATATTCTGTTAATTGTGTAAAATGGATCTCTCATAAGTAAAAGAAAATGTATTATTGTGCATTTAAAAGAAGATTGTTATAACATGCAATTACTAACAGCAAAAGATTTGAGTTAAAATTTTAGTGAATTTATCAGAAGAACAGTATTAACTCTACACTCTTATTTCTATGACTTTCTTATTATCCATAGTCTATCACATAGCCAGACAATAAAGGAAAATTGCAGGCTAATATTTTTATTTGGGGGGGGGGCTATGGTTTCTACCTTACCTGGGCCAGGGTATTCAATATTGAAGTCATTGTGATTCTACGCCATGATACTTGAATCACCAGGCTTTCCTTGGTATCTACTTCAAGCTGCTACTTGTGACCTTAGGCAAAGTGTATGCATACTACACTGCAGAGAAAGATCCTAGTTTGGCTGCTATCATCTGGGAAGCTGCAGCCCTGGGTACATAAGACATATTATAATACATTCATAATACATTTTGGAAAGATTAAGAATCTAGCACTGTTTCTGAACGCACAGAGAGAACTGGTGGTTTCTGAGGGGAAAATGTGATGAAATAACATCCTCCTTGCTCATCCAGCAAGGTGGAACAGGTCAGTTCTGTGCTTCACAGAGCAGCTAGTTACATTCCAATGATGTATCTACAAGGAGCCCATGAGTGACAGGAGACTCACCGGTCAGTGCATCTTGATGAACCATCAATCAAGAGTGTGGTATGACTTGATTAATGTTATTTAAAAAATAAAATCTGGATGGTAGTATTGTTTAATTTTCTCAAATATTTACTTTCCTTATTTTTACCTGTTTTATCTCAATAAATGAATAAATATTCAAAACTACTTTTAAAGTTTACTATATATATTTTTAAAAACATAATATATTGATAAAATAGTATATCAATACTACATATCATCATAAAGCAAAAAGCAGAGCAAGTACAATGTAAGAAATATGCATTTGAACAAGGTGGGATACATCTGAGTGGTTAAATGTCATGATTCTACACAAATATCTGCTGTGTGTGAAATGGGTTTTCACTGACCTAGAGATGACCAGTATGATGTCTGCTTCAACACTGTCAAACAGGAGCAAGAATTCATGGAGGCATTCGTTTTTATTACAAAAATCAGCAAATCCATCAAAATTTCTAAAAACCAGTTATAAGTAGCTTGTTCCTCAACCAAAATTAATTTTCATTAAGGAAGAGAAGGCAAAACGTCTAAATGGTACCATTTATAGTCATACTCCTAATAGCTGAAACAGGGACTGCTCACAGTATCTCTGGCAAATTAATGATAAACATATTCCACCTGAAATACAAAGGAAATATAGCAAAATCTTTTAGTCACACCTCACTGGTTGGTATAACACAAGATTCTGTTAAATTAATAATAAAGTTATTTGCATACAATGGGAAAATAAACTGCTATATGATTTACTGCTAGTGTATATACTATTTTTGATACACAAAAAAGGATACATGCAGAATGTTTATCAAGTCCTGATATATGTGTATGGTGGAGGAAGTGTTCAACAATTTTTGCACTAAAATCCCCTCAGTATAAAATTTTTGTGTATTTGTTTCATTATAAGTCATTATATTAACCAAAATTTAGCCAATTGTCTGGCACTATTGATAAAAATACCCTTTACAAATGATAATATTCTTACTGTTGGTGTTATATCCACATTATCTTTGTTTTAAAATGTACATTAGATAATTTTATTATCTTTGAATTAATCATTCCAAAATTGACGTTTAGCTAGTGGGCTTCACTATGGGGATGCCCAAACTTTAAGATAAATTGACAAATCTTTTTACTTTAACTTTTACTGATAAATTGCTTTGTACACATATATTTGACTTAGAATCAGGGCTATTTTTCTATTTCAAAAAAATGGTAGATGACATCAAGAATTCAAATTATCATATGACTAGGATTTATGCCTCCTTGTGATTTCCTGAGATTCTATACAGGCTTGCAAATTGTTGCATAATTGTCACTGGTCTTAATTAATAATCTGATCATATCAACATTCTTGTCAAAAACCTTTCATGATTTCCCATTCATTAATTAATTAAACTTGAACTCAATCTGGCAGTCATAGCAAGATTCAAAGCCTTGTCCTGACTTTCCCACAAGCCTCCTCTCTCAGTGATCCCTCTGAATATAAGATTCAATCTATTTTTATCTAGCTACCAAGAACATATCTGGCACTTTCTCGCTGTTCAGTCATTTATACTATATTCTTCATTTAGAATTTCTTCTCTTTCTGAATTATCATTTTGCTACCCACAGTTTTGAATGCACATTAAATGTGTTCATATGAATCATTTCTTAATGTCACCAAAAATAGAATCTTTGACTTTTAAACTCAACATCATTTATTTGTATTTTCCTTGAATTGTTTATGACATTGTTATCTACTAATATGTATTTTTCTTAGAGAATAAAGTGTGTGTTATGCTTATTTTTCTATTCTTCCATATCTTTTATCCAGTCATAATGCTGAGAAGGTTTGTAGCATGTCCTCCATATGCACAGTGTGGAAAGAAGAAATAAATACTGTAGTACAAATGTGGAAAATTCTCTTAATTTTTTTCATAAGGCAGCATACTAAGAATTGCTGTAAGAAATTTAAATGCAAACTCCAAAATTTATAACATATTTAAGATTCTTGAAGAAACAATATTTTGAACGGAAAACATAAATGATTAAAAATGCTGTAAGAAAGATAGAACATTTGAAAAAATGATAAGCGTCTATCACATCTCTCATATCAAAACAATTCCAAATGGCTAGATAATTTAATGAATAAATGTATAATAAAGACATTAGAAGACAGAAAAAATACAATTTAACTATACTTTACAATTGTAACCATATAAAATAAAAGTACAGTTTTTATTAATGAGGTACAATCAAAGTTTAATGTCCACGGTTGTTTTTCAAAAACTTAAATTTAATATATGAAGCAAGCATTATTTAAAATAAAAAATAAAACATTATATTTACACTTCTAGATGCAATATATACTTACAAAGTCACTTTCAAAATGTACATACAATCTATATGAAAAGTTTTGTGGCCTGGGCATTGTGGGATATGCCTATCATCTCTTTGATGCATAAGGCTGATGTGGAATGGTTGTAAGGTTGAGGCCAGCTGAAGAGTCTTTGCAACACCCTTTCTCAAAATAAATAAAGGGCTGGGGTGTAGCTCATTGGGAGAGAACTACTGAGTTCAATCCCCAGTATCACACATAAAATGATGGTAAAATTTTTCCTAAAGTTTGACTATCATGATCATATAAAAATTTTTAAGCCAACCAATAGTTAAGGAATTAGCTTCTCATATTACTGTAATCTACCTCCCAAATTCAGTATTGGCTCCTATGTGTTGACACAGGAAACAATTTCTTGAACAAAACTCCTAGAGTGCAAGAAATAAAACCAATAAAATAATAAATGGTGTGGCATCAAATTAAAAAGTCTCTGCACAGCAAAGTAAAGAATTAAGACCATGAAGAGAGAACCTATAGAATGCGAGTTTTTGCCTTTGCCACCTGCTCTTCAGGGTATTGATAACCCAAAAACCAAATGACCAATTAATAAATAGGAAGAAGAACTAAACAGATATTTCTCAAACAATTAGTAAATAAACTTATGAAAAATGGTTAATGTCTCTAGCAATCAGGGAAATCAGAAACAAAGCCCTAGGAATATTTTATCTAACTGCAGTCAGAATGGCAGTAATCAAGAATACAAATAATAATAAATGTTGGTGAAGATGTGGGGGAAAATGTACACTCAGACATTGGTAGTGGGACGACAAATTATAACAGTCACACTGAAAAGCAGTATGGAGGTTTCTCAAAAAAACTAGGAATGGAACCACCATATGACCCAACTAACTATCTTACTCCTTCATATATATATATACAAAAGATTAAAAATCTGCATAGAACAGTGACACAGCCACATCGATGTTTATAGCAGCACAATTAACCATAGTCAAGCAACATAGCCAACCTAGGTGCCCTCCAACAGATAAATGGGAAAGGAAGATTTCACACACACACACACACACACACACACACACTGGATTATTAGCCACAAAGAAGACTGAAATTATGGTGTTTGCTATAAATGAATGGAGTGCAGGCTGTGAAGCTAAGTGAAATACACTAGGACTAGAAGAAGGGGAATGAAGGGGAGGGAGAAGGGAATAACAGCAGAATAATCCGATCTTTATGGACTTTGCCATGTCCATACGTGAATACATCACAGTGAATATCGTCATCTTGTAGAGTCACATGACACTAACTATAATAAAAATACAAATTAAGTAAGTTAAAATTAAAAATAGGGGCTGGGGATGTGGCTCAAGAGGTAGCGTGCTCGCCTGGCATGCATGTGGCCCGGGTTCGATCCTCAGCACCACATACAAACAAAGATGTTGTGTCCGCCGAAAACTAAAAAATAAATATTAAAAAAATTCTCTCTCTCTCTCTCTCTCTCTCTCTCTCTCTTTTTAAAAAAAATAAAAATAGAGGAAATATCAGTAGAGAAAAGGAATTGGGGGAGGGAAGAGCAGAGGGAAAGGGGAAGTACTGGGAATTGAACTAGAGCCAGTTATATTCCATGCTTTCATGAGTATGTTTCATGATATGTATGACTAAAAAGACCCCCCAAAAAATTAGTATTGGCAAAAGTTTGAGGAAATGATTCTGAAGCTTTACGAAGTACTGAAAAATTTATCATACAGTATTGACAAAGATATATACAAAGATTTAGAGCATTTTTGCCATATTAATTAAAACTTAAAATTAAACAAATCAATGGCCAAAAAGTTACAAGTTCAAGTCTATTTCCCATCAAAATAATGTCACAAGTAATATGAAAAAATGTGCCAAAGTTTGTCCATTATAGCAATATACAAAATTTGGGAAATCATGAAGAGCCTGGATATCCTTCAGCAAAGATTTGGTTCAATAAAGTATGGTATATTCAGGCAGTAGTAATTAAAAATGATTTTAGGTTGTCAAAGATGATGACAATTTCTGAAAGAATAAGGTCACATACTGAGTAGGTGACTCAAAGATTAATATTGCAAATATATGCAAGATGGGAGGAAATAAAAAGGAGCAAACTTACTGAGTATTTACTCAGCGTCAAATGCTTTACCCGGTGAGTGGGTAAACTGCGGGGGACTCTGGCTACCACACATCAGAACCAGATTTTAAATAAAGTCTGAGTTCTTCATATGTACCCAAATATGGAGTCCTCCAAGATGCTCTTTTCTCTCTTGGACCTGTGACCTTTCTAGGTGAAGCTGATGACCTACAAGAAAGAAGTTCTGCTATTTTCTTCCAAAGCAACTTCTGTGAATCTCTCGTTATTTCAGAGTCCAATCTACAGGCAAGAGAAAATTTTCTGCCAAAATATAACTCACAATGAGCTGAAATCAATGTTTTATTATAAGCAGCTCATGACATATACACGTCAATGAAAACACAGACCACTGTTACCCCAGATATAGGTAATAGTACACACTATTTAATGATTTTCTATTATTTGAATCTTGGCATTACCTTGATTCTGAAAACAGACACATAGCACTCCTCTATAATGCCCCTTCTTGCATTTTTGAATTCTTTACTCTAGAGGTCCTTCATTCTTGCAGAAGTACTTGTTGAAGACAGTTCTCTCAGGCCTCCTTCCTTATAAGCCCGTCCTCAGAATCTGATGCACTGATAATTATATTTATGAAAGTCTGGAGGGTAGTAAATCAGTTCCAGCACTAACAACAAGTCAGTAAACTAATTTTGCTTTTCCAATTGCTTCACTCCTCCTCATCCATTCAACAATGTGTATATTCATAGGCATAAGCATAACTGCAAATTCTTCACTGTTTAAGTGAAGAGCACACACACATAATTATTTTGGCTTCTGAAGTATTGAAAGTGTCACATGGCTTTCATATAAAATATTTCAAAAGTAAAGTCATAAAAAGCACATATAAAATCAGACAGCTAAGGTCAATAAAATGCTTGGCAAAGTCACCTGGCCAAATGGCATCCTGTAGAGGAATGATAATTTTGTTTTTTCAGTTTACTTGCTGTAAATATATTTATGATTCTTTGTTCTATTTGTGCCCAGTGATGTCTAAGTATAGTTGACAGCTAAAATAAAACCTAGGTCATGAACTTTAGAATAGAATGGGTCATTATTCCAGTAGTTAAAATAAGGGGGGAAGTCACATTGCCAAAGTTTAAGAAGTCCCCGCCCTCACACAACAAAGAGGATGTAGGAATAAATAGAATGTGGAAAATTGGCAACTCAAATATACTCAGAAGCCACCGACCTGGTGAAGATTAATAGACAGCATGGTGAACACGTTAATATCACTGTGTTGAAATTCACAAGGAGAACAGGTCTCCAAGGTTCTCTCACGATACATCCCCTTCCAGGAACACACACAAATGGTAATCAATTGAGGGGAGGAATATGCTATTTGATTGGATCGTGGTGATCATTTTGCAGTGTATAAGGCTATCAAAACATCATATTGCACACCTTGAATGTGTACAATTATATTGGCAATGATACAACAGCAAAGATGGAAAACAGGTCAGCTGTTAGATTTATATCTATCACGCCCCTCTTGTCTTCTATATCCCTGACCTTGTGGGATTTGCTGGAGAAGGGGAGAAAGAAAAAGGAGGAGGAAGAGGAGAATCCACTGGAAGTATTTCAGTTTCTGGTCTCAAGGGTGGTATCAATCATTTCTTTAGGTTGTTGGGACTCCTTGAAAAATACCAAGACACATAATTTAGCAAATCTGAGCTTTTGGAAATCGGAGTACACTATGCTCTTTTGGTCAGAGTCTAATCTTACTTTGCAAAAATATCAAGTGTATCAACACATTTGCTTGACTGATGGGGCTTATTCTGTAGGAAAAAAAAATAGTTTAAAAAACAAGTTTTTTAGGCATCAGGAAAAGAATGTTAATGTTTTCCCTCATCCATCCTATTGTAGTGGTGATGGGTTGAAAACAGGGAGAGTGTTAGCAGGAGGAGAAGTTGTGAGAAGGGTTTTCAGGCACATATTTCTCTTCTGTATCCCTTTTGTGCTCAAAGACTATGCTTCTCAAGTGTGATATGGGAACACTGGGAAAGTCCCCACAAACTATCAAGGCATCCATTCGATTAAAAGTAGTTTATAATAAAGCCTTTCTCATCATTAGCCTTATCAGGGTATTAAAGTCTGCAGGATTTTTTTTACAGTTTCCAAGTGGCTGGATGGGATTTTCTTTTATATTAAAAAAGTAAATTGTATCCATGTTTGGGGGATTATATATCTGTGAAACATTTATTTTTCCAAATAACCAATGTACAAGGCTATAACATCATGGATGGGTAAAAAATTTATTCAAAGTACAAGAAAGATCAGCATTTTTTCATATGAAAAAGATGTAAAAAACTGTTAATGAAGTTTCAAATTACACATTACAGCAAACTCTAAAAACACCCATTTGCCAAACATTAGCATGGTGTAAAAGACAATGTGCACAATCATCTGGAAATATTTCTCCAGCTGCACAGCTGTGTGAGGCCAGGTATTTTCAAATACTTTCAAAAAATAATAGATGTGATGTATGCAATGAAAAAGCTGATATGAGAACAGGATTTCTTTTATCAAGCCAGTTATTAAAAAGACTTGCAAAGTATAAAACAATGCACTTTCCGTTCACAGGATTATTTTTTTTGGTGTTGAAAATTATAGTTATTTTAAATGATCTATGTTACATTATCATGCAGTACATTTTTACTGTTATTTTAATAAATAATAAATAATTTAAAAAGATTTTTGTCAATTAATATCAATTTAATGTTTGATACCATATATACTATTGATGTATCCTATAAAATCAAAAGCTCTTTGGAATTCTCAGTAATTCCTTTAGAATGTAAAGCTCACATAGTTTGAAATATGTAGCGGTAGAGGTATCTATAACATAGATGTATACATGTGCTCTTTCATATTTGTGGAATGAAAATATAAGTATGTCTTGTCTTAGCATGACATCTGAAATGCACCTGGGAGAGGAGTGAACAAGAGTTAAATCACTCCCTTCTTTTCACTGTAGAGCAATACCTAACTCTAGGAACCTCAGGAGAAGCCAGGCTTCCTCTGTGCATCTCCACTATGAAGAAGCTAAGGCCTCAGTATCTATTAAAATGTACAATTGGCTATGAGGACCTTCATAATCCCCATAATAACATCTCCATGAAGACATTCTAACTAATAATTTCTCTTTTTGTGAACTCTGTCCTTATATCAAGCAATTTATCACTCAATTAAATGTAGATCTCCATGGCTTACTCCTTACCTTTAATCTTTTTTGCATCTTATTATTTATGCATCCTGATTCTAAAAATCACATGATAATACATTCATTTAGGAAAGTTTAGCCTCCTGATCTAAGCATGGGTATGATTTAGATTTTTGAGCCCCTTCTGTAACTTCCATAATGTTTGGTTTAGGTGAAGCGCAGAACAGCATTTGATCTTCAATTACTAGTAGAAAAATTTAAGTGATCAAGAGACTATAAGCATAGATATAATTAAATTTTGGTACTTTAATTATGCCTGTTGTTTACAAATTTGTCCCTTTTCATAATTCAGCTGGCGTTATTCCATACATTTATAAACTGCTTATACAACTTCACACTGATTACTTCATAATAATTAAGGTTGTGATTTTATATATATGGCAAATTAAATTGGCAAAATATATGTATATGTGTGCATATATATATATATATATATATATATACACTTATATAAACATATATGTGTATGTGTGTGTGTATATATATATATATATATATATATATATATATATATACACACACACACACACACATACACATATATATGTCTCCTGTATTTTCTATAACTTGGTTTCAAATACTTCAGCATGATACATGATTCTTTAAACTTACATGCAATTATCTATGGTAATATATATCCTAAGTATGTATGTTAATATTTGAAGTGCACTTATTTATAAACTACAATCAGAGAGGTATATCCCAGAAATGTATTAATGTATTATTATAAGTTCTTCAACTATCTTCATCAGGAATAGACATCTCAATAGAAAATTGATATTAAAATGAATTATAAAATTTCAGATATACACATAAACAGGAAATA
Organism: Marmota marmota marmota; assembly: GCF_001458135.2. Classification (NCBI taxonomy): domain Eukaryota; kingdom Metazoa; phylum Chordata; class Mammalia; order Rodentia; family Sciuridae; genus Marmota; species Marmota marmota. The sequence continues at coordinate 6,450,551 of NW_025999932.1, read as the reverse complement.
TCTGGGCAACCCAAATCTTTTATAATTCTTACAATATTGAGAATGAAAACATGCCTTGAGACTTCTGGAACAGTTGCTATTTAACAACACAACAGCAACTGTGACTTCAATGAAGTTAGATGCATCCTGTGTTCACTAGAACACAGCTGCTTCTTTTGAACCTGTCATGCAGTTTGCCTTCCTCCCATATGAAGGACCACTACTCACAATGGAGGTGCTAATGACAATTTTCCTACTGTTTTGCTCATAAACATTTGTAAGTGTAGCAGATTTTAGCTGGACTTAGCCTTCATTATAATGTATTGCCAGCTACTGATTTTGTGTTGGTAGAAACTTCACCTACAGGACACTACTGATCTTTGCTAAAGGACCAGAATAATCATCAATGACCACACCAATTGAGGTCAGTTTGCAACAATATTCTATTTTTTTAACACAGAATGCATGGCACTTACTGGACATGTAAGAGAAATGGAAGAGGTAAATAGGGGCACAAAGTTAATATCAGTCAAAAATCACTGAGTGGAAAAGGGCAAAGTCAAGGAAAAGTAGTAATTCAAAATGCAGTATGTTAATTAGTACCCACTACATATTTATAGAAATTTACATTTTCCAAAGTGTTTCCTGTATCATGTATAATCATATTTATTTATTTAACATAATTTTATAAATAGATACTATTTTAAAACTCAAGACTTTTTTTTGTATTTTCCATGAAGATGTTGCATTGATGGGTAATCAAATCACAATCATGTAACTGTGAATTTATAAGCAGTCTTTATGCACATTCTAATTTCCACATATATTACTGTAAAGATAAGTTAATTCAGAAATGAGATAGATGAGCTAAATCACCAACAACTTTTTAAGTATTATTATATAAACAATATCTAATTAACTTTACATTATATTTAACCCCAAAAATGCTTTCCATAGAAAGGTAGTGAGATGTTAGTTAATCATACATTTACCATCTGTGAAATCTTTAATTAAATGGTAACTAAAATGTACTCACATGTTTACACACCATAAAATTATGGTATTTTTAACTTACAGTAATTAATTTATATTTAACATACACTCATGTATGCTTGATTAAATGTCAATTAGAAGCCTATTTGTAAAAAATTAACCATTACCAATTTATGGAAATATTAAGACAATTAATTTGATCCTTTTAAATTTTCTGTTAGTCTAAATGTCACCCACAATTCATTTTTTAAACATTTCTTAACATGCTTGTCCCTAATTAAAAATAAAAATAATTGAATCTATCTTATTACTTAATTGCAGACAAATGTTCATTTCAGTTGCTGAAATAAAATTCAAACTCAAGTTTTCTAACAAGCAGGAATTATTTTTGAGGTGAACTTAGACTTTTTATTTGCTTTGCTTCTTGTATCTGTTTCTGATTTTATTCTCATTTTCTCCAAATCTCCTGATTTCTTAATGATCAACCAATTAGGCTCTGCAGAAATCTTTCTTATGTATATTTGGTACAAAGTTCAAATGAAATGTAGTTTCATAAATCTTTTAGCTATAACTCTTTTAATAACATGTATTATTCTGAAAAAATAATATTGTTTCCACATAGTTAAATATGAAAAAAACAGGATCTTGCAAACAATTGTGCATGATATATATCTCTCTGAACAATGATGTGAATGAGTGTTTGTGTGTGTGTATGAGTATGTGTCTATGTGAAACATTAAAGACCTCATTTTAAAAAGGACAGTGACGTGAGGGCCCCTAATAGCTTTCTGACTGTGATACTGAGTCTCCTTCTCTAGATAAGCCTTTCCCATTAAAACATATGTGCTTTTCCATGGCAGCTTATAGCTGTCAATTAACTCCAGCAATGACATTTTCATAGGAAAACTCCATCAGCCCAAATGTCTAGGAAAGTTATACATTTCAAAAGGAAGATCATTTGTAAAACACTGAAGGCCAGATCCATGCAAATATACAACTATGGACAATACAGCATTTTAAAAATAGCACTGTCAACTCTGCATGAAATACAGCACATATTCTTATAGTACTTGAATCTTTGCGTCGGCATCAACCATGTCATCTTTCTATGGTATTTAAATAATTAAGTTGCCAAAGAAGATGAAAAATTTACTGTGATTTGCTTTTTGAAACACTGTTAAAGTGCTAGTGATACAATGTTTCGAGTATCCTATGATAAAGTGAAACCAGTACTTAGTTTTATTGATTAAAGAATGTTGCATTATGATAAATTATAATATTCCACTTCCAGTACATTAAAGCCACATCACTAAGCTACTAGAATTCAAAAAGACAAAACAAAACAAACAAACAACAGCACCACCAACAACAAAAGAATAAAAAGTTAAGAAATAGGTTATCAGTATGATAAAGAGAAATACCTATTAAGGCACTTTTTAATTTAGTTTTCAATTGGTAATGTTATATGGAAATTTCTGGGTATCCAGAAGTCAGAAGTGAACAGAAATGCAATTTGACTCAATCTAATACGAGGGAACTTCTTGTCAGTTCCCTTTGTCTTCTGTTTTTACCTGAATGAGAATCCCTGGTGCCCAAATAGTAAAGAAATCCCAGTATTCCTAAGGGATGCTCTCTACAGGAGCTTGTTGCATGGGAGATTGGAGCACAGCACAAGTACTGACTGATGAGTGCTGCTGACCTAAGGGACATCAATAAGGAGGACCAGTCCACTCAGGGTAAGACCATTGTGTGTCCTCACAATTGCCCTCAGGGACACATTCATTGGCGACATAATTAAATGTCAAAGTGCTCTGTCCTGGAGTTGAAGCAGGTGCTATTCTTTACTCCACTCTCCAGTTCCTCCCAAAGCATCCCATCTCAGAAGCAGCTCATCGATGCTTGCTTAGGAAACTCTTTGAAGAGCATAATAGGAAGAATTGTAGACAGGCGCATATGACAACAATCACATGTTTGTCTTCAAAAGCCATTTTCCAGGAGTGCAGATCAATGATCACAAATTTGATCCTACCTTTGATTCATTCCTCATCTTCTACCAAACCGTGTATATAAATGCATGCACCTGAAAGAACACTTCTCAAAATTGAGTCACCCAGTAGTTATGGAAACATGTTGATTCTATTTGAAAGTTTATAATGAAGACTGTCTCTTAACACCATATCTGAAATAGTCAAAAACTAAAATTATCTATGCAATCAACAGACAATTAAAGCCTTCAGAGCATGAGTTTCAATGCAGAATAAAGGTGTACACTTGGTGTTACACAATAGGAAATATTTCATATTTTATTTAAAAATGTAATATAAAAAATATTGAGTAGCCTTTCCCTGAAAATTTAATATAACTTCAGCACTTGCTTAGGGACTACACTGGGCTGATAGCTATGCCCATATATACTTTTATCTCTATCTATCCATCTAATATATATAAATATAAATATATGACTCTTTTATTTTCGTTTTAAGTGCTCCCAAATATTCAAATGAGTTGTTCAACTGCGAAGACTTGTGGGAAATTAAAATGAATTCACTGGAAGATTTAAATATCCACTGTTTTTTATTGCACTGATGTACTTAAGTAGGATACATTTTTAGTAGATGTTTCTGGCCTCTATTTAAAATGTCTAGTAAGAATTTAAGAGTAGTAAACTTTTCAATTTAACATCCTTGCATTTTGACTAAAACAGTCCAATATCTCTCTCAAAGAACACACATATTCAAAATTATAATAATAAATAAAATGAAGGAAATCAATAAATGATAAGAAAGTGTTAGGCAGGAGTTATTTAAAGTATATTAACAAACTGCAGGGATATATCACTGTGCAGGGAGAGGGTAAACAAACAAACAAAAAACAATGTCAGTGAATGTCAGTGAAATGTCAGTGAAATGTCATTCAATGTCACTCAATGTCAGTGAAAGCAATTCTTAAATATGTGACTTGGCTACCTCAGCCAGGAATACCATGAATGGACTTCCAAGGGAGTTTGAATCATTGTGCTCTTCTCCATCATCACCCAAGCATACATACCTTCTATATTTCATAGAATCTCTAATTTGAAGAAACGCAAACAATTAACATTTAAGGATTAATAACAAGAATTCATGGCAACTTGGAATACCATTCAGTTGCACAAGAACATCAACATCGATAGGAGAGGTTATGTACAGCATATCTCCAGAGACTATGCCTTCTCATGTTATGTTATATTTTTATTGCTGCATTATACGCTTACATAATGGTGGGCTCATTGTCACATGCTCATATATGCACAAAGCAATTCAGTCCCCAGGACCTCCCCATCTCCCTCACCAGGTTACCTTTTCTCCACTACTCTGGTGTCTTATCTGTATGTATTTCCTTGGTACATTATAATTTTACTTAAAATGGTGTACACTGTTGGTATATTAATACATACAAATAGCATAATTTGGTACATTTTATTCTCCTTATTCTCCAACTTTTCTCATTTCTCTCCCTTCTTATCAGTGATATCCTATCTCTGCTCCTCTGATTCCCCCCTCTTTTCTCTCTAGCTTCTACATATGAGGGTGGAGTTTCAACCCTTGACTTTCTGAGTCTGGCTTATTTCACTTAGCATGGTGTTCTCCAGTTACATCCACTTACCAGCAAATGCCATGACTTCATTCTTCTTTTACTGAGTAGAACTCCATTGTGCGTAATTATTACATTTTCTCTATTGTTAATGGATACCTTTTCATGTTTTGTCCAGATCAATGAATACAAAGGAGAATAAGAGGGTGTTTCAAATTTCTGTAGTCACTTGAAATTCTCATAGTCACCAAAAAATAAACAGGAATATAATTATTGACCTGGGATTTAACCAGCATGAAGTAGCAACAAACCCAAATTCTCATGGACACAGTGCCAGTTGACTTCCCACTGACAGAGGCTTGCTAAGTCCCAGGCCACACTGCAAAGTAGCTGTTCTCCATATGGCCACAGTAATACAGATTGTTCTAATTTTGCTTCTCCAAAGTTATCACAAGACTACTCTCATTGCAATTGCTGCAAGGGTGAAGAAAGTAACCAGAGAGCCCATCTTGGTTTCCCACCACCACAGCCATGATTGCTTATCTTAGGAATATGGTCAGTGCAGACCTGTGTGTCCGAAAAAGAAAAGGAGAAATAGATATTGATACATAGAAGTATGCTCTAAGAAGCAGCTTGATAAATGTCTGCTAGATTGTGAGGTAAATTTAGTTCTGATTTAATTTCCAAGCGAGTTCCTCTTACCCTTCTGAGCAATTAGGATAGACGTTCATGTGGAAAGCATTGGTGTGTGCTACCATCATAAATTTATTGCATTTAATACATTTTAAAAAATGAAATAATTCCTGCGAATGGCAAAGTAATTCATTTAGAGAAAAAAGCTGGAAAAATGAATTCAGTAAAGAAATTGAAAAATGACCAAAGGATATGAAACCTGAACTTTTAGGGATCATAAAAGTCTAAGAAAGAAGTAACATCATCAAGATTATGATAGCTACATTAAAAGCCCCCTTCAGTGTGATACAGTGTAATTTACAAAGGAAAAAAAATGGAAAAATTAAACAGGAAACAAATCAATTTTAAAATTTAGAAATAATTAGTAATTATTGAGGAATATCTACAAATTAAATTCAGTTCACATGCCAATGCCCCTGGAAAAAGAAAACTACTGTGAGGTTGAAGAAAAATATATTGAAACATAAAAATCTCCAGGTGGAGGCCTTCAAAGAGGAAAATGATGGCCTCTGGCAACAACCTCTGCTGAGACCCCAGCACACAGCTGGTACCAACCCGCCATGTAAGGGAGTCACCTTGGAAGAAGAAACGCCAATCCCTATAAAGACATCCCAACTAATGCCTTATGGACCAGAAATAGGCCATTCTATTCAAGCCCTACACCAAGTGCAGAGTTGAGGGTAAAATAAATAATCATTATTTTAAGGAATTAACTGTTGGGGTGGTCTTTTTTTGTAACAACCCTTCAGAAAAGCTGCTTTAAAAATTGATTATGTAGGTCTCCATGAACTGGAGCACCTTATTACTCGAGGACAAGAAGTATTAGATGTCTTCAGTGGGCCAACATGGGAGATTTGTTGTTTATACCTATGAAGCTAGAGAAACCTGGGCTGGATATATGCATATGAAGTGACATTTTGATTCACTTTTATGGCTAAGCAATTAAATATTTATTTCTCTTTAGCTAGACTATTCTGGATAATGAACATAACATTTAAGACACAATAGTTCAAAATGAAGAACCCATGAAGTAGAAAATAGGTGGTAGAATCATTAAATGCTAGGCACGTCACAATGTGAGGGTGTTAGTGTATTTGATATTATACTAAAATTGCATTTATTAAAATGGTTATACACTTTCCTCTGTATATTTGATGGATCAGTAAAGATATCTATCAGAAAGTAATGTAATAGATATATGTCTTTTTTAATAAAACTATTTTCCTCTGAGAAAGTTTTTGGCTTTTTTTTTTAGACAGAAAATACATGAGAAATTATACAAGTTAAAAATATAAGCTAATGTGAAGGCTGCATATGGAAGAAAATTGTGAATTATCTCATGATTTTACACACATTTGACAGTTACACTAGGCAAAGTAATAATATGGTTCTCTGAAGTCAGAACTCTGTCAAAATCTGTTTCTTAGGAAATTATTAGATTTAATGGGTAATTCATCTCATTTTTGCATATTGCTTAGTGATTTCCAAGATATCTTACAAGTGATGATACTCAAGGCTTTCTTAATATTTTAATGGATATAAATTATCTTATTGAATCTCAAAGACTGAATCAAGCAGAATCACATATTTTACTGACATGAAGACAGAAATATTAGAAAATCTGATGTTTTTTCACCCATCATTTCTTTAAAGGATACTCTATCCAAGTCTTTTTGTTATTGTTGTTCAGCTACATATAAAAACATCTGCAGAAGAAGTTTTTGAACTGTAGAAAAACATCCATTTTTCAGTTGTTAATAATGATCTACTGTAAGTGGAAAAAGACATTGGCTTAAATCCAATTCCTATGCCCATTTTGAATTGCCCACATCAGGACAGTACATTAACTTTTAAATGTTCAGTTGAGTACATTATTGACTCCAGTGCACTGCGGCTCCCTGCAAAGTTCTGAAGGCACCACAGTATGTTTAATTTCTACCTTGATGTTTGGCATGTTTATTTGAATTAACAGAATTTTGTCAGATTGTGCAACAGACTTATTTATAAGTTTATTAAAGTTTTATGTAAGTTATGTAAGGTTTATATAACTTCAGGGAAGAAAATTGGGAATGTTTTGTTGTTAAAACATTTGTAAATATGATTGTGTCTTAGAAAATTCTTTCCTAATGCCTGTATGTATAGTCTTAATATTTTTATTATGTGTCAATACATGATGTTTAACATATACCATAACTGATACATTCTGTTTGAATTTATAAAGAAAAGCAATGTGTAAATGCTGCTTGTAAACCTGTCTCTTCACCCACCAAAACAGAACAAGCTCATAACTTGCACATCCTTCTGTTCTTCTCTGCTACCCACCTCTTACCTGCCACTCATAAATGTCCACCATCTTAATATTTATGTTTAATCCTCCCTTGTTGTGTTAAATAATGTTATCACATGTTAATGCCTGGTTAAGTAACATGTTTTAAAGTTTTACTTAATTTTAAATTCATGGGTAAATTAATCCATTCATTTTTATAATTGTAAAATCTTACATTTTATTAGTAAAAAATGTCTTATCTATTATCTAATGAAGTAATATTCTCTGGCTTAACTCCCTACCCCAGACTGATCCTGAAATACACATGCAGACATTTCTTCACAACATACTATGCTTGGATTTTTCGGGGCTGTATAACATGCAAATATCAAATTGCTTTCCAAAGTGGTTGTGCAAATTTATGTTCCAATATAAAAAAAAATATGAGTTCCTGCTGAACTGTATTCTGATACTTTGTATTACTTGACTTATTATTAGTAGCAGTTATTTTACAAGAACAAAATGGTGTTTTGTTGTGATTGTAATGTCCATTTCTAAAGTAAGGAATGTTATAAGGAATGAAGTAATAAGGAATAAGGACTTACATGTTTCCTATTTTCTGAGAGTACTGTTCATAATTTTCTGACAAAAAATTATTTTGGGTAAGATTCTTTGAGTTATTAATGTATTATTTTGGATTCTGATACTTGTCAATTATGTGTTACTAATATCTTCTCCTAGATTTGGATTCATCTTTTCAGTTTTTCAATTGTCTTTTACTGAACAGAAGGTATAAAATTTATTAATTTATTACTCTTATTTCCTATAGGTTTATTTTAAATTTTGGCTATTTATAGAATATATATATATATATATATATATATATATATATATATATATA
>NW_025999932.1:6412184-6441809 GCF_001458135.2 Marmota marmota marmota | reverse complement strand
TTTTTTTTTTTTTTTTTGATTTCTGGACTATTTTCACTTGTATTTTTATTTTAGATTTAGCTTGACAATCTGCTAGTACTTGAAGTTCTTATATTGTCTAGGTCAAATTTGAAGAATTTACATCATTGGGAATTGATGAGTACCATCCAAGAATAGACTATTTGTTCCACATATTTATGTCACATTTAATATAGAGTTTTATCATTTTCTCTCCTGTTTTGCATAGCCTTTGTAAGACCTAAGTCGCCTCTTCTATATATTGGTAGTGTATACAATGTGTTGCTGCTGTTTCTTTTTTATTTTCAGTTTTATTGATGTATAATTGATGTAATGTGTTTTAAAATGAGGTTTCAATATTCTTGGTTGTAGTATATAGACATACTGAAAATATTCAGGTCTTCATATTGATCTTCCATCTGCGCACTGGGCTATTGTCATATTATTGTTGACATTTTCCAGGAGTATTTTACAGGGCTTCATTAAATTATCTAGGTCTATTCCTCCCACTCCCTATGTTTTTAGTTTCTTTCTGTCTTTCCCTGCACTGTGTAAAAGTTGGAGCCATTGCTGAAGAGCACCTAAGGGAATGGGTTTCTTTGTCCTGCTCTTGGTTTTAGATGTAGTGGATTCCATTGTGTCCACACTAAAAGAGGTAAGAATTGATTTTTGTCTGTTGAGATGCATCCTCCCTCCCCTCTCTTTAAATTCGTAATTTTTATGAGGCCTGGAACATTTTCAGCCACTATATGTTCAAATATTATCTTTTCTTCATTATTCTTTCTCTATTGTCCCTGTAAATTAACTGGTTAGACCTTATTTTTTCTATCCTTTCTATATCTCCATGATTCTTTTTTATTCCCATCTCCTTATCTCTCAGGGCTCCATTTTGTTATTTATTTGACTGTATTTTCCAATTCTGTTTCACTTCACCTGTAAACTTTGTTTACTTTCAAATGTATACACTTTAAACATAGATGTTAAATATTACATACTGCCATGTATTTTCTGATCTCTTTACTCCTAATAATGTCTGTAAGATGATCTGCCGCAGTCTGGCAATGTCTGGCTGGGCACAAAATCACGAGCCACCACACAGCTTGTAGATTCAAACAGCAACTCTTTATTCCCGAACTCACACCAGCTGTCTACAATCACGTTCTGGGGAAATCCACGTTCTCTGCCCAAATCCACCTCCACTGGGCTTCTGTCTCCCAAAATATACTCTGAATACCCGTGAGAACTCAAGGGGAACTCAGGCAGCAGGATACGCCCTATTCCCAGCAGGAATAATCTTAAACCTTAAACCTGGAACCTAAACTGGGAACGCCCTAAACACGATTATCATAAACCCGGAACACCCTAATCCGCCTTGGTCCTTGAGCAAGGTCACCTACATTCAATGTCACTGCAACATGGGGTATGCTGGCAAGGAAATTGTCATACCTACTTGGCTAATGGCTCCCAGCAATGATCAGTCTTTAAAATTGTGTCATTTTCAATATATTTTCATATATAATTGTTAGGGTCTGTAAACAAGTCAAGATGGCGCCTGGCATTTTGCCAGGGCAAGTGGTTTGTGAAGTAATGCCAGGGAGCCATTAAGTGTGGAGATTCCTTGTTGGTTGACTGCTGTATCTAGTTTATGCTAATTAAGATAAGCTGTGTGGAATGTATATATACCCCTCCTGTCCTACAATAAACGGCTCCCACTCCTGCTGTATTGATCTACACAAGTTGCTCCTCACCCCCCGGTTATTTTGCTGCAGCCGGACTGCGGCAGATGGTGGCCCGTTATGGGGAGCCCCGGGACACTAGGGGGTAAATGACGAAAAAAAAAGCTGCCTGTCCCTAGATAGGACGGGAGCAAATCTGCTCGTCCCTAGGCAGATAGGGAGAGAGGAAAAATGGCCACTTTGAGAAAATGGAGAAGATTGATACAGTATGTTTGTGTCTTGTTTTGTCTCAGTGTATTGTATTGTCTTTGTGATGAAAATATGGAAGGGGTGAGAAGTAAATTACTAAGGGAAGAAGGCACCCCAGTGGAACCAAGAATAGTTAGAGCATGTGTTGATGGAAGCCCAGGAACTCTAGTCAGAAAGAAAAAGGAAGTTCAGAAGAAGAAGATTATCAGGAAAAAAGTTGCAGCAAAAGGCTATTACTGAATACTTTTCGTTACCGAAGGGTGTGTGAATCGGCGCGGCGGCTGCCACATGTGGGAGCTGGTCATGGAGCAGCAAGGACTTTCCAAGCGGCAGTAGAAGGACGCCACTGAGAGAGCCCAAATCCAAACCTGACCCGGAGGCACAGTCTCGCAGGCTCTAGCTCCCTGTGCCCAGTGGCAGTTTGAGTCCAGAACACTCCCCGGACTCTCCCAGGGCCATCTGGGGCTGCCCAGGACGCTGCAGGCAGAAGACGGCCTATGTCCCTGAAGTTTGATCATTTCCAAGGCCAGTAACTACAATGGTTCTCCCACACCTGGAAGCTGATGAGTAATGAGCACTATTAAGGCTTATTTCAAATGTAAAATAACCTTGAGATAATGTGCTAAATTGTTCAGAAGGTTATTTTCTTAGCGCCTGCTGGAATACTACAGTATTTTCTTTAGCCATCATTGCTGGAGTTCCTTGCTTCGTTCCAGTGCCTGTGAGGACGAAGGTGGAAGAATTTCCAGTGTTGCTGAGAACCGGAGGAGACTTCGGATCAACCTAGCTGCCTGTAGAACTTACCTGGACTGTGATTTACCTGGACTGTGAGTTAATCTATTGAGACACTGCTTTACCTGGACTGAGACAACAAACTGTAATCTACAACAAATTGTAACTCGGTATCTTTGCTAACGGTGTCATTGCTGGTATAATTTTTCCAAGGGCTTCTTACATGGAGCCATCAAATGGCTTGATATTGTGGCATTTTGTATCCTCCCCTTCTGCTTGTAGCAGATTATTTATGGTGTTTGTGTAAAAACCACTATGGTCGTTATTTAAATTAAACAAAAGGGGGGAAATGTTAGGGTCTATAAACAAGTCAAGATGGCGCCTGGCATTTTGCAGAGGGAGTGGTTTGTGAAGTAACGCCAGGGAGCCATTAAGTGTGGAGATTCCTTATTGGTTGACTGCTGTATCTAGTTTATGTTAATTAGATAAGCTGTGTGTAATGTATATACACCCCTCCTGTCCTACAATAAACGGCTCCCACTCCAGCTGTATCAATCTACACAAGTTGCTCGTCACCCCACCCGGTTATTTTGCTGTAGCCGGACTACGGCATATAATTACTCTATATTTTGCATCTGAAAATTCCAATATTTTCCATCTTTGTAGATGTTGAGCTTTTATTGTATTATTCCTTTATATTTGCTGATCATCAATCTCTGTCACTAAGCTTATGCGTATTAAAACATTAAGGATCTAGTTCACATTTTCCTATAAAGAATTGCTTTGGGAGCTATGTAGAACTGATCATGTAATGCTACTTTTAAAATCTTTTATTTATTTTTTAGGTGAAGATGGACACAACACAATGCCTTTATTTTTATGTGGTGCTGAGGATCAAACCCGGGTCCTGCCCGTGCTAGGCAAGCGCTCTACTGCTGAGCCACAATCCCAGCCCTGTAATGCTATTTTAACATTACATTTAAGCAGTTTATCAATGTACACAAAAATGAGATTTAATTAGATATTTATAAATGATTAAAAATAAGGTAGTATTTTTTAAATTTTTTTGTTATTTATCTGGACTCTTTAAATCAACAAACAAAAGCATGTAGATAGGTCAACTGATAATAGATAAGTTATGGGTAGGGAATTAAATAAAATTTGTGATCATGATTATATAATTGCAAATAATTTAAAGTGATACTAATGGTGTTATTTTAAACCCGTGACCAACTAAATGTCTTTTTGACATTTTTAGTAAATTTTACATAATGTTTTATATAATCTGTGGTTAACATAGAAAATAAATACAAAATTTTCTATATATTATATTTATTTCTGTTATTGATAAATGCTTCCTGCTCCTCAAAAGTTAGAAGTAATTATATGACTTAAGCAAATAAGAATTCTTTGTTTAGCTTTCCTTTATGTATAGATAACTTGGTTCCCAGTTGTTTTCATCTGACCTGATCACATGGTGTTCAAAGGGTGGGATTGCCTTCCAATCACCCTGCATTAGTGGTCCTGGATTTGGTGTCTATGGGCTACATGTGATTGACTGACTTAAGACTAGGTTCTCTGTAGATGGCATATTCACCTTGTTTATTGAAGAGGTAATATGTGTGCTTTGCTTACATATGTGTAAATCTTTCCTTAATGGATTTTAAATAAATAATTCAATGGAAGCATATTTCTTATAAGTAAAATAACTTCATGCTTTATGGAGTTGTTTTGGAATTGAATTATAATACAATTAAAATATTTCTATATGCTTAGTAAAATGATTTCTAATAGTACATCTTTAAAAATTGAGGCTACTCTTCTGAAGAAAACAAGTCCTGATGGCTTATTAAAATATGTCATTTCATCTTTTATATGCTGTAAGGAACTGAACCAAAAATCTGTATGAACTTTGCATTCTCCTCCATACTAATTTTAAGCTAATATTGCAGAACTAATGACAGCCTTGAGAAACGTTATTATCAATTCCAGCTGTCTCCTGCATCAAGATACCCTGAATTATGGCAACATTTTAAGAAATGAAGCTCTGAATAAAATCCATTGCAGATGAGCTTCTGTCTTAATACTTTTGCCAACTTCTTCATATTGCGGCTATCTTCTTTCATCAGAGGAAAAAAAAATCTCATGACAATCTGAGTTATTTTATTTATTTTTACTTCATTTTCAAATCAATTATTCTGAGATTTGCTTTATACAAAAATACAGCTCGATTGAACAATTTTCCCACAATCTTGCGATTTGTACTGTCTCCAAATTAATCTGGGTACCTTTGCTGATGTGCCCCAATGAAACCATCTTGGAATCTCCAAATGGTGTGTATCATCCAATCTGGATTTGTCCTTTCTTGAGTGTGGGATTGTTATTTCCCAGGCCATATTTATCTTATTTTGTATTTTAATGAAGATCTTACCTCACCAAATATAGTTTATTCCCAGTTTCTTCATATGAAAATATACACCCATTGCCGTGCATTTAATGGAACACTGACTACCCAGTTATATCAGTACTAAGCTATTGCATTTCTGTGCACCTCACATATGTATATGTCATCGTTGAAGGTAACAGAGGTATAGCATGAAATAGGAAGAAATTCTATTTTATGAAGACTTTAAGCATTTATTCCTATATTTATTTAATGATTCAATCTTTTATCAGCCATTGTTAGTGTCTTAGTCAGTGTTTTGTGCTGTTGTCACAAAAAGACCTGTAAAGAACAATTTCAGAAGAGCAAGAATTTATTAGGTGCTCACAGTCTCCGAGGTCTCAGTCCATAGATATCAGACTCTATTCTCTGGGCCTGAGGTATGACAGAACATCATGGCAAAAGGATATGGTAGAGGAAAGTGCCTCAGGCTATGGCACCAGGAAGCAGAGGGAGACTCCTCTCACCAAGGACAAAATATATAACCCAAGGAAATGCCCCAGTGACCCACATCCTCCAGCCACAATATACCTGCCTACAGTTACCATCCAGCTATAGACCCTTTCATTGGATTAATGCACTGATTTGCTGATTAGGTTAAGGCTCTCTTAACCTAAATCTTTGACCTCTATTTTTTTTTTTTTTGCATTTTCTCACACATGAGCTTTTGGGGGACACCTAATGTCTAAACCATAAAGATTAGATGTTAACTGTATTCCAAAGTTTCTCTTTCAAAATACTAGAAATACAATACTGTCTATTGAATTTTAGATTTGCAACATCATGAAAAAGGATGGATAATTTGTTAACAAATAAGTAAACAAATATTTCTCTAAGTACAGATTTCATTTTTAACCTAAAAAGTGAAATCAGTGCACACAAAAGTGTGTGTTTTTCTCTACATGGTAGTGAAAGAAGCTAGATTAAAGAAGGGAAATTCAAACAGGATTTTGCCACAATGACAATAGGGATTATGTACACAGGTCTCCAAGTCTGCAAAGGCTGGGACTCCAGAAGGATCCTGTTTTGCCTGAGCATGTGCTGCTAATTCATAAAGTATCTGGATCAAGGAACAAAAGGAGAAGCATTATGTAATGAAAATAGAAAGTTCAGGAAGGGCAACATTGCATTGGGCTATGGATAACCTACCAATCTCAGATTCTTGGTGATATAATGCCATTGAAGAAGCTACATAGTGGAATAACAAGAGGCTGTTTACTTCTGGGACAATCAGGACAAATGCAACACTGTATTAATTGATGTGAGGGGGAATGTAAGTAGAAGTCTCCAGACAAAAGTCAGATATGATTAATAGTAGTGATACTTATTGAGCAAATATCCTAAGGCAATTCCTCTAAAAATATCAGCACATAGGTTAGCCATCACTAGCATGTCTTACTTATAAATAATTAAGATGCAAAAGATAAAATAGCAAGTAGAATGGGACTCAAGTCTGTCAATGTCCTAGGAAGTGCTCAGTTTCCCTCTCCAATGTTTTGCAGATACACATCTCTCTCTCTCTCCCTGTTTCTCTTAGCTCCTCCCTTCAGCCTCCTTCCCTGACCATGGATACATCCATATGTGCCTTATTTGCTTCTTCTCTGATTTAAAATAGGCAATACCCACTTGATCCTGTGGAATATTTTAGAACCCTGTTCAAAATTCTCCCTCAAATTCTCCTCCCCCATTTCACCTAGAAATTTAATCATATAAATAAACTGCTTTCATCTGATTGAGTTGTCCTATTTATCCTATTTTAATTGAAGCTTTCTTAAATCATCTTTCTCATGAGGAATTCACATCAATCGTCGAATTCCTCATTTCCCTACAGCCCACAGTTCAGGGCCTTGAATACAGCTGTGCTTCATAAATCCTGTTTACTGACCTATTAGCAGCTCCGGATTGAAAACATTTCCTTTAAGTGCTTCTTTGCCAAAGATCTTAGAAGTTGCTGGAAACACTGAGTAGTTACCCTAAGGACTCAGAGAGATGTGTCTTTCTTCCTTGTGGAGGATGAACCAAATAGACAAACTCAAGAATTTAGGGGAGGGATTGGCAGGAAGTGGAGTTCCCCTCAGGGGCACGAGGACACACCAGCAATGGTGGCTTTGGTCAGTAAAAGTAGAGGAGAAGATTTGTCACTGCAGAATTGTCTGAACCATGATGGAGCCAAATGAATATGATTCATTTGCCAAGACGGAAGCAGGAGGGCGGGGGGCTTCTGCCTCGTGGAAGAAGGTCAGTGTCCCTTCCTCAGGCCTCTCTCCTTTTGTGCCTGGGTTTCTCTTCCTGCACACACCTTCCACCTTCCTTCTCCTTCCTTAGGTCTCATCTCTGCCTCTCCCTTTTGCCTCATGTTGAACCCCCTTTCAGAAAAAGAAAGAAACAAGAAGGAAAAAAACAAAATAAATGAATAAAACACATCTGCCCTGTCCAACACTGTCAAATGACCCTCTTTCTTTGGTTCTTTGGTTCCTCTTTTTGTGCACAGTTCCTTTTTAAGATCCTCAAATCAAACCCACTTCCTAATTCAGGGCCTCCATCTCTACCTGAGATGGTTTGTAGTTATCTTTTCTATTTCCCTCACTCTCCACCAGATTAAATTTCAGTCTTCATTAAGTTTTATCTTACATGTTTTTCTTCAATAAAAGCATAACTGTGAGAAGAATGAAGTTGGAGTTCTGACACTGTTCAACCTCAGGGCTTGTGACAATACTACAGGAATCAAGGCAGAGCATTATGGGTCAGAGAGTGGACAAGTAGATCAACAGAAAAAATAGAAAGCCCAGAAATAGCCTCACATCAGCATAGCCAAAGGATCCCACAGGAGCAGAGGCAATTCAGTGGAGGACAGAAAGACACCAGCAAGTGGCACAGGAGGAACTGGACACCTACATGCAAAAAAAAAAAACAAAAAAAAAAATACACAGGCTTTCCACCTTTCACAAATTTCGCTATAAATGATTAGATTCCTAAGTGTAAAGTGGTAAAACTCCTGGAAGATAATATAGAGGAAACCTAGATGAACATTAGCATGGTGATGAGCTCTCAGATAAAACTCAAAGGCATGTTCCAGAGCTGGGGATGTAGCTGAGTTGGTAGAGTGCTTGCTCACATGCACCAGGCCCTGGGTTCAGTCCCCAGCATGCCCTACCCCCAGGAAAAAAAAAAAAAACATGTTTCATAAAAGACTAACTGATAAAGAACAACTTTGAATGCTGGACTTTGTTAAAATTAAAACTTCCATGTAGGACAATGCCAAGGGAGTAAGATGACAAGCCAAAACCTTGACAAATTATTTGAAGAAAACATCAAGTCTGATAAAGATGTCGTACACAATGTGGAAAGAGATCCTAAAACCCAAGAAGCCAGCAAATGTGATTATGCCTTACCAAAGTTAGACAGTTGGTAGATAAGCATATGAAACAATGCACCATATCAGTTTCTGTAAGATAAATGCAAATTAAAAAATGATATATTGCCACATAACTATTAGAATGGGCAAAATTCAGAACACCGATAACACCAAATGGAGATGAGAATGTGGAGCAACACGAATCCACTCATTCATTTCTGCCGTAGCCATTTGGAAGACACTTTGGCAGTTTTTTATGAAACTAAATATGTTTTTACCATATGGTCCAAGCACTGAACTCCTTAGTCTCTACACAACACATTTGAAAACTTACATCCACAAAAACCTGCACATTGATTTTTATAATAGCTTTATTCATCATTACCCAAACTTGGAAACAACCAAGATGTCCTTCAGCAGGTGAACAAACTAATAAACTGTAGTACATCCAGATAATAAAGTACTTTTCAGTGCTGAAAATAAACGACTTATCAAATGAGGGGAAATATGGATGAGGCTTAAGTGCATATTAATACTTGAAAGAATCCAATCTGAAAAGGTACAGACTGTATGATACCAAGTATATGATATTCTGAAAAAGACAAAGCAATAGAGATGATAAAAACAGAAAACAAAGCAAAAACAAACAAACAAAGCAGCGGCTGCCAAAACCTGGGGGAAGGCAGATAATTAGGTGTAAGCAGGTGGAGCTGGAGGAATTGAGAGCAGTACAGATATTCCGTGAGAGATTCACCAGGCAAACAGACACACCCTCAAACCTCAAGTTTGATACTAGCAGTCCCTTTGCTAACCAGTGTTCTGTTCTAGACCAGAGGAACACCTACCCAGCCGTGTAGATTTGTAGGACTTCAGCTACTGCTATGAGACTAACGCAGAATGGAACTGGGAAGAATTGGTTTCAGCCATAAAGAACACTCTGAGGACCTGCTAATCACCTGGACTGTCTCATCATATTACTTGGCCCTGACGAAATCGCCAAATGCTATCTTGGTTTGCTCTGCTTCTGACCCTGATTCTAGCAGCTTCACATAAGGATCTCACATTAGCTTTTTTTCTGGTATAGACCCAGTCTGCTCTCCAAGAAGATGTGAATAATTCCCCTGCTCCTTAACTAATATCTGAATTTTCTCCTTTGCTCTTGAAAGGACCCTCGTCTTTCACTTGGGTGACAGCATGATCTGAAGGTTGTTTCTCCCACTTTCTCCCTATTCTCTGGCCAAGAATGAATTTTCCTTTTCTGCATAATCAGCTCTCAGTTTTGTTATTGACCCCAGTTTGTGTAAGAAACTGCTGACGCTATGAACACTGTATTTACCTCTGTATTGCTGTGACCAAAATGCATGTCAAGAACAAGTCAGAGGAGAGAAATTTTAGTTGAGCTCATGGTTTCAGAGGTCTCACTCCGTAAGTGGCCAACTCCATGGCTCTGGGCTGAGGTGAGGCAGCACATCATGGTGCAAGAGCCCAGTGGAGGGAAGCGTCTCAGCTCATGAAGGAGTCCGGAAACTGAGAGGGAGGCGAAGGTGCCACAGGAGAGACGAACCCTTCCAGGGCGTGACCCTTCCTCCATGCCTAGGGTGCTTACAGTTACCATCCAGCAGTCCCTTCAAACTAGAATGATTACATTAGGTTACAACTCCCATAACCCAATCACTTCACCTCTGAATATTCCTACATCAACACAAGAGCCTTAGGAGGACAATGCCTAGCCAAACCATAATGCCATTATTATACATCCCGTCAAAAACCCATTAAACATACTCGCCCAGAGTGAATTCTAATGTGAATTATGAAATTTGGGTGGTGGTCATGTGTCATTGAGAGGCCATTGATGGTTCCACTCTAGTGAGGAATGATGACTGACAACTGAGAGGCTGTGCATGTGTTTAAGCAAGTGCCAAATGCATCTTTTGCTCTATTTTCCAATTGTGAATCAAAAATAAAATCAAAAGGAAGAAATAAAAATGACCAACAAATCTATGTAAGAAAAGGGTTCGATATCCCTAGAAAACAAAAAATGGAAATCAAAACTACACTCAGATTTCATCTTACTCCACTCAGAATGGCAATTATTGACAAACGTGTGTGTGTGGAGCAGAGGTATACTCATACATTTTTGGTGACTGCAAATTAGTGTATTCACCATGGAAAGTGACATGGATGTTTCTCCAAACACTAGAAATGGAATCACCACATGATCCAGCTATCCCACTCCTCAGTAATTTTCCACAGAACTAAAATCAGCAAATTATTGTGATACAGCCACTTTACTCTGTATAGCTTTGCAATTACAATAGACAAGTTATGGAATCAGCCCAGGTGCCCTTCAGCAGAAGAATGGATACAGAAAATATGGTATATATACATAATGAAGTTTTACTCAGCCATGAATAATAATGAAATTATGACATTTGCTGATAAATGGATGAACTGGAAAATATAATGCTAAGTGAAATGAGCCAGACACAGAAAGTGGGTTGAATGTTTTTACTCATATGGGTGAGCTAGACGAAAACAGGTGGGAGAAAGGTAGGGAGATGCCATGAAAACAGAAGAAAGAGCAGTGAGGTAGAAGAAGGGCACTAGGGTGGGGAGAGAGGAGAAATGGGAAACGAAGCCACTACAGAATGAAATCCACTCCTTGCAAATATATTCACATATATATGAATATACTACAGTGCATTTTAAATATATCTATAAAGCATCAATTTAAAAACTATAAATAAATAGAAGGCATAAGGTAGAGAAGGGAGAAGAGGCAGAAGAAGACGGAAAGGAGAAGGGGAGGAAAAGAGGAAGAACTGGGGATTGTAATGGAGCAGATGGCGTCCCACGAATGTAGGATTACGTCAAAATGAACCCCACTATTCCACTGTCATGCTAATGATGATGTGTGGAGTCTTTGTTTCTTCTGCTGAGTCCCTGGGGGCAAAGAAGGCCTTCCTCTGATGTACACCACACCCTGCTCTAAGGCGCAGCCCTACCCAGAGTGGGTGACGGTGACGGTGACAGATGACTCAGAGAGTGGGCTACACGCCTCCACAGCAAGAACTCCACCTGCTCAAGGTGGCAACTGCAAATGCTTCTCTGTGTTGTGGAGTCCTATTTAGGACCTAATAGAAGATTTCATCATAAATGATTAAATATACTAATGTTTTCCCAAAAGTATCCCTCAGAGAGAAAGTCACCTTGTATTCAAGATAGAAAGTATCTCATACTACAATAGGGCTCAATTTAATGATTTTATTTTGAACCACAAAGTTGTGTTTTTGTGGAAGACAAATGGCCTAGAACAACCTCAATCAATGATCTCTCGGAACCTTTGGAGACAAGCTACCTCAAGCAATTGGAGGGGTAAAGAGACCAGGAAATTGGCTGCAGAATTGTTGAGGAGTTTTTCCCCCTGGAGAACTCACAGTCGGCAGTGTTAGATGTCACTATAAATACTCATTATATTGTAACATATGTAGAAACTAATCCAGTGGATATTTTACTCACATTATGGAGCATGTGGGTTTACATCCATAGAGTGGATGGAAAGAACCGGAGTGGAGGCTTCCTCTCCTTGCAAAGCTTCTGTGAGAAAACTCCCAAGAGCAGTTCCCAGGAAGAGCTAACCAGATCTCTGCCCACTGCACCAACTTGCAGTCACACATGAACACTGGCATTGGTGGCTCGAGATTTAACTCCCCATAACAGCATCATCCATGTCTCCTAAAGTATCCTACATCTCACAACTTTGATGGAGGTGAGAGTGATGTGATGCAGAGGGTAGTGGAGAGAAAGTTCACACTGATGGTGAAATCACTGTGATCCTCAGTGTGAGCACAGCATTTGGGTGGGAGTTTCACATTCAGTGTAATAGTAGGAAAATCCTAAAGCTCTGTATTGTCTGTCTCTATCACTTGATGACTATGTGACATGTGGGTTTATATAAATATGTGACCGAACATTTGGTATATTATTAATTATATAAATATGAAATGCACTTATAAAATTTTATAATTGTGTTCCATATAATTATAATAATGCACTGTGATTTGTTATCCAATTACAAAATTTATATATAAATGAAAAATGTATACATTGTGTTTATGAATACTATATGTGATTTAAAATATATATGCATATGATTGTATAATTAAATATATTTAATATTCATATTTGCTTAATGTGTGATTATTTTAGCCAGGAGACATATTATCATTTTTCTGCTTTCTTCCTAATGACATACTCTTATGATATAGTCTGTTATATTCACTACAAACAAAACATTCTGTAGCACCTGCTGTGTGGGCGTATTTGAGTTCTACCTATGATTGCCTCTGCTCTAGATATGCTAAATTCCTGTGGGAAAATTTTTTTTTTTATATGGAACATTTTTTCCCTTTCTCTGGCATCTTTGTGTTTAGTTTTGAAGAATAAAAGAAACATCCTCTGAAGAATTTATTAAATTTATATATATTTTACTGGGATTATTAAAAATTCCCAGTAAATACATAATTTGAGATTTATATCCAAGAAATTATTTTTAATAAAATATTGTATTTTAAACATTCATCTCATATTTAAGAATCCTGTAGAATATATTCAGTTCTGTGATATCTGTTTTCAGACTCTATATATCATTTAAGAGCAGAATTAATGAAAGTGACCATATGCTGTACATTCCTTCCCTGCCAGGCATTGTGTATAAAATGCATCCCCAGCAAAAATTTCTTCCTCCAATGTGTTTTAAATAGAATCTGTCTCTCTTGATACCTGTATAAGAAAGTAACATGTAATATGTGGCTGTATGTTTCAGATTTTACAATCAGCCTGGGTTTGTTTCCTTGGAAATCTTGAGAGCATCAATGAGTGTGGATGAATATAATCTGTTATAAATTCAGAGACTTTTAATTCTTGCCAGGTGGGAAATTCCCTGTGCTCACCACAAACCCCAGGGAGATGCAAGCCCTTCTCTCTTTGTCAATCACTGTTTAAAATTCCTTGTGATATTAACTGCCATGTTGTCTAACTGCCCAGTTTCTACTCGTTATCTATTTTGGGGGATGTGACTTTCCTACACTACAGGAGATATCAATCTCCAAAGAAGCGACAGTCTCAGCACGGTGAAAGCAGGACATGGAGCTGGGCTGCCCAGGTTTGTCTCCTCTCCCTATTTACCAGCCATGACCTTGGACAAGTTGTTAATGTGTCTCTGTCTCAGCTTCAGTATATGTCCCTACCTGCAGAGAGTTGTTTAGATCATTTAAGGAGTTAATATGTGACCTCATAGATCAGTTCCTGACACATAATGAAGTCTGTATGAGTTTGCTTTCACATTATCATAGAAACTGCTTAAAACTAAACCACCTGTGTTTCCTGGGAAACACTGCACAGCTTCTCCAACATGGCTCATCCCCTTTGGTCTTTGGTGAGACACATGCCATGTGGCAACAAGTCCTTTTATCCCTCTGTCACATACTGAGCACACTATGGTTTGGTCCAAGTACTCAGTGACCAATCCTGAGGAAGTCCGAGGCTCCTGGATTGAGTAGCAGTGGCTTGAAGTGGGTGATCTCACTTTTACAGGAAGATAAAAGTCAATCAGCATGATAGAGAAGCATCTTTACAAGGTGAAGAAAAGTGGCATGTTTTAAATTAATGCTAACTTGAGGTGACCTTGGCTTGGACTCTGGAGTCATCATACCTCTGCTTAAGTGCTCCGCTGGATCTGCTAATTGCCTAACTAATGAACAAAATAAATTATCTTACCCTTTATGCTTTCATTTCCTCTCTGAAAAATATGGGAACAAAGTGTTTACCTCATAGGATTGTTTTGAATCATATTTCTTTTTAACATCAATAGCTAATATTGATAGAACATGATGATTCAGGCAACAAGCTGTTTTTGTTTTTTTTTTTCTTTTTTTTTGGTGAATCTGCAGTAATTGTACACAGAGTAGTTGGAATCATCCCTTACACACTAATAGACATTCAAAAGCACTGAGCTGCTGATACTTATTTCCTTTAACATGATTTGAACCTGTGTCTGAGCTGAAGGAGTAATTGCTTCCCAGAAGTATATGGCCCCATGTGTGGTTTTTAGTTTTCTATGCTCTTCCTGAACAGTCTAACAGAGTCCATAATTGGATGAACACAGAACAAGGTCAGAAGGACTTCCCCCTGGGGAGCTTTGCAGTTATGGGGCTCTGGAGTGTTTATGTACTTCGATGCCTGAGCAGAAGCCATCAAACAGGAAGAATCCTCCCAGTGTCAAGCATCACCTGATCACCAGATGGTGGGTGACGGTGGGTGGTGGGACTGAACACAGCCCTCTTCCATCTCCTCAGGTGAAAGTCATGGGAGGGCACTGATCTGTGTCTAGCTTAAGATATTCCTAGGAAGAATCATGAGTCAGGCTGTATCCGACCCATGTTCATTGTACTTTGTTAGCTTTAGAAAATCCAGTGAAGCAACCGTTTGGAGTGATGGAGTCATTGCAATTTAGGATTTAGGATACCATACAGAAGGTCATGATGATACAGGTTCAGAGCATGCAGTGCTCAGCAAGTGAGAGGAAGAAATTTTAAATTTTTTTGAGACTGGTGAAAGTCACCAAAAATTTCCAACATGAGAATCTCATAATATTTTGCAAGTTTTATTTGACTGCTACATTGAAAGCCCAAAGAACAGGGTCAGAACCAGAGTGGAAGTTCAGATTAGAGGTTCCTTTAGTAATTCAGGAAAGATCAACCAGAAGTGCCCAGGATGGGGCAGGGATGGTGAAGCTGGAGGTGATGCTTGTGGGATGTGTTTTACTGGGACGGCTGACATTTTTGTCTTTCAGTCTGACAATTCTGACCTGCAAATGGAGAGTATCAGAGAGGAAATGAGAAAACAGCGGAGAAAAAAATGTTGATTTTTAATTTATGCAACTGATGGTTCCACTTGCAGATCTGTGTGGATCTGAGAGGGGCACAACTGTGAAGTGTGAGAAAATAAAGAGTTATTTTTTACTGTTTTAAAATTAAGATGCTTTGTCTAGCAATTAGATAAATGCAAATCAAAACTACCCTAAGTTATCATCTCACTCCATACAGAATGGCAGCTATTGTGAAGACAAACAACAATAAGTGTTGGTGAAGTTGTGGGGGAAAAAGCACACTCATACACTGCTGGTGGGACTGCAAATTGGTGCAGCCAATATGGAAAGTAGTATGGAGATTCCTTTGAAAACTGGGAATGGAACCACCATTTAACCCAGCTATCTCTCTCCATGGTCTAAACCCCAAAGACTTAAAGACATCATACTACAGGGACACAGCCACATCAATATTTATAGCAGCACAACTCACAATAGCTAAACTGTGGAGCCAACCTAGATGACCTTCAGTGGATGAATAAATTTTTTAAAATATAGTATGTATACACAATGGAATTTTACTCAGCAATAATATAGAATAAAATCATGGCATTTGCAGGTAAATGAATGGCATTGGAGAAGATAATGCTAAGTGAAGTTAGCCAATCCCCCCAAAAAAACAAATGCCGAATATTTTCTCTCTCTTTTTTTTTAAAGAGAGAGTGAGAGAGAGAGAGGGAGAGAGAGAGAGAATTATAATATTTATTTTTTAGGTTTTGGCGGACACAATATCTTTGTTTGTATGTGGTGCTGAGGATTGAACCCGGGCCGCACGCATGCCAGGCAAGCGCGCTACTGCTTGAGCCACATCCCCAGCCCCTGAATATTTTCTCTGATAGAAGGAGGCTGACTCATAGTGAGGTAGGGAGGGGGAGCATGGGAGGAATAGATGGATTCTAGATTGGGTAGAGGGGTGGGAGAAAAAGGAAGGGGGCAGGGAATTAGGAAGGATGGTGGAATGTGATGGACATCATTATCCAAAGTACATGTATGAAGACACAAATTGGTGTCAACATACTTTATATACAACCAGAGATATGAAAAAGTGTGCTGTATATGTGTAATAAGAATTGTAATGCATTCCACTGTCATTTGTTTGTTTTTTTTTTTTTAAATCAGTAAAAAAAATGAGATGCTTATTAGATATCAACAGTGAACAGTTGGGTTGTGATCCTAGAGTCTGGGTTTAGAAATTGTAGTTACACATCTATTTGAAGATGAGAACCACATCTATGTAGTTGAGGAAAATCAAGATGAGTGTTTGATTAAAGACACTTATTGCATATTTGATTGTCTGAATTCACTAATCGGGAGTTTTCATAATACCTACTTTATTCTTGGACATCCTGAGAATAAATTCAGGCTTCTTGAAAACCTGATGAATGTAAGTGAAAAATAGGACCCTTTACTGAAGCCACAGAGGGGTAATGTCAAAATATCCTGGTGACATAAAAATTACAGGTAATATGAACAATGGCAGGGAATGGAAGTCTGTATGGCCAGATAACTGTGCACACAGACCTAAGGAATACTACTAGAGATAGTGTTAGTAGGGGAAGAAGAGAGATGGAAGAGAAGGCAAGTCCAATGGCCACATAAGATTCTCTTGCAGGAAAAGTAGGCAGTGCCTTGAGGCCCAGAATTGTGGTGTATCCAGTTATTCATCAGCCAGAATATGACTTTCCAGGAGAGGCCACAGGAACCAGAGACCCCAAGATCAGTCAACATTTAGTGCATATGTTCCTGAACAAAGTAGTGCTTGCACCCTGAGCACTTTGCACAACAGATTGACTGTAAACCATGAAGCACACGCCCATTGTCCATGTCAAATAAATTCTAGTTATATAGATTCATCCACTGACACGTTCATACATTATAATTCTCATTTATTATATTAAGAACAGTTAGTAATGTTAGTTCTCCAGAAACCAATCTACTTCCATTTTAAGTCCTGGTAATAAATATAGATTAGTTTCTAATCTAACTGAAAACTGTTTTCAGAGAGAGAAAGAAGAAAAAGAGTGTCTATGAAATATATTTTTTTATTTCATTGCCTTTGGTATCCAAGTAAGTAAATTTACTTCAGTACTAGATACAATCATGACAATGAACACCTGACAATAAATGTGTAGCATGTTTACAAAGCCCACTTGATTCTGTTATGGCAGGACACATATCTAACCCTGATTGTGTCTAATGTAGACCAGCTTCAGAGACACATATTTTTGTCTTCAAAAAATCAAATATTATTGGTGTTAGATTTGAGGAAAAGATGTTGAAATAAAATGAGTTTTATGATAAGAGAAAAACTTAGTTTTATTAGAAGTAATAATTGACCACTTAGACTATAGATTTGTGGGTCCATTGATAGTCCTGATTTCCCTGAGTGTTGTTTTCTAAACTAGCAGCATAAAATAATTGCATTATGATTTTCACAATCATTTTCCCTTGTAGTGCACTTACCTTCTCAGCCTTTCTCTCTCTCCCTACACACACACACACACACACACACACACACACACTTAGCAATATGTGTTCACATTCAGCCCAGGCTGTTATCAAACCTATGTAACCAAATGATTCCCCTGCCTCAACCTCCCAAGCACATGGGACTACAAGCATGAGCAATCACATCTAGATTTTTTTTGCAAATGAATTTTTAAAAAAACACTCTATAAAAGAATAGTATACCCTTATGTAGAAGGAAAAATAACTCTTTTACACAAGATATCTCCTAATTTATTGCCCATGATAACTGATTTTTGTTTTAGATATCAAAAGAAAATACAACAGCAAAGAAGAACAAAACAAATCTACGTTACATGTTAAAAGTTCTTGAAACAGAAGGCATAAGATAAAGCTGGAGACATAAGAGAGAATTATCTTAAAATAAAGTCATATTACTCCAGCATCTGTACAGTTCAAAAGTAATATTCAAGTTTCATAAGCTGATGAATTTTTCAGTTGTATTATCTGTTTATAAAAGGTGCCATGGATATATATTTTACTATTCGAATAATAATAACAATACAATTTTTTCAGGGCATAATTTTGTACAAATGATTCAAATAAATTTATATCTCCAGTGTGGTACGTCTTTACATTTATTATTTCAATATGTTTTCAATCAAATGTAGTAAGGAACATTTTAAATCATTTTATCAGCATGGAAGTTAAAATAATATATAATCCTCATTTATTTAAAATGTACATTATTAGCTACTAGGGTCATTGCATAACTTCTAAAATAATTTTATTTCCTATAACTAATAGTTGTAAGTTTCTTTCAAATTATTTTTTCTAAAATATTATATTGATTTGTGTTACATTTTATAGTGACTCACCAGAAGTTGACAGCAGCCAGGAGCTAGCCACTGGGTAGTGAGAGAGATGCTGCGTAGCTGAGGATCAGAATCTTCCTAATCAGGGCTCATATAGACTAAACACAAAGTACCCCCTTCACTGAGAGCCTTGCTGTGCAAACCTGCCCACACCCTGAGGCAACAATGACATGCGATTAGGACACAGATTCTGAATTGGAATGCATGAGTCTCATTATTACTGTTCTTTTCATTCTTTAGTTTGACTGAAAAATGAATGCAGTGCTTTCTGTATCCTTACAATAAATATCAGATATTGTATCAACTTTAAAATACTATATATATATATAGTATTAAAACTATATATATATATAGTATTTATATATGGCCCTCTATTCTTACTGCAAGTATTGAAACCTGTTGAAGCATAAATGTGAAAGTTACAATGAAGGAATCCTGGCAACTGATTCTCTCAATGCTATGTATCTTTTATTAGCCCCGGGTCTATAGGAAACAGGAGATACAGGGTTTAGGAGTACACAAGTACACACTCAGGGGATTTTGAATAAACTGACAAGCTATCTTTCAAAATGCAAATTTAGGGTTTTTGTTTTATGTTACCCATAATTTCATGTCAGATAAAACTGTGAATATTTGTTCATAGTGGGAAAAGGGCATATGAGTTAGGTTAGATCTAGGATTGGGGCAAGTGTTTTCTATATATTTAAAGATTTCTGGGAGTGAAAATGGCTTTAAACAGGCTTGAGAATTCAGAAAGTATTAATGGCAGATTCTGCCAAAACTGATGTCCTTAAAAACACAACATAAAATGAAATAAGAAAAAAAAAATGATGGCAATCTGAACTGGACTGATAGAAAAAAAAAAAAAGGGAAAGTTCTGAGCCCCTGAAGCAGGCTGTTGAAGGAGCACAAAAGATGGGTGGAGCCTGCAGGAAAGCTCTGCATGGAGAGAGCTTAGGAGACACCCTGGCATCTCCACCAGCATAACAGGGGCATCAGAAATGGGCACCGGAGAGGGACTTTCAAAGGAGGCGCAGGAATGAGAAGTGACAGCATATTAATTACTGTGAAGGAGTTCAGCCAGCGCTGCCCACCCTTGGAAGCACTTGACACATGATACTCAATTGTGATTCAAGACCTGGAGGACAATGTGGTTAAATATGTTTGGGGAATATGAGAATAAACAAAATTAAAGCAATCCTCTGACCTCTCCTGAGTGCACCCCTTCTCCACCTCGCCTGCTCCTGACTGGCCTTGGCATTCATCGGCTTCTCCCCGCCTAATAAAATGCCTTCTCCTGAAATGCCCTGACAGCTCTTCCCTCTTCTGAGTTGTCTAGACCATGGAAAAATCTATTGTATCCCAGAGAATTACAATTTAATGTTGACTTTATCTAAACTAATTTATCAAATTCATAGTTTTCTCCCCAGAGTAAATAATGCCGATGGTAAGGGAAGCCTCCAGCAAACAGGACACAGGAAAGCTACTGCCCAGGCCGGACACACAGAGGACTTCCAGCCCCAGGCCTAGAGTAGGCAGAGGTGAGGTCGCTGTGCCGGATGGATTTATCATGGTGAAGGCTAACTTTTACTGAGCATGGCATAGTACCAAGCAGCAGGCTGAGTCCTGTTTTCTTAATGCATTTCACCTAATTCGGACAATAATCCTCGGCCATAGTTGGTATTATTGATTCCATTTAACAAACAACCAAAGCGAGATGACTTTCAGAGTCGGAGACACTTTCCTGTAACAGCTCTCCAGTGAGCAGTGGATCTGCAGGAAGACATCTGAGCCACTGCCTCTCGCCACACAGATACCATCCCACTTATATCTCTGTCTTCCTCCCCCCCCCACTGCCTCTCTCCTACCTCCTGTCTCCTTCCATTCTTCTTTCCCACAGCTCACAGTCTGCCCTACCACCCCTAATGAGGACTCGAGTGCACACAGAGGACATGCTGGATGTCCCCTGATGGCCAATACCTGAAGCAATGGACTCCAGCTTGAGGCAGAGCCGCGCCTCTGCATGTTCATAATAATGACAAGCTTTAGTGCTCGGAATTATAGAAAAGTACCAGGGAAAGAGGAAAGGTCACTCCTGGCCACTCAAGGCCATGGACCCACCTGTGAATCTTTCCCCTCTAGATTATTAAACTTAGCTATCATATTCAATGTAATTTTTCACATTCTCAGTTTACCTGAATTAATAACTGATAGACCATGCTCACTGATAGGCCAATGATTTCTCCACAGTGAGCAAAGCTAGGCTGTTGCTTTTATGAAAATAACTTACAGTATGATAGACTGATGGTGGAATTTGAACTTGGAAACAAAGATCAGATTTAGAAAATTTGTCTTCATCAACATGAGCTTGATAACATCCCAGTATGAACAGATTCTTCTGCTATGGTCTGAGGTGATATTGGCAAATGTTAATGACTTACATCATATAATGAAATGTGCTAATCTCTGGGAGATGTGACTGCATGAGTCAATTCATACTTTCAAGTAGCCAGTGCATAATTACAAGATCAGGTATGGCAAAGTATCCATCCATTCACAAAGAGGTTAGGACAATGGGTTTGTAAAATAACTTTATAAAATGTTGGCACCTGAAGTTGTAGCATCACAAATCTTTAAGAATCCACCTTTTCTTAGGTTTTATGTAATTTAAAGGAAGATTAGCCATGACTGTACAGAACACCAAATACAATACTCATCTCTTTTTTAACTACAGATATTTTTGAAGCTAGATTTTCATTATACACTTCATTTGAAACAACATAACTACAACAGATTGAATGCAAACGGACATGAAAAAGTGGCTAGCCTCAATTATGCAGGACAATAAAGGGATTTGCAAAGGCATCGTGGAATTCCTTCTTTCTCACTAATTTGTAGTTCTTTTTCATGAAATATTAAATTGATAATAATACCTTATGCTTGTATTGTTGTTACTTTTAATTAATTTGTAAACAAATATTAAAAAATTTTGTTCAGATTTCTAATAAGATAAATATCTTTGGGAATGTTTCTCAACACTTTTTTGAGGGGCATTAAAAAGATCTGAGATGTAAAATTGTGAGAACCACTGTTGTGGAGTTGATAACACAGGGAAGTTTATGTCCTGTTTTCTTGAACAGAGAAGAGCTGATGGTGATTTGTGGACTGAGCAAATATCCTGAGGAGAGACAGGCAGAATTTCTGAGCTACAGAAAGAGCGACGAAGGCTTCTCTTAGTTTTAGCCCATATCAACCAGAAGATGGGGAGAGTAGTGAGGGAAAGAGGGAAGGAGAGAAATTGATCAATGGGTGCTAAGATAGTGGAGAAGAATGAGAAGTTCAGGGGCTATGAGAGAACAGGGGGGCTACACACACTGATAAGCTATCTTATGCATTTCAGCGAGATAAAAGGAAGGATTTTATATTATTACACCTTGAGGAAATGATATTTGAGGAGATAGATATGTTTAATCTGATTTAAACATTACACAGTGTATGCATGTTTCAAAACATTACATTGTATCATTTAAAAATACTTAGTATAAATTTTAAAAATGGTTTCTACAGACATATCTCTTTCTATTTGATCACTCACATTCAAAATTGATCTATTTGATAATTTCCTACAGTTTGCATTTATGAAACCCCTTTCCCAGGTGACTTCTCTCCCTTAATAAAGTGCAGCCTGATTATCTATCTCAAATGTTCAGCTCACTTACCTCTTCTACGTGTTTCTTTTTTTTTTCCTTTATCACTGATACTCAATCTGAGATGTCCCTTAAGGGTCTTTCCTTATTTAGCAGGTAATTTGTTAACATAACTTTTCAAGGTGGAACTATTTAACATGTACAGTGATTCAGTATTACTTCTCAGCTTTTAGGGACATTGTTTTTTCTTTATATCATGTTTATTCTGTTCCTTTCTGGTAGATTTAAAAATTGTGAAAAAAATTTTTTTGATAATTTTGTGTCCTTTCCTCACAGAATACAAAAAGAGATTAGAAAAAGTCTCCCATCTGAAATTGTATTTTTCAGATGAGAAGCTGTTTTAGGAGAATGTGTGGATTGGAAGGTCCCACTTCTCTTCCTGGGCTGTGGTTGCTTCCAGAGCTTTCAGTCTTCAGCTGTAAAATGCTGTTGCTAGTTGTTACAGCTCAGATGTGAGTTGTCCCCCAAAAGTTAATGTGTGAGACAAAGCAAAGCAGTTTAGAGGAGAAATGATTGGTTTATGAGAGCTTTTAAACCTATCCGTGAATTAATCCCTGATGGAGGTTAACTGAGCAGTAACTGAATGAACCACAGGTAGGGTGTGGCTGGAGGAGGTGGGTAATGGGGCATGTCTTTGGGGTTCATATTTTGTATCTATAAGTGGTGTCTCTCTGCTTTCTGATCATCATGTGAGCCACTTAGCTCTGCCACACTCTTCTACCATGAGTTCTGCCTCACCTTGAGCCCAAGGAAATAAAACCAGTCTTCTATGGACTGAGCCTTCTAAAACCATTAGCCCCTAAACAAACTTTTCTTCACCAGTGGTTGTTCTGTTTGGGTCTTTTAGTCATAGCAGCTCTAAAGATGACTAAAACACTAGTTTTCTTGAAGCTACTATAACCAAGTTCCCATAACCAAGTACTGTGTGGCTTATTTTTTTTTTTTTTTAAAGTGTTTTCTCACCATTTTGGAGACCAGAAGTCAGGTATTAGCTGGACTGGTTCCTTCTATGAGGGAGAATCTGTCCCATACATCTCCATTACTTCTAATGACTTTCTGGGACTTTTGGTGGCCCTTGGGTATAGAGACACTTCCCACCTCTCTACCCTCATCCACCCGATTCCAGTATGAACTCCTTGTCAGCTAATTACAACTGCAAACACACACTTTTTCAAATAAAATAATATTCTAAGGTGCTGTGGGTTAAGGACAGGGGAACAACTCATCTCCTAATAGCAATATTAAAAATAATCTGTCAAGGTATTGTAAAATGAGTCAAAATACACAGTGTGCCTGGTATAACCTCTGAAGCTGTCCATAGTCACAAATCAATCAACACAACTGCTCTTTTATCATTTATCTTTAAAATAGTTGAAGTCAAATACTACACAGTTTCTCCATTAAGATAAACACACTAGGTGTAAACAAACGATGGAAGTGTCCCTCCTTCAGCATCAATACATCAGCTAGTAACAAGTAGGGATGAGGAGAAGAAATAGATTCTAAAAGACAAGAAAGACTTAAAAAAAAAAAAATCCCTACTTATAGCAGTCCTGTGGGGATGGAGCTAAGGGAAGCCCAACTCAAGCAAAGGAAGAAATCTAGACAGCTCTGGCCCCAATCAAGTTTCCAGAAGTAACCCTGTCTCCCCTTAGGAAGCAGAGGGTGGAGGGGTTACATGCATTCACTAATGTTCAACTTCTGTGTTCTTCAGTAATGATCAAACAACCCACAAACTTCTTTCTAGAATGCACTGAGTTTCACAGTGGAGTTATTACTGGATCTAATGGACATGATAGAATTTTTTTTTTATATTTTCCTTCCCAAGTGGCAAGTATGTTTTTCATTAATGAACCAAGAACTCAAACTACCTATGTAAATTATGCCCTAGGCCAAACCCAACATAATTCTAAGTATTTTAAGACATATTCATGGACTTTGGAAGGCATATTTTAATTAAAAGTGTAGATTTGTATTTTAGATGGATGAGCTGAAAGTACCATGTGGTTCAAAGAGGCTGTCCACTTTTATCACAATTCCACATACTGACTGGCCCTTGTATGCTTTAATCCTTTTCCTCATGTACAAACGTCTGCTTCTTAAGCTCATTCATTTATTTTCTTTGATGGTCATTTTGCTCAATTCATTCCATATGCTTATTACACAATGTCTGAAAATGTCCTGTCTAAGTTCTTTACATATTTTGAATCATTAATATGTTTGAGCTATGGATTATTAGTTTTATACTCATCTAAAAAGAGCTCACAATTTTTTCCCCTTGGAACTCATTTTCTAAATACAACTTTGTATTTCTCAATTTAATGCAACCATGGAAAGCTATTTTTTTCCCTCATTTCCTAACTTAAGACTTGATGGTTGAAGTGTTGGCCAGGAGGTCCCTGGAGATGCTTAATAGAAATCAGGAAGAGGGAAGAGGAAGAAAGAAGAGGAAGACCAATTGAGCACACAGGTGCAGAACAGCGGAGGCCAGGGAGGGCCTGGCTCAGCAGCACTCAGCCGAGGAGACCTTCCGGTCCACACTGTCTCCACCCTCCGCCACATGGACACAACTTCCCAATGGTTGGCCTTGGTCACCAGTCCACCACAGACAAATGGCAACATGGGTGTAGGAATGAGTGAAAGGAAAAAAATTTTTTTTTGAAATTTGTTTTGAAATCTTTACATTATAAATAATATTGGGGTGCCATTTTAATGAATTTTTAAAACTAAAAATTTAGTAGGACTTTCACATTATTCCTTGACCCACCTCAAAAAATACTTTCGAGTGAAAGTCAGTTTTAACATAAATTAATCCTAACAAGTTAGCAAATTTCTGTACTTAAATGAATTCAAATTATTGATAAAATCCTAGGTAAATTATTTAGATCTTTTAAAGACACCAGGTGTTTCATTAAGGTTAGTTTTTCAAGCTAATTACTGTTTGGATAATTGAGAAAAGTGATGATAAGCTATTTAGTATACATATTTTTGATCTTTTAAAAATAAAGTCAAAATATGATTGCATAGTTAGTCAAAATTAGTATCTGCTAACTTCACTTATATTTGTAATCCAAAACTACAACATTTAAACAGATGTTGAAATAAACAAAGATTAGGAATACTGATCTCTATTGTCACTGACTTATAGAATTACTCACTTGACTTTTTGATATTTGCTATTTATTTTCACATCTTGAGATTTTTCTTTTTTTCATTTGTCTTAATCTGCACACTTCAGAATACTATAGATATTATTTTATTTGTCACTAGTGATGCTTAGCTATAGATTCTAGTCAGCTGGGCAAAGTTCCCTTTGTGTGAGCTATCTCTCAAAGACTTTCAGAAGCCCACACATCTTCTTCTCCTTAATCACTGCCTTAATTCAGTGATTCACAACAGGTGGCAATATTGCCTTTCAGTGACTTTGGGAATGCCTGGGGACATTTTTTTCCAGACATTTAGAAGACAGGGTCCAGGGAAGCTTCTAAGCATCCTATTGTGCACAAGGTACCTCAAAAAATACCAACCTATTTACACCAAATGCCAGCAATGTCAACATTGAGATCATCTGTCACACATAATTCTGATGTTACATTAAAAAGCATATTGATGTTGCATTGATTCTTCCTCATTCCTACTTTGAAACTCTTTTCTCAGTTATTGGATTAACATCTCTAATCTACAAAGAGTGAGGTTCTTGACAAAAGAAAAAACGAAAGAAAATCATGTTGTAAACACTCTTCCAAATTTTATATTAAAATCTCAATTGCCAGCAATTTTTATTTTCATTTTGAATTCTGTTGATGCACATTCTTTCTTGATCACTTTGTTATTTTTTTAATCTGGTTGTTAATAACATTATCCCAAAATATGCAACAAGAAATGATAGTAGCTATTCTTGTTCATTTTATGGTTTCAAGAATATGGTTTTATTTCAAATTCTTGAATGATTCAAGCAAAGACGTATAGGAGAAGAAAAGACTTAGTAGATACTGTGAAGTATTAATGGTTGTGAGAATGAGAACAATTTATATCCTTTCTATGGTAACTAACATTAATTTTGTATCTAATGAGACTTTTGTTTTTATCAGTTTCTGAGGTCTTTACATCTCTTCTCCCTTAATTCTTCTCTTAATGCTTCTCAGCAGGTGGCAATATGGCCTTTGGGGGGACATTTGGCAATGTCTGGGGACATTTGCTTCAGGCATTTAGCAGAAAGAGGCATAGATTGGCCAGAACTTTACTTACATTATTACATTCAAATTTTAAGCAACTGAAAATTTCAGTGTAAATCTCCCTGTATTGAAGTTTGTTGTAGCATTTTTCCATTTTAGTCCAGCTCCTCTTTCTAGGTTGTAAAAAATTAAACATTTAATGAATACATTTTGGGTGAATTTAATCTCATTCCAGAGATTCTTAATAGACCCGATAATCATGCTCTT
Organism: Marmota marmota marmota; assembly: GCF_001458135.2. NCBI lineage: Eukaryota > Metazoa > Chordata > Mammalia > Rodentia > Sciuridae > Marmota > Marmota marmota. The sequence goes on along the minus strand of NW_025999932.1, from coordinate 6,414,939 downwards.
TTCAGGGCCAATAATCAGGTTGAAGGTAGAGACCAGCTATTCTGACTCACAGCTGCCTTTCCCAACAGTGCCTGGAAGAAGCCAGTCTCATCAAATACTTCTGAACAGATACATGAATGAATATCCGAACCAGTGGCTTTATACTTCTAGTGCTTTACAAGTAACAGTTTGAAAGAGGCTGAAAGGTAAACAATTTGGAGAAATGCATTTTCTGCTTCCTGCAGGGTCGATTCTAAAAGTTTAATGAAAAAGGATTTATGGCATCCAGAAAAAGCTGCATTATAACTGCAGTTTCACACTTTTTCAGTTGTTTCATAAGGTCTACCTGTCTGTCTGTCTGTCTGACTGTCTGTCTCTTTCTCTATCTCTGGTAGCATCCTCTGTCTGCATAGAAAATAAATGAAGCCCTGTGTTGTTTCTTCCCCTTTCAATAACAGTTATTACCAGTGCCAGATCTCTTTTTTTTTCTGATAAAGTGGAACTGCCACCAAATTTAACAAGCACTAGGTATTATTATTAATAAGAAGGAGAGTCAGATGCCATTTCTCTGCGCTTGTTAAAGGACCAAATCCCTATCAACAATCGCTTATTATGATCCACCATCTGTGTGATGGCTTTACATAATTACTTACATACCGTGTCTTCCATAGGCTTATTTCTGATAAACAGGAAATAAAAATGAAGCTCTCCTATGAGATCCGTCACAGAAGAGCTTGGAATAAATATAGGAGTTTAATTTTTCCCTTTCACAACCTGACAAGGCAGCTGCTGGGAGACACACTTATGAATCTTTGTTTAGATTGAAATTCCAAATGAAGCAGCTTCAGCCACTAATGACAAAATGTGCTACATGGTCAATGGGAAAGAACGTGTTTCCCAGGCTTCTGTCTCAGATACACGGAGGATTAGAAGAATATGAGATAATTTAGAATGATAGATAATCGTTTTGTACCACTGAATTCTAAATCAACACCTGGGATAGGCTTGGTGAGCAGAATGTGAAGCCAATGCACTCAAGGAAGCAGGAACATTTGCTTTTAATATTCATAAAGTTTTTAAATGGAAGCTGTACAATATGTTGTATCACAGGTGGCACTTTAGGAAATTATGTCATATGATGGCAGATCAGCAGGTGTATTCCTATTAGCATGCCAAATGAGGTTGGACACAGGCATGATACTAATTCTAAAAGACAAAACAGTAAAATATGTATTCAAACTGGAGATACAAAACCTGTTCCAGAAAGAGAAAGGATGAGGGCCGATTGTCCACAGCATTTAAATGTCATAAAATAAGTTATTTTTATTTTAAATATGAAAAAATCACACTAACAAAGAAAATATATCATTGTCCATCAATACAAAGTAAATATGCAAATTTTGGTGTTCAGTCTTATGAATTTTGGAAATCATTTATACACATGCAACTAAGACCTAATGAAAGATACTGACATGTCCCATCATCTCATGAACCTAAAATAAATGGGATAAATCAATGTGTTATTATTTGTGTCTTGTTCCTCCCACTTAAAATAATCTCATTGGATTTATCCATCCTCTCTCAGTACTCAAGTATCTTCATCCTTATTGATGATTGATGGCGAGTATCGATCAGCCAGAGGGCTTTTGTCTCCCGGTTTTACCCATTCTCCTATTGGTGGATCGTTGGATTATTTCTCTTTGTAGGCTCTTGCACATCCAGCTACTTTGAACTTTCTTGATCAAGTCATTCTTTTGAACACAGGAACACATGTTCTCAGGGATCTTAGTGCATGATCAGAAGTGGAATGGAATGAATGTACCCAAAATAAATAAATGGATCATATTGATCATGCTTTAGCTATTCAAGGTGGTTGAGCTATTTGACACTCTAGCAAAATGAAAGCATCAGGTTTTTTCTTTTTGTGTTCTAATGATGTTTTATGTGTGTGTATATATATAATAACTTATAATGTTGATTATTTTCATGTGTGTATGGACATACCATATATCTTGTTTGGTGAAGTATCCAAGTCTTCTGACCATCCAATCTTTAAAATAAATTTTGAGGTAAAATTCACGTAACATATAAGGAACCATTCTAAAATGAGCAACTTAGTGGTCCTTCATGCTTGAACAGTATTATGCACTCACTGTGCCTCTCAAATCTCAAAGCATTTCTTTATTTCTCCAAATTAAAGACCCTTACACACTGAGTGATCTTTCTGCATTCTCTATGTCCCCTAACCTCTGGCCCTGTATGGGTCTGTATGGATCTTTCCACCCTGGGTGATTACTATGAACATATCTGTAGAATATGGGCCCTCCAGTGCCTGTGACCTGGCATGTTGTCTGCAAGGGTCAGGGGCACCCAGCCTTTGCCAGCACCCATTCTCCTTTGGCTTCACACCTACACCATCTGTCTCTATCCCCCTGTTGCTGAGTTGCTGAGCACGGGGGTCCTTTCTCACTCCGGGCCATTGTCAACAGAGCTGTGGTCAACACTGCTGTGAACCTGTAGCTCTTCTCAACTCTTCTGCAGTTGGGCTATATTATGTGTCAGAGTCTGTAAACAAGTCTGGATGGTGCCTGGCAAAATGCCAGAGGGAGTGGTTTGTGAAGTAACACCAGCAAGCCATTAAGTGTGGTGATTCCTTATTGGTTGACTGATGTATCTATTTTATGTTAATTAAGATAAGCTGTGTGGAATATATAAATACCTCTGTTGTCCTACAATAAACGGCTTCCACTCCTGCTGATTCAATGTACACAAGCTG
>NW_025999932.1:6392797-6412159 GCF_001458135.2 Marmota marmota marmota | reverse complement strand
ATGTGTATAAGAGACAGGCGGCAATTATGTCTATTTTTGTGTGTGTGAGTTACTTTCCTTTTAATTGTTGATTTGTAGGAATTATGCGTGTAGCATAATCTTAAAGATTTTATTCCCCAGGTCTTCCCCTTTCCCTCCTTTGGTGCTATGGTTTAGATATGAGGTGTGAGACAATGCAGGGTTTGGAGGTGTAATGAATTGGTTATGAGAGCCTTACCCCAATCAGTGCCCTTATCCCCTGATAGGATGAACTGGGTGGGGACTGCAGGCTGGTAGGGTGTGGCTGGAGGTCATGGGTCACTGGAGAGATTGCCTTTGGGATATATATTTCATGAGCTGAGCTTAGTCTCTCTCTGCTTCTTGGTGTGATGTCTTGAGCCTCCTCCCTCCACCACACCCGTCAGTCAATCATGATGTTCTGTCTTGCCCTGGGCCCTGAGGAATGAAATAGGCCATTATGGACTGAGACCTCTGAAACTGTAAGCCCCAAAATAGACTTTCGCTCCTTAAAATTGTTCTTGTCAGGTTTTTTGGTGAAGGCAATGGAAAAGCTGAGTAAAGCATAAGTCCTTTTTCAAATAAGCTGCAAACATTTTTTTTCCAGTCTGTGGCTCAATTATGTCTCTTTTATAAGTGTATATTTTGAACTTGGAAAAGATTCCATTTATCTTTTTTCTGGATACTGATTTCTTGGGTTGTATATTCTTTGTTGTTAAAGACATCATAGATATTTGTCATCATAACACATTCCCAGGTTGATTAAATGGTTAAATAGAGAAGGGAAGTAGCAATAAAAAGGCACACATGTGTGAACATTAATTTGATTCTTCAATAAGAATTTGTTTTTAAATTCAGAAACAGTAAAAGGACATCAAATTAACATCAGTGGATTTGAAAACATATGTTAAACTTTATAATTCCATAATATTAAAAAAAAAGAAAACCAAATGAACTGGGAGTAAACATTTAAAACACAAGTGCTAGGAAAAAGATAAATTATTAAATTATTATAAGTATACCCTTCACATTATTAAGAAAAACTCAGTTATGCCAAAAAGCAAATGACAAATGAACTGAACCAAATTTCAATTCACAAAAAAATAGCCAAAAGTAGTTGAAGTTTTCAACTGATGATTGAGACACTGCATTACGTTTTATATATGTTATTTCATTTCATACGAAAATGTTCATGTAAGAAAGATATTACTAATGCCATTTTATAAAGAGGCAATTTGAGGAACAGGGAGGCTAATTAACCCATCATTGTACATGTAGATTCAACCCAGAAATTTCTATTTTCCTTTTTGTTAGTGTGTTATAATTACATGAACTAGTGATGTTCATTGTGATAAATTCATATATGAACATAACACGATCGGCACTAATACATTCCGTAGTCCTTCTGCTTCCCTCTCCGCTTTCCCTCCCCTTCCTGTTCCCCTCCTCTACTCTCCTGATCTACCGTCTATTTCTTTACATGTACATGTGTTTTTCATTGATGCGTTATAATTATACATAAGGTCGGATGCATTGTGATACATTCAAGAATGCGTGTAGCATAATCTTATAGATTTTATTCCCCAGGTCTTCCCCTTTCCCTCCTTCCCTACCTTCTCTACTGATTTCCCTTCTATTTTCATAAGATTCCCTTTCATTTTATTCCTTTTTTATCTCTAGCTTCCTCACATGAGGGAAAACATTCAACCCTTAACTTTCTGAGTCTGATTCTCCAGTTCCATCCATTTAATTGCAAATAACAGATTTTCCTTCTTCCAATGTGTACAGCACTGCGACTCACTGCAGGCATGTTATGGTACAGCCTAGATGTCCATCACCAGATGACTGGACAAAAACGAACGTGGGGTGTGAATGCAACAGAGCTCTACAGAGCTATAAGGAAGAATGGATGATGATGTGTGCATTTCTTGAGGAAAAGGCACTTTACACAATCCACAGTGCTGTTCAGAGTAATGGAATGAGGGACAGGACACTGGGTGAGATGCTCGTGCATTTCCTGATCCAGAGGTGGCATCTGCAAAGGAAGAGACAACCTATTTTACTACTGGAGTCATCAAAGTTTATGATCATTCGATGCACAGAGCAGTTCTCAAGCAGAGTTTCGAGTACTGTTCTTTTAAGCTTAACTTGAGACCAACACCCTTCCTCAACTTTGAATTTTCTGATTTCTTTCCAGTAAATTCCATCTCTATGTGATCATATTAACTTAATGTTCCCTGAAACAAGAATACTGACCATAGATATTACATTTTTTACCTAATTTTATTTTATTTTTTACACAAATGGAGCACAGCTTTTCATTTCTCTGATTGTACATGATAATAGCACCATTCGTGCAATTATACATGCACATGGGGGAATTAAAATTTTAATTGCCAATTTGATTGGTGAAATAGATTATCCCACAGATGATTAATTTTATATTAATGATTATTGGAATCCCATCTTTTCACATTTTACTGGCCTATTTGTTTATTGTTCTGTATCCTTTGTCCACTTTTAGGAGGGATTTGGTTTGTAAATATATTGTGAATCTTCTTTTACTACTTAATCTGTTAATTCTTTTAAACCTCATTGATTTAGCTAGAGCAACAGGTAGATCAGTAAAAGGTAGAGAGATGGCTCTGGAGTCAATCTTACCTATACTTATGACTTAGAGGAAGAATCTAATTGGAATTACCTTCTCTGGATTGTGTTCCCTTATCACTCTATCTAAAACAGGTATTCCCATGTTTATAATTAATGTAGCATTTTTGAATATGCAAAGTAATTTTAGAGGCTGGTGAAAAATGAAAACATAGCACCTATGGTTGGAGAATAATTTAGAATTTCCAAAAGGTACTGTTAGAACTTTAAGTTGAGCACAGACCTTCCGAGCACAGGACCAACATGACTGTTCAGGTGGCACACTGAAGCTGGCCTGTCTCTGTCTCCCAGGATGCATCATAGTATGTAATTATCACTGCAATAGTTGCTACAATTTTCCCTTTCCCTTTATTTATTTTCTGGAAGTCTGAAAGCTTTATAGAGGTGAGAAACATGCAAGCCTCCTTTCTTATTTCCATTCCGCATCTAGCACAGTGCCTAACACAGTAGGCACAAAATAAATGATGGTGGATGAAATGAGTGAAGAAAGAACAAATGAATTAATGGATCTTCATGTAATATTTAGAATATTTCAGGTGTACTTGGAACTATAGAGAGAAAATGAAGCAGCACTGTTCATGTACCAGACAGCCCCTCAGCCCACCCGGGTGGTCCTAGTAGCCTCATCCAGAGCGAAGCTGCAGAGGAACATGCATGTCCCATGCACCTTATGGCCGGGGCCATGTCATTCTATCTAGGCAGCAGGGACTATCACACTATCAAGGAAGCAGGTTGATAATCCATGCAGGTTTCTTCAACAGATTCTGATTTGGTTCAGCTCAGTTCATTTTCAGCTTCTCAGGCCCTCACCAACCTACCAATGTGCATGTTCTGTGGCTGGTCTCTGCTCACTGAGTCCACTGGTGTTCAGAACATTAGCAAGCCTAGGGAGGGTGCAGAGGAGATCAGCTATGCATGACCTCCTTTATCTCCACACCCAGCAATACAGACGGAATTCAGGGGTGCTTTATCATTGACCTACATCCCAGCCCTTTTTATTTTTTTTTTTAATTTTAAGACAAGATCTTGCTAAATTGCTGAAACTGGACTCAAACTTGTGCTCCTTCCCCCTCATCCTCCTGAGTAGCTGGGATTACAGGTGAGTATCACTGGGATTTCTTTGTAGTACCTCCACATGCCTAAAATGTAGGTATGATATGTTTACAGAAAAAACTAAAAACGATGTTTCATAATTTCTATTCAAATTGAAATACATTATTAAATTATTATTAAATCTTTCTTATAGTTTTCTTGGAGATAAGACTTGTGGTCATTTATCTTGAAGAACAAATTCTAAAGTTACAGTTTTTTCTTAGGTTTCAGAAGTTCTTAATCATCGAAGATGCATGATGCTTATTTATACATCTATCTGAATCTGTTGTCTCTTGTCCCTCAAAATAAAAAGATAAACAAACACACAATCCTCTGCCCCCTCCCTGAATATCTACACATTCTATGCTTGCTGTGTAACTAAACACCTCTCTGTACATATTTATCAGAAAAAATGCCTCTGAGACCTCAATGCCATTGTGTTTGACCATTCCTTTTTACCTCTTCTATAAGCTCTAAAATCCACATATTCTTTTCTCACATCTCAAAATCTGCTTGTTCCTAGGTAACTTTAAACCAGAGTGTGAATGAAGCATGAAATCTCATTCATTCAAATAAATATAAATACAAAAAAAGAGAAAGAAATAGTAGGCAAAGTTTGTAATATGTATATTAGTTCTATTTGTATCACAAATATTTTGTAAGCTTGCTTTTCCTATTTTAGAGTACTTCATATGAGCTTAGAAACTACCTTTTGGAGCATATGGTAACTTTTTTTTTAAGAGGTAAAATGTAAGTCTTTAAAGAGCTTAAAAAGCAAAACTTGATTCTGGAGGAACCAGCAGCTGCCAAAGAGAAGGGAGAGAGGGCCAGAAATGGCCAGTGAGGACAGCAGGGTCAGGTGCAAACCTGAACTGGCCTGTCCCACTCACTGAGAGATGGACAATGATCTGTGGGGGGTTCAGGTGCCAGCTGGTCCAGGGATCTTGGGAACTTCTCCCCACTTAGCTGTGTACAAATAAATACAAGTCACACACACACACACACACACACACGTATATATATGAAAGAAAAAAGTAAATACTTATAATTAATCTATTTGCCACTCAATCAAATATAAAAGAAAAAAAAATTAATGACGAGGTATAGAATTTCACCACATAAATATGTATTATTGGCAGGGAATGGAGTACATAAAAGTAAGATCATGAAGATTACTGAAGAATCACACTCATTTATTGTATATCAATTCAAGCAACAGCTTCATTTTCTAACATACTTTATTTTCTTGATGTCTGTCATCCTCACAGGGAAAGCAAAGGAGTCAGTGGCTGGGAACATGGCGCCTTTGGTTTACACAGACAGGCAGTGTGTCCTGGCCTTCCTCACATGCCAATCATGACTTGCCCAGTGGAAAACCTCCCTGCTATGGAAAGAGGAATGACCCTGCATCTCTCTGGGAGCAGGTTAGCAACTCGCCCAAGATGTCTGGATTCCCCTACACAGAAAATGCATTTTACCTGCTCCATGATGTGCAGTTGCAACAGTCTAAGCAGGTGACAGGGTTCAGTTTCAGTGTTGGTCCTGCTCAGGCCTGGGAAGTAGGGGGAAGAGACCAGCTCTCTCCCTCATTGCTAATTGGAATGAAAGAAGGCTTCCTTTCTCATTTCAAATGACACCATCTTCAGCTGCTGAATAAATCCTTTATTGCTGACATTGAACGGAAGAGAAATTGGATTCCATACTATCAAGAGGGAGTCAAAGCCATGGCAATTGATACTGGGAATAACAAGGTAACCTATTGTCATAGGGAGGTCATGAGAATGACAAAACCGCCTTGGAAAACAGCCTCTGATGCCGAAGACAATGGCCACACAATTAGATGCATTAAGTACTGTGCTGTGCTGTGATTTTTTTTTTCTCCAGGAAAAAGTAATATGTCTAAGAATTTCAGGTACATTGCAATTCAAATTCTAAGGAACAATAAAAATTATAACTGAAGGAAATAAGAAATACATCTTTGTATTTTTCTGAAAGAGAAATAAATAGACTTATTTGTAACAGTTCATAAAAAATGTCTTGTTCTATAAAATAAGTGAATGTGTAACATATGATAAATGTATATTTAGATATATAAATAAAATGAGGTTTGATCAAATGTGAATATAGTCTACAAATATATTTAAAGGTTAAGTAAAATAATAAAATGTTAAGTAATTATAGTAAAATGTTACCCTTGTCTTTTTTTTTTAAATATTTTTAACTTCTTTCCATGTTTCTTCACTGGTGTTGTACATCCTTGTACAAAATAATGGGATGATACCACTGTCTTAAATATAAATCTTGGGGGGGAAAGATACAGAGAGACAAATGGAGTATATTTGAAATGGAAATAGAAATTACAATAAACAAAATTCATTCCCTAAATTTATTTCTGTATTTGTGTGTATATTGAAGTGGTAAAAAATAATGTATTTTGAGAACTAAGTGATATATATTCAAATTAAGTTTTTTAGTTCAGTCTGCGTGTGCCCTAAACTTAGACTAACTTAAGACACAGAGTAGCATAAAAGGGAGAAACGGACTGGCCTGTGGTTTAGCTGGTATCTCAGTTGCTTCTTTCAATGAGGCGTCAGTGACTCTGAACAGAGAACCAACTTTCCTCCTGCAAGTTCCTGTAGCATTTTGGTTTTAGGTCTCCTGTGTTGATGAATATATCATGCTACTGTCTTTAAAAGAAACTCCTTACAATGTGGGAAATTAATCTCCTTTAGGAGCAGTCATACTTAGGACAGCAATTTGATGAGATGTGAACACCCCTCAACAGTAACATGAAACTGTTCAGTGCATATTTGTAAAAATGGGTTCTAAACATCAATTTTTAGATTAAAGAAAACAAAACACATTATAAAAATTGCTGTGTTTTGGGGGAGGAGGGGAACAAAAGAGGAAATACTGGGGACTGATTTGGAGCAAATAATATTTCATGCATAAGTGACTATGTCAAAATAAACCCCGATATTATCTATAACTTTAATGCACTAACAAAAACATTAAAAGATAGCAAAGTGTGAGAGCAAATGAATGCTAATCACACACCTATTAAAAATGAGAATTAAAGCCCATATTGACTATTTTCTAATGAAGAATGTGTTGTGTTCCATGTCTAATTGGAACTCGTGGGGCCTTTATATCTCCCTCTTGCAGCTTTGACTTCTCCACTGAACCCTCCATGGCAGTCCTTCCCTGGTCATCTCCCACCTCCAGGTATGGGTGCTCTATGTCTGCGCTTAACCCTCTCTCACTTGATAATCTTGCACAGTCTCCTGACTTCACACCACGATTCTCCTCTGGTAAGGCACACATTTTATCTCTACTCCAGACCATTTTGAGTTTCCGTGCCAGGTATCCTTTGCCTTCTGGATGCACCCTAATAAGCTCCCCCATCACTTCAATCCCCAGTTTCAACACTGAACTCGGGTCTGCTCGTTCTTTCTTCCGTTTTTTTTTTTTTTTTTTATTTCTCCATTAACTGCTCCAATTTCTGTATCAACCGTGCTTAAGTCATCTACGTTACTCTGACTCTTATCCTATTTTTTGCTCCAATATCCATTTACAGGTAAACATTAATCCAACTTTATAGTGTCTTTCACGTGTATTTTTAAAATCACACTGACAATACCACAGTAGTGCCCCTCCTAACTTTCCTCTCTTTCCTGCCAGTCCAGTGATATCACTTACCCAGAAGCCCTAGCCCTGTTTCTCTGTAGCCCAAACCACCTTTGTACCAAAGCCAAACTGCAGCACAACTTCTCATTGTACTGCTTCCTTACTGAGACTCAAGTTAGAAATCGCACCTGCAGACTGCAAGAACTACTGAAGAAGCCCACAGCTTGGCTCTGTTCATCTTTCCAGTCTCCTGGCTCTCCCAAGCCTCCTCCACATGGTCAGGTGGCCCCCTCTGATCTGCTCACTACTGTGCCAAGTGATCTTTTTTTATAATATTCTCAAGCAGGGCCAGGAGGGAGTTCCCATGTCCATGTCTCTGCACTCCCTTCTTTCTTCTATATCCTGAATGACAGCTATCTTCCCCACAATGCACTAACCACCTTGAGGGCAAAGAGCATTCTGTGTTCGCTGGGTTAGCCTCAGCACCAAGCAAAGCAAATTACATATCTTAACAGGTGGAGGAAGATTTGTTGAAATGATGGAATCATATGAAATAAATTCTTCATCGGAAGTTACTTGAAAATGTAAGTATAGTTTATTGTTATTTTAGCAACTTTCTTAGAATATATTGACCCATGCATTGGTCTTACTTATCCAATTAGCATATTTACCTTCATCATTGACCAAATACTATTATGCATTTCATCTGCATTTGACATTTCATCTTCATTTCAGCACCTGTTGTGGTGGATCACTTCACTGAAAGTAAAATAACAGAGAATTAGCAATTCTAAGCACTAGTGAGTGAATGACCCATCCCTTACTCTCAGTTATATTTGACAGCACTTTACATATGTAGACAATAATAGCTATTTGTTGAGCAAAATCTAAGATCTTTATCTAGGCTACCGTATCCACCTGCTGTCAGTCGGGATTCACACGCTAGACACCTGTGCCCATGCATGTGACCTGCTCCCTGCACATGCTTGCACATGCTCATCTATCGCTCCATCTTTTTCTTGTTCAGAGCCCCACTAACCCACTTTGCTTGAAATTCTGTAGGAATGTCTCATATGCAGCGCAATGTAGCATTGCTGGTCTGCACCATGCGTGCCATGCTTGTTAATCTGAAGTGAAATCTAAGAACGCAAGCAAAATGAAAGCCTCTCCACATAGGATGTGCAACTTTGTGAAGACAGGACCTCCAACCCAGAGCTGTCCTCTGGGAACCTTGAAAAAGAGTGTGAATTGTTTTCCATAATTTTATTTCTTTAGTATCTCAGTTAGGATTATGTACTCCTCCTTTTCAATTTTATTATGTGATAACCCTAAAAAAAGCTAAATAAATAAAAATGTAAAGATTGTTAAAGAACAGTGAAATAGCTGAATCGCATATGCTTGTATCTACTTTGAGCTCCGTGTTCGCTAAGAAATTGCTAAGAGAGAATTGTATAGCCTTTTTTATTGCCCTTGTAAATGCACCCAAAGACCATTATGTGATGGGCTCATCCAATAAATAGGATAAATAAGTAAGTTTATAGCAGCGCTCTCTCAGGCAACTTTAAAAAGACCAGGCAGGAACGACAGCCAGTTTCCCATGGGTACTATAGGCCACAGGCATCGCCGTGTGATCAAACCACCATTGCTCACCAGTTGTGATTCGAAAATGCGAGTGGTTCTTTGCTTCAGGGTCCAGTCTGCCTTTAAACTCCCATTACATCTTACAGAAAGGCCTCAATTTTATCCTGTCAGATAGAAAAACATTCCAAGATCTCACATTTTATTTAAGAACACGAGACAAGCAGGCCTGTGTGGAAGGGCCAAAGGACGTCATTATGCAGCATGAGCTCAGATGTTCTGTGCCATTCTGCTGCCATTAAAGCCAGAGAACGATGCTGCTGTTTGAAGTTTTAGGCTGTTTTGAACTTTTAAACCAGAAACAGTTCCTGAAATGTGTAGACAAAGACACTAGAAAGTACTGCAAAATGTGCCAACATTTTAAATTTGCACAAGCCCTGAGTTCAGATTCACCTGAACAATAATCGAAGTCACAAATAATTGGCCTCAGTGTCCAGCTTTAGCATCCTTCTGATGACCTCCAAAAAGCTCAAAATGTGATGGACACACTAGTCACTACTGTTACCTGGGAGTACCAGGAAAATGAAAAATGAAAGAGAGCTCTGCACTGGATGCTTTAGCAAGTCCATGATACAAAACAAATGTTTCCTTTACATTATTACATGCTATATATGTATGATTACACTAATGTTGGGACTCTGCATAAGGCCAGAGGAAGGCAAATTGTGTACAATGGGTCAAAATCCATCCTACTGTCATGTATAACTAATTAGAACAAATAAAAGAATAATTTTTTTTCACATTTTGTTTTACCTCTATAACAGGATTGAATTGAAGAAAAGCTAATAATTGTTCAGCACCTAATATATACCAAACACTGTGCCAGATATTTTTATAACCTGCAGAATATTCCACAATTCAAATTCAAAGAGAATACTATCTCTACCAAGGAGGGTTTGGAGGCTGTATGTGCAGAGTAATGTCACAGCCCAGAGACACGGGATGTTTTCACTTCCCTTTCTGGTCAAGAAGCAGCCCTCCTCTGGGAAGAGCAGAGCACAGGTTGAGTCATTATCAGCAAACTCCCTTTTCAAAAATAATAACAGCAACTAAAATGTTTCTTATCAAGACATTGTTAAATATTGCTATATATAATTTGACCTGAACAAGGTGTTGGCTTTACTTGAGATTTGCATTAAAGGTTCTGACACAAACAACAGGTTAATAAAGGGGTTCTGTTCCAGAACTCTTTGTAACCAAGATTTAAATGTTGGTACTGCTAACATGTTGCACCTGCTGCCTCACGTGTGTCTAAATGCAGTCAACATGTGATGACCTTCTAAAATGCAGATGCCTAGGTTCCCCTCCAGGCTCATCAAATACAGGCTAGATTCTTCTGAGCAACCAAACTTGAAAATCTCTCTCATTTTTTCACATAGCCCATATGTCATCTAATAGCACTTACCAAATTCCTCTAGGCAAGCATTTTTTGTACTCCTATTTTTTTTTTCAGAATAAGAATCAGGATGATGGATATATAGGAAAATTCTCTTCAAAGCTGTGTACTTTAGAGACTGGTTCATTCATATTATAAGGCAGGTGAGTCTATCACTAAAATGCTAGTTCGTTCTGTATACCAAACTGCCTCCAAAGGAAAACAGATAAGGAATTATTTTAGAAAGGAATGAAAAACCAGCATCCTTTAATGAGATCTCAAAAGATTTAAAAAAAGGAATGTTCAGTGTCTCTTACAATATATCAAATAATTAATTTATCACTAGTTGATTCAGGTGACAATTACTTATTGATTCTAAATTATGTGAAGTACTTCAAATAAAACCTGGGAAAATGAACAAGTCAAAATAACCTCAATGTGTCCACAAGCAAACCACAACAAAGAAAGATAAAGAGGGGTGATCATCAACAAGTGACAGTGACAGCTGGATTCCTAGGAAGTCTGGCATCTTGGGTTGAACGTTACCCCTCTGACAGATACTTTGATCCCTAGAAGTCCCAATTCCTGGGTCCATGTGATTGTGACCTTATAAGATCCTTGCAAAGGTGACAAAGATGGAAACGAAGATGGAGTCATACTGGAGTAGGGGGGCCATGACTCCAAGGGGACGGATGTCCTGGAAGAGATGCAGCCATGGAGAAACACACCATGAAGAATGCTGCCTGCAGACAGGCACACAGAGAGGACCCGGGCCTGAGCCCGGGCTTAAGCAGCACCAGGCAGAGGAACAAGGATGGTTGTAACACCAACAGCCAGGGGGAAGTCCTGGGACAGATTCTCCCCAGAGTCTGCCATGAGAGCAGGCTCCTCCCAACACCTGAGATGAGTGCTCTGGCCTTGGAGTCATGGAAAACATACAAAAAACAACCACAACAACCAAAGCCAACTCTATTGTGAAAATTGACCTTGGTTTCTGCTACTTGGTTTGGGCAGTACCAGGAAACAAATATACAGAAGTTGTTGAAATTTTGATGTCTGAACATCTTTGTGCTCTTAAATATGACTGAAACTCCAAAGAGCATTTTTGTTTTCGTGTTTTATAGTTATCAGTGTATGATATTTCATAGATTAAATCTGCTACATTTTAAAAATATTAATTCATTTAAAGTGGTAGTCTACTCACTGCGTGTTAACAAAACTAAAGTATTTTAAAATACTTATTTTTTTTCAAAACAACAAGAATTCAAGAGAGTGGCATTCTTTTACATTTTTGCAAATCTCTTTAATGTCTGGCTTAATAGAAGACAGCTGGATTCTCCTATCGGCTTCTGCTTTCAATCTGCTTCAATATGTTGTTCTGGGTGAAGTGCATTAAGGAAATATGGCCTCACACCGATATAAAGTTGGAGAAAAAGAATATTCACCTAATAGTCTTTTCAGATAATTGTGGATATTCTTCTTTGATGCTACACACAAACTCATTAAGGAGAAGTGTCTTAAGGTTAGTCGCAAAGTAGAATATGAAACATTGTCACTAAACTTCTCCCCCCACTCTTTTATTAAATCCATTGTTCTGTTTAATCCACGGGTCTATTAAACCCATCTTGCACTTCAAATGGATCCTTTATACATTCAGGATTTTGCAGCATCATGCATTAATCCCTCAGAAAATATTAGTTTGTTTAGTTATGCTAATTTTCAAAACGTTGACACATTTCCTTAGATAAAATTTAAAAACTCAAATGTTAACGTCAGTTCTCAACTATTTAAGGTTTGGGAAAATGTCAAGTGCATGGTGTCCAGTACAATTTCTTCCAAATTTTTAATTTGGTTTTGAAACTCAATTTTTATAACTGGTGGTTTATATCCTGAGCAGATCTCCTGGAGGCGGCATGCTCAGCTCATTCAGCCCGAAAATATGTCGGACAGGCCTGGATGCACAGTGTGTTTGTCCAGCCTTCTTCCCAGTGAGCATGGTCCATGAGGGACGGACGCTGCTGGGTTTGCATGCAACCCACGCGCCTGCTGATCCCCAGACAGCCACTGCACATGGGGATGAAGAAGTGCTCTTGGTACAGTTCTCAGATTGTTCCAGAGAATATTTTTAAAATATTTATTCAAGTGTCAAATGTAATAATATTAATATTTTTACTTTTTCTAAGATGACAAGAAGAGAAATGGAAAAAAGCAATGCATGTGGAAGTATAAATGATATGACATGGCTTTCTGGTTTGGGAGATGCCCAGCAACTGGATAAAAGTCTTTCCCAACCATTGATAAATATTCCACAAAATCTGTTTTGTAAAGTATTTGAGAACCAATGTGGTCCTTTCTAACTCCACTTCTTGGACACAGAGCTGCTGGCTCCAGGCCTGGGGTTGTTGGCTTCACAAAGCTGGAGGCCAAGGGCCTGAGAAAGCTGACATTTATCGATATCTGACATATCTCTGACACACACCTGCATTTATCTTCAATCTGTGTGGGGCTGCTGGTGTGGAAATGGCAGACGCCTGAGTGTATCACTGATGATAAAAACCAATGAGAGAGAGGGCACAAGAGAGAGATCCACTTAATATTTGAATGTGACAGGAGGTTGCAACAAAATGTCAAAATTCTCAGGAAGAAGATAGGATGTAAATCATCCTCTACTTTAGATCAAAAGATGGGGCTGGCACAAGAAAGACAGGTCCTATAGAACAAGAAGGAAAGAAAGAAAGAAAGAAACCAACATATATAGGGGTTGATGTGCACAGACTGCAATGGATTGGAACTGAGTAGACACTGGATGAAAACACTTGCTGCCTCTTTTCCCCACGGGACAAGCATGCTGAGCTTCCTGAAGGCTAATGGGTTCACACGTGGCAGTGAGCCTGGCTCTGACTTCAGGGTCATAAAACAGGTTTCCCTGAAAGGATGTGAGGCCTAGGGACACAGGGCTGTCCCCTGGAGTCTTCTGGGAAGGCAAGCTCACAGTGGAGGGAGTCATCTCACTCTAACGGACATTGTTCTACCTCAGACTCATGAGTGTTCATCTTATGAGAGATTCTACAGCTACATATCTTTGCTGTTCAACTGAAAGAATCAATTCACCTTATTTCTTCCAGTGGGAAAAACCTGGAGAATATTTACTAACACAGTTTCAGTTCATCATGTGATTATGTTAAAATATTTGCATTCCCTTTAAATGATTCAGTGGAGGAAATGAGATGGTTCACTGGCCTCCGAGTCAAAGGGAGGGAGATGTGTGTGATGTCATGTTCACTGAGCCTAGAATCCAAACTTCATCAAACCCCAGAATCCCCTGTGGAAGCAGAGGTCAATTCTATCTATGTGGAGAAAAGAAGAAGAAAGGGTGAACATTATAATAATAGGTTAAGCACACGCTGTAAACCTACAAACACGAGCACTCCTAAGCCATGTTCTTTCTCCATTGAATGAGTTTACCTTACTATACTGTTTTTCGTTGAATATTTTATAAAAAGTTTCAAGAAGTTAATGTTTGCTTCCTTTTGATGACTGTCATCATAGATCAGGGGGCCCTAAAACACAATTTGCTCATGAAGTATTTGAGACTGTATGATCATTTTAAAATGTTTTCATTCGTTCCCATGTGTTTATTTCCTAAGACTTTACGTGTTTGTATAGTATCAGGAACAAAGGGTCACACTAATATGGCCTTTCCTTCCATTTCCTCTGATTAAATACAGATGTGTTCTTCACTGAGACGAAAACTGAGAATGTTTTGTTGAGATATTCTAAAATCTACTCATCACGTGACTGAGATAATTTGGTTGAAATTCTGCCATACCATTTACTTAGGATTAACATGGCTAAAATTTATCCAATTTACTAATTTATGGTTTATTTGATGATCGCAGAAACACATAGATGATTTTCCTTTGCACATTTGGGACATGCTGTCAGTGAAAATCTCACCTCCATGTCTTTAGCTCTAGGTTTCTTTGAGAACAGCTCTTCTTTCCCCCTTTCCCAAATTGCTTTACTGCCAGTGCTCCTCTAGAACCAGTTGATCTGTTACCTTTGCCAAGGGACTTTGTCTTTTGTTTGTCCTGAGCCCCCCATTTCTTGGGAGCACCCTACTCTCACCCACAGCAGAATGCTCAGTTCATTATATCTCTGCCATATAATGACACATGCTCAAACTCATCTTTACCAACACACTCTAAGGGGCTTAGGATGAAGACTGCTTTCATTTTGAAGTGTTGTAGGCAAAGAATGTAGCATTTATTGAACAGGCACTTGAAAAAAATAATAAATAAGAATAACTGAATGGTGACACATCTACTTCCACTTTCAACACATGATTGTGGTTTGACTGAGTCAGGACACGGTTCATCCCTTTGTCCTGGGTTCCTTGTGTGGATATAGCTACCCTCTAGCCCACACCAGCACAAAAATGGCAATATGTTTTCTATTATAGATTCTGTATCCCCGCAAATGTTTTACTCTTGGGGAAGCTCTCAAAAAATGAGTCTAGATCAGATTAAGATTGAAATTATTTTCGTTTCTGCTGTGATCTGTCACAAGGACAACAGCCAGTTGTGGAATGGCTGCTTATCCTGGCCTGGAGAAGATTGAGGACTGCCAGGGGGAAAGCGTATCAGCCTTCAGCCCCTCCAGACCAGAGACAACATTGGTGGAAAACTAGAGTTTTGAATCAGAAAAACAGTTCTCATTCTGCACATCATAGGGAGTAAAAGAATTAAACCCCATGGTAAGGATTTTCTAAGAGAGTAGAGCAACAGCTTATTCTGCCAATTTATACTTTTCTCGATTAAAAATAAATAAATAAATAAAAATGGCATCATGCAACTCTTATAGTATTTCTTTCTAAACTGGTTGAATTTTTTTTTTAACTAGAGCCTGATTTGCTTTAGTTCTCTGCATTTAACCTTCAATGTTGGTCCAACTATTTTTAGTGTATTTTGGCCTGTAAGTGTGACATTATGGACTCTTGGGTTTCTTTTTGCCAGTTCTCTGATGCAGATGGATCTTCAAAATTATCTTTTTCTAAAAATCAGGCCAATTATAGACTTTAGTTAGTATATCTAAAACTTAATTCCCTCAGTGTAAGACCATGACAGAAGTTAAGCATTTAGTTGTACCATATCATTCCTGGGCATGGTTCTACATAAACAACAATGCTGAAAGTAATAGATGCATCTCTCTAGATTTAACAAGACAGATATTGAATGTTCAATTAAAATTAAGTGATAATAAGGACATGTGTCCAGAGATTCAAATTGTAACATATATACAATCTACCAAATAAACCATCATAATAAAATTTTTTAAATAACTGGCTATTGTAATAATTAGCATAGTTAAGCTCATTTTATCTGATTCCCCCAGGGGATATAGTTCCGTAATATATGGGTTGGAGTATATTTAACAATATTGATTGTATCATGATATTCATTTATAAATGTTGATAGTGTAAAAATGTTCCTTATTTATCTAGAGATGCCAAAACATTTAATTTTTTAAGTCTTCAGTAAAATACCACTGAAGAATTTGAAATGCGTTAAGTTTTGGATTTAGGGGCAAAGAGTTTAAAAAACATCTGGAGATGCTGAAATAACCTGCATTCATTTATGTTATTTAGGTTGTAAAATCATATTCAATCTTGACCCACTCAGGAAATCTAACATAAGCGTCCTGCTGATTTTGACAGTCATACAGCAAAAACACCCTCTAATGAGCATTTAATAGTCACCAAAAGTTTTGCATTAAGTACAAAGCCCTTTTGATTACTTATTCCACTAATTTAAAGAAAATGCTTTTACAGATGGCATCTGTTAGGCCGCAGAACGTATGCTGCATTCATATGTAGTCATTGGAAATAGATTCCAGCTTTAGCAAAAAGATTGTACCCCAAAGATCAAACATGGAACACTGAGTAAACATTTCCCGTGATATATTTTCTTTAAATCTCTTCATAAATAATTATCCAATAAGAGAGTCCAATGCTCGGGTCTGAGCAGTAATGGAGAAATACCTTGGCAAATTAACACCTACAACAAAATGATCCAGACAAAGACACTGATCTCTTCACTCTGCCTCTTGTCTTCCAAAGTGGAGAAGCATATAATATTTCAGGCTCCTTCAAACTGTATTATATTACACACACGGAAAATGCCATGAAAGGCTTTCAGATGGCAGAGCTGATCAGAAAATAACAATGACACATTACAAAGAAAAACAAGAGACTGCCAAAGATTGCCTTACAGACGGATGAATGAATAATTTGCCGGTATTCTTTTAATTAATAGAGTTGTTATTGTTAGTCCCTTCAGACATCAAAAGACTTCACAACAAAGCACTAATACAAACCTAATTATGGAATTATGTAACTCGACTTTACTTACTCATAAGAAATAATTAATGAGAAAGCAGAAATGAGTCCATTTGTACTGCAGTCTCAATGACTCAACTTTCCATGTCCTGGGAAGCACATGGACTCCAAGATTGAGCACTGAGCTCCAGAGCCACTGATCAAAATGAAATGCATCAGAACCCCAACTGTTTAAAAGAACAAGACCCCACCTCTCACATGCTACTGAGAGGAGCTTCTGCTTAGAAAACACAGAAAACCAGCCACTCTGACATTCAAGTGGCTCACTGACTTACAAATTTTGAATGAATTTGTGGAAGTTCAAAAGCTGACAAAGTTATGATATTAGGTAAATCATAGCACCTGGCTTTGCATTAAGTATGACGATGGGAATTGAGTGATGTAAGAGTTCATCAGAAGACTTTCTTTTAATATTTTCTTTTGTTGATATGGTTATAAAACATATGCTTGAAAGTTGTATTTTAATGCAGATATTTTAACACTTGTCAAATGTGGTAGGATTATATTTTAGGTTGGTAAGTCTTTGTTGTAATAGGTCTAAATATATACATGGTAGGATATTTAGTAGCTTCCCACTAAAGAATAACAATATTAGTTGGGACAATAAATACCAGTTGAGACAATATCAGTTGGGACAATAAATATTTCTGTAGACATAGTTCAATGTCCCCTGGAATACACAGAAGTTCTTGGCTAAAAGCCAGTGAAAAAGATAATCTGTCTAAATGATTGACAAACTGAGGTAATATTTTGTATGCGGACCCAAATACATTTGAAAGTCTAATAATCTGAAATGGTGTTTAATATGACCCTATGATTTTCAGATTATGCTAAAATCTCAAGACTTCATTATTATAGTTTATGCATATGTTAGAAATAGCATAGAATAGCTTCTATTTTTTTTCCAATTTCCCCCCACAGTAAGGAATACAGTGCTGTAAGCCTTCTAAGAGACTGAAAGGTACTTGGTTTCTTAGAAGATTTTGAGAGTTTGAAGAGGAGAATGAGGCAGTGAGGACAGTGACAAATTCTTTTTCCTATGGTGAATCATTAACAGAACTAGGATGCTTGTCCTGAAGAGAGATCCACTTGGATTGAGTTTGGACACATTCACTGTTAAACATATTGAAGTCAATATCATTAGGCAGATGATAGGACACAGTATCCAGGTCTTTTTGTGAAATTTTTATTAAGCACCTACAGTATACCAAGCTATTTTGTTGGGTTCTGGATCTAAATAAATGAATGATGTATTCTGCTTTGACATACCATAATTAAAACAAAGAAATGTGGAGCCCTTCATTTATTTTGTTTATTAAAAAGCAGTTAAGAACACATACACACACACACATGCACACATGTGTGTGCACACACTGAAGTAATAGATGCATGCAAAGATATATATTTTGAAAAATATATACTCAATGTAATGATACTCTTTAACTACAAATGGCATAGTTTTGCTTCTATTATATATAACACAGTTAACTTATAAATTAAGCATGACTGACATAGCTTCCCTTCCAGTTTTCCTCACAAGAGGACTTTTTTCCAAGGGTCTCTTCAGTTATGAACCCTGCTGGCATCCTGGATTCAAAGCTTGCAGAGAAGTATGCACCTGCTTGTTATGATCTGAGGCCTTCTTATCCTAGCCCACACTGGCCTTTAGGAATTGGTTGAGGATTTACAGCAAAATCTTCTACCAGACTATACAATATTTGGCCCATCTGTTCCAGGTAGACACCCATCTTCACTTAGGAGAAGATGGAGATTCTTTTCACTATAAATTATGTTATACATATATTTATATATGATATATATGTGTGTATACATATGGTATTAAGTAATTGAAAATAATTCTATGTAGGTTGAAGGAAATTTTTTTTCTAAATATTATAAACCTTAATAGGTGGCTACATATTATACTCAGTATTCTTTACACAGAAGATAATCCAAGAAGTTGTTGAGTAAGACCTATTTATATTTTCTTTCTACCCTGACTACAACTTTAATTAAACACCAGAGGTAAAATAATAAACTGTGACTGATTAATTTAACCCACAGTTACGGTTGAGCTCATTTTATCTGACCCCTAATTTAAGATATTGACCCTTTCTATAAGTATAAACAAAGAAAGCTACAATTGGAAAATATTTATTAACTCATTTATTTTTATTTATTTTCTCAATTTTTTATTATCTTTATTTAAATATCTGACTGGCTGGAATTTAAATCTATGTGAAAAAGGCTGATGATTCTGCTTCCCTCCCATGTAGAAACTATCTATATATAATCAGTTAGAATAGGACTATATTTTAGATTTTTTTTCTCCTTTTTCTTCATAGATGGCCTAAATATTATTATGGTTATAATAAATATATAAACCATTATGCAGAATAAAAGATTAATCCTTACAATAAATACTGGAAAGAGAAAATTAATAGCAATAAGTAAAGATTATAGAAAATCATGATGGTTGTCCATAAACCATGATTTTTGCTTTCCTAGATTCTGGGAGGAAATAGGACAACAATATATATATTATATATATATATATATATATATATAT
>NW_025999932.1:6320349-6392004 GCF_001458135.2 Marmota marmota marmota | reverse complement strand
ATATATACACACACACACATACATATATATACATACATACACACACACACACACACACACACACACACACATGGATATATATATCCACACAATGAATAGCAAAAGTGGTAATATCATTATCAGTAATTATTAATTCAGATTGTTTCAAACAGTGTTGTGTATCAGTTCCATACTGCTGCTATAGCAAATCACCACAAATTTCTCAAATTAAAAACAACAGGAATGCATCATATTATACTTCTAGATCTTCAAAGTTAAGACTGGTTTCTTTAAGCTTGTATCAAGAGATCAGCAGAATTATATTCCTTCTGTCAACTGTAGGGAGCAATCTGTCTCATATTTTTCCAATTTCTACAATGATGATGTTCCTTGGACCATGTTCCTTTTCCTCTTTTTTCAAAGCTGACACGGTCACATATCACGTATCATATCATATGGTATCAATGATCAGACTTTCTTCCCAACCTCAGTCACTTATGAGATCCTTGTGAGTAGATCTGGTCCATTCCATTACACTAGGCTAATCTCCCTTCTCAAGGTCAATTGATTGCAACCTTAAGACTGTCTGCAACCTCCATCTCCTTTCCTATGTAACAAACATTCATAGCACTATGTGAGGAAGAAGGCAAGGTACCTGGGAAGGACAACCCCCAGCCCACATTATTGATGTCTGCTAGAGCTGAAGCTTATTCAGAATATCAGGACATGCACACTGTATCTCCCCTCCATCCTCATACTAACACGCACTGGAGAAAATATCACTGGAAATAGCTGGAAGAGCTGAAGAGACAAGTAAGGGGAAATTTTAGGGCCAAGATGGGTGCTATGGTTTCTAATCTAAGTGTTCTCTAAATTGGTTTAAGGGAGCCATATTGGGAGGTGGTACTACCTCTACCAAGAGGAGCTTGGTGAGGAGCATTAAGGCCATTGCAGGTATATCCTTGAAGGGGATAGGTAGTAGTAATATAGCCTCTTCCTCTGTCTCTTCCTTTTGCTTCTCAGTCATGAAGTGAGCGGCTTTGCTGTACCATGCACTATCACCATGATGTGACACCTCCCCAGAGGCCCATGAACCGCATAGCCAATAAATCATAAATTGGAACCTACACCGTGACTCAAAAGGAAACTTTTATCTTTCTAAGTTGATTATCTCAGGTACTATAGTGACTAAAAGCTGACTGACACACAGGGACATCCAAACAGGCTTACTTTAAAGCCAGTCAATCTTCTGAATGGATCAAACACCAACACCAAAGGACCAGGAGAAATAAATGCATATTCAGTGCTACCCATGGAACATAAAAACAAAATAAGATTAAAAATGTATCACTATCTATAATTCTATTCAACATACCAATCTATCAACAAAAGTATCTGAGACATAACAAAAATAGTGTAAGAAAAAAATACAGTCTGTAAACACAAAATGATCACCCAAACCAGATTTACATATGATAGATATTGGAACAGTCAAAACATGATTTCAAATTACTCCAATAATGTTATAGGCTCTAATGGAAAAGGCAACAATATACAAGTGTGACAAGGTGATTTCAACCAAGAAATGGAAAGTTAGGGATAATCAAATAGAAATGTTAAATAAAAAAACATTAATAGGGAAAGAATCATTTTGGCTGGCTCATGGTTAGACCTAAACCAGTCTAGAAGACAGTAAATGAGCCAGAAGATAAGTAAGCACAAATTACCTAAATGGAAATTTAAGGAGAAAAACCATTAAATAAGGATCACAGAGAATTCCGAAGATGTCGTACAATATCAAACATTCTAATATATTTGTC
Source organism: Marmota marmota marmota (assembly GCF_001458135.2). Classification (NCBI taxonomy): domain Eukaryota; kingdom Metazoa; phylum Chordata; class Mammalia; order Rodentia; family Sciuridae; genus Marmota; species Marmota marmota. Next base: position 6,390,205 of record NW_025999932.1, on the reverse strand, counting down.
AATATATATGTAAATGGAAAACTGTGAGCACAGCATGGAAAAAATATTAAGCAATGTAATGACTGAAAACTTTACAAATTATTGGTAGATATCATACCCCAAACCCATGGATCATAAGGAACAACAAGTTAATATCAAACAGATAAAAACAACATGAAAATTACAAATAGGAGAGATAGATGAACAAAGACAAGAGGAAATACTGAGGTGGTCAGATAAAAAAATCATATTGTCTATTATAACCAAGGTTGAGAATAAAGCAAACTCTGTGTTAGCAGCCACAGAAGCAAAGTCAAAGAATAAAGATATTTAAAGTGTTACAAGAAAAATAAGACTCCTTACCTAGAATTCTGTATAAACATTGAAAATAAACTAAATTGAATATTTAAAGCTTCAAAAGTAAAGGAAAAAAGTCAATTTTCATAGAACAAACTTAACTGAGGTAATTCATTGCCAGACAACCTCCATGAAATCCTTCCAGTAGCTGAAGCATTAGGAAATCATCCTCCCTCAAAGAAACAGAACTTCACAACGGGATAAATAAAAGTAAAAAGTGTTTTATTTTTTTCTAAAATAACTGCTCTTTAAAGCAAATTTTGAATCAAAGTATTATTTCTTTCATAGACTATATATTATATTATAGAATATATAAATCTCAAATATAAGACAAGTACAAGGCAAAAATGATGGAGAAAGGAATGTATACAATGCTATACATTTCTTCTAGACAGGAGAAGCTATATAAAATTATTTGCATAAACACAAATAAAAATAGATTCTATAAACCCTAGAAAAATCTAAAATACATTTTTAAAAGAAGTATAAAATGTTATTATTAAGAAATATTAAAAATAAGCCAAAAATAAAAAAAGAGAAATAAAAAATTTCATTCAAGATCAGGAAATTCAGAATAAAGACAAAAAAATAATAAACAAATGTTACAAATAGAAAACTGTAGCATGAAGGGAGAAGGTACAACTTAATCTAGCAATATCAATAATCACATTAAATATAAATGGTCCAACCCAATCAGTTAAAGCACAAAGATTTTATGACTAGGGTAAGATTAAATGAATTGAGTACCTTTGACATAATTATTGGGAGTAGGATAATTTAACACTATTTAGTATTTATTTTTGATTCTTTGTTCTGTATTTTAAACTCTAAGGTGTACACTAGCAAATGTTTAAAACATACTTGTTATTATGTCACGTAGTTTGATCACTAAAAAAACTATAAGGAAACTGAGATGAAAGCATCAGTCACAGTATTTATTTTTAATTAAATCTTTTTATGTTGTTTATAATGAGATGATGAATACAAAAATTTTAAAACCATTCTGTATCATCTTCAGATTGATGTTATTAGTGCTCAAATTCTTGTATTCATAGCAGAATAAGAAAGTAATTACAATAACAATTCTATGGAGACATCAATAATTTTTATTGTAAATTATACATAAAATTTTATTTCAAGTATGTGAGAATATTGAATAGATTCTTTTTACCACGAAGTAAATTATCCGAGAAGATGAATGAGTTTTCAATCTGAGGTATAAGGAGCTGTAGCATGAAGCTGAAAACCTGATTTAGCTCAAATTAAATACTGTATCCATGGTGTGGTTATGAAAAAAATGTGTAAAACAAAAACACAAAAAGAAAGCCACAAACAAAGCCATTTCCCAATATTAAAATAGAAAATAAAATGAATATGTCCCACCAGGAATCGGGGTGAGGATGTAGTTCCACTCAATGAGGCCTGGAGGTACCAGGTTATTTCTGTTTCTATGTTAAAAGATTGAATAGACCATATCAGTATTATATTTCAATAAATCTCTCATTACACATTAGCTATGTTCTAGAACATTTGTTATATTTTTTAGAAAGAAAGATTTTACTAGGCTTTTGCTTACATGAGTTGTTCTGTTTTCTTCTCTTGAGATTATCAGGTAGACTTACTTTGACTAGAGCATTGCTAAAGATATCAAGCAGATTAGAAATACATTCCAGACTAAAGAAATCCTATTCATATGACCTTAACATAAAGGGAGGTAGAATTTTCAAAACTAAATCTTTGAAGTCTTTGAGATGTTGGAGATATGGAGACAATGTGAAGTACTAAAGGCTAAGGATAAATTTAATAATTCTGATTATTATTTTAAGTGTTTAAATCCTTTTAAGGCATTTAAGAAACATTGTCCCTGTGTAGTTTTACCACTTGATTATTGTAACTTAATGGACAACATAAAACATATATGAAGAATCCTATGCTTACTATGTCTTATTAGTTTGAGAAAATTTCTTTTGGAAGCAAATAGTTATAGGCAAATGAGAAAAAAGAAAAAAAATAGTATATGGGTCTTTTGTTTACAGAGATGGTACATTATAAATTAAACTAGAATATGTAACTACAAGGAAACGTAAAAGTGTCAAATGTATGCGAATGAACAAAGAGAGAAAATATTACATCTGCCTAAGGTAACTGTACTCTGGAGGACCTTTGTCCCCTGCTCATGTGGAAATCATCCAAAGAAAACAGTATCTTTGGGCCAGTTATTAAGTGTTATTGTCAAGATAGACTTTTCTGGCTCCTATAATTATCTTTCCTTCTCTGTTCTAGGAAATCAAATCAAATCAGAATTGAAAGCATCAATTCAATTCTGCCATCCTGCTCAATTGGAAGGGGCTTTCCCACTGTGAATCAGAAGTCTGAGCAGCCTGTGAATGACTGAAATTTAAATCATTGCAGTTGCTGGACATCCCAAATACTAAGTACATATCCCTACAGAGATCAATAGAATGAAATAGGATGGTTAGAAAAAACTGAAATGCCCCCATCACAGTAGCACAGAGCTAAATATGTCACCAAACTGAACAAAATCGAGTAGGCAAGACTTATTTGGCTTCTGACATTGACTTATTATCTTTTTTCCCCATTTCTATTCTAATTTTGAGAAGGAATTGAGGTGTATTATTTTTATTTATGGAATTCTGTCTGAGTCAACCACACAATCATCTATCAAGCACCTACTAAGTGTGTCAACCTCTGCCAAAGATGAGAAGTAAACAGAAATGATCCTCCTGTCACCCCAAATTTAAGAGACTAAAAGGATAAATGAATAGGAAAAGGATTACAAAACCATGTGAAAGACAATAATAAGGTGTCAGGAAAATATGCAAGAAGACCACCTTGGGTGGCAGCAGGGTGGCAAAGCAGTCCTCTGCAATGAGCTGATAGTTGATGACACTGTAGGAGCTGATTTGGCCAAGTGGCTGGAGAAGGTGACAGGGGGAGGTCTTCCTAGACAGAAAGGGGAGCTCTTCCCAAAGAACACAGACAAGGAAGCAGGACAAACCCTGGAATCGCAAGGATCTAGGGGAAATGGAATGAAGACTGACATAGAACTGGCACAGGAGGGAGCTAGGCAGGGGCAATGTCAGGAAGAATTTTCTTAGCCATGTAGAATACATCCAGTTCTCTCTTCTGAGAAACTGAAGTTACTAATGAGTTTTACAACATGAATAACATGTTCTGAGACACCACAAGAGTTGTGCATTCTAGACCATTCTAGACAGAGAAATGAGTTTTCCAGGCAAAGAAGGAACAGGTCCTCGTTCTTCCCAGTGCCCTTTGAACTCTAACTGGATCAGCCTCCACCTGTAGGAAAGAACACATTATTTGCAATTACATTATTACAAAGATGTCTAGCATGTCTTAACCACTAAATAAATACTAACTATATTGTCCAAAATGGACTGAATATTGAGGTGGATTAGGAACCAAAGCCAACTTATGGTTAACTTTCTCTCTAGATAGATTCATAGATTGATGTTCTGTTATTTACATAGTATAATAAAATGTGTAGCTTGGAAGCACAATGGATTGGCATGCTGTATGTGTCCATCACATTCTCTATCTATGTGTCATCAACATGTCAGACTAGAGTGCAGGTTAGTAAGAGGGACAGAGATTAACTCACCTGGAGAATACACATTTGTTGTGATATGATTATTTTCAATATTTATGTGAGATTTGCTTCCACATGTCCCGAGAACTGTTCAGTCTGGATCTGGCCTGAAAATGTCTTTCCCCCCTTCACTGACATGCTCCAGACTTGTTGTAGTAAAAAACAAACAAAACAACAAAATATTAATGAGAACACAAAAGCAGAATCTATCTTAGTAATTCAAGACTTAAATAAGTGAATATTGAAACAGAATAAATTGATTTGACAAAGCATTTTCAGTAAGAAAGTCCTCAATATCCCCTCCTTCTGAGACATGCATCTGTGGATAGTCTCCAGGCACCTGGTGAGGGGCAGCAGGGGAGCAGAACGTACTGGTGCCTCCAGGCCTCATTGAGGGAATTACATCCTCACCCTGATTCCTCATGTAACTCACTCATTTTATCTTCTATTTTAATACTACTGCCTTTCAGAAACGGCTTTGTTGTGTGGCTTCATATCTGTGATTTTTGTTTTGTGTGTGTTTGTTTTCATAACCACATACCATGGATACAGCATTTAGATTGACCTAAATCAGTTCTTCAACTTCTTCATCTCCTTAAACCTCAGCCTGCAAATTCATCCATCCTCCCTGATAACTTTTATTTACTTTGTGGTAAAAAAAAAATCTAACAGGCAAATATCTAATATTTTGTTTTTTACCAAAAAGTGATAACTATGAAAGCCAAAGTTTTAAATCTACTTTTGATTTATATAAAAAATATGCAAGTCTCCATACAAAATTTGACCTTAATGTTGACAAAAATATTATATATATAATATATATATATATATATATATATATATATATATATATTATATATATATAATATATATATTATATATATATATATATATATATATTTTTTTTTTTTTTCCTGTTCCTTTGCTGGCTTGGTGAGAAGTTCAGGAAATACCAAATTGCAAGATAGGATATTTCTATTTCTGTGTTAAAAGATGTGTAAAACAAAATCACAAAATCAAACTAAATTAGTAATAGAGCCATCCAACAAAGATGATGATAGTTACTTTGCTCAAACTTGATATTCTACCATAACAAAGCAGTAAGAATCATGATGTGGAACAGAAACAGAAGATTATTTTTAAAATGAATTGTAACATTGTAAAATGGAATCATTCTTTAATCAAAAGTCGACAGAACATATCAATAGAGCAACTAAAAATATTGAGAAATTTAATAAATCATCCAGACAGAGAAGCTTAACGCCCATCAATCTGAGTATCTAAGATGGGTATTTTAGGATGAGAAGTATTATCAAATTCCACAAGAATTCAAAAACAGGCAAAACCATATAGGCCTATGCAGTAATGGTGAATGGACCATTGGCCAAATGACAAGATTGCTGACCTCACTAATGGCCATCCCAGTCTAGGCCCTACTATCCCATCTGCTTAGCAAGATGCTGTTTCTCTTGGCAAGCTCTGCTCTCTTATGTGAATGACATACATGGCTTCCATATCGAGGAAGCCACACTCCTGAACACGACGCTAACTCCAAGTACATCTTGAGTTGGTGAAAAACTCATGAGATAGAGATTAATCAGCAAATGCCAAAGTGAATGCAGCCATTTCCACATGTGAAACACGTTGCCTTGGAAAAGAACAAAGCAAAAAGAATAAAGCAAACATTGTTTTATAACAAAAGTTGTACATGCAAATACACTTAAGAATTATAGGGGTCCGCAAAGTAAAGAAGCTGAAGATAAACTTTCAAGTCTATTTGAGCTGAAACAATTAAAGAGAAGATGGTCTATTTATGCTATGCACAAAATAGTTATGATTCAGGGGACACATGAGAATACTGAAGACTTCTAAGTTTCCTTCCGCTCATAACCTTTAAAAACCTAAAATATGGATGAATGTGGTAGCAATTTAAACAACCTTTAGTGGGGAAAACTGTCATTCTCCATTACTGTGTTTTTCTTGAGATAAATGGCATAAGAATTACACTGGATGAGTTTCTGAACCGTAATACTTGTAGTGATAGTCATCACAGGTGTAATGTGAACTATTAATCTATGTGGAATTTCTCTCCAGTTACCAATCAGGATTAATCTCAGCAGGTACCAAGGGCATTCTAACCTTCCAAGACCACTGATGTGTTCTATAATTGGTAACTCCATCTTTAATATGTTCCCACTGGCATCTAGAATGAGATTAGTTAACATCAATATTTTAAAAATGTATTATTACATTGCTGACCTGGTTCTTTTGATCAAGATTAAGACCTGAGAGTATAGTTCCTAAAAATAAACATTTTTAATCTAACTTTTAAATTTTCCTTTCCATAATATACTTAATTTATGATTCCTGAAAAATCACATTTCCTTATTACACTTGAAGCAAATTTAAAAGCTATTCAATATGATTCCCTTCTCGTCACACTGTGCAGTGAACCAGGAAACGCCCTCCAGAGTTGGATCAAGGAGAAATCCTCCAAGGGGGCCAGGTGCTGAGGGAACATGTAGATGGATGTTTGGTTACTGATTCTTTGCAAAATCCTAGCTCATGAGCTCAGAACCACAGGACAGACCAAAAAAGGTTATGAGTGAGGACAGACAGATGGGAAATGCTAAGGAGACCGAAGCATTAGAAAGGCAAGGATTCCCAGAGCTCTGGGCAGGCATTGACTAGTTACCTAAGGAGATCTCACTGGGTACCCACAGTATGGCCGTGCTACCCTTTGGATGTTGGCAGACAATGTAAGAGAAGATGCACACAGATACCTGTGAAGTCGGTTTAATCCTCCCAATAGCTTGACCTGGATCCATAGATGAGGAGGGCATTAGAGGACATCTGAACAGATCCCAGGCTGCTGCTGACAACTGCTTTCTACTCAGTACACCACACCCTTATTTCCCCCAATACTTCGTACTTTGAGATGAGCTTCATAAGTCAGGTGTATATAACTTTGTAAGAATAACTATGTGTTGCTCCTCAGCCTTTTCTCTTTTCCGTGACCTCTGTGACTTCAAGCAGATGGATTCGAAAGGTCAAGGACATACTTGCCATAGCTTGCCTTCCCTTCTCTCTCATTCTCTCCCCTGTTCTAGATGTTCCAATTCTTCTTCTCTTACTCACAAAGACCTGTTTATCTGCATTCTTAATGGGCAACTCATTGAGTCACAACTAAGAGACATAAGAAAGGCCCATCACAGTATTATCATTGTAATTTCCTTGAAAATATACAGTAAAAGTGAGGTGTATGCGCAATCCCTTTAGCTCTCAATCCTTAAGTTACTTCTGGCATTTACTGTATTTGCCCCACTATCAATGGCAATATCAGAGTACATTTGTTACATCTCTGTTCCAAAAATATTTCAATAATCAAATTCTATAAGCTTTATGTAAGCAAGCAAGGAAGAGAATAAAACAGGAATGTAGTTTGATCCACTATCAATTCACCTTACTGCCAAATTAAATAAAACAGAAAATAACTATCAAGCAAAAAAAAAAAATTATTCTCCACATGCCCATATGTCTAGCATAGAAGCACATGTAATAGTCACGCTAATTTTTTGGCAACAGCAAAATACAATTCTTGGAAAACTTTTTCAGTCACGTATTTTCTACAAACAAATTTGTATCAAAATATCACAGTTTAGGCACATACCAAAATTCTTTAATTTCACCCAGTAAAAATGGTTGAGAATTAAGTTTATTCTAATTATTGAAAGTAGAAGCTGCTCATCTTCTAAAGCCAGCCTTGGAAGTGATGTAACTTTTCATTGGCCACAAATTATTGTGCAAATTAAGGAAGAATTCAGGTAAGATTAAAAAGAGAAGAAAAAGACTCTACCTCTTGACAGAGTTTCAAAGTGACCACAAATAATGGACCTAAGGATGAAAATTACTGCTGTGGCCATGTTCAGAAGCCAAACCTACCACCCAGGCTTTTCTTAAAGATCTCCTCAAATAAATATTAAGAGATAGTGAGGAAAAATGAAATTAATAATGCAGAGTTTATTTTATTTTGTATTTTATTTTATGATATGAAATCTTATACTTCAGGAAGCCTAGGAAAGTTAGTACTCTAAGAGAATCTGGTTTCTAAAATTTTGCGTTTAGCTGGTTGTCATGGCACACTCCTGTAATCCCAGCTGCTCAGGAGGCTGAGGCAGGAATATCGAAAGTTTGAGTGAGTCTCAGCAACTTAGTGAGGCCCTACATAACTTAAGGAGACTCAGTCTCAAAATAATAAATAATTTTTTTTTAAAAAAAGGCTGAGGATGTAGCTCAGAGGTTAAGTGTCCTTGGGTTCAAATCCCCGTACCAAAGATAAAATAAATTCTGCCTTTAAAGATTTATCTTAAGAGCAATGAGCAGTTAAAGAATTAATTGAACCATAATCACATTTACAATTTGAAAATAGTCACAAGATTACTGAAGAAGAACAAGTGTGGGTGTCGTGAGTCAGAAAGGAGATGAGACTCAGTTTGAGAAGAACTTTTGATACACATAGTTCATGTGACAGTCTGGTGGTTTGCACCATGGTCATTTTCAAGGAGATGAAGAAAAATAAACATATTTTGAACAACTTATTTAATATGACATCATACCACTTTTTCACATTTCATGATAAAGCTGGGGTGCATTTTATAATTGATGACAGTTCAGTTAGCATTATTTTTCTCAGTGTTAAATGAAATTTGCTGCAAAAATGGTGTCTTCGATGCAAAGCGATGTGGACTGTGGGTGATCCATGCTGCACATAGAAGAATAGACAGTGTCTATTGAATCGGATAATAGCCAAGTTGGACGAGTTCATTTTCCACTATTACTGTTTGTTTGAATTATTACATACTGAGGCAGCTCAAATGTGTCATGTGATTGGTAAGCTTCATTTTTTTTAACTGAGCTTAAAATTTTTCAAAAATTTAACTCGATATATTCCTATCATGTTGGTATAATGACTTAATATTGGTTGTTTTTCAACTGAGTCTATTGGGGGTAGAGTGTGAAGAAAAACCTCAATTTTTTTTTCTTTAAATCCTATTTTCTACACAGAGTGAGAAATATTCCCCATGTTTTAACATCCTGTCCTGACAGTTATTTTGAGTCAGAGTTTGCATACCAGCCCTACCTCCAAAGGGGACAATGGGGTGGGCAGCATCACCATGTACCATTATGATGTTGCCCATGTTTTGAAATCATCCACTTTTACCCCCAACCTTGTTAGTCCCCTTACTCTCACTTTAACCTATGTGGTAGCTATCAAGCGTCTTGAAATAATACGCAATCTTCCTGAAAAATTTAACATAAAAATATTTAAGGACCTAAAGTAACTTAGTACAAGGTTAGAAAAGCTTATTTTCTCTGGTAGACAGTCCAATCACATACTGATTAATATGGGTAAACACACCTGTTACCTAGAATTTTAACAAATTAAAATTAATTAACTTATTTTAAAAGGGCCTCACCAAAGAAAACTCAATGCAACATGTGACATGTAAATTCTCATTTTTTTTTGACACAATTTCATGATATTAGTATCATGATGGAGAAAGCTTGAAATGCAGCATCTTATTGCTGTTCTAACTATCCTTTATTTTCTTCATCTTTTTTAGGTGGAAAAGCAGCTATGATCATGTCTCTGCAGTCACTCATAGAAGATCACAGAGGTTATGTTACTACCAGCACAAGATTTCTAAAGAGTTGCTCTTGGAAACCACTTCAGCTACCTGGTATTTGGGGTTTTGTGCTGTTAATTAAAGCCATATGCTCTTTTGTTATGGTGCATGGAGAGGATTGGATCCTGGAGTAGTTGTAGCTGACTTAAACAGCATTCTATGCATGAACAGAATGATCCTCATTTGGTTTGTTTCCATGGTTATTATGTTCTTAATGTATAAAGTTGCTGAGCCTTGTCATAAAGGCATACACTTATTTCCCCTCTCCTGGTGGACTGGACCGATCCCCTCTCATTAGACCCTACACTCTTGTCCTCCTGTCTTTATGACCAATGGTACTTGGCACTATAGTCAGTTGGCCTAGAGAGCAACTGGAATTTATAAAGCTACATAAAGCTAAGCAGTTCATGTAGCAGCTGACCTATAATCATGGCTTCATGAGCCCAGTGGTCTAAGGGTGTCCCTGACACCAAGTCACTGCTGTTCCCTCTCCCGGTACAAGGACACTAGTAAGTGGAAGGGCAAGGGCCTGGCAAATTGGAATTCTGATTCTTTTAAAAAGCGCTTCTATCTTGTATTAAGAGCACAATACGGACAATGTGTTCACCCTCTCAGGCTAAACCCCCAGGATAATGAGAAATCCAATCCTCAGCCTGGGGATTTACTGCTAGTGAGGTTAGGTCTGTGACCACACAGGAAGTGGTAGAATCACACAGGGCCACAGCTTCATGCAGTCTGGCACTTCTAGCACTTTTGAGCTCACAGTTAATAGATACAACTTTTAAAATAAATTATATCATCAGTTACAATATAGATTCTGGCTTATCATAAAAGTCAGCTGGGCAAAATAGTGTGTAAAAGTTTTGCAAGATTTGTCTTATTTTATATTCTTATCTAAAAAATTAAAGTAAAAAGTAATTACATAGCACAATTTGTTAGAAAGTCAAATATATGCTGTTAGCGTGATGCGTCATCATGCAGAACACCAGATATCCTTGGCACAGGGACATGAGGTCTGATTGAGTCTGGCATTACATGATTTGAGTCCAAATGAAATCCAATTCTAGGTAATTTTAGAAATACAGATAAATGAAACTTAATATTTTACCCTCCATTCTCAAATAGGATAGAATGATGCAGAAGATATTAACTGGATTTCTTAAAGACATCCTTCAGAATATAATTTAGTGAATAAAGCTAGATTATTCTTCAAAGCATGTTTACTTGGCTTATATTTACTATGCACAAATATTATTCCTACATGAACCAAATATAATTCAGAATTTATATATTTCTCATTTTGAGAATAGTGCCCTCTGTATCATTATTCCTTGTTATACATGAGAAGTATAATTTTTTAACACAGTGTACTAGTAATTTTCAAAATAATTTTCATATTAGTGGGCATGAAATAGTTAAATAACAAAACAACATTCACTCTTCCAGGGAAACACGGGATAGTGTGATACAGAAATTAATTAACATGATAGTTGTCCAAAGAGCGGCAGATGGTGTTCGAGGTAACATTTAACAGGAAATTATATAATAACTAAAATACCATCACCGCAAATAGAGAAGACACACTTTCAGGTATTCCCAAGAAACTGCAGGACTGATTCATAGGGGACGCTCCAAGCTCTGATTGTGTGATGGTAGCTAGTGAGAATTAAAACAACCAGTTAATGATTTTTTTTTAAAATTTAAGTTTCAGACATGAAATCTACAAATACTTGGGAATTTCTTCAAATCCCCAATTGGTATGTCAGAGTTCCTACCTTCCATAATGAGATGTTGACCAGCCCGCAAGAGTTGCTGTGTGGTATCTGACTGTGAGTTTCCATTAGTATACAGATGAGGGGATAATATTTACAGAAATACACTTGAGGGTCACTCACAACATTTCACAAGTTATCCAGTTTTCTAGGGTCCTCTCCCAGGATCAAAAACTCAAAGATTCTAAATCTAGAAATTAGAGAATCTACATTCTAACGTATTCCCACAGATGACAGCCGTCTGTCTGCATCCCATCTCTCCAGTCCCCCGATTTCAGTACATCTTCCCTAGTAAAAAATGGAAACTCATAACATCAAGTAAGAGGATGTGGAGTGAGGGATTATATTGTATCCAGGAAGTGGAAATTCTTTCTAGTAAATGTGTTAGCAAATGTAGAGAGAAATGATAGCTATTAGGAGTTGAACTTTCTTGGTTTCAAATATCGGCTAGCCTAGAAACTAATGGAGCTTCCTTCTCATGGAGCCTGCTGGACACCAAGAAGGGACTGAGGAACCAGGTCTGTTGCCCTGGGGTCCAGCCCAAGAAGGACAGAAGAAGGTAGGTTGTCAGAATCGTCCCATGCCACACCCCTACGCAAATTTAGAGAACAGAGAATATGAACAGAGATTCATTTCTCCAGAACGGCACTAGGAAAAAGAAGTCCCCAATTAAAAAATACTGAGACAGAAAGAAGACAACAGTGAAAACTCAAGAGAGAACAGGTGTCTGAAAAAATGCACGGATTACAGGAACCAGAGGTGTCATGCTCCTGTTTCAGGGTAGGCCAAGCCTCATGAGTGATAAAGAGGAGGGTTAGGGACAGCAAAATGTAAAAATGTTCTAGAAAAAACCTGGAGAGCAGGAAAATAAGCACTGTAATCACTTCTTAAGAAAATGTGTTAAAGAAAAAAAAATTGCATTATGTTTAAAAGTTTATACAACATTAAAGCAAAATGAATCCCTGGACCTTCATTCACTCTCTCCCTTCAAAATGTAATCCATCTAAGAGTTGCTTTTCTGTAGTAAAAAACTAAAAAAGATGAGACATGCAAACAAAACAGCATTCTTCAGGGGCTGGACAACAGGAACACAACACAGAGAATCTCAAAAGAAGGAAAGCCAAGGGGGTTCTCGTTAGCTGTACTACTTGCCTGGAGGCATCATCAAGACAGTGCTGAATGTGAGCAAGACAGACTCGGGGCCAGATCTCTCTGTGTTCAGGAGGCAGAGAGGTGGTCACAGAAGCCAAGGAAGCTGGAATTTGCAAAGTATCAAAAAGAAGGGAGCCATGCAAAGGAAGACCGCACTAGTCTGCAGTCTATAGTCTTATGCCATTTCTGCTAATAAAATAGAAGCGGAGTTTGTAGATTGGAATATATATATACAGCATAGTGATGACATCCATTATACATTTTTCTCTAACATTTTCTTCTCTTCTGTGTTTCCTCAATCATCCTAGTTTAGCTATACGATGAGACCAAGGAAGCTATACCATCCAAGCAAGAAACTGTCTACTAAGCTGTATTCAAAGTACTGAGGGGTGAATATGGAGGCAGGAAGCAAGTAAGATTAAATAAACCTGACCTTGGAGACTTCTTCCTAAAGCACTCTTCTTGCCAGAATGAGGTTCTGCTTCTCACCCTCTAATATACATGTGCTTTCCTCTTGAACATTGGTTTTTGTTTGTATTTTGAGAGAATACTTCAGATAGTAATACATGTTCCAAATAATAGCAATATGGTCCTTTGAATGTTTAATCTTGGCTTCACAAAAGGAATGTCTTCCCTTAGCTAAAGTGTTTATGTTTTCCGATTCATCCCTTAATGTGGAAAAACCAACCTGTGATGTCTAATTTTAAGTCTTTTAAAAATTAATATCACACTGAAATAGAAAGCTCACAAACTGAAATGGTGTAAGATGTAGAGTGGGGGTCTATAGAAGAGTCACATGAGTCAACCCTGGGTCCTAATTATTTCTCAAGAAAATAAGAATTGTATAGTAGTGGGTTTCCAGAACACTTATCAACAATGAGAATATAGCAAATGAAATAACAGGAAGACTCGGGTTCAGAAGCTTATAAGACAGCTGATAATTGACCAAACTAGGATTAGAAACCATCAGGTTGCCCTTTGGTCTGCAGGACCCCAGAGAGCTCTATTATGTGGAGGTGGGTATCTTGACAAGCATGGCGGAGGGCTGGTTCTCACCACAGAGGTGACAAACAGCAGCAGGCCACTGGCATGTTACTCCAAGACCCACTCTGAACTTCTCCAGTGGACCTGCTGCATCACAGCTGGTGGGTACTGGGGCCACTACTCTGTTTCTTTTTACTATCGCATCTAGCTTGTGTTTGACTTGTCTCACAAATTTGATCATGAATGATTTAAGGAAAGATGCTAAGGGGAGTTCTATGTGTTTCAGAATATCCAGTTAATTTGTAAAGATAATAGTGATAATTTTAAATGAAATTTTTATTGATTTCCTTTTTCTAAATTTCTTTATTGTGGTTGTTAAAGTCCCATTCTTTTGCTGAAAAAAAAAACTATAAAAATGTTTTATATATTACTATAAAATTTTTAAGTGTCACTAGAATTTTATTTGGTCTACTTTTCCAAATTGAAAAAGTATTCTTGGATTTTTATTTTGTACATCTAAGCAAATAAGTTTATCTATATTTCATGAATATATATATATCACATATCTCATATGAATATATATACATTACAAATTTTTTTAGTAAAGGCATGACTAAAATTGTTCTGTCTGATCTCTCATTACAGTTTCAAGATCTCCCATTATATGTGTATGTGTGTGTGTGTGTGTGTGTGGTGTAATCAAACTGTGACTGTTCATAGTTTCCACACACATACATGCCTACAAAACACACCTGAACAGGTGCTATACACAGTGAACCTTATTTCCATATTTCTAAACCAGAAACACATATGATTATCTCTGCTCTGAAAAGGAAAGCCTGTCTTTCAATATATGGTGTATATACACACACACACTATATATATATATATATATATATATANAATATTAAGGTAAAATTTTATGTGATATATATATATATATATATATATATATATATATATATATATATATACACACACACACATTAGTGCTTTACCTGAAGTGATGATTATAAAACTTGTAGTATGAGCTTATAAATAGTCCAGACCCTAAGCATTTTGACCACAAATGGAACTTTTTAAAGTGAAAACTTATAAAATGGGCAGTGGTCAGTGTCTCACATTTTTTAGATATTTGTTTGTTAGTACAAGTTCAGTTTTCAAATTTTACATCTTTTTTCACACAGAGCATCCCATATTAAGTAAAATTTTGTACAGAGCTTTGGACTATTAATAAATAGATTTTATTAAAGTTCTTTTTTGACTGTTTATTTTAAAATAAGCACCTGCCAAATATCCTATATAAGTGCATGACAAGAGCTTATATGGTTGTCAATAATACCCAAAATAATCTACTGATTTAATCCAACTCCTATCAAAACCTCAATGGTGTATTTTGTAGAAATAGAGAAATTTATACTAAAATACACATGGAAGTGCAAGTAACATGGTCTAAACAATTCTGAAGAAGAACAGAACTGGGAAACTCACATCCTGATTTAAAAATATATTATCATAGTCAATATTATAATAATTACTATAATGCCACAAAGATCAACCCAGTATAATATTAGCATATAATAAACATAGAAACCAAAGAATGGGGAGTTCATAAAACCACACATACATGATCAAATTATTTTGAATTTAATAGAGGAAAGATAATTTTTTCAGGAAAAGGTGCTGAGAGAACTGTACATCCCAATGACCAAAAAAAGTGAATTTGAACCCTAACCTAATACTATAAACAAAAATTAAATCAAAATTATCCCATTATCTAAATATAAGACTCAAATGCACTACAAAAGTGTATTAAAAGACCCTAACAGTCTAAAAAAAGAAATCTCACACAATGAGAAAAGGTAATTTAAAATCTGATACTGGATTAATATCTATAATATAGAAAGAACTCCTAAAGCTCAAGAACAAAACAAACACACAAATTCAAAAATGATAAAAGGATTTAAATAGAGATTTTTTCCCCAAAAGAAGGTATTACAAATAGCCAATAAGCACCTGAAAACAAAAATGTACAACACCACCATCCATTAAGGAAATGCAAATCAAAACTGCAATAAGCTACCAATTCATACCTATAAGAATGGCTACTAGTACATTTTACAAAATAATTGTTGGTGAGGATATGGAGAAATTGTTACCCTTGGAAATTGCTGTTGGTGATATAAAATGGAGCAGGTAGTATGAGAAGCAATGTGATGTTTTTCTCAGAAAAATTACAAATGAAATTACCTAATGATCCAGCAATTCTACTTCAGTTAGTATATTCAAAAGAATCGAAAATGTGGTCTTTACATGGAGAATTAGCATAAGAAACCCCACTTCTACTGAAAAGAAAGAATTAAGGTTAAAAAAAAGGAACAATGAAAATTTCTTTAAAGTTGAAGAAAGTCACAGGGTTTGGACTGGGAGGGTTCACTGAATTATTAGCAGTAAAATAAATTCTAGTGATGAGGAAAAAAAATGACAATAACAAAATAAGCCTGAGATACATGGGAATATATCCAAAGACAACTGGGCAAGGGTTGGGAAATGAATAATATTGCAAGACATAACAAAATTCCTATATACATAAGAAATTCCACAAACCGGAGGCATTAAGTACTCTAAAACTAATCTATAATTCTTTGCAATTCCAACAAAATCCTAGGAATTTGTGTAAAACTTCAAAAGATGGTGATAAAATTCATATGGAAGAAGAAAGAGCCATGAAAAACTAAGATAATTTTCAAGAAAAACGGTTCCTATGAAATATCAAATCTAATCATACAACTGGAGTAATTAAAACCATGTGGTATTGGCACAGATGTAGATAAATAATGGTACAAAATAGAGAACTCGAAATGTGGAAATTTAGTAACTACCAAAGTAGAATAAAATCAGTGTGGAAATGATAGTTCAGTTAATAAATTTAATGATCCCTGGTTTAACAAAATCATGATTTTTGTCTCACACAGTACAAAAAAAATTAATTTTAGATGGATGATAAACCTAAAAGTGCAAAGTGGGCTCTCAGACTTTCAGAGGAGAATGTACTGGAAGTTTCATGACCCAGTAAAGTTGACCTGATAAAAATGGGCTTTGATAAAGCAATTTCATTTCTAGTTATGAAATCTAGAAAAAATGTACTCACATACACAAGAAGAAGTGCATGAAAAGACTGATTTTATAATTTTTGTAACAGTGAAAAGTTACAAAAAAGCTGAAATGTAAAATGAATACATATTTATAGTGGAAAATAAAAATAAAGTTCAACTCATGAAAAAAAAAGAAAATGTGGTCTTCAAGAAGAAAATTATAGATCCATGGTCATAGTAATACATTCCTTGGAGTAGATATAATGTGGCAGCACCCCAAGTGTCCCTCAGTTTTTAAGTGGGTAAGCAAAAGATAGTGATGCATACTATGGAATATTGACTCTAAAATGGAAGGAAATTCTTCCACAGTTGATAAACATGAGTGAATCTTGAGGACATCATGCTAAGTGAAATAAGCCAGCCACAAAATGAGAAATCATGTGTAAGCCACTTTTTAAATACCTGGAGTATTCAAATTTAAGTGAAATGGTGGCTCCCAGGAGGTGAGGAACAGTGGATAAGAAACTCGTGTTTAATAGGTACTGAGTTTTAAAAAATGAAGAGTTCTGGGGCTAGACAATGGTGACAGTGGCCTATCAATATGAGAGTATTTCATGTCACTGAACTGTGTATTTAAAAATAGTTCAGATAATGAATTTTAAGTAATGTGTTTTTTAAATATACACTGGAAAATATGTGAATGTTATAAACTCTAATTTGTACAATTACAAACATGAAAATAACCTTCTAAAAACTTCCATCGTTACAAAATGAAAGAAGGAGAAAGGTGTTGGGGATTCTTAGAAGTCTTTCCCAGTAGTAGCAGGTAGTGTCTTCTTGTCTACAGTCAACCGGTGACCTAATAACAGTATCATGACAGGTATCTGCAATATGCGCTAACATTCAAGGAAAAAGAAACAAAATGGAACTGGACAGAACCATTTTATGTTGTTTCTAGTGGTTTGGATGGCTACTACTGTAGAAAAATCATACCACAAACTCCGGAACAGAAAAAAACACACATGTGCTATATCACTGTTTCTAAAGGGCTAGAGTCTCAGTGCAGCATGGTCAGGTCCTCTGCAGTCAAGCATAGTCAAATCAGTGGCCAGCAAGGGCTGGAGTTCTGTAACCTGGATGTGCACTTTCTCCAAGCTAGCAAATGGGAGAGAGATGTGAGGAAGGACCTAGCATGATAAGTAATCAAGTAATCACATCTCAGCACCTTTATCACCCAGCTGTATTTTGTTGTTTTGAAGAGAATCACAGGTTGAGATAAAGGCATCACACAGAGGGGTGACACCAGGAGCTGGGGTTGTGGAGACCAGACTGAGACTGTTCATCTCTCATAGCACTGACATCCCAAATTGACAGATCCTCTTCCATGTAAAAGCCATTTTCAAGAGGCCACCCCTTTTAGCCTCTTCCTTTTCTTTTGTAGCTCTGGCCAACATGAGAAACCTATCTAGTTCTTCATAGACCAACTAAATGGAACAACAAAGTCTGCTTCCACAACTGGTCACTTTCACATAAGAATAAACTTTCTCCCTGAATTATCTGGACTGCAATTTATATCTATTCCTTTATTTTATAACTATCATTGAACATATCCAATATTTCTTTCCATGAACTTATGGGCTTCCAATGAAGTTTTGATTTTTATATTGGTGTTTTAAGAAAGGCTTTTTAAAGTGATGAAGTAAGAGCATGTTTATATTTATCTCCAGAAATTTTTCCACTTTGGTGCCATTTCTTCCCACTGTAGAAACCATTTCTGGCAAAATTTGTCATCTTGCTGCTTTAAGTGCATTTATCTGATGATAACATCATCAAAGAGGCAAATTCTTTATCAAATAAAGTATAAAATGTTGTCTTTCCCCTAGTCATTAAAGATGTTTGCATACAATGCTAAAAATAACTGCAGGCCTCCTGCAAGAATAAAGAAAACTCAGCATATAACATATGCTGTTTGTAAAACACCCCGGCTTTCCTTATTTTGTCATGAACTCTGCTAAGAACCACTTACCCCAGTCAAGGCCTTAGATTCCTCCTGATTTTGGCAGAGAGTCCATTTATGGCGTCAGTTGAAGAGCTCTTCCAGTACACACTTTCTTTGTTTGGGGTTCTAAAAGGAGTTGAGCTCGGGCACAGAAAGCTCATTACATCCACTGTAAACAGCAGCCTTGTTCTGAGGTTCCGTGCTGGGTAATCATCATTGTAAACATATGTACATCTAAGTCCTTGGTAAGCTCTTTTTTCCCCCTCAAGGGATGCCATTTGGTATGTATTAAAATTCTGTCTTGTTGGATACTTTTGACATTCAATTATAATGATTTCACCATAGGTGATGCATGCCTTATTCAAAAATGGAAATCCTAAATTCCAAGGAACCCAATGAGACTAAAGGTTCATATATACCCAGTGAATTAAAACTGAGCTTTCAGATATTAAGTGAGTATGAAAAAGTCAGTTTTCAGTCTATGATGAAAACTTCAAAAACATTTTTTGAAAAAAGATTGGATATGTAAATAAAAAAAATAGAAACCCACTTTAAGTGTGGTTATCAATTGTATGTGTATGTACATGCATATGCCGACATATATCTGCCTTATCATATATATTACTTATCATCCCTAACATACATTATAATAAATGCTATATATCTAGAAATTGTATAAATTAAAACTCTATAAATAAAACCTAGATTTCATTGAGACCATTTTTGTTAGTTTGGTAATTGGTAACCTACTAGAATCATACATGTGAAAAACACAGAAAAAAGATTTCAGCACCAGAGACATCAGCTCAGGAGGAAAGTCTTGCTGGGCATGATGACTGTCAGGAACATCTATGTTGTGAGTGTCATTCAGGATACTGCAGCAGGGGACATGCTTCTTGGATACGGTTATTGTCCATGTCCTCTCTATACAGGATACATATCCTTGCAGACCTCTCAGAGCCCAGCGCTCCTGTCTTACCTGGCCCTACCTATCCTTCCATACATGTTCTAGTTCTCTGCACAAACAAGGCATTGCTTCTTGTTTTTAATGAATTAGCATGGATTATGTTGAATAATTCCCCAGTAGACTGTAGAACCTGAACTCCCTTCATAGTGACAAAGTGTTACCTGACAGACTTTTGTTATTTGTATGCCTTTGTTCAAGTTTTTCTATTAAGAAATACATTTAAAAATCTAAATATATTCAGACAGTGAATTGTTCAAACACCTCATTTCCCACTTCATTGTAAGTAAAGGAGGATTAGAGAGTAGATTCGAAATAACGTAAATTTGATTTAATTAAAATATTTAATTTTAGAATTCGTTCTAAAAAGTCGAAATTTTGTAGCATAAGGAACTAATCAAAAATATGATCATTATTAATCCTCTCTTTGACTTGTCCCAGCTAATTATTTGTGATTGAGTGAAGAACTAATTATTTAAAGATTTAAATATACTCTATTGTCATGTGTATCTAAAAAAGAGCAAATCTTTTTAGAAATATGCAAAATCTTTAAATTTTTGAACTTGTTACTGAACTTCTGTGTTATGGTTTGGACCTGGAAAGTCCCCTGAAGGTTCTTGTGTTGAGAGCATAATTCCCAACACAGCAGGGTTCAGAGGTGGGGCTTTGAGGAAGTGCTCTGGGTCCTGATGTCAACAGTGGATTAATCCATTTCCTTCACTGTCTCCTGGGGAGAGTAAATTAGTGAAAATCCAGAAAATGGATAAATCCATTGATAGCTGATGGATTACTACATGGCACCTGAAGGCAGGTGGGTGTATATATAAATATAAAAGCACCAAATGAACCTACATATTTCTCCAGGAAATTAAAAAAAGCAACCAAATGTGGATCTAAGTTTGAGGCAAATCACAATATCCACTATTCCTCTCTAACATCCCATTAGTATAATTCTAAATAGTCTCTGATATCAGGGAAAGGAGGAAACAGGACAACAAACCAGATGAACAGGTTAGACATATCATGATCCCGTACAGCTGTCATGATTTCAGTATAAGTTTGCAGGATGAAAGATGAAGGTCCACTCGCTGCAGGCAAGCCTAGCAGAACTGGCCACCTCTAACCCTCTGGAGACTGGTTTTGACCATGTGTTAGTGAACATCATCAACTTGCTCTCTTGCAGATTTTAATTCCCAGTGTCACCTGCCTCCTGTGGTCTCCGAAGGAGGCAAGTGTTTTCTGAACCATGAATACTGATTGGGCAAATCCTGTGAGCAACTGCTGCATCTTTCACCTGTAGCAGCAAGACTTAGTGCCCCGAGGTGGATCAGGCTGTTGGAGGGGCTGCAGTTACCTCTAATGGGAATGCACAGCTGGTGATGTGGGACTGGAGATGTGGTTCTGCCCTGTCTTCCTGCCATTGTGTCCTTGTTCCTGGCCACACTGGGGAGGAGGCTGGTGCCTCCCTAAGTGGGGAATTTTAAGACCTGGTGCATTGGATACATCAGTCACCTCCTTCCTGTTAATCCAAACTTTTCCCCAAAACTTGCATTCCCTTGTGATACCTCCACTTAATTACATCATGATAAAGCTTCAGTTTAAATTGCATACTGAATGGGATCATGGGACAAGGGGAGAAGGGCAAGGGAAGTTGAGAGCATGGCCTCACTGTTATGTAGAGTCCTCTTCGTTGAATGGCGTCCACAAACCTTCATCAAACATTCTTATAGCTCTTAATATCTAAGCTCTTGTGTATCTGAGAAATCCTTACAAGAAGTTACTGTTCCAATCCACTCATCACTTCACTCTCTGTGCCGTGCCCTTCCTGTCTTTAACAAATTGTCTGAAGAGAGCATTTTTGTCTTTCAGAACAAAATCTAAAGTCCCTTTTTAAAATATAATAACTAGCAACATAAACATATATAGTGGTTCATCAATAAATGGTTTGAGGCATGTATAAATGGTGTAATGAATGAACTAATCAAAAGTGGGGGCCTGAGGAAATCCTGATGAAATCAAAGCTCCTGTGATAACTGTCGGCTAATCCAGGCTGTTATCATAAGGCACAGACTAAAATCAACTAGTTCCAAAAAGATTGTTTTTTTTTTTTCCTACATTGACTACATTTTCCTACATTAATGTAAACTTTTTTTCATACAATAAAGCAGAATTAAACACCTTATACAAACTTGCACTAACATGCTTCATTACTGCATTTATTTTTCATAAAGTGGCAATCAGATTCCTATTGATGGATGTATTTTATCCTAAATTTTTCCCATTGGTATGTAAGATCCTTGCAAAGAAATAACCTTAATTTTTTTCCTTGTGTTTCTTCAGATCCTACAGAGTAACTAGCTGTTATTTGCAGTCACTAGAAGTTGCTGTTTTCTTTTTTTTTTTGTCTTTCAGATACAGGGATTGAATTCAGGTCCTACAAATACTAAGCAAGCACTCTATAACTGAACCACATCCCCCACTTCTCTCTTTTTTTATTTTCTTTTGAGACAGGGTCTTATTATATTGCCCACGAAGGCCTGGAGCTTGTAATCTTCCCACACCAGCCTCCCCATAGGTCGTGTTACATACAGACACCACTTATTCTAAAACATACCATGACCTAAAACTAACACTTCTAAGAACATTAAAGCAAAAATCAATGTAAACAAGGAGGAAAATGGAGACAAAATAGAATTAAGCTATCAAAATTATATATTTGAAGTAATAGTCATTCTACAAGGTGCTTAAAGAAACCGATTTTATTTATTACTATATCATTGGGATCTAGCCCAAGGGTATCACATAGTAAATATTTGTTTTAGTCATCTTTCTATCACTTGACCAATACTCCTGAAAGAAGAACTTAGAATAGAAAAATTTATTTTGGGGTCATGATTTTCAAGTTCAGATCATGGTTCACTGATGCCATTGCTCTCAGCCTGAGGTGAGTTAGAACATCACAGCAGAAAGACATGACAAAAGAAAGCTGTCACCTCATGGCATCCAGGAGACAGAGAGAAAGAGAGACCAAGAAACCAGGCATCAAGATATAGTTTTCAAAGGTATGGCTCTAATGATCTCCTTCTTCCAGTCACATTCTACCCACCTCCACTCATCACACAGTAATCCTTTCAAATCATTAATGCATCCAATGGATTAATTCACCGATGAAGCTATCGTAATTTAATCCTCTTGCTTCTAACATCCCTGCACATGCGTTTACTTGGGAACACCTTTTATCTAGACCATAATAGACTCTAAATGTTTATTTGAAATATGTATTAATTAATGTTTTGAGTAATGATTCTGTCCTTTCATTAAATTTCAGTCTCTATATCAAAATTAATGTGCTTTAATTTGGCAAGAATGCTAAAAATTATAAAAGATTCCTGATTTTTCCACAATCTCATAGAATTTCAGATTTGCCAATTTTGGTTCACATGGAATGAGTAGAAATCATGGCTTTAAACCAGATAGGCGCATTCGAGCACGGAAGATTGATGGTCTTTATTTCTGATGCAGGTGATTTGGCCTCTATGCAGATGGTAGTAGAAACAGGCCCAAACAATTGTCATAAGCCTAAATGAAAAGATCCATGTGTGCTGCTCCGCACAGGGTGATACCTATGTGTGCATCAGGCGAGGACTTTCCAGCTACCTGCAGTGAAAGATTGTGATTGCTTTCAATGTAGGTTTTCACTGTGAGCTCCACCAGCTCTAACACTGACAAGCGAGTGGAGCCCTTGTACCTGCCTCACCATGCATTTGGAAGCTTCCACACTGCCTCCTCCCATTCTAACTCCTCAACCTGCTTCCTTAGAAACAAAACAGACATCCTATCACATCCACAGAGCAATGCTGTGCTCCAAACCCAAACAACGGGTTTTATGTCTAAATAAAACACCATAGTCAATTTTCTGATATGAAAGTGTGACCCATGAAAACAACTTAGGTCACTAGAAACGGTTAAGGGAAAGGCATATTCTGAGAACTATTAGCAAACCATAATGGTTTTGGACCCAAGTGTAAGAAACATATTTCAATCCACTTCAACCATAGATTGCCAAAATGATTTTTAAAACATTAATCGACTGCCTTTAGATTTTCCTTTCTCTTGTTCCCATGTGGTAGCTATGGTATTACTATTCATTGGTGACATTTAGCCATAATCTCTCTTTACTTGATATTTTTGGTGTTCTTTTTTTAATTTTTAAAGAGTTTCATTATTATTTTTCTTGGCATGAAATGTTGTGCTGCCTACTGTTGGAATCACCAAGAATCCAATGCTCAGTCACTGTGTGCATCAAAGTGCTGACATCTGAACAAGAGAGGGAGTATTCAAGGTCTTAGAGCAAAGAGGGGGACTGTCATTCAGCTGGAGCCGGAGATGACAGGGCCTAAGTCGTGCTGTCTGGAGGTGCCTGTTCCCAAGAGATGAAAATCCTGAACCAACAGCATGTTACTGGATGCAGCGTGCTTGCCGTATTTGCACAGAGGGGTGATTGATCTCTAACCCTCTGAACTAAAATGAAACTTCTCTGGGGCCCTGGAACGTCAAAGCCACATCTTAAGTGATGAGGACAGGCAGCATGGCACTTTTCCTGATCCTAACCCACTCAGACACTCCCCTCCAAATCTCTCCCTGCCCACCACAAAGACTGAAATCTCACTGCAATACCATGACAAATTTCTCTGGGATGGCTAACCAAATAGTGGGGAAAGTCCTTTTGTGCTGTTGGATTTTTAAGAAGCCTTTGGACCAGGAAACTGAATCCAGAAGAGAATGCGTTAGAAACGCTGCATTTTTTCATTTAGTACACCATCTCCTGTCTCCAAGTTCATTGTTGGGGCTAGGAAGTACTGCTGCTGCACTCTTGATGTGGGGTCAGTCCCCTCTTCCCTCTCCCTCACACAATAACATATGCAAAAATTCAGCTCCTACCAACGTACCCCACAGGAAAATCAATGCGTTTTTGGTCATGCCAACCGAGTTATTTTTCTTTAATGATTTGGGGCTAACGACACACAGTAGAACAATGTTCACTAGAAATAGATTAACTCAGCCTTTCAGTCACCCTAAGTTGGCTTCCAGGGTTGGACGTGAAGACAAAAGCCGGCCCCACAAAAGCTTCTCCCCTCTCTCCAGCGGCTTTGATACTGCTTTTCAGCCCCTGTGTGCAGTGACAACCTCGTGGCTGCTGATTGATCTGAGAACCT
Organism: Marmota marmota marmota; assembly: GCF_001458135.2. NCBI lineage: Eukaryota > Metazoa > Chordata > Mammalia > Rodentia > Sciuridae > Marmota > Marmota marmota. The sequence goes on along the minus strand of NW_025999932.1, from coordinate 6,365,369 downwards.
GTGCCCTTGGATTCCTTGACACTTTTTGTCTTGGTTGCGCTGGCATCTCGTTGGCATGCAGGGCCTGTATCTGTGACTCCATCATATCCGTGTCCTGCCACCGGAGACAGAAGCCCTGTGCTGGGCCTCTCCTCGGGCTGGAGGGGTTTTCCTCGGGGGTTGCTTCTTGTTCTCAAACATGAAAATGTGCGAAGCATAAAACTCCAGCTGTGAATACTTACCTCCCCGCAATGTTAAAAAGTCCAATATACAAAACACCTGGTTTCAAGTAAAACGTACATCAAGATATACGGCAAAGAGACAGATTTAATATACCCCATAGGGCCCTTAGGCAGTTTTTAAATTAAAGACACAACGCCCTTTTTTTTATTCAGCTGAGGTTTTACTATTTTACAAATAATGAACCAATAAACATCATGCAGTGGAAGGGAAAGCTGTAAGAAAACAGTGGAAAGGGTGGCTATCATGTAAATGAAAATCACACTCTGACATTATTTAGACACAGTAAATGTATTTATTCCTGCTCAGTAGAATTCTTTCTCTTAGTGATAAATGTGGCCAAAAGTCTCAGTGATTTAAGTCCTGTGGGGAATAAGAGCTCTCTTAACTTGAGTGACCTTCTACATGTTCCTCATGAATGTAATTCATTTACTAGGAGATAAAAGTGTTTAGAGCAGCCGTTTTAATGTCTCCTTCCTTGCAAAAACCCTAAGACTTGAGCAATTATTCCTTAAGAGGATCTGAATAATTATCTTTATGCACTGCCCTTAAATCATCCAAAAATTAAACCTGACTTAACATTGTATATTAAAAAATAAATGCAGAGGAACATACTGTAAGGCAGGGTGAAGAGAACAGCAACATGTTCATGGGATTCGTTGCAAGTTGGGAAAAGAAGGAAACACCTTCAACATCTTCATCTTCTTTTTTTGTTTCTCATTTAAAGGAAAAAGAGCCAAGTATCTGTCCCTAGCAAGAGTGCTTGAGTGTGCATTGCTGCAGAGGCTCTGTGCCTGGGTGCTTGGCTCAGTCTCTTTCAAAGAAAGTCCCGGAGTTCCAGCAGGAAGCCTTTAGTGTCCCATCTCCTCCCTCCCCTCACACCAGGCCCAGGCACCTCTCTCCTGCGTGTGCAGTCCAGGGACAGAAAGGCTTCTGGACATAACTGCTGTGCACATTAATTGATAGGGGTCATTCCCCCTAGTCCGCTTTGGATAGGGATGGGGGCAAATTCATCATTCTCTTATTGCCACCAGCATCTGAGGGACAGCTGCAGAAAAACACTTCAGCAGGGCAAGCTCAGTGTCACAGGATGCCCGGCCACACAGAGTATGCTGAGGGGCTGCAGTGTCCTTCTCTGTGAAATGGGGAAAACATTAGTACAATCATGGCACACATTGAAAAGGACAGATTAAGTTGAAACAGGAAAAGAATGTAGCATAGTGCCTGTGACATGAGAATGTTTAGCTGACTTCATCACCACCCTCGTCATCTTCACCATTATATTGTTGATTTTAGCAAACTCTGGTTCCGTATTATTATTACAAGCCCTACCAACACGTTGTAATGCTATTTTGGTTAATCTCTTGTGGAACAATTATAAAAAATATTTGGAAGAAGAGAACAGAGGAAAGGTAGTATGTAGGAAGCATTGCATTCATTCAGGAAATACCAAAATCAAGGGGCTCCGTGGCCTCAGTCTCTAGGATGCTTTGCTTTTGTTTGAGGCAAGGAAGCCACAGTGGGTTTGGGACTTGGGATACATAAGTGCCAGAAATGATTCTGGTTTTCGTCTATCATGCATTAAAATGATGTAGCATTTTACATCCCTGAACTGTAAATGTGGACTCACAGCCTCATTTGTTTATTCAGTGGAAGTTTTGTAATAATAAAATATTTCTGCACTCCATTAAGTCTCTCGTACTCTGCAATGGTCATTCTGTTCTCCCCATAAAAGTAATCACATCTCTCCTCACTTTCCCATTCATAGTCAGATGACCTTGCCAGAGAAAACAGAGGTCATTGGATGTAATGTCTCTGGATGTGTAGAAACCCAGATCATAACTTCCTTATGCTGTATTGAAGTAAAGGCATCTTTTCTCTTTATGTGTAAGGCAAGCCCAACAACAGATGTCTCAGTCCTGCTTCATCTCCCACTTCCACATGGCTCACCTTGTTGCTCCATCTGAACACAGTCAAAATCATCTTTATAGCTAGGGCATCTTTAAAAGCCTTGGGCACCTCTTCCTGTCAGACCACATGCCAAGGCTTCCTCGCAACCTCCCTAGTCCTGGAGTTATAGATCACAAGAGGTACTCTTTCGGCTCCTCGGCATCCCACAGAACTTACTCACAGTACCCTTCCTTGGGCTCCACTCAGACACGGGCCATTGGAACCCCCGGGAGCCCAGACATCAGCCAGCACCCAGGCAACGCTGCCTGCTTCGCAGCCTTATTGCAAACTCAGAGCTCCTATTCTCATCAAGACTCCCAGACCTGCCCTAGCCCAGGGCATCTGCACTCCCTTTCCTATCTCTAACAGTTCCCCCACTTAAGTCTTTAACCCTTGCCTTTAAGTTTATTGAATCCAATGTTAATTTCCAGAGGAGGTTCCTCAAAAGTCCTATGTTAAATTTCCTATATGGGCTGCTTGCCCTCCCCTGTTGTATTTTGCTCCACATCATTGTCCTCTTACAAAATGGAGAATATGTAGCATACTTACTCTAGCCTCCTTGATTATAATGTGGCCTCCTCAGAACTGACACCCTTGTTAGCTTTGTTCACTGGTCTGTCCTGGCCCTGGAAGAACACAGGGATGTTCCAGGACTTTGGTGACTTTGGCTTTGTGGGACCAATATGAACTTCATCTCATTATTCTATTTTTTTTTTTATGCCTGGCATGGGTATTTGTTAGCATTTGTAATGACAACAAATAGCGCCCAAATCTGAAGTTCTTACAACTTGTTCTTGTTCAAGATCACATGAGAACCTGGGGGAAAAGGACTGTTAGGTTCTACTCCATTTTAGACTCCAGGGAAAGGAGGAAGCAGGTAGCAGAATGAAGTGGGAGAGGTGACACTTCCTGTCTCTCGCAGTTTCTGTTAAGAGGTAGAAAACATTTTTATCTACTCCCATCTCTAGCCAAAGCTAGAAGCATGAGCCAACCTAAAATTTATGACAGAGAGTACATTCCTTCAGCAGGACAGGGTACCAAGGCAAACTTATCAGAAACTAGTCATATAGCTGACTACAGAAGGCAATCTGTCATACCAGTGTGTACTTCTTGGATTTCAAAAAAATATTATATTTTGGAAGAACAAAGTTCCAACTCTTTGCTCAGGTTGAGCACAATACTAGGGAGACCTTCAATGTATCTGTTGAAAAATGTCAGATAGGACACAGAAGGAATCACAGTAGGGGTAATTGTAAGTAAGATTATGAGAAAAAATTGTCCTCACCTTTTATATAAAGTACTTAATAAGCACTTAAAACTAATTGTATTTAGATTGTCATCTATATTTACTGTGACACAATGCAGATCAAATAAGCCACTTGAACAATTTTATAGTACACTGTTGATTCAGTCTCATTAAGTACCTTCATGGTGCTGTGCGCCCATCATGACTTCTAGTTTCAGAACTTTTCACCACTCCAAATGGAACCCTCATGCTCATTAAGCAGTCTCCACACATTCTGCCTGCCCCCAACCCTGACGACCCCCAGTTGGCTTTAGGTCTTCACAGGTTTGCTTATTCCTGGCATTTCATATAAATGAAGTCATACAACACCTGGTCTCTGGTCTATGGCTTATTTCATATTATCAAGATTCAATCATGTACCATGCATCAGTGGTTCGTTTATTTTTGTGGCTGAATACACATCACATTTTCTTTATCCATGAATCTATTGATGGACATTTGAGTTGTTTCCACGTTGGCTATTGCTCAGTGCTAGCTTGTGCATGTATTGGAGTATCTGCTTTCATTTCCTTTCAGTGTATACCTAGAAATGGATACACCTTTTTAAATAGGGATTGAGATGATTTAAATAGATACCATTGGGTATTATTTTAGTTAACAAAAATGTAGATTTCTGTAAACCATCCTTTCTTTTTGCCCAGGGCTCCCTCTGGTCAATGCTTTACAAGAACATATGTAGCCTGGAATAAAGAAGAAAACAGAGTTACTAATTCTTTATTTTTTTTTTCTACTTAAGCCAAACATTTCAGATGCTAAAGACAGACACTGGAGATAAAAATATTTGACATTCAAAAGATATAAGTTTCAAATATCAGCAATGAAAGTCTGGCTAAATAGGACATGGGACTTAGGCACTAACAAGAGATTGGAAAGAGCAAGAATCAGAAGCAGTGCTAGGCTCCGCTTCACCCAGCAGGCTCCTCCCCACCCCCAAAAGCGTCTTACTAAGATAGACAGCATCATTTAATAGACTCACAGTGGTCATGGCTGATACAGAAGAAGCAAAGGGGAGATTTATTCCGGCTTCTAACAGGATTGAAACACTTGTGGAGGGATGATGTAGATATGGAAACTTTGGCTAAGCCTTGGGGAAATCCCAGAAGATAAAGAATTTCAGAATGTTCCTCAGTAACACGGGACGTGCTCAGTGCAAACCCAGTGACAGACAGGAGATTGTCAGGCACCTTGGACATCTGACATCTTCCTTGAGTACTGCTGGCCATGACCTCACATAGTTCTACTGCAGAGGAGGTCAGGGGAAAGTGGCCAGGATTCGAACACAACCTGGTAACTGCTAACCAGTGTTTGAGGTTCCTGCAATGTATTAAATGATTTAATCCATATATCAATGATATAGGACAGATACTGTTATTTTTCATGATCCTTTTACAGACACAAAAATTAAGACATGAATGATGACTATACAAAATTTCCTAATGGGACCCACATAGGAGGAAGATTCTAAATTATCCATAATTACCCCTAAGTTCCACCCCCCAGAGAAGGGAGTGTGAAGGAGGGAGATCAAATATAATAGAGCATCTAAATCTGAATTTTGCCATGGTTTTATGATGCTCTGATGTTGATGGATACTTGGAAATATTTTATGTGCATGTAAAGGGCAGTAAATGCAGTTGCTTTGCATATGTTTTAATTATGTAGTATATGAGGTTGTCAAACCCCTACACATATCTATCCATCATCTATCTATCTACCATCTATCCTCTATCATTAGTTAATCTCTTGACAATTTATAACCCCAGACGAGTGCTTGTTTCAGAGTAGACATTTTAAAACATGATTAAGAAATCAACAAATATATCAAGGAGTTTGTTCTGTTACTTAATTTACCAAGACCTCCAAATTGTTCCTTCCATGTAATGATGTTTAAAACTGATACATAAGCGAATGACATCAGCATCATTTTTATTATTATTGCAAAATTTTTGAACGTTAATATGTGTTTGAAATTTATATTGACTCAAAGTTGAGTAATTTAGTCAAGCAAAGAGAAATCTGAGAGATACAGTGATTTTATTGGTTTTAAAATTTTAGTTTGGCAAAAGATATAATTATAGGATGTTATAGCTAGAAGGCATGAATGCTGTCATTTAATAGATGAAAGAACTTTGATTTGTAATTGTAATGAAGATCCTATTTTTAAATAGTAATAACAGAGTTCAGGACAGAATGCCAGTCATACTGGCCGGAGCTCCCTGTTCCATCCTTGGAGGGTTATTATGTCCTTGAAGTCAGCCTTTATGTTTCTTTTTTCTTTTTATTCCTTTATTCTTCCTCATAAAAGTGAAGTGGTAAATGAGTCAAGAAAAGAAAATCTTTAGACAATTGTGAACTCTCCAATGACTTTTAGAGCAATAAGCATCTATGCCTCCCCGACCTCTGTAAGCAGGAAACATTCTTTTAAACAGATTATTTCTATTATATCAAGTGAGTGTATTTATTTATAAGCTCAACAGGGTATTAATATAAAAACACCATGTTTTTTTTAACAGACAACAGCTTTGGTTTTCTAACTGATGATCTTAAATAGTTTTGCATTCACTATAATATCTACTTTCATAAGGCTATTGGATCGGGGAGATATTGTATTTAAATTTAATATTAATATTCCAATATTAAAATAGAACAAATCCATCCTACTATAAAGTAGTATGACTTCTCTGACTCTACAAACCACTACACATTAGTGGTGCATGGAGAAGCTGATCTTAACAACTCAATTGCTATGTTTTTGTTTCCAACTAAGACGACAAGTATCTTGGAATCACATCCTTTATTTTTTCCACCTTCACCAGCTGTACCTCTTAGCTCCTCCAACAGAAGCCTGCAAACGGTCTTATAAAATGGTCTGTATGAACATGTCCAAGTATAATAGGGACCTTCAAAGAGTAATCTTCCCATCAATTCTTTTCTCTAAAAGTCATATAGAAGCTGAGCTTCACAGAATGACTCTTGCTGTTAATTCTAGAGAAAATGCATTCTTTAATAGCTTGATTTGATCTGGCAAAAGTGTACAAAATTGATATCTGGGTAGAAAGCATTTTAGAACCAGTGCATCACACTGGCAGCCCATTCACAAGCTCGGCAGGCACTTTGATGCTTCCATAGGCTGCTGCAAACACAAATTGGATTAAGCCATAGTTGTCATTTAAACTCACAGTGAAAATAATCTGTTAGATGTCAGTCTGCCACTGGGCTGCTTAATTGTTTTATTTTTTTTCTATGAGCTGACATATAAGGTACAATTTATCCAATATAAGGTTAAGGGCAAACAAATATTTAACAACTTCTGATTAAAACCTATTGTCAGATAACAATGCAACTTCAATATCAATGAGAGTTCCTACCAATTGCATGAGACCTCAATCTGAAGAAAAAGTGGTTTAAATTTGAACTGATGGGAATTTTAAGAATATTTTATTGAAATTGAACTTACTATTCAATGCATTCTGCTAAGAAAAATAAAACAATGAAAAGAAATGTTAAAATGTAATGGGCTATGATTACTTCCCAACATGAGGAATCATTGCAGCTGTCTGGTCACCCCCAGGTACACACTCAATGCAGATTTGCATGTAGATTTAAAGTGCTAAGTGAATTTGGCAGACAGATCTGCGTGAGAGTGAGAAAGGCCAGAGTGGACCAAGAGTGACTTTGACACAACATATGGCTACAACTGCAGCCACAGGGAACTCTGGAGCTAGGATGCCCTTCGGCATTTATGCCCAACTTCAGCAGAGTGGCTGGACAACATCCACTGTCCCTGGGACTGGGTGAGGCAGGGCCCTGAGGCTGAGGGCAATCCTGGGGAAAGGCACATCTGCAGCCACTTAGTAGGCAAAATCAATGCCTACAGATGGGGGTTGGGGTGGCGAGGAGGGATCTGGGAAGAGCTCTGTATTGTCCATTTGGATCTGAATAAGGCGTCATCAAAAAGTAATATGTGCAGAGTGGAATTTTACCCCACTGGTTCATAATCCACTAAATCCGCTCAGGAGACAAATTCTTGCTAGGCCAAGTGTGAAGTTTAGTTCTCAATAGCATGGAAAACAAAAGTTCTTTCCTGAAGGTTTAATGGCCTTGTAAAAGCTGACACGTACCTACTCTTTCTTAAATAGCTCAATCCTCTATGGCTCATATGAAAAATCTTTCACATGTGATTCTCTATTCTGGATCATCAATAAATCACAAGCCTGTGTCTTCTTGTACACTCAAACCTAAAGTGACTTATGTAGGATGTACAGGAAGGTCATGCTCCATAATCCTGAATTTGGAGTGGGTCACATTACTTCATAAACCTCTCAAACATTTCACTTGTGATCCACCCTGGTGCGACTAGCACCTGCTCAACCATAAAATACATACCTTATCTAGAAACCCATTTTCAAGGCTAGTTTTTCCTCTCCTCTGGTTGGAAAGAGGAAGTCATGAATTCCAATGGTATCCTAACCAGAAAACTGGAACACAGGCCAGTTTACACACAGCAGTTGACTTTACTTGGTTGCAGAAGTGCTAATACTAAGACATGCTGGCACATGAGCTTTTGAGGTTGAGACGAGATCTGAATGTTTGGGGAACAAGCTTGAGAATCACAAATGAGACTCTCTTTGGATGTGGGCTGTAGTTTGAATCAACTGCATTAGTCATTCTGTATCTTCCTTTCCCACAAAGACATGTTTGTGTACTGTCACATAAAAACAACACATCTCACAACAACCTTCTCTGTGCTGCCGCCATATGCAATATGTGCTTGTATACATCAGTGACCACAGAAGCCGCTAGTTTTCCAAGGCACACATGATCAGCTTCAGATGCTCACAGCCATGATCAAGGCTGGCTGAGGTCAGGGCTGCTGAAGTGGAACTGTAACAATTGTTTATGTGAAGGGTTGGGGGATTGGGCTGCTTGAATCTGCGAACTTCCTAAGACTGAGCTGTGCCTTATCCATCTTTTATTCCTACCACTGCACACTATGCATGCTGCAGATTGTGGAGCTATTGTTTATCCTGAATATACAGTGTTTTCTTAACCCTCCTTAACTCTTCTTCAAAAGGATTCAAGTCCTTGAGAAAACATGACTTTGATGGTATTGAGAAAAGGATGTCGGGAAGCCAGGTACTATGCAGGGGGCTATGCACCTGTGAATATTCAATAAATCTTGCTTGACTGGCTGATGAGTATATACAATACTTCATAAGGTTCTCCCCGAGATCAAGCCATGAACTAAATGATCTCACAAGGCCTCTTTCAATCTCATAATTCTGCTTTTGTCTTTCCCATTCACAGATGAAAGATGACACTGAGGGCTATAACCCTGCCTGTTTCTACATGTGAACTTTAATAAATGATGCATGGCATACTATGCTTCCTATCACAGAAAAGACAGGCACACGCATAGATGGCACTTTCATCAGTGACCGTGATCACAGTGCTACCTTGACACCATTTGGCAGGAGCTTCACCTCACGGGCTTGACAGTGACTTTGAACAGAATGTCAGTCTCCCCTCCACTCCTTCAGGCTTCTCTGTGGCTGCTGCCTCATGGAATCCCTGTGTAGGCAATGAGTCCCTGGGCTCCTCCTCACATTGATCTTCATGAGTGACAACAGGGACACTTGGGAAATGAAAGGTCCCTGGAGCTGGTAGCTAAGGGTGCAGAGCCAAATCCCCCTTTCTTCCTGTTGTTATGCTTTTTACGAATATGGCATCTGTTGCAGCTTATAGTGAAACACTAGCAAGTTATAGGAAATAACCCTCAATGGTCTGCGGTCCTGTCATTCAGAGGGCACCTTTCTTTGTTCACACTGTAACATATTCCTTTATAATTATTTGTATAGTTTCCTGTAGATGTGCATATGTGAATATGTGCATATCTTTTTACCATTGACATCTAGTGGGTCCAATGGCATATCCTGAATTTTCAATTTTATCATATCATAAGCATTTTACTGCACAAATATTGCCCAAGACTTTAGGAGTTGAAAGTGCTTTGATTATATTTCTGTCTTTCCCTGGGCAACAAGTATTCTAGATTGTCACGGATTTGCTTCCATGTCTACACTGTCATTCACTCTTGAACTTAGGTTTGAAATTCTGATTGATCTAAAGAAACAAAGGAATCCTCTACATCCTCTACACAAAGCTGAGGGAGGCTCTCTACGTCCCTGACATTTTCTGATCACTCCCACAATTACAAGACATGACATTTCCCCTTGATTTCCTGTAACCAGTTCTTTAAATGCCAGACCCTGGGCTACTGCTTCCCCAGAGCTCCTCCCAGTTGGCCCTCTCCATGGTCTCACTCTTTCTGGGATTCATGCCTCACTTCTCTCCATCCTCCACCATCATGAATCCAGATGGCTCTGCTCCAAATCCTTCTCCTGAGTCTTGTCACCCAGCAGTCCTTTGAGCTCCTGCTCTGTGTCACACACTGTCTCATGTTGGAACAATCCTAACGTAATGGAGACACTCTGCCTGACAAAAATTTGAAAAGTGCAATTTACCAACGTCTAGGAATATTTCAAACCTAAAACTCAGTAGGTCCAAATAAAATCTCTTGGTATCCTGGCCCCAAACCTCAGCCTGCTGTACTCCCTGCCTGGTGAGGACCCTCTGCCAGGCAGGCAACAAACCCAAACTCACCAGAGTCCTCCTCATTCCAAGTAGCTTCCAATTCCTCCCACACCCATCTCTTCTTCCACTATCTCTTAGGTATTTGATCATCCCTTACTAGAACAACTGTGGTGGATTCTAACTGTTTTATAGTCTTCCTCTTTGTTCACCCCACTAATTGTTGGCTTCAATTCGTCAAATGAGTGAGCTTTGTAAAAGTGTTAACTTACCCACTTTAAATTCTAAAATAACTAAAAAAATAGATAGATAGATAGATAATAATGATGGCAAAATAAAGGCATCATTTTTTATTATTAGAATACTACACCTGTAATCCCAGCGTCTCGAATCGCTGAGGCAGGAGAATTGTGAGTTCAAAGCCAGCCTCAGCAACTTATCAAGGTACTGAGCAACTCAGTGAAACCCTATCTCTAAATAAAATATATAAAATGGCTGGGGATGTAGCTCAGTGGTTAAGCACTCCTGAATTCAATCCTCAGTATCAAAAAAAAAAAGAAAAGAATATGTTATTATTGCCCACTAAGTGATATACAACTGTCTAATGAGCTAAGTAGGAAATACAGCTATGAATGAGCTATCTAAATATACATTGGAATCAGGTGATTTTAATCAATATTTCTATCTTTGAAGTATGAAGTAACATTATTTTAGGTGAAAATGTACTCTTAAATCTTTTTAATCAGGTCAACTGTATTGTGTAGAATTTAATTTAAAGAAGCATTTGGGCAGAACTTCTAAAATTTTCTACTCTGTAGGAATAGCAAATTTAAATTCCAGGTTTGCCACTAGCTTGCTGAGTAATCTGAGACAAAATTTTAGCTCTTTGTTTTTGAGTTTCCTAGTTGATAAGGTGATAGTGGTGAAGAAAAAATGTCCATCTCCATAATGTTAACAGGAATAGATAAGTAAACTAGTTAATTCATGAATATAGCTTTCCCTGAACCTAGACCATAGTAGTGTTTCAATGTATTTTGTATTTTGACTGCTCTTATTGCCTGGTACTTCTTTATATAACTCACAATTATAGAAACAGGAGAGATTCCATGGTCAAGAACTAATATCTGTCTTTTGTTTTACTTTGTAAACTCTTTTTAATTTGTTTGAATTAGTTATATATGACAGAAGAATGCATTTATGCATTTTGATATGTCATATATAAATGGAGTATAATTTCTCCTTTTGCTGATTGTACATGTTGTGGGAATACAACATGTATAATCAGGCATGCAGTCATATATGTTACATACAAGGTAATAATGTCTGTTTCATTCTACTATCTTTCATATCCCAATAGCCTCCCTTCCATTTACTCCCCTCTATTCCTTCCTAGTGCCCCCCACCATTGTGAATAAGCATTCACATACAAGAGAAAAGATTGGGCCTTTAGTTTGGGGGTATTGGCTTATTTTACTTAGCGAGGTATTTTGCAACTCCATCAATTTATTGGCAAATGCCATAATTTCATTATTCTCTAAAGCTGAGTAATATTTCATTGAATATATATACCACATATTTCTTTTATTCATTCATCTGTTGAAGGGTATCTAGGTTGGTTTCCTAATTTAACTATTGTGAATTAAGTTGCTATAAACATTTATGTGGCTGTGTCACTGTAGTATGCTGATTTGAAGTCCTTTGGGTATAAACCCAGGAGTGGGATAGGTGGGTCAAATGATGGCTCCATTTCAAATTTTATGAGGAATCTCCATACTGCCTTCCACATGATTGCACCAATTTGTAGTGTCACCAGCAATGTATGAGTGTACCTTTTCCCCCACATCCTCGCCAATATTTCTCATTACCTGTTTTCATGATGATTGCCATTCTGACTAGAGTGAGATGAAATCTTAGGGTAGTTTTAATTTGCATTTCTCTACTTGCTAGAGATGTTGAACATTTTTTTTCATGTTTTTGTTGATCAATTTTATATCTACTTCTGAAAAATATCTGTTCAGTTCCTTAGCCCATTTATTGATTGGCTTATTTTTTGGGTCTTTTTTTTTTTTTTTTGGTGTTAAGTTTGTTTAGTTCTTTATATATCCTGAAAATTAATGCTCTATTTGATGTGTATGCAGTAAAAAATATTTTCCCCAATCTGTATGTTCTCTCTTCACATTATTAATTATTTCTTTTGCTGAGAAGAAGCTTTTTAGTTTGGATCCAGCTAACATTTTTTAAGAAAATATTTATAATGATTCTTATATTCTCTGTTGAATATTTATATACACACATTTATATACACTTAAATACACTTAATGCTGGAGAAATGCTATACTAATGAAAATCCAATCACTACTACTAACAAAAGAAGAGAGATATACTGCTATGGACAGTGGTATCTAAAGTACTTGGTTCAATTGTGTTATTTTCTTTTGTTATATAGGCCAAGTGACTTAGGCTCTCCAGGCCTCAGTGTTTTCACTTATAAAAGAGTGATAATGACTACCTCAAATAGTCCATGATCTGACTGCTACCTTTGAGTACCAAATTTGTAATTCAGAGTTGGCTCTAAAAAAGTGGTAGTCACTATTTTTATTTTAAACAGAGACAGTTTGCTTTGTTTACCTGAAATTATTATTTTTTTAAAAAATACCATGCTATGAAAATAAATCTTAGTCATGTTCTGGAATAGTTGAGCTAACATCCAGTACCCCATGTTTACTCAAATCAGGAAAGAGCAAGAAAGAAAAGAAATTTCTGCAGCAGCAGAGGCTTGCTCTATGAGATGCCACTGTGCACCTATAACTAGGGAGACCCTGCCTAGGGGCACTGCTGTGTTTGCACTACCCACTGCCCTCCTTCACACTGTGTACCCTCTCAGACCTCACACTGACAGGGGCATAGAAAACCAAGGACTACATAAAATGTTTAATTTCATTTAGTTCTAAACTTATCCTTAATGTAAAAGGGGGAAGGGATGTATTTCATTGATATTTGTAATTGCAGATTCTGTTTACCCATTTTATTTAATTTTCCTATTTTAGAGTATATTATTCAGCTTCACTCTAACAAAATTATTCTAACAAAGTACCTGAGGACATTAATTTTAAAAGAGGAAGGGTTTACTTACGTCATAATTCTAGAGCTTGCAGTGAATGACCAGGTGGCTCCAAGCTTTGGGCCTCTGGCAAGAGCCCCTCATCATGCTGGGAATGCAAGCTGACCAAACTGCTAACTTCTGAAGTTCAGAAGCAAAGGAAATAGAGACAGCCAACCCCTGAGGACCTCCCACTAGGCCTCACCTCTCAAAGAATCCACCCCCTCAATATAGTGCCTCACTGGGGACAAAGTCTTCAGCACAAGCACCAATTGGGAACAGCAGAGCATGAAGACTGAGTGTGTATGGCATTTCATAGAAGCAGAATTCAACTCTTTTAAAGAGAATTTGCCACAAACTAGCAATAAATGGCAACTTCTGACAAAATCATACATATCAATTAAGGCTTGCTTTCTAAGATATGGAATCCTCAGAAAGATTTCAACATATCTATTTTATTTCTATGTAATTAACTATAAGCTGACTTTTGACAGTGACATAATGCTAGTATTAAATAAAGGTAACCCTGGAAAACTCACTGGGGTATTTGATAGCTGAAATTTTCTGAAGTCAACTGATGGCCTGTACTTTGACTTTTATATTGTTTTCATCCCATTTATTATACTTATTAAAACACAAATATCTGAGCAAGAAGTTCATCATGTTCTAAATTTGGAATCACCCCAGCCTGGGCCCCACATCTTGCCTGGCATCTATCAGGAACTCTAGCCAACACTGTTGCTATCTCCCCACACTGTCTGTCCCAGCACCTCCCTTGGGCACCCCGGGTGGGTTGGCAGAGGCGGGAGCATTAGATTCCTGCTGCCTTCATTATCTCCTTCTTTCCTCATGACTGCATTTTCTCTCTACTATGATATTTTAAAATGGTTTTATTCTTGGCTAACTGCAGATGAGAGAAAGTAAAGCAATTCACAACTGTCTGCTGATTTTCCACAGATCACTCTAGATAACTTGAAGAAAGACATTTTTCTTATCAGTCTTGATACTTTATATTATATGGATATTGCAGAATTTTAAACATACTGACGTCCACTTTGGGAGGAAGCTGTCCTTGGGAAGTCCAGAAACAGAGAGACAAGTGCTCCTTGGCAGTGGCACTCTGCAAGCCCAGGTCCGCTTTGGCAGTGGCACTCTGCACGCCCAGGTCCGCCAGGGAAATCTGACTCCCAAAGGCAAGCTCCGCTGAGCCAGTGGTTGACTCTGCCGTGCAATGCAGCTGCAGGGCATTGAATGTGTGGTGGCGCCTCAGTGCTCTGAATATAACTCTTTCAATTCAGACCATTTATGCTGAAGGCCAAGGCCATTTTCATTGACTCCACTGACTTCCTGAAACGCAGAGCTTCAGGAAACTTTGAGTTGAAAAGTCCTAAGTGCACGCCCAGCATTATCACCTCTACATAAATTAAATTCGTGAAAGCCAGCACACAAGGGACAGTCATTTATTTCATGCAAAGACAGCACCAAGTCCCACCTTCCCATGGCTTTTACAGCCATTCAGTCCAGGCAAAGGACATCACAGACTACCTGTAGCACAATCACTACATTTTGATTAAACACACTCAAGGTTCTTTCCTGGGGTAAGACAAAGCCAGTGATGCAGCCCCATGAAAATCAAAAGTAATCCTGGATGGGAAGGTCTCATCATGAGTGAGTCTGATGGGGCAGATCTTGAAAGTAATTTTCTGGCCATAATAGGAATTCTTAATTAGAAAATAAATAGTTTATATGACTTTATTATGGAATAAATGCTGATGGTATGCCAAATAAATGTTGATGGAATGTGTACATCAAAATCTTTCCTTTCCTGGAATTGTGACCATCAGGACTACATTGCTGCATATTTTCTAGAGGTTCTAGAAATAATTATTAAGTACCCTTATATAATATTTAATTTATAAATGCTTTTGAGTTGTAACATTACATATGGGCATTATTATATTAAATTTTATTAAACACAAAGAAAAGAACATCCCAGAAACATTTTTAAAAGAGTATAACATTGATCTTTGCATTAAATGGTTAAGTTGACATCATATATTGTATTATTTCTCTATTCAACCATTTTATGTTGAGAATACATTATTTTTCTAACTAGAGCATAATAAATAATTTTACATGCATAATATTCACCAGTCAAAACCATCAAATATAGACAAGCTCTCTTCATCTTGTAGCACTTAACAAGGGCACATGTTAAGGGAGCTTCCTTATCCTTCATATCATGGTTAATGAAAATTCAAGATCAATTTTTTTTCTTTGCTCACATTTTTTAAACTTATTTTTTCTAGGTTAAGCAATTGTGGATCAATTTCACTACTATCACAAGGTAAATAATATCCAAGGGCACAAAGAAAACCACAATAGTAAGGAGGTAGCAGGTAGCATGGACAAAATTAATAAAATCAATTGGAAGGGGAACAAAATGAAGATAACTATATAAAAGCTTAAAGGGATTCAGCATTGTTTTTATATATACAAGGTGATCTCATACTGTCACATTCAACCTTAAAAGACAGGATGTGATATGCAACCCAAGGACATTTATAAATCACAGAATGGGACTTAAAGATAAGTTATTCCAGTGAGAAATCAAATATTGGAAATATGTAGCATTTTATTAAGAATAATAGCAAGCTTGTATTGACTACTTCTGTAGGTAGTTCACCACAGGCTTCTGTTCATATTCTGATCTTTGATACATCTGTATCACCTTTTTATGGATCACACTGGAAAACAAGAACTGAATAGAATGAACACAGAGCTCACCACTGCATCAGCCAACAGACACAAAGGGCATCAGAGCTCTGAGCAGGGTTTTGGGAAAGTGTAACAAGAGTTAGAGCCAACACCAGCACAGGGAGAGCTGGAACCATCCAGATCAGAATGCAGCTGAGATCAGCACATCAGACAAGCCAGTCCTACACATAATGAGACAGAGAAAGCAAAGAGAGGGTCACCTCTGGGAAAATGAGGACTCTTTGCAATCCAGATTCGATGGGCTTAGTGCTAAGTGTCTGATCATGGCAATGGGACCACTTTAGTTCAATGGGATCAGTGGACAGGGGAATGAGCTAGACATGTACCAGAGGAGAGCAAGGGCCAGCTAGAACCCAGCAGGGATTTCTATGTTCCCTCACCACTTTGTCTGACTGCAACAATCATAAGCGAGAGATGATGATTACTTCACTGCCAACTTCCAAAGTCATGGACTTCCTCCTTACCGGACTCTAACTGGTAGCCATGCAGGGAAGCACACTTCCCAGCTTCACCCATTTCACATTTTATACACCACCATAGTCTAGGTGGACAGGTACATCGACATCAGCCAATGTGTCTAACTCCCCAGCATTCCTCTGCTCATCCCGTCCTTTCCTTCCTTGAGTTTGGCTGCCATGTGATTTCCTCGGCCCAGGGGATGTTAACAAGCAGGACACGGCAGACATTTGATAAGCGTTCACTCCAAGTGGCATGCACCCTTGGAAGTCAGGCACCAAGAAAGCAGCCCAGGACGCCCTCCTTGAAGACCAGAAACCATGGCAAGGGAAAGTCCTTGAGTTTCCACGGAAAGGAAGTCCCTGCTCTGCAGCATATCTGCTGACTCCAGCTCCAAGGGAAACCAGATGTAGGAGTCCAGCTAAGAGCAGCAGAAGAACCGCCCAGCCAGGCCACAGAAATGTGAGCGAGAACAAGCCTTCCCATAAACAGAGGTGCTTTGTAGTTTGTTCTGCGTCTATGGACAGCTGAGCCAGTCATCTAATTGAGGTGAACCCTTCCTTTGCCAATAAAAATAAAATAAATATTAATTTTATTACTGTCTTGCTAACCAGAAACTCTTTTTGAAAGACACAATTGGATTTACTAATATGGAATTACCGATTGTGCCCTAGCTTTGTTATTCCAATTATTGAAGTGGTGACACTCCAAAGACTTTTCAATATTTAATTTGTGCCAAGTGCTCTATTAAGACCCAATGTCTCCATAACATAAATGATTAACAGTTATTGAATATTTACTATGTGCCAACCTCTGCATTAAATGTTCCATTCAGTGAATTCTTACAACTTTATGTTTAAAGGACTATAAATAACCCTTACTGAAAACAGAAGCTCAAAAATGTCCAGTAACTCACTATTGCATGCAGCTGGATTGACAGAACTGGGATGGAGCTGATGGCAGAGCCTGTCATAATTGTAAGGACCATACTAGATTGGCTCTGGCAGTGTCCGCATGTTGGGTGGTCCGGATGCCTCCACTCTAGAAGCAGTTCAGAAGCACAGGTCATAAATTGCATGTGATGCTAGCGTCACTGCAAGTTGACCTGGGCATGAAGAGCAGTGTACTCTGATCTCACCAGTTTGTCTGGAAAGGGATGAGAGGGAGTAAAGGGGACACACATAAGGAGGACACACTTGCTTCATCTCTCCTCTCAGTGCCAGGCCTGCTAGGCATGGAGTCTGGTTCTGCTTTAGCTAAATACAAAACCAACATCATGTGAAAGAAAAAAGGGACTTTAAACTCCAAGTTCTCATTCACTTGAAGTTTATTATTTTCCTTCTAATAAAATCTGCCCCTATGTTCCCTTCCTATCCCCATCTTATAGATAAAATAGTCCAATGGGTTATAACATGACATAGGAAAGAAAAAAGGAGAATAAGGGGAAGGAGGGAAGGAAGAAGAGGAAGGAAGGAAGGAAAGAAGGAAAGAAGGAAGGAAGAAAGGAAGAAAAGAAGGAAGGAAGAAAAGAAGGAAGGAAGGAAGGAAGGAAGGAAGGAAGGAAGGAAGGAAGGAAGGAAAAAAAAGAAGGAAAGATTACATAAAGGAAAGAAGGAATGGAGGATGAAAGAAGAGAGAGAGAGGGAGGGAAGGAGAGAAATTAAAAATATTGAGGAGCATTCTACCTTTGCTCTGTGGAAAGCTAAACCTTGGTTGTTCACTTCAATACATAAGGGAGCTGTCCCTGGGAAGACAACCTTGGATGAAAGTCTCCTGAAGGAGGCTGGAGAGAAGACCCCAGGGTAAACATAAGACACAGAAAGAAAGAATTGAAGAAAACACAGAAGTTCAGAGTCTCAAATCTATGGCCCTGATCCCTAATAGCAGGCGTAGTTTGGGTGAGGGGACTGGGGATGAGTGGGTTGACATGGGGGATAAATAGCTCAGAACTGGAAATGAGTTCCCAAGGGGACCTATGCAAAATGTGTCTTCAGAAAGTGCCATGTCCCTCTGTGATCATAGGACAGGTGGATGGCTCCCTGCCCTTGCATAGGATGACACCATGTCTTCTACCTACAAGAAAACTGAAAGCAAGAGAAGTTCTTGGAGTCCATCAGTGATCAGGATGGATACACAAGAGGATCTGGCAGCTCCATCAATTCCTCAGAACTTATCCTCTCAGGCAGTAGACTCAGGACCAGATGCTGCTCACCATCAGAATTCAGCCTGATCCAATCTCAAGAAGCAAACATAAAGTTTATGTACGTGGGAAGGTAAGAATGATTCTTCTGCTTTTTCAATGCTTTAGTTACAGTCTCTTGTCTGCTGCCTCCAGTGTGTAGTTGTCAACTCTACCTAAGTGCAACCTACAGGAGCCACAGCCATTTCCTCAGGAGGACTTTCAAGGTGTGAGAGTGGAGAAGAGACACAACACAGCAGAGAAAGCACAATCAAAGAAAAAGGAGAAAATAAATACAGATGAGGTCAGGAAAATATGGTGTCAGAGAGACCCAGGAAAGTTTCAAAAGACTAGAACTTGAAGGAGACTGTTCTCATAATGTTCAAATCAGGAAAGATGTTTAAAAGATTGATAAAATAGTTAAAAGCTATGAGATATGGAAAGAAGTGGGTTCTCTGGTCATTCAGGCAGCCCAGTGGGGGGAAAGCTGCATTTGGGCAGATGGGAGGTGTTGGAGAAAGGAAGCGTGCTGAGGACAGAGGACATCCATGCAAGAACCCAAGACAGCAAGCTGGACCAGGGAAGGCATGGATTGGAAAAGGAAAGATCAGTGGACTTTTAAAAAAACACGAGAGAAGATTGGCGTGGAGGGTTTGGAGAGGTACCACGTCAGTGTGGGCATAATGAGCTGTAGGGAACAAAAATGGATGGGATTACTTTAAATATGGGAAGAGGAATCTCTTTACAGAACTCTTGCAAAAATATGCAAATTTGTGTGGAAATAGTTGAAATGAAAAGAATAGGTGGGAATTTGGTAAACCAAACACCAGCTGTTCTTAAATTCATAATAAAATAATGTGTGGTTATAGATCAAACTAATTGGCAAGTGACTAGAAATAAGTAGAAAAAAATGTGTCTAAAATAACTGGAAAATGAGGAAGAATGCAAGTGGGCTTAACGTGGCATATAGTAAAAACTAAGTTAACGTTTACTGAATGTAAAAGATCTCACATGAAAATGACTGCCAAGGAAGACAACTTCCGCTTCCTCACCCCACTACTCCTCTTCCTCTTCCTCTTCCTCTTCTTCTTCCTTTTCTTCCCTCCTCCTCTTCCTCCTCCTCCTCCTCCTCTTCTTCTCTCTCTCCTTTTCTTTTACTACAAACCTGCATTTCCATCTCCCTGTATGGGGGATATCTTGCTATACAGCTTAATTACAAGTTGCAAGAACTCTGTCAAACGACCATACTAGAGCACGCAGTTCTCAGATTGGGGCAGCTTATTAATGTTTTTAATATCCCCAGGATACAGAATGTAAAATCTGATGTTCAAATATAAACTCAGAATAATCCGAAAGACCTACTTAAGTCCATTTGCCTATGAAGAATGTCAGTAATTGGTATAACTAATGCAGAAATTAAATCCACTCTTATACACTTTTGTACTATAAAATTTTATTTCTAAACCATAAAATGTAAGGAATAGAAGGAGAATATAATCAAGCATTAAGCGGACAGGTTTCCCAAAAAATAAAACTGTTGATTCAATTTTCCCAGGCCACGTTAAAGGTTACTTTAAAATATTCCATAATGTCCAAACAGAACTCAACACTCTTAAATACTTAAAGAGGCAAATTAGGTTCATGAAGAAAAATCATTGTAGCCTTTAGGTAACAATTTACACATTATTGTAAAATGTACTGTGTATTTATGCAGATTAACAAGAGTCAAATACACATGATATAAAATTATATAATCACTTCTGTCCAAGATACAGCCTGTTTTCACAGGTCCACCAAAATTAAAATAATCTTTCAATCCCGCTTCTAGAGAGAATGAATGGAAAGCATTGCAGTTTTTGAAATTAAATTCTTACAGATAAAACCATAGTTGACATTAATTGATTGGGATTCACTTTGTTAATCTCATAAAATGTTGTCAGTTCTTACTTGGATCTGCCTTCATGAAGGAGAGAAATGCTTAATGTGCACAGAAATTTTCAACACTGTGTCAGTAGCTGTGGTACTTTACAAATGTTCTATTGCTTGTCTTTGAGAAGCTAAAATGCAGATAGGGGAGTAGTCATAGGGTGCCCAATGGGACAATAGAGAAGGGGGATGACCCCTGCCTGCACTGATGTAGGATTGCAAAGAAAGGGAAAATCATCTCAGCAGGATTGACAGAGAGCCTAGCATTTGAGCATATGCTATCTTGTATTTGTTTTCTTTCTTTTCTTTTTTTGCCTGTGACTATTTCAAATGCCCCCACATTAATTCCTCAATTTTAAGATCTTCGTGGAACTGAGGTCAGAAATCTGAGTGGAAATCACGCTGTGGCCTCTTTCTAACCTTGAGCTTTGCAGTCTATTTCTCTCAGCTACAGTGACCCCCATGCACAGTGGAGTTAGTATTCACATCCTGCTCTGAGAGTACAAGAGCTAACAGGGCAAAACTCAACTCAACAGATGCTCAGTAGCTGGTTAGCTGAGGCAGCTTCGGGGAAGTGGGGATTTGCCTTAGTCACAATAAAGACACTCTGAAATCCAAGTGGTGAGAAATATGCATGCAACTCAGATATACAAAAATTGTCCAATAAGTATTTATTAAATTATCAACAGTACTGACATCTAGTAGCCTGTCAGGTGAAGGGCTTGGGCATCATCGTTCCAATGCTTACAACATGGAAAAGCATTACAGCTACACAAAGGCACGTTTACTTGGACCCATGACCAACATCATAGGGCAAATCACAACCCTGCAACCTGGAGAGGAGGACATAGCTGACAGGTGAGGTCGGCTCACCTAGATGGAAGGTGCCAGGCGTCACCTGCTGGGAATCAACACTTACTGCTGAGATGGCGATTCTGATGAATTGCTAGAGAAAATAACTGGGAAATGAGCAAGAATGCAGATGGGCTTAATGTGGCATACAGTAAAAATTTTTACTGAATATACCGGACGACCGGTCTGACAGCAAGAAATTCTTACAGACCATAGTTTTAGGGGATGGCCTTCTACTTTTATAGGCTTTGCTAGAAGAGGTTGACCTGTCTCTCACAGGGAAAAATTAAGAAAAATCCCCTATTGTCTCTGAGCCAAGGAGAGGAGTAAAACTATTGTCCAGAAACTCTCCAAAATGAAGACCTGACATCAGGGAAGAAGACTGTGCAAAATCCTGCTCTACTTGAGGAGCATCCTTGGCCTGACTATAGGTCCCCCCCCATCTTCCCGTCTCAGCTGAGGGAGAGGGAGGGACGCTCCAAAGCTCAGATCAGCAATGCAACTTGGGGCTCAACTGGTAACAACTTGGGGCTCAAAAATGGAGGCATAAAACCTGCCTCTGTATCTTACTACCACACCAATTGTGGGTTTGAGCTATGAGATGTGGAAGACGCAGACCTTCTCTAGGTAGGAGCACCTGGGCACTACCACATGCATAACTGAAATACCCTAGGGAGAGAAAAGAATACAGAAGAAGAAACATTGAAAGTAACAAAAGCTGTGAACTTTATAGAGTTACTGATAGACATAGAACAAACCCAAAAGACTCGGAGAACATCAAGGACAAAATTAAAATAACTACAGCTATACGTATCATATTCAAACCTAATAATACCAAGGACAATGATCAAGTCTTGAAAGAAACCGGGGAGGGGCGGGGGGACACCTTCCCTCTAAAGAAAGAAAATAAAAATTTCAGTGTGCCTATCACAAACCATAGGAGAAGATAGCAGAGTGACATATTTAAAATACTGAAATTTTGAAAAATGCGAATTTAAAATTTTATTTCCATTTTCATTATAACAAAGTGGAAGACAAACGAAGACTGTATCAGAAAAACACAAAGACTTTTCTCCAGCAACCCTGACATAGCAGATGTGTAAGAGATGATTTTTAAGAAGAAAAATGCTATGCTAGAAACACATATCTATCTAAATAAAGAGTATTGGAGAAGAAATATAGATATTTTTAATTTTCCAATTATAGCAATAAAGTATTAAGTGATTATTGAATATAGATGAGTGAAATGAGTCACAGCAATATCATATGGGACAAAAGGGAATAATTTGAAATCCTCTACTTTATTTGTGCTTCATAAAAAGGGGTAAAATTTTATTTAAAAGTAGGTTTATATTAATTTACAACACATATTTGAAACCTATAATTCTTAAAAAGAAATATAATTGATATTTTAACAAAGATAAATGTTTAATTAAAACCAGAGAAAGCAGGGGAAAAAGAAGAAATGCAACAAATAGAAATGATTATAAACATGGCAGATATTTATCCAACTATTCAATAATCACTTTAAATGCAATTATTTCAACAGATTGTCAGAGTTCTATATCTGACATTTCTGCTAAATCAACCCATGGAGAGAACATTGTGGATAGATATATGCCTTGGTCAAAATTTAGTAACATAGTTTTATGGAATGAAAAGTAGGGGATAGTTTTCTAATTTGATAAGATAAAGCCATATTGAGCAAGAGGCCTCTATCCAGGAAATCATTCAATCAAAGGTAATTAATTACATGTTCAAAGTAAGAGATACTGAACTCTGTTCTGTAGATAAATGGGGGAATAATATCTCTGTCACCTCTACTAAGAGTGACAACTTCCAAACTAGTAATTGCAAGTTAAATATGGTACATAATTTAAGTAGACATATGTTCAAGAATAATTAGAGCATAAAGCTGAAAATAATAATTCAGGGGGGTGGGGAGGAAGAGGAAAAGTCATGTTTCAACCCTGCCAGAGAAGTAGTGTCTACAAGAGCCACCCCAGGTGAGGGCATTTTGTCAGAAGAAGGATACTGTGAAAATCCTGGTCAGAGAATGGCTCGAAGGCAGTGCAAGAAATGAGGGATGCCAGGAAATGTGGACCTAAACAGAAAGAGAGATGGCAGTTTGAACTCCATGGGGAGCCATTTAAAAACTTCTAAGCAGGGTTGTGATATAATCACCTTTTAGAAGACCTCTGTGTCAGCTCTTTGGAAAGTGAACTGGAAGCTCACACCATGAAGAGCCAGGTATCCAGGTGGAAAGGATGAGCATTTGACAGGTCAGTGACGGCCAGGTGGAGGGAGCACTCTGAGCACAAAGCAGATCTGCTACATGATTGGAAGCACTGGGAAAAGAGCCAGGCATGAATCAGATTACTAGGGAAAGAGAATATCTTTCCTGGGATTCCTACATGGAGTTACATGTTCATGACAGCGCAGTATGAGAAAAGGAGACGTGAAAGAGAAACTGATTTGGATGAAAAGATGAAGGTCTTAAATTTGGACATAGTGAGTGGAGGTAAGGGAAAGAGCATGAGATGGAGATGTCCAGAGGACACTGGGCATATGCTCCAGGGATTCTGAGTTATCAGTGCCAGTAATATGGTGCATAGTTGATAATAAAACTATTCCAAATAAGAACAGTGTCCAATAAAATTGTGCAAGAATATACACTTGATAATGTTAATTATTAATTAATTAATTATATTTAAACATTGAATGTGGAGATTCAAAAGTGGTTGTGGAATTACTGTTCAGTAAAGAAGTTGAATAAACAGTAGAATAATGAGAAAGCTGGAAAACCAACAGAATTATATGTGTTAAATGGCCAATGACATCCAAGGTTGTAGAGAATTATGTATATAAAGGAGAACCCAGGTTATCTTAGCAAAGTTTGGGAATATTCCACCATTAACTTTCCATTATGCTAAAAACATAAATGAGAACTAAAATGACTTGCTCTATAACTTTCTGAATTTCTTGTTCTCCTGGAAGACCTAAAAATGTCACAAGAAGGCATGCTCTGTTCTTGGACACATTCCTTTCGTCAGGGAAAATATAAATTCTCCCAACAAAATCCTTTGATTAAATACTCTGAACTCCACCTATGAAGATGAAAAAGATCATTTAAATTGAGAAACTAGGTTGAAGCCAGCCAAAAATAAAAACAGATGAGACATAGGGAAGCCAATTAGATTTTAAGTTGTTAATGGTGCGCAACCGCATGTTCCAAAGATGACTGCAAATCATCTTTCATTGCTCGTCCTCTTATACAAGGGGACCTTAACACTTCTTTGTGTCCCCTCCTCTTGAATCCTGTGAGGTGCTTTTAACCAAGGGAACATACCTGAGGTGGTGCTGAGTGACTTCCCTTGCTGGGTAGGAGAAAGCAATAGTGTTTTCTCCTTGGTCACTCACTCTTGAAGCCCTGAGCAAGAAATCTTAATTTCTGAGGCCACCAGGCTGTGAAGAGGTGATCTGAGGACTCCTCCATCAACAATGCCAGTCTCAGACTTCTGCCAGCACAGGCTACAAACATGGACAAGTTTGGGGGGAATTCCAAACCCCCTAGTTGAGTAATTCCCAGCAACAACGCTTCCTAGCTGAGCCTCAAATATAAAAATAATAATAATAAAAGCCATCCCCATTGTTCCTTAATCCTTTCCTCCTAGACCCTGTGAGAATGCCACTTACCAATTTCCTGCCTCTCAGCTACAAATTCACTCTGCTTGCTCTCTGGTAAACCAGGAGCTGCCCGTTGCTTTCTTTTCTCCTTTGTTGGACAGTATAATCCTAAACTTGGTAAATAAGGTTGAGGGAGAGAAGCTGCCGGATAGGATTTTGCTTTCCTAACTGTGGTGTTCTTGCTTTGAAGTCTTCTGCAGCATGAGTGGCTTCTCTAGGATCAGTCCCAGGTGACACATGGCAGCCAATGTCAACTCAGTTGGCTGCAGCTTCCCCCAGCACTATAAAGGGTCATTGTCTAGCAAATTCAGAGGCCAAGTCTTTAGCTAATTCCATCAGCAAGAACAGCATTCACTTGCCTGCCTTGCAGTAATCAAGGGACATGTCCTGACCCAGGAGGCCTGGGGCTGAGGCAGGACTGGGGACTCTTCCAGGGGGCTGTATCTCAGGATTGGGGGCTCTTCCAGGGGGCTGTGGACACAGTCACCTACAATCCATCACAGCCAAGCGTGTGCTCCACACCACATCATCTTAACATTGAACAATTACATTGTTTTCTATTCTTCCTAAAAATTTCTATAGATATATTACACTGTATCTGGTCCTTCTTTAACATTCTCTTTGCTTCTTCACATTCCCTTGTTATTACAATACCCTGTTACAATTTGTTACATTCTATATCTTATTTCTATTTTCTCTTTACTATATATATGTTAATTTTACATAGACATATATTTGCATACATAAGTTTATACTTTTCTATTAAAGTTACTGTGTAACTTTCCTTTTTTCGTTGCACCCAGGATGATAAAATAAGCAAGTTATAATGGCTGTGGTTTTACACCACTAAAATCTGGGTGGTAACTAGAATTGGAATGTTATACTAAATAATAAAATGATGATTTTAAATTTTGTTTTATTCCTTGAAATAGTTTTGCAATGGGATCACCTTAAAGTTTTCTTAAATATTTTCTATTTTTTGATTACCATGTGACCTGACTTTTTCTGTCTCATTTCCTCTGGCTCAAAAGGGGAATAATAACAATATTTATCTCTTAGCATGGTTTACTATAAACGCCAAAGGCATATTCTTTACAAAATATTCAGCTAATATATAGCATAGAAACTAATTGGTTTTTGTCGTTATCCTTTGTATTTTTCATGACTCTTGCTTTAATAAATCTGAATAATGCATTCCGTTTGGTGGAGAAACCCAAGTTCTTCAGAAAGGCAAAAAAAGAACTCCATTCAATAAATGGACAATCAGCACCTAAATCAAGTGGATATCAAATGCTACTCTCTATTTTTATATTGCTACACAATATTATTTATGTATGATTTGTATCATTTCATAATTTTGTATGATAGATAAGGCAGCATTTTTCCTTTATCTTCCCAAAATAAAGATTCCTTTTGTTTTTAATCCATAACCATGTGGCAGACCACTACTTTTTCCAAACTCGTCAATTAACTGCTCAATTTGGCCAAGTCCTACTAGGCTCTGAACTCAGATTCTTTCTTCAATGAAGCCCCTTGGCCCTCGACTCTGACCTCCGCTGGCACCTGTGCACAGCCCTATCACAACATTTTGCACACTGCCTTGTGAGCGGCTTTCCCCTTTCTCAGTATATGCAGCATAGGAGAGAAGCCCAGGGTCAGCACAGGCTCTGTAGCTCGGCTTGGCACATTTTGTTGGAAGAAAAATGATTGAACAAATGACTAATGAGTGAGGCAGCCCACTTCTCTGCATTGCTCTGCATCGCTGGACTTTGTACACCAAAACCAAGGAGTATAAAGACACTTCCCAAACAAGGACAAGCAGGTTTGTAAGGTATTCCAAACAAAATTATTTCAACTATTACTATAATGCATATAAGTATATCCATGTGGAGCTTGAAAAAAACATGAAATATTAACTTCAGAATATTGAGCATCTACTTTATTTACATATATTATGCATTTGAATGACTATAAATACAATCCTCAATCATTATTCTTTAAAGGATTTTATTATTATACATAATAGTGGGTTCATTGTACCATGTTTGTATATACACATATTTTGATCAATCTTATTCCACAGTAATTTTGATTACCATAGTTAATAAAAAGCAGTAAAGTATGGAAGCATCAAAAAATATTTATATAAATATTTCTTCATAGTTTGCCAATAGTTTAAATATTAGGCAATCAATGTTAAATGAGTGATCTTTTCCTACTGTAATTTTAAGTGTAAGAAATTATAGCAAAGAGTAATTTGTATAGTTAATATAAAAATATCATTGTCATAGGATGACTTGTTGGGAGATAGTGAAGCTATAAAATCTTGATACTTTTTATCAATGAATTTAGACATCAAATGTATGTGGGCATACTCTTATCATGCAAGATGGTCAAGCAAAATGGAAAGACCACTTGTTTGATTTTTATGTTAAAAATATCATATTAGAATCACAATTTTGGAAAACTTCCTAATACTAGAAAACATGCTTAATGATTTTGGGGCTTTTTACTTACTTTATCTGACATGGACTTTAGGGGCTGCTCCAAATGGGAGAGAATGGTATAAACACATTCCCTGGACCCAGTTCTGATGAGCACTGAGGAGATTGCACAGGTGGTGAGACCACATCTGGTTCCAGCAGATGCTCTGGAGCCAACATCTCAGGCACCAGGCTGATGGGCAAGCGGAGATGCAGAGATCAGAAGGCTTACCTCAAAACACTAACATTCCTGCAGAAAGTGGAGAACTGGCATCTGTCCTGCTAACCCCATAGGATCGATTAAAACAATGATCGAGTAAATAATGCATGTGGCAGAGATGGAAAATGTAGGGTGGTCAGAAAATGTAGAATAATATTATTTCACAGCAAAAGGGCCCAGGGTCAAAGTTTCAAACTGAATGTTTTTCATGGACTAAATGTTACATATCACAATTAAAATAACATCAGTGGTCATACTAGTGACATCCGTTTGAAAGCCTCTATGAAGCACCCCCTTAAAGTACTATGAGGCTGTGGAAAGTTTTTCCATTCACATGCTTGGCTTCCTCTTTAGGCAATAATTTCCTAACTGCCTCCTGGAGTTTCCTTTGCCCAAAAATCATTGTCTAATTTCAGCATAATTTGCCCTCTGAGGAGACTAGGATGAGGCACAGTTTAATTTTCAAAGTCAGCAGATCTTGGTTTCTTCATATGTAATAGTTCTTTCACTCAATTTTCTCCCATCTTTCATTTATTACATGACCAGTCCAAGCCAAGTGGTACTTCAGTTTACCATTCTGCCTCAATATCCTTTCCTACACCATCAACTTCATTAAGAACATTCTTTTTAAGTTTTTGCGTTACTCCAGCCCACGGTATTGCAATTTTTTTAATAATGTAAACCAAGGCCTCCCTTTTGTCAGTTTTAATATCATTTTTCATATTTTTCTTCATTGGCACAATCTTCAAGGATCTCTTGTTAACATGATTCTTGGCTGGGTCCCTGCTTTCTCCGTCTTTCTTGTCCCAGGGTTAGCACCCATGTCTGAATTGTGACAGCAGCAACTGCTTCTGGGAAGAAAACTAGGTTCCTGTTCACCACAAACCTAGGTGGCTTGGCACATCAGCAATCTCATTGTCCTACTAAACCACTCTTGGGGCGAGGCTTGCAGGATTACCTGTGTCTGCCCCGTGAGGTATGAGCAGGGGCATCCGGAGGGCTGGGGACCCTGCACATGGCAGTCATAAGGTGTTGCTTGATCGTGCTGATGATTGATGTTGACTGAGGCTGCAGGTGGGGCCATCAGCCAGAACATCACAGAAGGTTTCCCAAGTTTCTCTGCTTTCCTCACATCATGGTGACTAAATTCTGAAATGAGTCTCTGTGAGCACGTTGGGATCATAAAGCACTGTATTGTCTGGCTTTTGGATCCAGGCTGTATCCACCATTCTCTCTCATTTGGAGCAGCCCCTAAGGTCCACCAAGTTCCAAAGGGCTGGGATATAGCCACACAGGAGCCAAGTAGTGTTGCACAAAAAGAATCACGCGTGGATGGGGCCTGCTGTGGTGGCGATGGTGGAAGATACAATCTACCACAGTTGACCTTGTCCTTGTCCTCTTTCATCTATAGTAAGAAATGACAAGCCCAAGACCCAGGGAATTTCTAGGAAAGAAAATTCCGACAAGTACACAGAATGTTCTCTTTTATAGAGATCATTCATGCAGTAGTAATAATGTCTGTTTCATTCTACTGTCCTTCCTATCCCCCATCCCTTCCCCTCCCCTCCCATCACTTCTCTCTACCTAATCTAAGGTAACGCTATTCTCTTTTTTTTTTCTCACATCTTCATATATGTGTTTTGTATAGCGATGAGGGTCTATTATTACTGTGTGTATATATGTGACTGCATGACCAATATGATTCTGCAACCTGTACCTCAGAAAAATGAGAAATTATATCCCATCTGATTCAAATGTATGATATGTCAAGATCATTGTACTATCATGTGTACTAATTAAAACAAATAAAAAATAATACAAAAAGAACAACAACAACAACAAAAAGAGATCATTCATGCTTTTTAAAGGAACAATAAGATCATTCTCTTTCACTATCTTTGTAAAGAAGGATATGTATCCCACAGGGCTTTAGAACTGCTATGCCCAGGTGGTCACTGTGAGCCTCCCATGCTGCTCCTTTTAGAGCAGAGGTACCAAAAGTCTCTCTTCAGTACCATGTCATGTCACTGTGGGGTGGGGAGGACAAGATGTCTTCTTCCTTCTTTGGTTTGCAGGTCTTCAACCTACAAGGTGCACCTGGGTAATCACTTGTACCCGGAGATGTCTTAAACCACAGCATCATAGACTTGAACTGCTCTCATGGTATGAGACTGATTGTGTCCCTGCTGAATTTACCTCTAAGGTTCTAATTGCCAGGACCTCACAATATGACCATGTTTGGAAACATGACATAATTAAATTATGACTTTGAAAACAAAATTAAATTAAAATGAGGTCAGCAGACTGTGCTCTAATCCAACATGATTGGTGTCCTCACAAGAAAACATTTGTATGGTCCCAGAGGGAGCACCATGCGAAAGCATGGGGAAAAGATGCCCCGGGAAATCAGAAGAGATCAGGAGAAACCATCCTCAGGGAGACCTTATTCTCTGACTTCATGCATTGGATATTATTGGGAAATACATTTCTATGCTTAAGCCACACAACCTGTTTGTCACATCAGCCCTGGGAAAGGATTGCATCCTGAGGGCCTGGGGCCCAGGGAGGGGGCACCTGTGTTTGCACAGGAGAGGGAATGGACTGTCGTGTCCACACCACACACTGTGCTGAATGGAATTTTTCAGAGGCCCCCCACAAGGTCTCATCTCACATGTTCTTAAAATATGCAATTGGTATTCCTCAATTCCAGAAGTTTGGTGACCCTGCTACTTGATCCTGGATGGAACTCTGAGTAGACAGAGGGTGCTACACCGTCTCCAAAGCTGAGCCCTGAGAAAGTCATGCTTGTCCCCGTTATCTCCATGGAACATACACTTGGGAATATGGCAGACATGCTGTCAGGAAGCCAAAGTGCCCCTTGGTGGGAATATGTCCATCAGGCCGCCCCAGCTGGCAACCAGCCTCTGCTTCAGGCCAAGAGATCAATGACCCCAGGCCCAGCTGTCAAATAAGTTGGCCTTCAAGCTGGCCCAGTGGATTCATGTGCAGAGGAGGAGAGCTGTGCACTGCAGCCCTGATCACACTGTAGACTTGTGGGCAAGAGAACCATGGTTGCTTTCAGACTGATCTGTGTGATCACCTATTACACAGCTCTAGATAACTCGAGAGCCGTAGCCAATGCCGATTAACTACTGATTTTGAAGACAAGGCTTACCATTGACCTGGAATTTCTTAGTTTCTACAGATATTATTTGGTTTATTTTGACTAAATAAACTAAATTAATTATTTCACAATCTCAAGTAACAGGATTCAAATTTTAAACTAAAAGGAAGAATGGATAGGAGGGTGGGTTATAGTTGGAGGGTAGTCACCAATGAGCCCTTCATTAGTCTATTGATGTAGAAAATTCATTTATTTCTTTGCTTATTTGATACTAGGGAACCAAGGGCCTCACAAATGCCAGGACACACCTACCACTGACCTGTACCTTGAGTCCCTAGAAAATTAATGTTACTTAGATTCTAAAGAAGCCTGCAAGTGCTCATGACTGATTCTCAGGCATAATTCATGAGTTTAGGCCTGTCCTATTGGCACAATCAAATAAACAGAAATGTCATTTTGTAATGACATATGTGTATGTATATGTGTGTATATATATACACATATGGATATAAGTATATATAATTATATTGACATACATATAATATATATTTTATATATAAATATAATATATAATTATATACATATGATTTTCACTCTTGTACTTTTCCTGCCTAGAAGACATTTCTGTTTCTTTTCTTTCTTTTTCTTCATCCCTTCTTCGGCTCCCAGGAGTTTCCAAACACAGTTGCATTTTAAATGACACTGCCAGCTGCCTACTTTTCTGCCTTGCTAATTCTCAGACGTCACTTACTTGACAACACTTCACACAGCTGTCTACCCAAATCTTAAATGACTTTCTGATTTTTAACAAGAAGGAGCTACACAAATAATGGCTTCAGATCAAGGTCTTCGACAGTACGGTTTTATCCACCAGTTTTGGCAAAGGGAAAGGTGAAGAAAAATAGGTTTTTAGTTTCTGGTAGGGGTCTGTCTTTTTGTGTTCTGCAGTGATGAAGGATGCATTAAAGGATTTGCTATGTGACACATGAATGTTGTGGTGTCTCCACCTCCCCTGGGGTCAAGTGTGCTTTGAGTAAAGTCCCCCACTTGGGTGCAGTGTCACCATGGTTCTGGTGACACTTGGCCCTCCACTTTGTTACAACTGAAACACACGTGTAGCCCTGAAAACAGCTATTTATGGCTATTAATTTGAAAAAGCTATCAGAAACTTGTAGCCATGCCCCAGTACGTGGCAAAGGGCAATTATGTTTGCCCCCCTTGACATATCCCAGCCTCCGTTTCCAATGCTTGCTGTGGGAGGAGTTCCTACCTGAGGAATGACATGTTGGATGATGAGAGCCAGGAGCAACTCGGGCATCACCAGCAACAACCTTGCCAGAAGAGCAGAAGGATCTCAGAGGACAGGGATTACAGGTGGAGGGAACAGTGGCGATCCTTTTTTTTTTTTTTTTCTTCTTCTTTTTTCAGGAAGCAAACAAATGTCCACCAAAAGAAGCAAAAGCTTTTGATATTAAGTGTCATAACAAAATACTCTAGTCAATAATTATTTTTGGAAAAAATATCACTTAGTGGTACAGAAAAAAATTGATGAAGTCTTGGGAATAAAAAATGACAGTAATTATTCCAGAATTTCTTATCACTTGCCAGTATGTGCTGTTTGGGCATCATTTGATTAAAAAAAGTTAAAATAAATTTCATGTAAATAATGCAATATGAACCCAGATTAGGTGACAGAAAAAAATTCATCATCATAAGATATGGATATTTCATTCCTAATTTCCTCTATTTGTGCAAAATCACAATATTCCATAATGCCTGCTTCTTTCTTTCTTTCTTTCTTTTCTTTCTTTTTTTAATGCTATAAAGTGCCTTTAAAGCTAAAAGAAATAGTGGCAGATACCATTGATAACCTTATTAACACAGGAGCCTTATGAACTTTTCAAAAATAACTAAGTAGAACCTAGAAAAAAGATTCACCAGAACTTTACAAATGAACTTACAAAACATTACTTTTTTCTTAAATGATTTGACTGAATCTCAAAGTGCATTTTAAATTCAGTTCATTGCATTCTCAATAATATTTTAAATATGGGGCAATTAGAATTCTCTCCTAAATCTTCTGACTTTGTGCAATGGGAATATTAAGCAAAACTGTAGATAGGTCTCAAAATTGAATTGCACTTTCTTCTGCTCTCTAGACCAAAACCAAGAGGAGCTGAGCTTGGAGACCAGAGTGCTCTATGAATATGAGAATATTTTATCAAAATAAGAGAAGAAAAGGAAACAAAACGTCTTTTCAAGGGCTGGAAACTATGCAAATGGCTTTCAAATGCCCCTTATCATGGAAACACAAAGACTGGGAAGGACCTGGGAGGGGAGCTGGCAGGGCTGTGTTATTCCAATTCAAGAGCCATGTTTCCGAGCCTATTATGTCCATCTGTGTGTGAAAGAGTAACTGCTGCCTCACAGCCAGTTTTCTCTCACAAAGGTACAAGAAAAAAACCGTTCAGGGCTTGATGAATGTAACTTTTCTCTGTTGGTATTCTTCTTTGAAATTGCAAGCATCTCTAGTGTAAAAGACACTCAGATCTCTACGCACTCGATTCTTCTTCTTTAAAACACTTTTTACTTTATGAATAAATACAAGACATACCTGTGTCTGTCCATCTTTGCAATAAATCAAACTGAGCTGTGCATGGGCCTCCCTAAATCCATCTTGATAATCGTCACCCCCCCACCCCTGGGAATGTATTTTATTATTATATTCACTTACTCTTTAAAAATTATTGATGACCCACTGCATTCTAGTTCTGGGAAAAACAAAAACTATATTTCGCATTTTACATTTTAAACTAAGAGAGTGAAACACTGTTCTTCATTTTGAGGCATTTGGTTTATGGGATGTTGTGGTAAGTGTTATTTCTGCTTTTATTTTTCTCTCATTCATATGTAGGCTCTCTGAGGGCAGGGGTTTTGCTTTCTTTACAGTGGAATCTCAGCAAAAAGAAATATCCTGTACAGAAACTACTCAATAAATACTTATTAAGAACAGCATATAAATTATTGAATGGATAGATATAATCATTTATAATTTATATTAGATAAAGCATAATGCAATTCCTAAGGAATTTGGCCATTAAATGTCTTTAAAAATTTATTAACAATACGCTTAAGCAGGAGAGGATTTCTCCATTTTTATATGTAAATTTTAGGAAAAATACTATACGATACAAATATTGTACAACGAATATTACTAGAACTCATATTGATTGATAAAATATCATGATTGAATAGATTTGGTAGAATAATTCACACTACTGCATTTAAGTCTTCAGACCATAACAATCAAAGCTTCAAGCAAGGGGGACCTATAAATTTCTCTGTGGCCAGATTGAGGATAGACTTATTAACCAAGAATTAGAATAAGAATTATAACAGTATAAGTGTTAAGGTTATGGTTTAAATTACCAGTATTAAGGTCAAGTGAAAGTTAATTTTCACAATCAGTAGTAAATTGTAACCATGAGATATTGAACAGGATAAAACTAAGCATTATATTTGAGTCAAGTTTAAATCAATTCATGTATTTCCGAGACACTGTCAAAACTGTGTAGCTGCAACTGTTTTACCCAGACAGGACTTCCCTTCAGAATGTACCTCAAGCTACTGAATTGATTGAATCAATATTTTCCTCTGGTCCATCGATGATTCAATATTTGCAAACCTTTTTGACCAAGCTATTAGAAGTGCTCATTTTTCCTCCAAACTGTTTTATTTCTCATCATTTACTCCCTTAATATGTATATTTACTGGGAGATGCCCATCTGAAGAGCAACTATCCTCTTCACATACACATAATTTCAAGGAATGCATCAGAGCAAAAAGCTTATTTTGAGCTGAAAGAAAAATAATTTCAAACAACAATAGTAGCTGCTTTAGGAAACAACAAAGAGATTAATTTCACATGAATTTTCTAAAAATCTGAACAGATCCATTAATAATGGAATGTTTATTGAAAACACCAGCAAATCCAGCTTGCTGATTTACAATATAGAAGCAAGAATGTTCTATGTGAAGCCAGAGTAGGCTCCAATTGGTGAGTGAGATGTCAGAATGAGCACTTATGCAATGAATTTACAGAATTATTGCGTAATACAGAATAAAATAAATCAACTTTGAGGACTCCTTTTTGCCTAAAGATCGATGCTTTTCAGAACAGATTATTTCATCGTGCAGCCCAGCCAAGTCACCAAATTCGAATTGGCCATGAAGAAGGACCCTACAGAGGAAGGAGACAATTTTTTCTTTACATAGTATGAAATTGCACACCTCGGTCATCTGAATGACATCTTTTATTACCACTGAATATAGAAGTGTGGTCATTCAGGAGCCGCCCCTGGGAGCTGAGTCATGGGGTATTCTATCTGAGAATTAGGTAGTCCCTCTTAAAAGGACTGCTGTAGCTTAACATCAACAATCTTCCCTGACTTCTCCCGCTGCATTGGAAAAACACTGCTACCGCTGAGGCTTATACAAGTTTTTGTTATAGACTCAATTTCCTGGGGTTGATTTGTCTTAACAGTCATTTTTAGTTACAAATGGAATCTACTCTCACCGTACATAAGCTGTCAGCTCCACTCAAAAGGTGTTTTAAAAAATAGTGCATCGCCTGTAAAGAGACTGGTGTGGTCTTAAAAATGAGGCAACCTGATATTTTTGTGAGTCCATCAAAAGGAGCTCACTGAGCAGTGCTGGAGGAGGGGCAAGTGTTAATCCCTAGAAGACAGACATTTTTTTTTTTTTTTATACTAAGCAAGAGGTGGTCTGGTGGGGGCTAGTTAAAACCAGAGCTGGAATTATTTACAGAAAGGAAGTTAACAAACTCACCATCGGGATAATTTGTTACGTTTAGAGAAAAAAAACAGCTCATGATTCGATTTGGAAATGTATGAAATTCATTCAGTGGCATTTATATAAAAACTCATTTTGGGGATAAAGAAAAAAAATCATTTATAGCGGTTGTTTTTAACAGGTTCCTACGTATTCTCCTAATTTGCAGTGATGGTGCTTGCTGCTTGAAAATAGGAAATCTTTGCTTTAGTGCATATAAACAAGACAAGGACAACACCGGATTCTGCGTTGATAGACTTAAAGCCACAAACATTTTTAATATAAATGCCCTAAGGACAGAAAAATAAATTGTAGTACAGAAAATATGATTAGGGATTTAATTCCAACAGAGGATCTAAACAAAACTTGAAACAAGGGATAGTAAGAATAATGCATTTTCTGGATGAGTGAACAGGTACCCTGCCAGGTTCATTTCAGGGAATGTGGAATTCAGCTGTTGGGAAAATCAGACATGATGATCCTATGCATAGGCCTCTGGCAACATTTATGGGTTTAATGAAATTACACTCTTCAGTGTTGGTGGGGAATGTGCTGGTTGAGTTACATATTATTATAATATAAATAAGTTCTTAATTGGATCCACCTTTTTATAATGAGGTCATGATAAGAAAATATCATCAATATAAGTCAATGATAATTAACCACCACCATCAACAAAGAATATATTGACTTTCATTAGACCCTACTTTCTCAGAGGATAGAGAAACTTTCCATAACTTTCCAAAATTTCTATCTGACATTGCATACCCTTCCCAATATACATTTTTCCTTACTGTGTTTTTAAAGCAGTATTTGCCTGAATAACAGTGCAATCTCGGAGTGGCACTTAGTACTCCTGTACACAAGAATCAACACACTTCCAAAAACTGGATGCAGCCTGTGAAGTGAAATCTATTAAGGTCATTTTTATAGATAAGGAAACTGAGATTTCAAGAAAGAATAAGAAAATTGCTTAAAGTCTAAAGCTAAGAAATACGAGATAAGACTCAAGGAAGCCTAATCACAGACCTTTCTTCTCCACTATTCAGCTGAATCCTGTATAGACCGTGCTGAGGACGGCGTGCTGTGAATGTTAATGTAGCACTAGTGGAAACCCAGCTCTGGTACTGCTGCCTGTGATAATAGCTCTCTCCTCCAGTCCACAAAGAGCGCCTCGCCAGGCGTGCCCTTCATTTCCCATAATCACAGCAGCCCTGCAAGATCATGAGAAACTTTCAGTTTAAGGAAAAATAAAAAGGTAACACTAGGCTCAGAAACTCAAGGCCAGGATCTCAAGTTCAAGGGTTACTTGCTGCCTTTCTTAGTTTTTTAGTCTGAATTTTATATTTCTCCTTTTACAGCCTACTTATTCAAAAAATGATTTCATACCATCACCAGTAAAACTGTACTCTTCACATTATTTCTGTTTCTTTCCATTATTTGTGTGGATAATGATTGAATGATTGCTAGGCAGGTTATCAAATGGTTTGATACAATTTTATTAGTAATACCAACAAATCCATATAGCCATTTTGACTAATTTCATTTTTGGAACAAAATATCAGATAAATTGTTGCTAATTCAATGAGTGTCTTGGTAAGAGTTACATCACATGTAGGATAATCTGCATTATTGACATATGGATCCAGGCATGCCTCCATTGTAGGGGTCTGCTCTGTGCAGTCAGGATGTTTGTTTCAGGATGCTGGCAGCATCCCCAGCTTTTCTCTACTAGGTGGCAGTAGCACTTCAGGTCACCCCAGCTGAGAACCACCACCGTACTTAATACGTTGGTCACGTGACGGGGATATTGAAGCCTTTAACAGTCTTAGGTCAGACTGCTATAACAAATTGTCACATACTAGGTGGCTTGCAAACAACAAATATCTACTCCTCACAGTTCCACAGGCTGTAAGTCTATGATCAAGGCTGTGGCTGAGTGAGTGTCTGGTGAGGGACCACTTTCTAGTTCAAAGAATGTGTCTGTAGAGTGGAAGGTGAGTAGTTCCCTGGGATCCCTTTCATGGGGATTCCACCCTTATGACCTGTAAATGACAATGGCCCCAACTTCAAACACCATCACATTATGCATTAGTTTTCAAGATATGAATTTCAAGGAGACAGGGACATTTGGTCTGTAGTAAAAGCTTACAACTTGGTTTCTAAATCTTATACTGAGGATGAAAATATCTTAGACTGACTT
Organism: Marmota marmota marmota; assembly: GCF_001458135.2. Taxonomy (NCBI): domain Eukaryota; kingdom Metazoa; phylum Chordata; class Mammalia; order Rodentia; family Sciuridae; genus Marmota; species Marmota marmota. The sequence goes on along the minus strand of NW_025999932.1, from coordinate 6,327,444 downwards.
GTTCTCCTTTCAGAACTTCACACTGACGATATTTCTCCTATTGCCATTAAAGCTACACAAAATAAGGTAAAGGTTGCTCTCTTTCTCAGCACTCCTGGCCAAAGTGAATCAAGTTCTGTTAGTTAGAAATCATTATTTATGACCAGATTTATCTCTCTTTTTTTTTTCAGTCTTCCTAGATTTAACCTGTACCACCAACCCTCTGTGCAGCAAGCTGCTCATCATCCCTTTCAAACAACTGCCAGTTGAAACACTTATTTTAAAAGTTGTGTCTGTATTTAAACATAGTATGAAGTATTTTTTCTTATAATTCCTCCCTAAACATCCAGTGTGACAGCTGTTCCCAGAGTAATGCAGTGTACTAGGTATTATAACTAAACCAAAGATGGTTTTAGGTATACTGGAAGGTATGTATCTTGTATATGCAAATAATACACCATTTGAGTATAACTGATGGGTTGGGTATCAGTAAGGAGATCTAGAATCAACTCTTGGGAATATCAAGGGACTTCCCTATGCATATAGAGGATATTCAATATGACTTTTGCTGTTGTTAGTGAATATCACTGCATAAATGGGTAAAATCTGGTGGCATTTGAAAAATAAGACACAAAGTTTTAAGTAATCAATAAATTCAGATGCAAATAAAACTGTGAAATTTTTTAAAGAATATATTACTTTCAATATATTTATTTTAAGAAAGCAGTTCCCTGGACATTTAAACATATAGATAGAAACTTATTCTTGATAAAAAGTAGAATCTTAATATGACATAAAAAACAGGAAGGATGGGAAGTCACATACCACTGTATACAGTCAAATACACAATGTTTAAAATATAGATTATGCCACCACGTTTGAAATGCATAGCTTTGTTCTTGGGTCAGTAGTGCATTTGTGATCTAATTTTATTCAATAGCACATGGTTGATTTAACTGGGAGAGGCAAACTTATCCAGAAAAAAAAATAAATTAAATATTCATTAAATTTCCCATTCTGAGCACTATTATTTTTTTCAAACGTAATTTAGGTTTGTCATGAGTTATGCAGTGAAATCTTCCTTCTCAGCTTCTTTAGCATGGATACCCCAACTTAACCACGTCAAGGGGCACAGAATCTGTGGAGCATCCTGACATCCTCACACACCACTTCTGTACTCTGCCTGCTGCTGCTGTGTCCGTCCCTACCCACTCTGCTCCTCAATACTCAATGAGTCCCAGGACTGGTTCAAGTGATGCCATCTGTTCTTTAGGGACTTGTTAGACTGAATTGCATGAGATGAACAAGTGATAAGCAAGTTTTTCCATCATCCTGGTGATAATTTATTTTTTAAGCATGCAACAGGTTAGCAACATCAGTTGGGATAAAACTAAATATTCTTTAAACATTGATGAAATACTAGCAATGAGTTAATAAATGTAGTTAAAATTAGGCAGTTATGTAGCTAGACTCCACTAAATACTGTGCTCTTAATCTTTCTCTTTTTTTAAATTATTATTAAGCATTTTACATTTTAGATCCCAATAATAAAGATGAAATAGCTAAATAATATACATTATATCTTATCTTGAAACAAAGGAGACCATTTATACTTATCAGCAACTGAAAGTTCATGGCCTAAAAAAATATGTCTGTGCTAAGCACACACAGAGACAGATATCCAAATTTAATTTAAATACTTGGCAAGTGTAAGAATCACTGTCTGATAGACACTTCATATGTTTCGCAGTCTGCTCAATCTCTTCTATATTTTCAGATCAAGCTAGCAAAAAGTGGATTACACTGGGCATGTACCTGATGTCTATAGTACTCCTTCATTCATTCAGGATGGCAGTGAATCTCTGGGAGCTGTCTTATGCTAGCAGATTCTTGCTGATATGAAAGGGGGGGGAAGATATTTTTGTTCTTATGGTTTGCAAACAAGAACAAAAGAGACATAATTTGACTTAGTAAATCCGTTGTAGCCATGCCTAAACCTTAATTAATTAATTTATTTTTTGGCCTTAAGAAATTTTTCTACAGTTTTTTCTTTTTCATGTAAACAAAACTAAACACTTCTAAATTACTGGAGAGACGACAATTTAGGCAGTTATGTACAAGAGTGTTTCATAACCTCTTAAATTTTATATCTAAAAACAACATTTTCTTTCTGTTTTGAAAGCAAAATTACAATATAGCACCTTCATTTAATCGCTGATAACCACCAGCAGGGTCCTACTTAACACTTCCAGGTTAACCAGTTTTCCTGTCACCTCAGAATAGAGTTCCTACTGTCGTCTCTGTTAGCAAATATGCCATTTATAAGGGAAGGCAGAACTGCGCAGCGGCCCCTTTTCAGGTCAGCCCTACACAGGCTGCACATGCCGCAGAGGTCCAGGTGAGTATGCGCAGAGTGCCACGTGCCTGGTCTACTGCACGCGAGGATGACTCCCTGGGAGTGGCACACAGACTTCCGCTTTGCACACTTCTGAGGCCTCCAAACGGGTCTCACCAGGATGGGAAAGGACCAGAGGCCACTTTGGATTGAAGACAGGACAGACCATCACTCCCATCTTATGTTGATGACAACAGCTTTGAGCAGTTGTTAAATCTCTTGGCCTTAACATTTTGACAGTTGAAAATGTTCTTTCAACTTCTTAGGTCATTTTAATTGAAGGAGGTTCTGAAGCTGCGAAGCAAGTTGATACAACAGTCAGCATGAGGGACGATGTGCGACTTCCCATGGCTCCTTCCCAGTTTACGCTGCTCAACCAGAGGAGCCCAGGCTGAAGTCTGGGAAAACATTTGAAGCAGAAGAATCGCTAGGATTGCAACTTGGGCAGAATCCCACGGTAGAGTCTGGAGAAGGACTGGAGAGGAAAAAAAGAAGCACAAATACTGATAACGTCAAGAGTTGTTTCAAACACTGTCACAGAGAAGGCAGTGACACCGCATTTCCCATGCTTCCTAAAGGGAGGGAAATGGAGGAGTGTCTCCAGCGGTTATGCAAGAAATGAGAGTTTGTTTCAGTTTTCACGCCGTTTCTAGTGCTAGTCAAATCAGTAAATTTTACATTTGGAAATATTGGAAAATCTCTTGCAGAGTAATCGGAATTGGACTTTCAATCCTAAATTAATCAAAGTACTTTCTTTAGGCATTGTTTGTCAAAACAAAACTGATAAACAAAAACCACACTATGAATTTTGAAGCTTAGTGAACTGAGAAAATTTGGTTTCAAGTGTAAGCATATTCTAGGCCTGCTTACACCTAATATTGATTTCTTATTATTACAGGAATAACCTTAAATTAATTTCAAGACTTAAATTCTACTGCTGGAATAATTATTGCTTCTGTTTATGAGAAGCAGTAGTTTGAAAATTGCTCAGGCATTTTATGAAATTAAAAACACCTTGGAATCAGTCCACAGTTGAGAAGTAAGTAAGGATTCCACACATTTCAGGATTTCTGTGTCACTGGTAACATTTGTATGTTTAAAGACCAGCCATGGGTCCTGGCTCTGCACCCCCGTTTCTAGAGAGCATTTAAACCTGCTCACACAAGGCCCCAGACCTTGAGAAGATGAGACAAGAACCACCATTGAGAAGGATTGCCTGGAAGTCACCAACAGTTTAAGCAGAAGCTGTTTAGTTGCTTAGGATCTTTTAAATTAATGACATCAACAACGAAAAAGACCTGAAAAGAATGTTTGATTTTCTCTCTTAAAAATCTGTACCAAACAAATATTGCAATGAACTTTCTAAGAAGTAATATAGGAAGGATAATATTACTTACTTTTAGCTAAAATCTTATTTATTCCTCAAATGAAAGCCCTAGTCCCTCTCCCTAACTTCTCACATCACTTGAATTCATAGAGGAAGATTTAAAGTCAAGTCTCTGAAATTGTAAACCTGTTTAGTAAAGAAAGTCTAAAAGTAAATCACCTGAAATTGAATACCAAGTTTCGTCTTTACATTTTCTTTTTAAAGCAATTGTAAAGAATAAATGTCAGAGATAACTATGTAAAATAAAGGACAGGTTATCAATGAACAAAAATGTATCTCCTTTTAAAAGAGAAGATGGAAAGACAAGGGTAAAAGATAAAATAGTCTGAGAGTAATTTGACCTAGTGGGAAGGAGACCAGGGACAGTATTGAGACGCAGAAGAATTGAACCTGAAGGGAACAGTATACATTTTTCTAGCAATGAGCAATTAAACTGCACAATAAAAACAGCAGCACTTTATCATCTTTCACTGTATGAAAACAGTAATACCAAACATGAAGGAGTCACACACACTATTAATAATGCACTTCCATGAGCTGACGTGGGAGAGTAAACAAAGATATCGATGGCAGCTAATTCCTAGAGTGCAGGCTGAGGTCTCTCCTAGGGATCGCTGAAATCAATTTGAGAAAGAAATTCTTAGCTCTCTCTCATTTCACTGCATGATACCTTTTAAACAAACAGGGCTCTGCTGTGTCATTACTCTCGGTGGGTAGTGGGAATCAAGATCTAAGGAAAGAGTGGCAAGGAATACTTAGGTGAAAAGAACAATGTGTTCTGATGGAATACACGTGAATCTTCTTAAAAATGCTCTCATGCCATTGGAGACAGGGATAATGGAAAGGAGGGTGGGTTTGGGATTCGGGAAGGTTAGATAAGAAGAGCAGAGAAGCTTTCTCCTGAACCAGGGTCCTTCTGCCTTTTGTCAAATTCCTAGGTCACATGTTATGGGAATGAGAAATGATCATCATGTCAGTAACATTCAAGCGATATGATAAGCAAGGAGAACAGCTGACTGGGAGAAAGCTGATTAGATTGTGCACTTGAGCTACTGTAACAGAGCAACCTTAGAGGAGCGTAAGGTGGAATGTAAGAAGAAAGTAAGTTTTGCTCTCCATTAATGTTCTCACGATTGTACCAATGTCAACTGGGAACATGCATTTCTATGATAAAAATGCATTATTAACCACACCTGATTATGTTCTTGCTGAAAAGCTAAATTTGTAATGTGAGCTGCTATGACTTTTAGAACTTCGAGAACCTCACATTAAACAATTTTACACTCATGTTCTCTCAATCAACTCAAAACTCTTATATTATCTGTTCATATTCCATACAAGTAAAAAGTGTAAACATATGTCACAGTCTCATAGGCACAGGAAATAAATGTATAGACATGTAAACAATTTTACCTTTTAAGATTATTTTGCATTATTATTTCAAATACTGTTGGCACGAAACTTTCCTCATCTTTACTATTTTAAAATAAAACTTACCACCTCCATTCTTGTCCTTACCTTGATTTATTTTTTCCTATGTTTTCTCATTAAGAAAATAATGAAAAAGAGGGGAAAAAGGAATTCCAAGCTCTTGAATTTCTGGTTTAAAAAAAAATTATTACATGGGATCCTGTAGCATGTAGTTCACAGGATTATTTTTCCAAGTACAGTAAAGTTTCATTTAATTGATATTAAATTAAATCTACTTTCAATCTTATAATCTAGATTTTTAACAGATAAACCACATCGCTTAAGAGAAAAGTAAAAAATGTGTTTGTAGCTTTGTAAAATCACTTCTGTGGTCCTTATGGGACCTGCCTTCATCTATGGGGAAAAACAGTAAAGCCTACAGCATGTTTTATGGGAGTATAGGAGCACATATACTGCTAGACATCTGCAGACTGAGTTAGATCACTCACCAAACCTCCATCTATCTCCTTTTAGGAATCAAACACACACTTTAAACAGTATTTCCTTGCTTTCCTAGATCATTGCTGTTCCCTATCCAATTGCCAGGCTTTAAAATGAAAGGATTCTGAGAATTTTCATGATGTTTTGGAAGGAGACATACTCAAGCATCCTAGCAGCATCTAGAAGGTGGCCTGTAACCTACTTGGAAATTCTTGCATAGAAGAATTTCCATTAAACAGTAATGAGCTGAGTTTCTCCCCCCATATCCTCTCCTTGAACAGCTGTAGAGTGTTAGCTAGTCTCACTTTATTTTCTCAAAAATTGTGCTAAGTGCTAATAAGATCACAAATTCAATTGATAAAAATCAAGCTGAAGTGGAAACAAAAATGTGTATACACACACACACACACACACACACACACACACCAGTCTAACTGGCAGACAAATAGCCTTAACCTCAAAATTACTATTTTATGATGTGTACATAGAGAATATTCACTTTTTCCATGAATCATAATTGCCAGGGTCTTGCCTCTCCAAGGAAGATTAGACAACAGAGTCTAATTAATTCCATAGCCGTTGGAGGTAAACCCATCACACTATACAGGCAATGCATTAATTTTACTTGAGTTTCGAAGACAATAAGAAATCGTAAAGACACAGAGAAGCTCCTGTTGTGGTGGTGCTGTGGTTGATTGCATCGGGAGTGTAGACAGAATAGCTTTGCTCTTTTCAGTGTAAGTGCTTCTTCCCTGATTGCTAAGGTAGGCACAGAAAGCACCTTTTAAAGCTTGGGATATTGTCATTTCCTGTAAATGTAGCTGCATCACTGTGTGAGGTCTAAAGGTTTGTTTCTTTTGCATTTTGACGGCTTACGTTACACTAGTCAGACCAAAACCAAGAGGAAAGCTCAAGCAGAGATTAGAGGCCAGCTGAGCTCCCTGTAAGAGCCCTTGAGCTCTGCGTCATCCTCGGTGAGGAGCACGGGGTCCAGAAACGTCATTCTGCTGGGAGCCATTAGCCAAGTAGGTATGACAATTTCCTTGCCAGCGTACCCCATGTTGCTGACATTTTGCAGTGACATTGAATGTAGTTGACCTTGCTCAAGGACCAGGGCGGATTAGGGTGTTCCCGGTTTAACATTATCGGGTTTAGGGCGTTCCCAGTTTAGGTTCCAGGTTTAAGGTTTAAGATTATTCCTGCTGGGAATAGGGCGTATCCTGCTGCCTGAGTTCCCCTTGAGTTCTCACGGGATTCAGACAGTATATTTTGGGAGATAGAAGCCCAGTGGAAGTGGATTTGGGCAGAGAACGTGAATTTGGCAGAGAACGTGGATTTCCCCAGAACGTGTTTGTATACGGCTGGTGTGAGTTCGGGAATAAAGAGTTGCTGTTTGAATCTACAAGCTGTGTGGTGGCTCGTG
>NW_025999932.1:6197730-6317000 GCF_001458135.2 Marmota marmota marmota | reverse complement strand
ATCGGGTTTAGGGCGTTCCCAGTTTAGGTTCCAGGTTTAAGGTTTAAGATTATTCCTGCTGGGAATAGGGCGTATCCTGCTGCCTGAGTTCCCCTTGAGTTCTCACGGGATTCAGAGTATATTTTGGGAGACAGAAGCCCAGTGGAGGTGAATTTGGCAGAGAACGTGGATTTCCCCAGAACGTGTTTGTATACGGCTGGTGTGAGTTCGGGAATAAAGAGTTGCTGTCCATTCACAACAACAGCTCAATGACCCCTACAGTCCTGGTAGTGATCTGATAAAGACTGGTTCGTTTGTATTGTATGGCTTTTGTCTATTTCTGCCTGATATTTGGGACCTCAGATTGTTGTGAGGTTCTGTCTACTTTGATTATTCACTCAGTCTTATCCTTAGCTATCACCAACAATCCCTAACCCTGCATCCACAGTGCTCTACTCTTCTCTTCCCCATCCAGGGGAATGCCTCTCTCTCCCATCTCTCACATCAATTTGTTTTTTCCCCAGAAAATGTCTTTTTCTGCTTTATCTTACAAATAATACAAGTGCACTATAGGCTTATGTTTTGGAAATATATCAGTAACATTTGAAGAGAATTTTGACCAACAAGGAAAAATAAAAGGGAAAAATGTTAAATAAAGTAATGAGTTAATGTTTCTAAACAGATTAATCCACCATTAAGATGGAAATTAGACAGTACTTTTCTGGTCTAAATCTTTGCTTCCGTTAGGCTGATTACTACTCTCCATTTCATATGTGCCCACGCAGTATAATCTAGTTACTAGAACTGATAATGTAGAGGAATGAAGGAAGAAACATGGAAACACAGATGTGCTCAATTCTCCTTTTCCTTTGGAATCCAGTACATCTATTACAGCTATATCAGCCAGGTAAATAGAAGGTAAAATTCAATGAAAACATCACTTGGTCCCAGTATAGTGGATTGTTTCCTAAATGACTATTGTAACCAATTTTACTTTTTTGTATTCTTCTTTCAATTTTGCACTTAACTTCAAATAGCTTAACTGTATATGTAGACATTAAAGAAACAGTGTGCACATATAAAACTTACATTCTTTGTCCTATAAATCAAAATGTTATACTATTTATTGCCGCAGTCTGGCTGGGCACAAATGCCGCAGTCTGGCTGGGCACACAATCACGAGCCACCACACAGCTTGTAGATTCAAACAGCAACTCTTTATTCCCGAACTCACACCAGCCGTCTACAATCACGTTCTGGGGAAATCCACGTTCTCTGCCCAAATCCACGTTCTCTGCCCAAATCCACGTTCTCTGCCCAAATCCACCTCCACTGGGCTTCTATCTCCAAAATATACTGTCTGAATCCCGTGAGAACTCAAGGGGAACTCAGGCAGCAAGATACGCCCTATTCCCAGCAGGAATAATCTTAAACCTTAAACCTGGAACCTAAACCGGGAACGCCCTAATCCGCCCTGGTCCTTGAGCAAGGTCACCTACATTCAGTGTCACTGCAACATGGGGTACGCTGGCAAGGAAATTGTCATACCTACTTGGCTAATGGCTCCCAGCAATTTATGACCAAATTTAACATAATTTCTTGAAGTTTCCCTTAATTTAACCTAAAATCATGCACTAAATTATTACAAAGATAATTTTTTTCCCAAAATATAGATGGACAAAGTATCCTAAATTGGATCAGAAGTATACTGAAAAGATATGAATAGATTGGTAGGAGGAAAATCATCATTGCCAGCAAAATTGCTAAAAATATATTCTACAACAAAAGAATGGGATAAAGGCCAAGAACATCATTTTACGAGGAGAATGGCATATTTATTTATTGCATGGTTCAGTGACTCAGAACTTTTAAAAGCAGTTTTCAGAGCAATCAAAACTCCATAGAGTCGAAGTTGTTAAACCTGTTTCTGCTCCTCGGTGCCTGTTGGGATCATTTGCTGTGATGTTTCTCCATCTCTATCAAATTTTGTACTTTTAAAATTGTTAAGAGAAGAAAAGACCATTAGCTCCTGATGTTAACAGTACCTTTCTGGTCTAAGCTCAGAGCACTGGGTCCTGCATGGACGCTTGCCCTGGATAGCCTGGCCAGCCTAGGACAGCCGGCCCTCATGGGAGAAAGAGGGTCACTGTCACAGAGCCTCTCTGCAGGTACAAGCCATCCTCCCTGAGTGTGGGGGCTGGTGGCTCTGAAACCCCCCTGGGAGCATGGCTCTGTGGTTCTGTGGCTAGAATTGCACATGCCCAGCTTTCTCTATGTGTGGATCTCAACTGTGGTCATCTTTCCACCCAGCACAAAAGTTGAGCTCTCACTGAAAATGAGACCTGCCATTTTGGAGATTACTGTGGGAGGTGGGAGTTGATGAAATTCTTTCCAGCTCCTCTGGTTGTGAAAACAGAATTCCTTTCCTAAGCAAATGTCTTCCTGACCCCTTGTGAATAGGATAATTTTATGAATTGTAGGTGGTATCCCCCTTGTCCTCTAAGATTAGTCAGAGAGTGTGGCATGCTTCACCAAGAAATGGGTGAGTACCTTGTGTGCCTTCCTCCTGTAGGGAACTCCTCCTTCTTCCTGCAGTTGGTGATGAAGGTGCATATGAACCCTCTTGGTCTCCCTCATTACTGCCTGCTCCAAACAGAGAGTTGCTTGTTGAGATGGCTCTGCAGCAGTCCCAAAGCTCAGACTGCCAGGAAAAGTAAGGGTGCAGTGCAAATAGGAATCTGTGGCTCCTGGGATTGGGCTAGGAAGGAAATGTGCATCTCAAACTGGAAGTCAACAACTGAGGATCTCTGCTGCCCACTGCGGGAATGACAGCGGTTAAACAGAAGGCTGTGTTCTATTTTCCTTACCTAATGAGTTTTTGAAGGAATTTTTCTATTTGTTCCACAGGTTGTTAAGATCAGATGATCTACTAGCTTTATGACACTTGTCACCAGAATGGGAAGAACTATAGCAGGTAAATAATGTGTGAGTGATAAATAAGCAAATATATGCGGCAACAGCAATGGTGTTAGTCATTAGAGCCCGATCATGTTAATAGGAAACATACTGCTCAAGACAATGTCCTTTGTCATCTTTGGAATTTGTTTAAAAAACATAGAGGCAAACATTTAGAGATTTTAGGGGCTGTTTTTATGTTGGTTAAAATGATACTTTTACTTCCAAAGCAAACCTAAAATGCCATTCCAAAAACAACAAACTTTTAGAACATTCATCTGTTCCTATTAAAAGAATAATATTTTGATTAAATTAATTAAATTTCCCATTTACATCATCTTAAAATCTACATATTGCACTTTTTATAAAAGTTGAATGAAAAGTACAATAAATCAACTGTTACAAATGTTTGCTCTTAAGAATCAGTTTCACATCTTCCCAGCCCAACAGAGCCACTACTCGGTTTTGGAGGTGATGAGGTGGTTGGTACCTATATCAGGTAAGACAGTTGGTCCCGAGTACCAGCTTGGCCTGGCTCTTCTGTTTAAGAAGAGATCGTCAAAAATGTACAGATAGAAAGAAATTTCAAGTATTAGGTGTCAAGAAAAGCCCATGGGATTTTACACAATTCTCCCTGTGAAAAGCAGTTTTTATTTTCTGCAATACCTTTAAAAAAAAATCTACATAAAGTTATGTTGATATCTCATAACTTAAGTTTTCTTGACCTCATTTCCCTATTGACAGGTATCTACATGTGTTACTCGCTTCATTTTCAAGTTTTGAAAATAAGTTTTTGTTGTGCTAACCATCTTTGACCAATATTCAGCTAAGGTCTAGAGTAATGAATATTCAATCCATCATCAATTTTTGTGGCACAAGACTGGAAAGAAACAAATCCCAGCAGGTTTTTAGAGGAAAGTGTGGCTCAGGATGAAGATTTAGAGAAATGAAATAACAAGGGGACAGACAGTTAGGAGGTGACACATATGGCTCTCCGCATGTTACATACATCAGTTCATTTAATCTTCACAAAAGAAAGTATTTCTGTTTAAATTTTTCTGAATGAAGACCTGAGACAGCGAGGGTAAATGTCTGTCAAGTCCTCTACATCTCCAGAGCAAACCCCGAGGTTTGGACCTCACAGTATCCTTCCTTGTCTGTCAATACCCTCCGACCGTCGTGCCAGTGCAGCAGACGGGCACTTGCCAGCACCCCCAGGTCTTTCCCCTGGTCCAGCTGCGATCAGGCACACCCTCCAGCCAGTGGTAGGGACAGATGGCTCCTCTTCCTTTGGTGTTCTCCTGCACATAATCTCTGCTGCTGAGAATGTCCCCAGGCAGCTCCTAAGGAATGTTGAAATACTCCTCCTCTTTGAAGCCGGTTTCTCCTTTGCACCTCCAAGCACAGATGTATGCTGTCTAAATTCTTTCCAGCTCCATTGCCATTACCTTTCCTGTGAAATCTTAATTCTTTAACATCACAGCGGTATCTCCTGTGAGTAAGAGAGAGTGACCCCCTCAAAAGCAGGTCCTTCATCTTTTTCACCTTAATATTCCTTTGCCAATTGCTGCATCTGTTTAGCATCTGGTATGCAGTAAATGCCTGTTAAATATTTAGTATAATAGTGAATAATCAAGGCATGAGTGAGACATTTCCCAAACTACTTAACTAAGACTAAATTAGAAGAGGAAACTAAGATTTCAAAAATGAACCATTAATATGTTTCCAAAAACATCATTCTCAGTGTAAAAACAGTTTTTGGTTCTTGCTTTCTGCTTAGTCATTAAGCAGGAACTAACTAAAGACAGAGGAATTGAGCAAATTACGCTAGATACATACATGAATATACCACAGCGGATTTCACCTTTATGTATATCTATGAAGTGAGAATTAAAATACATTAAATGGTAATGGGAGAAAGACCAGAAAGCAGAGGGAAAGAGGAAGTACTCGGGACTGATATTGAGCAAATTTTACTCTCTGCATATATGATTTTGCCAAAATGAACCTCAATGTTACGTATAACTAAAATGCACTACTAAAAGTTTGTTTGAAAACAGTAAAAAATCTGAAAAAAAAATATTCCCAAACTGATCAAACTGGCATTTTGCTGGAACAACATCTATCAAGTGTTGAGACTCACATAAGTTTTTCCCGTATAATGTATGACCAGGAAGCATTATGCACATTCATTGTAAACAATATGAGGTTAACCCTGTGTGTTTTAAGTAGAGAACATGCCAAACACTTACCTTTTACTTACCTAGATACAACTGTGACAATATATTACTTGCAGCCTCACCTCTATGAACTCTCTGATATTCCCTGGTCCCCATGTCAAGCCTTTACATAGGTTTCATGAACTTAATGAAAATTTTAAAGAGAAGCTCTGCTTGCTTTTCATCATAAAAAGTTAGATTTTTTTGAAGTGCTGTGCCTGTAGGAAAATGGGCCTTTCATATGCATAATAGGAAATTAAACTGGACAGTTCCCACTTTTGATTTTCTCAGAACCGCACTTTGGTGCCTAAGTTGTTCATATATTTAAAAGCCTTGCAATTCCAACTGCTGAAAAGTAGAGGGTTCCCTGTGGAAAGGGGAGGAAATTGCCAGTTTCTTCGTGAACTTCCCGGGGATTCTTTCCTTTCCTATCATCAGGGTAGACCCAGGTGATTACAGAATATACATGATTGCATTTTTTCTTTGGGTATTTTCACCCATTTCCCTGGGGGTATTACCAATGTGGACAAGTCACCTCTCTGGCAGGGTAAGCTGGGGTCCACACAACTCAGATGCTTTAGAAGCTGCCACTCTTCTCCTAAGTCAAGGACCAATGTCGAAACTCCACTTAGTTTTTCACGAAGCATGTGCTGCAGGCATGGATCTGAGGGCAGCCCTGTTCAGAGTGTGACTAGCTCCACTGCACACCATGGTGCATGTCTAAGACACAGCATAGAACATCAATGTCAAACAGCCAAATTCTAGCAACTCTAGATCTCAGCACTCCTGGGTCTCTCTGTGGCACTTTTCTAATGCCTGGGAGAACACAGAGTCCATGATATTTTCTTAGGGTGGATGCTTTCCTACTGAGCACTGTGGAGCCTAAGGCATATCCTGGTGTTCGTTATGTAGTGAACATAACACACACAGTCAGTGTCTGGGGGCAATCATTTTCAGCCAGCCACATCATTTTCTGATTATTCATGCCATCCTCAGTCCCACATTATTTTTGTTAGCATAGGAATTGCAAAGCTTCTTCTCCATTCAGTGGATCTGACTCCTAAACAGAGAGACAAAAGCACTAGAACAAGTCTGTGAGATCAGAGGTATTCCTCCTTCATTCCCCGTGCCTTGGACAATGTCAAACAGTTGGACACTTGAGCAATGTCACACAGCTGCAGTCATCAGGCTGCTGTGAAAACACTGTGGACAACATAGATTGAAAAACAGACAATTATTTCTCACGATTCTGGAGGCTGGAAGTTCAATATCAAGTTTCCATCAGATCCTGTAGCTAGTGAGGATTTGCCCTTTCATGACACGGTTCAGTCCCTGGCAGCAGGTATGAGCCCATTTATGCCCTAGGTCCCCAGTAGAGGACCTGCCTCTGGAGCCCAGCCTCTGCCCTGAAAGATGGGGACAGGCACACCAGATCCAGGTGACCCACCACTTTATCTGGAGCTTGTTCACATGCCCAAAATGTCTTCCATTTAATCTCCACCCATTCTGGATGGGACTCCCAATACAGGCATGTCTCCTGGGCATCACTAATTGCCAGGGAAATTTCCCCAGACTACACTTACAGAGGACTTCCTTACAAGGCAAACAGTGACCTCTCTGGGCTCCAGAGGGACGATGGACACTTGAAGGTGAGCTCTGAGTCTTTGCCTGGGCAGCTCTGCCTCCTGAAGACCACCACTTATTCCTCACGGGAACACTTCATCTATTTTTTCCCTTTCTTTTATCAAATTTCTGCCCTTTTAAAATACATTAATATATTCCAGAATTATACTCATTTAGACAAAGTCCTAGAGGACAGGCCTTGTGTTCTGGGGCTCACCTCTGTGCCCTGCACTTGGCAGTGAATTACCACATTGATGACAGGGACACTCCTCAGGTGGAACTGAGAAGGATTTTCAGGGTTTGTCTTTTCTCAGCATTTTTTTTTTTAAACTACAGATCATTTCTAAGCTTTCTAATAAACATTCCCAGGTGAACAGCGATAATCATAATTCCCACAGATCATTTTCGAACATCATGAAAACATAAACATTACTTATTTAATTCCCTTATTGTTTGTGTCTGAATTACCAGTGATTATTTTTGAGATGCAATGACAAATAAGATTGTATCTACTCAAACTTGATGCCTATTATTTATTTACATTTGATAATACACTAAAATTCTTCCAAGTTGGCATCTTCTTGTAACCATTACTCTTAGTTTAATCTTAAGATAATTTCCAGTTCACAACAGAATCAGGAAATGCACCTCTTCTTTTATAGCTTTCTATAAAAGCTGAGTTCATCACAGATCCCACCACTAATCAAATGTTCCCTGTGAATTCAGGCTCAGATCACAGTGCATGGTGGTTGCACTAGTTCCCTGTAGTTCCCAGTGCCAAATCACTGACACCTTGGTAACTATAACAAAATAAATCTATTTTTTGTTGATCTGGAAACCAGAAGTCCAAAATCAGCACACTAGCATGACATCATGGATTTGGAGGATGCTGACCCTCTTGGAGGCTCTCGGGAAATTCTGTTGCTTGCCTCTTCAGGATCCTGTTGGTTGCTGGCACCTCTGCCTGTGTCTTTCCACCACCTTCTGTCAAACCTCTCTCTGCCTGTCTTCGCAAAGGACTTGTGACAGCATTTAGGCCCACCTGGGCAATCCAGAATCATCTTTACATCTCGAGATCCTTAACTTGCACATCTGCAAAGACTGTTTTCAAAACAAGGAAAGATTTAGAAGCTCAAGAGATTAGGACCTTGGAGAACATTATTGTGTCTACCAAGGAAGTGAAAAACATAAAGGAGAGAGAGAGAATCAAAAGAGGCACAACCACATCCTGCACATCCACATTGAAGTGCTGGATGCTTTCCTGCTGCTGGTGATTGCGACAGTAGAGACAGTGCCTGTGACTTTGGCAGCAACCATTTTGGCATTGGAAGGAGAGATTTCAGATTGACATCAGACAAAAATAAGCTCAGAACAGTGCTCAGCTGGCATAACCAATGGCCGCCGGGACAGCAGCAGCCACAAGTAGTGTGGGTATCGGCCAAGGCACCTACTTCTTCAGACAGGGACAAGGGCGTGTGTGGTTGGGATGAATGGCGTAGCAGCGGATTCCAACTCCAGGATCAAGAGCAGACATGACAGCTGTGATTCAGAGGAAAGAAGGAAGAAAGTAAATGCAGACCAGAAGACGAGTTTGAGGAGTATTAAAGGATGTTTCAAAGACATAGCTCCTCAGGACGTACCAAAATTATTTCCAGGGATTTTTGAGGGGACTCATAATTCCAGCAGAACAGAGAAGTGTAGGGCTGAAATAACTCTTTGATGCCATCCGTGCTCACCCCAGAGGTGGGTTTGGTTTGGGAAACACAGGTCACTGGTGATCATCCTATTCCTTTGTCCCATACAATCCTCTCTCAGCTCTGTGATCTCCTCCTATGGGGAACTTTCACAGTCATTATGTTCTTAGAATAAAGAATGTAGATGAACTCATGGAGAAAGTTCCCCAATGGGCAGGCTTTGGCATGGTGCCTACAGCCCCACATGCAGGGATGTTAGACACGCTTGATTCTCAGAAATTCATTCGCAGGTCTACTCCATCACCGCCTGCCTGTCAGCGCGCTCAGCTTGGGTTCTCAATGCACCATGCCCAGCTCCGTGGACCTGCCCCTAAGATGTGGGCCCTGCCAAGTGGGAGGAACAGTCCTTTCTGGTTCATCCTGGGTACCCCGTGACTCTCTGGACATTGAAAGAGTGTCTCTTGTGATTTAGCAATTAATTCTACATTCTTGAAGTATTCACAGATATCCCATAATAAAAATTATTGGCTCTTTCTATCTTCAAGGTCTTTTTATGCAGCATAATATCATCCGCACTCCACGAGTGAGATCATTACATTTGAATTTTCATCTCAAATGAGACACTCGGATGTCAATTTTCATCTTGCATGAAATAGGTGCTTAATAAATGTCCTTAAACTGAAAGAATTTAATCTATGTGGTTATATCCATTACTGATTAGTAGACAAGGATCTGGAATCAGAAATCCTAAATTCAGTTTTTAGGTGCTCCAAGATAGAAATATTTGACACCTTGAATGAAATTATTGAAGTGTTTCATCTCAACTCATCTCAACTAAATCTTAGATAACAACAATTTTTTTTTTCACACGGATTAGTGTAAACCATTTTTTTGTAAATCTCTTTACTTTGTGGGGAAAATAACTATTTTTTTTTTCTCAATGGATCAGGTACCAAAAAAAAACAGATCAAATGGGACTGTTCAGGAATGATGCTGGGTAGAATACTAAAACCCAGTAGGGAACTAATTTGGAGAGGGATGGCAAGGGGCCAGCTACTCTAAGAAGAGAAATAAAACTACAAGTGAGATAACATGAAAGGCAGAGCCTGGGTCAAGATTAATGGGAGAGAACAATACAGTCGGGTGCCGCAGTCTGGCTGGGCACAAAATCACGAGTCACTCAAGCAGGAACAAACTTTATTTTTGAAACTGCCGCCAATGCCCCGTATGCTCCCAGGAAGATTGCCAACCGACCCACTCGGAGTTCTCCCGGACCCCAACAGGAAGTCCCTCCTCCGGAATTCCCTCGTACTTCACTTCCCCAACCAATGGGAACTCTCCAGGAGTCCAGCTGCAGGCCAAGGTGGACAGCAGGAGTCCAATATCCATATGAATGCAAATCTTAACATAATCATATCATCTCAATGGCTTGCTGGTGTCACCTCTCAACCAAAAATGCCGTGCATCATATTACTTGGCTGTGGTTCTTAGCAGTCGGGATCATTGTGGGATAGATTTGGACTAAGGAGTTTCAATGTCAAGGCCTTATTGACATCCACCAGAGAAGCAGACTTGGTTGGGAGACACAGCATTCCTGGTTTGAAGATGTAGCTACTTCTAGTGAGTGCTTGTTATTACCCACTTTCTGCTTATTGATTACTATACAATTAAATAAAATGCTGCCCCTGAGCAAAGGAGATCAACTGATGAAATTTCCTCCAGAGGATGTTGGAATTGTAGAAAAGCACATTCAGTTATTCTACTTCCATCCAAAAATCTAAACAGACAGATATTATTGAATAAAATTAAACTTGCCCAAAATGGCAAGAAGCTGGTCATGGCTTGGATATGAGAGATCATTCAAAAAGCCCACGTGGCAATCAGGAATGTTCTGAGGTGCAATGGTTAGACTATGAGAGTCATAACTGAGTCAATGGATTAATGCATTTGAACATCTGAAAGGTCAGCTGTACTTGGTGGAATCTGTAGGCAGATAGGGTCTGGCTCGAGGAATTAGGCCACCAGGGGCATGCTTAGATGTTATTTTGTCTCTGGATCCCTGTTGTCTCTCTTTTCTTCCTGGCCACCATGAATGGAGCAGCTTCCCTCATCCGTGCCCTTCTGCCATGATGAAGCCTACCTGAGGCCCAGAGTAATAAATGTGAATGACCACAGACTGAACCACAGAAACCATGAGACGAAAACAAACTTTTCCTTCCCTAAGCTGTCCTTGTCAGTTACCTTGGTCACAGCAATGAATAGCTGCCTAACACATAGCTATAGAGTTTGTGTTTTTTCAATGGGAAGAGTTTGACTCATATTCTAAGACATGGAGTCTTACAGCTCACTACCTGTCGTGTGGTCCTTCAAAATAAAAATATAGAAATCCTCTGTTATAGAAAAGTCTCCAAGAGCTGTCAGGTTTATTGTATCAATAATACCACATGAGGTGCTCTTGACCTCTCTACTCTGGTGCTCAGTGGGAAGAGTTTCTAATAAGGCAATTAGGGTGAACGTTCCTTGGGGAATAATGCAGTAATGAAGACACAGAGTGATGATTCTGCACTCGCTGCTACAGGTGATGGTCTCCTGGGCTTTGAAAGTGTATAGCTACATTATGATAGGTGGCAGAATTTAAATACATGTATGCTTACAACTTGCAGCTTGTCATTGGTGGATTTCACTGAAGGAAAGCAATCAGATTGTATCTGCCCCATGACTCCTAACTTGGGAAAGCCATATTAACTTGGCTTGGTTCAATTTTACAAGCTAGAATATATAGTATATCTAGTCTTTCATTTATTTTAAAGGAGCATTATGACAATAAATAAATAGTAAATGCTTTAGTTTCTCTAGAAGAAAGATATGCAGAGATAAATCTGAGTTAATCTTTTTTAATATTTATTTTTCAGTTTTTGGTGGACACAACATCTTTATTTTATTTTTATGTGGTGCTGAGGATCGAACCCAGCGCCCCGCACATGTCAGGTGAGCGCGCTACCGCTTGAGCCACATCCCCAGCCCCTGAGTTCATCTTAATACTTGCCATAACTACTGAGTGCTCTGAATGGAACAGATAGTTCCTTATCTCAGAAGAGGAAAATGCTGACGTGGCAGGATGCATGTGACTCCTTATTCATTTCTAAAGGGTTTCTGGTAGGAAAAATACCTTAATGTATGTATTTTATATTTGAAAAAATCATGAATTTACTTGTAATTTGGCAGACCATGGCAATTAGGAGCTTGAATACATTTGGAGAATAAGTTTGGTAGTAGAGTCAGGCATATGAAATCTTACACATTTTTAAATTCATAGGTCCAGTTGATCAATATTTCTACACATCATGTCCTATTCTCTCAACAAAATTCCAAAGAACAATCCAAAAGTTTTTCATGAACATTTTAATTTTTTTATATCTCATGCTATCAATTTTATGTTTACATAAAATGCATGTCATCTAATTTAAACTACTCACATTGCCTTAAGAAACATTTTTCTTCCAAATATTTATCCTTGAACATCATTTCATAGTGGTCATGATGTTGGCATGGTCAGTTGGAATCACACTTGTCTGTTAGTGAAAACAGCATTTAGGTTGGAATCAGTACCAACGTAAATGACACAGCTCTCTACAATGAAGGCACTATGTTTCCAGTGGAGCCTCTGGGACTCCGAAGCCACACAGCAGAAACATACCCAGAATAAGGCAGCAGCCTTACCTGCAGAGGGTGGCGGCAGGGTGCTAAATGGATCCTCGGCGAGGTAAAGCCATCAGGCACCAAGCCAGGGATTCCCTTCTAGTCCAACTACAGGGCACACATATAGCCCGGATGGGTTGAAAATCAACGTGACTCTAATCCCAGTATTCTAAAATCTCTGCAGATGTCATTTTGCCCAACCTGGGAAGCAAGGAAGCTTTTGGAAATGCTAACAGGTTAACATCTGAGGGCTGCAGGTGTAGCTCAGTAGTAAAGTGCTTGCTTGGCATGAACGAGGTCCTGAGTTCAACCCCCAGCACCACAGGATTAATAATTAAACAAAACAAATTAGCATCTGACTGGATGTTTATTGTACTTGCTGCTTTGACATTGGATAATGATTTGAGATTAGACACCATGTATTTGTATAGAGTCCATCATAAAGAAGATCAAATCTCTTGATTTACATGCTTCATTGCTGCAGATCTTCTCTGGCCAAATGTTAAGTGATTGCACTTGGTTGGCTTCTCCTCATGGTGTAAGGAATTCTCTTCTTAGCTTGGCGTTTTACTCTTCCAACAAACTGCTTGGCCCCCCATCACAGCAAGTGTAGCTGAATCTCCAGCTGAGGGACATGCTTGTCCTTGCGCAGTGCCCTGCCTGGACTCATGCTCTCATCACCCTGTGACGTCTTTCTGTCTCTGCTAACAAATCTCAATTCAATTAGACGCTCAGAGTATTGATCCACAGGCCCATTATGGATAGCGACACAGAGGTAGTACACATTTGTGTTTGTAAATAAATGATGAAATAGCCATATACAAATGTTTTCTTAAGTGCTGTTGGGCACAGACAGCTGCAAAGGATGTGATCTTTAACCTCAGGCAAATCTCAAGCTAGATGGGGAGACGATATTGTGAAAGACTCATTTTCAAATTACATGAGCTGTTTTTCTTGATGAAGGTGAAATGTGAGGCTGGTCTACAATATGCAAGCACTCCTGGGTGTTCAGAAGCAGCATCTCAAGAAGCTGGCACTGAATTTCTGGGTGTTGGCCATCCACTCAGTCTTGCCAGACTTCAGAAAAAATTCAAGCCACATTTTCAGGTATGCAAGTCTGAAGTGTGTGCTGGGGAATTTCAGGAGCCGGGGATCTGCGGTCTCTTCCTCCCAGCTCCCAGCAAACCCACATCACCAGGAGCTCTTCCTGAACTCCACGCTCACCACCAGGCTCCCTGCAGTCTGTGAACTCCTCCTTACGGGAGGCAGACGTCTTGGTCAGGTGAGACATGAGGAAGCACCGCAGCCCAGAAACCTCTGGGGCTTCTCCAGGGAAGAGTTTCTCACTAAGGTTCTGAGGCCATCCAGCTGGCACAAGCCCAGCTGCACATCATCTTCACTGACCCCAGGGCCACGGAGAGTCCTCTGGTGGTCTTCTGCTTTCATCCAGCCATGAGCTAAAAGAGTGTGAGGAGCACTCAGGCCTGGATGGGATACCAGTGCTTCTGCCACGATTTATAACAAGAGTGACCTGCTTCGTGGCTCCCTGGAACTGCACAGGGACGAGGAGAGAGAGTGTGCCTGGGAACAAAGGAAGGTTCTAGACTGCTGTCCTGGCACTCAGCACACAGCACCAGTGATCTACGTCCCATGCCACGACCCAGGGTAGATGTCTCCTCAGCACATCCTGCCCCATGCCATACAACTTCTATGGTTACCAGGAAACGACCCACACTGCAAAATCATGACCAGCAAACCAATACAGAGAGACTCTTTCCTTTGTAGTATTTTATATAGATGTAATTATTACACCAGTAAAAAATAGTAAATGCACTCATTTATTTAACCATAGCAAAAAAAGAGGAAAGAAATACTACTCTTCTTTTAATAGCTTTTATATCTCACTAGCTGATTGAAGTTTGATCTTTGTATGCAACCATAATGTATTAATGTTAGAAAAAAAGTACCCAGTAGATAGTAAATGGATTTTAATAAAACCAATATGTTAACAAAAGCTACAATTAAAACAACTATTCAATCACACCACATACAGTGACTCTTGTTTTCTTAAATATGCTTCAGTTTCAAAATAAAACAATAATGAAATTAAAAAGGAAGGACACGTTTTACTTTCTAAGACACTCAATTTTGTGAAAGTACTTCACACATTAGCTGAAATTTACACTTTCCAAACAAAAATATTACATCTTGTTACATCAAGTCTGTTTTACCATTTACAAATAGAAGCTGTAAGTGGTCATAGAAAAGAATAAGTCAAATCCTATTATTTAGATTTTATAATCACTAAGTCAATGTCATTTATTTGAAATATATTGTTTGAATATGGGAATGCAGAGTACTGTTTTGAAACACAAACTATGCCCACCTTTAAAACATCATGAACCAATCTGTTAAAATATAAGCTGGTCTTGCTGAGCTAGAAGCTAACCATGTAATTGCTCAACTTAAGTTTCCAGTAGTGAATGGTGTTACTACATGATAACAAAGTTATTCTGCAAAGTTTAAAGAATCATGTTCAGCATAAAAACTCAACTCTATTCATGGCATCCTTCAGATTTGGACCAACACAAACCCTGCCCCAGGACTATGTCATCACCCACATTATTTAGAATTTTGGGGGGCTATAGTGATGATGAAGAACAGATCAACATTTAGTCAGCTTTATCATTTCTGAAAAAAAAAAATCCCCTCCCACAATTCCTGCTTCCAAATTCTCTCCAGTCCCTAGAGGATGCAGGGCCCACTGGTATGTCTCTCTGTTACACTATGACAATTGTGATCTGAGAGGATGCCCAAGAGTTATTCATTAACATGTTATGAGTTTGGAAGGATCAAATTCCAAGTCATGTTGTGCATATAAAGAGAGAATAATTAATTCTAGCTGTGTATGATTATTTGAAATGGTGGTCATCTCTAGCAACGAACAGATAAAATGATTGTTAAGAATAACCCATCAGAGAGACACCTAAAATTGTAAATCTTCAAGCAAAGCCAATTCAAAAGTTCACTCACCTAATTTTTATTTTGCCCACATATCTGATGCTGTTAGTTCCAGGGGCTCTACCAGCTAACCAAGACCAGCGGTCTCTTTCTTCATTAATGATATAATATAATGGAAATGCTGGTAAAGATATTGTGCAGGAATTAATATGCAGTAAAAATTTGTAAGCTGTGCAGTGAAGTCCAGCTGGATTTAACTTCAAATCTAAAGGAAGCCTGTTCAGCAAGCTCAAGTTAGCCTTCCTTTATAATAAGAATGAAGAGTGAGGGGTAAAAATTTGTTCCCAGGATGTAGGCTCTCTATTTACCTCTATTATTGTTTCTTTTGCTGAGAAAAAACTTTTTAGTTTAAGTAAGTCCCATTTGTTGATTCTAGTTATTAATTCTTGGGCTATCGGCGTCCTATTAAGGAATTTGGTGCCCGACCCCACAGTATGTAGATCGTAGCCAACTTTTTCTTCTATCAGACGCAGTGTCTCTGATTTGATATCTAGGTCCTTGATCCATTTTGAGTTAACTTTTGTGCATGGTGAGAGGAGGGGATTCAGTTTCATTTTGTTGCATATGGATTTCCAATTTTCCCAGCACCATTTGTTGAAGATGCTATCCTTCCTCCATTGTATGCTTTTAGCCCCTTTATCAAATATAAGAAAGTTGTACTTTGTGGATTGGTTTCTGTGTCCTCTATTCTGTACCATTGGTCCACCCACCTGTTTTGGTACCAGTACCACGCTGTTTTTGTTACTATTGCTCTGTAGTACAGTTTGAACTCTGGTATCGCTATACCTCCAGATTCACACTTCTTGCTTAGAATTGCTTTTGCTATTCTGGGTCTTTTGTTTTTCCATATGAATTTCATGATTGCTTTATCTATTTCTATAAGAAATTTTGATTGGCATCGCATTAAACCTGTAGAGAACTTTGGGTAATATCGCCATTTTGATGATGTTAGTTCTGCCTATCCATGAACAGGGTACATTTTTCCATCTTCTAAGATCTTCTTTTATCTCTCTCTTTAGGGTTCAGATAGAGCCCTAATATCCAGAATATACAAAGAACTCAAAAAATTCAACAATAAGATAACAAATAAACCAATCAACAAATGGGCCAAGGACCTGAACAGACACTTCACAGAGGAGGACATACAATCAATCAACAAGTACATGAAAAAATGCTCACCATCTCTAGCAGTCAGAGAAATGCAAATCAAAACCACCCTAAGATACCAGCTCACTCCAGTAAGATTGGCAGCCATTATGAAGTCAAACAACAACAAGTGCTGGCGAGGATGTGGGGAAAAGGGTACACTTGTACATTGCAAATTGGTGCAGCCAATTTGGAAAGCAGTATGGAGATTCCTTGGAAAGCTAGGAATGGAACCACCATTTGACCCAGCTATTCCCCTTCTTGGACTATTCCCTAAAGACCTTAAAAGAGCGTACTATAGGGATACTGCTACATCGATATTCATAGCAGCACAATTCACAATAGCTAGACTGTGGAACCAACCTAGATGCCCTTCAATAGATGAATGGATAAAAAAATGTGGCATTTATACACAATGGAGTATTACTCTGCACTAAAAAATGACAAAATCATGGAATTTGCAGAAAAATGAATGGCATTAGTGCAGATTATGCTAAGTGAAGCTAGCCAATCCCTAAAAAACAAATGCCAAATGTATTCTTTGATATAAGGAGAACAACTAAGAACAGAGCAGGGAGGAAGAGCATGAGAAGAAGATTAACATTAAACAGGGACTAGAGGTGGGAGGGAAAGGGAGAGAGAAGTGATATTGCATGGAAATGGAAGGAGATCCTCATTGTTATACAAAATAAGAGGAAGTGGGGGGAAAGGGAAAAAAACAAGGGGGAGAAATGAATTACAGTAGATGGGGTAAAGAGAGAAGATGGGAGGGTAGGGTAGGGGAGGGCGGATAGTAGAGGATAGGAAGGGCAACAGAACACAACAGACACTAGTACGGCTGTATGTAAAAACGTGGATGTGTAACCGATGTGATTCTGCAATCTGTATACCATGTAAAAATGGGAGTTCATAACCCACTTGAATCAAATGTATGAAATATTTTATGTCAAGAACTATGTAATGTTTTGAACAACGAATAATAAAAATTTTTAAAAAGCGGGTTCTTTTAAAAAATAAATAAAATTGACAAACCCTTAGTCACTCTAATGAAAAGAAGGAGGGAGAAAACTCAAATTACTAAAATTTATGATCAAAAAGGGAATATCATGACAGACACTATTGAAATACAGAAGACAATTAGAAACTATTTTGAAAATTTATACTCCAGTAAAATAGAAAACCTCGAAGACACTGTCAAATTTCTAGAGACATATGATCAACCTAAACAGAGTCAAGCAGACATACACAATTTAAACAGAATCAATTTCAAGCAAGGAAACAGAAGATGCCATCAAAAGCCTACCAACCAAAAAAATCCCAGAACCAGACAGATTCACAGCTGAGTTCTACAAGACCTTCAAAGAAGAACTAACATTATCACTCCTCAAATTCTTCCATGAAATAGTGAAGGAAGGAACCCTTTAAAACTCTTTCTACAAAGCTAGTATCATCCTGATACCAAAACCAGGCAGAGACACATCAAGGAAAGAAAATTTCAGACCAATATCTCTGATGAACATGGATGCAAAAATTCTCAATAAATTTCTGGCAAATGATATACAAAAACATATTTATAAATAGTTCACCATGATCAAGTGGGGTTCATTCCAGGGATGCAAGGTTGGTTCAATAAACAGAAATCAATAAATATAATGCATCACATCAATAGACTTAAAGATAAGAATTATATGATTCTATCAATGGATGCAGTGAAAGCATTTGACAAAACACAGCACCCTTTCTTGTTCAAAACACTAGAAAACTAGGGATAGTAGGAACGTAGCTCAACATTGAAGCTATGTATACTAAATAGGTAGTATTTAGTATATATAGCTTTATGGGGCCAACATAAATGGTAAAAAAATGGAAGCATTCCCTCTAAAAATGGGAACAAGACAGGGATGCCCTCTTTCACCATAGGAAATCATGGGTGTGTTCGCGCTGTGGGGATGTCCTACAGGCCAACTCCATCCGGCTGCTCTGGGTCCTCTATTCCACATAGCCAGAAACTCTAGCCAGAGCAATTACAGAGACAAAAGAAATTAAAAGGATACGCATAGGTAAAGACGCACTCAAACTATCATTATTTGATGATGACATGATTCAGACAGTTCTTGATGCCTCTGTGTCCCCTCCTCACTGCTAAGAGATAACATTTATGGGACAGGGCATTTTGGTGCTTAGTCTGAAGGAAGAAAAAGAGTTAAGAATCATGTCAGAATTGACAATCGTAGAGGCTCCCACCTGAGGACTCTGTAGAGGACCCAGAGCAGCCGGTTGGAGGTGGCCTGTATGACATCCCCACAGCGGGAACACACCCACACTTCCCCACCTTAAGGGTTCCAGGGAACATAAGTGGTGTTCCTAGGGAGAACCTGCAATTTTTTCAACCAGAGCTGCAAACTGGAACCTAAGAGCCAAACCCTGCCTACCAACTATTTGTAAATAAAATTTAATTGAAACATGGTCACAGTCATTTATGTACTCTTTGTCCTCTGTACCATAGTGACAAAGTTAAAGAAATTGCAACAAAGATGATGAAGCCATAAATCCTAGATCGTTTATTATTTGGTTCTGAGAATTCAATTTTACCAGCCCTTTTATTAAACTATAACCATTGGACTCTAATATATATGTTTTTAAATATTTGTAGAAAAACAACTTTGGCCAATGGCCTTGTTTATGTATTTAAGAGTATTTAAAAAAACTAGTAACTCCCTCTTTTGTATATTTCTGTCCTTGAAATAGATTATCAAGTACAATTTTAGCCCTTTAGTTGAAGGACTAGTTTTTGGGTATCAGTTGATATTTTTTTGTAAAGCCATCTCTAAATAACCCGTAATGTGATATGCTCAAAAATGAAATGTGTAAGATAGAGGCAGTACAACCTTCTCCAGACAGGAGAGGAAATCACAGATGTGCCATCAATCACTCATAAATCTTGTGGACAAACAGGTAGCAAGTTTTGTATGCTAGGTTCTTTAAAAGTCAATATTAGTAAAAAACTTTTTTTTTCTGTTATCATGGAAAATAAACTCGAGAGGCTGTAGTGCTTACCTTGCTCAACACAGCCGAAGTCACACCTGTGCTGAATGACGCACTGGAGAAGCTGTGGATCTTCGAGAGCCACTATGAGCAAAGTCAAAGTCCCCTCTCAGAGCTTCAGTGAGCAGGGCAAGGAGCTCTGCGATGGCCCTCGGCACACACTGAAGCTCGGTGCCTGAATAAGTTCAGCCGCGGGGAAGTGGGTTCCACCAAGGATTCCCGGCAGCGCTTTGCTGCTTTCAATTCCTCTGTCAAGAGATAGCATGTGATGCTGAATTAGGAAATTTGATTTTCAGTATTACTGTTTTACTTCAGAAACTAAATTTGAAATCAACATATTTTTAAGATATAGTTAAACTAAAAATTAGGTAAAATACAAACCTGAAATGTGATTATGAAAATATGATTATGAGAAGATACTTGCCCCTGTCTTCTATACTAACACTCTTCCAGGTGATGCAGGTAGCATGATATAACAGAAAGGACACACTTCTAGGCTGGGGGACT
Organism: Marmota marmota marmota; assembly: GCF_001458135.2. Classification (NCBI taxonomy): domain Eukaryota; kingdom Metazoa; phylum Chordata; class Mammalia; order Rodentia; family Sciuridae; genus Marmota; species Marmota marmota. The sequence goes on along the minus strand of NW_025999932.1, from coordinate 6,297,112 downwards.
AGGCTTTAAAGTAAGTGTGGCTCTGTGTCTTGTATGTATGTAGGTTCTGTGAGCTTAAGGGCCAAATTTGAATCTCCAGTCTATTCCACTGCTCAGAAAAGGACAGCACCTAGCAAGGACCCATGAAATATTTTTGAGTGATTTAATGGACAATGTGTTTACACCAGATCTTAGTCGTGAGAAGATCTCAGAGTCAATATTCCAACACAAGTCAGTGTTTATCTGACTCCAGAATTTAAACAACCACCCTACTCATTTCTCAGGGTGGAAATAATACCTTACTGAGCAATTTTATATCATTGTGTGTGCTGCTAAAAACAAAGACTGTCTGATTATATGTGAATGTGTTTGAAAATCCTGAAACATTGGGTATATACAAATAATTGTAATATTCAGATAACTAGATTAATATCAATCATTTCAAATTTAAAGAAGAGCCAGTGATAGAGGATGGGGAAAGGGAGCCGTCTAGAAGCAGTTCTTTCCCTTTGATGCAGAGAGGTCCTAAGAAATCAAGCATATTATTTATTAAATGTTCACTATAGTGTGTTACAGCTCCTTAGCTGATGATTTTTAAAATTTTAATATAAACACCAGAAAGCATTATACTTTATTTAACACAAATCCCAACCACTCCTTTCAAATTATTCCTCACTGCTCCCCACCACCTATCCAAGCACCCACAGAGAAAGAAAACATCCACCACGTGAAAACCTTAATATTGTGTTTTTGTCTTTACCACAGAGTAAAAATATCCATCAATTTCCTGGGGTCATTTTTGATCAATGGACTTCGACCTCTGACAGCACCACAAATGGTGGAAGGCACTTTTAAGCGATCTTTCAGATGTTCACTAAGAATCTTTGCTTGAGGACATAATCCGCAGAGAGAGAATAAACAGGGAAGCTTTGAATGGAATATTTGATCCAATGTGCAGAAAATAGCTCAATTTCCTGCATTTATTTTCCTTTTTGATCCTCTTTTCTTACATAGACAAAGTAGAATTTAGACATTAAGGGATATGAACACTCCTGGGTAGCCAGGAACAATAAAACTATAAACCATAGACTCTATTTTGATTTCAGAATTGTTTTTAACATTTTTTTTTAACAAACCTTCTTGTACGCCCTGACTTTGGAGCTCCGGTTTTATTCAAGCATCACCAGAAGACACAGACCATCTTGTACACAGTACGTAATCCACACCATCATGTCAACCTACAGTGTGCGTGCAAATTGAGTGGGCATCTAGTTTAACTACAGCTAGTGAATCTACAAGTTTGGGTTAGGACTCAAGATTCTTCAGTTATAACAACCTTCCAGGATAATACTGATCCTGAGGAGCATGGACCAGTTGGCATGGACCAAAGACCTCCACAGCTCTCAAGAAGTTTCTAACTCATGGATCTGTGCTTACCTAAGGACTTCTCCTGGGTCCTTACTCAGCTCTGAGCTCCTCTCTGATTGTCATATAACATCAATATGCTGAATTGTAAAACTCCTCTTTGAATTTGCCTAAGGTTCATAGAATGTCTGAAGAGTTTTATTTTTAATTTTCCTACATTTTCATTTACCCCATTTTACTATTTTTTACTGATTGAAAACACAAATAACTTCAAAATATACTTAAAATTAACCATCTAATAGAAGATAATGAAGATTGCTCATTTACTCTATATTTTTACCAGAGTACCTCAACTGCAGAGTGGCCTTTCTTGAAATAATAAAACCCAATAACTTAATCTAGGTATTCCAAGAAAATGAATCAAAGCATTGGAAAGAAACCAGGAAATCAAATAATCAGCATGAAGAGTGGATGGTGGGGAGGAGGTAAGTGTGATCCTGGGTCAGATAGAAGGAAGTCCAGGTGAGGTTTCAGACGGGCCCAAGGTAGCATCTCCCGTCTTTGCAGAGCCTCTGATTTCTACAGTGTCCCACCATGCTCGATGTGGGTTCCATGATCTCACCAGCATTCTGAGCAAAAGCATCCGATTGGCAAGGCCAAGATAGGATGCACACCTGGCTCTCAGTGGAGGTCCCATGGCCGCTGGGCCGCAGGCTGAGCTCCTGCTGAGACTACACAGCACAGGAACCCCTCACAGGAGGAGGTGCTGCCAGGTAAGGTGGGTGAGTTTGGGGACCCAGTCAGAAAGTAACGAATGATCTCCACAGGTAATCAAGTATTCTATAAGGGCACATGGGTTGTTATGTGAGTGTCATAAACAAAAACTTCAGAAGATATAAAAAAAAGTCAAATATAGACACCTGCCCAAATGTTACAGGATTTAATTTTCTTGTTTAAAACAAAATCTGTGATATGTAAGGCATTTTAGTAGTTTTGTTTTGTGTTTTGGGTGACAATTACAGAACAAGCAAATGCTATATGTTCTTCAGAGAGTTTTTCTCCTTCACAATGACCTTGCCCAGTAAAGCATGGATCTGAGGTACACAGTGACCTGTCTGCTTACATAGCTCTTACTACTTATTTTGCATTTGTTGAAGTGACACTGTAATAAACAAGGGAATAAAAGGGAATAACCTTTTTTGGTGAATATTACATACAAAGAAATATGGTTAATTGAGAAAAAAATCTTATAATCTCTAGGATATGGAAATACCATATATACATAAAGATGAAACAGTAACATCATTTCTGTTTAGAAGAAATAAAAATTGAGTACATATCTCTGTGTGTGTGTGTGTGCACGCACGCGTGTGTATGTTGTTGGTTGTTTCCTCCTTAAAGAGAAACACTTAGTTTTCTTTATCGTGCCCAGTTATTTAAATTATTTTTTAATGTGGCGAAGTCCTTGGAATTAATCAGCTCCATCTGCATACACAAAAGACATGACACGGGGAACAAAAACGTCTGAGGACAAAACTAGGCTTCCTTTCACAGGCAGTCGGGGAAATTAGTGTCATCACTAGGTTGAAGACATAAAGAAACTCAAAATTAAAAACCCTTTGAACGCTTCCAACAAGATTCCTATAATCAGCTGAGAGATAAGTAATGATCAGAGCCCTTTAAAACGGTATTGTTCGCTCCATTAGGACTGTTTAAACGTACCCTACTATTCACAGAAATTACACCAGATGACTGCAGCAACCACGCTATTGTTTCAGCAAGGCCCCCAGATGTTTTAAGGACGGCTTTCCCCACCAGCGCAAGGTTAGAAGCCAAGATATCATAACAGCTGCAGTTATAAACCTGGATTACCAGGAACATCCCACCACATAGGTGCCCAATTGCGCTGACAAATTGATTTATCCCGAAGAGAGTGGGCTGGAGCCCATGTTTGGAGACTGGGAAAGGCAGATGGGTACAGTGGAAAATGTGTTCCTACGTGGAATCAAATTTTGGATAATTCTTCACGTAAACCCTTCCAAACCCTCACTAACTTGATATTTGGGAATTCTTAGCCTTCTAAAGATTGCTTTTTCATTTACTGCCTGTTAACCAAGATTCCGTATGATGGGTGGACAGAGGTAAGCACGTTTCCACGGGCCCAGTTACCACCGTGGTGCTCTGCCACTTCCCTGAGACGTTGCACACCGCACAGCCACTTTGGGACCTGAGAGCATGCCTAAGTGGGAGCCAGAAAACGAACATTTAACAGATTGACTAGCTCTTTTCCTCTCCCTCCCTCATGTACTCTACGACTTTAATAAAGTAATCATTAATACTTTCCACCTCCATATGTAAACATTTGGAGGATTTCACATGACATTGTTTATCATCATTAGCTGATGATGGAGAAAGAATTAACAGAACCTTAGCAATGGATTTCTACTACCCATTTTGGAAAAAAAAAAAATATATAGCAATTCCAGTTTCATATTCCAGGCGCTCCCACTTTAAAAGTCACAGGCCCAAGGTAGCAGCTCCCGTCTTTGCAGGGCCTCTTATTTCTACAGAGTCCCACCATGTTCGATGTCCAAAGATGCACAGACAAAGGAGGATGTTTAAACTGAGCGTCGTCTCCGAAGCCATGGGGAAAAAGGCCAAAATCCCCGGAGCAGGGCTCAGATACACTGAGGGCCTGTCAAGCATGTATCTTGTTGTACAGATCTGTTCATCCCCAGACATTTTGGAAAATGTAAACTTGGAATCTTGTTTTTCAGTGTTCTAAAATGTTCCTAATATTCCTTGACACCACTCATGGATTCCATGGTATTTCCGACCATTAACTTTCGTAAATGAACCCAACTCCCAGTGTCATTCAGAAGGTCTTGGTACAGTACAACCAGAGGTAGCACCGTGTGCATCGACACTCGAGTCGCCATGAGTCCCAACCAACCATTCGTTCTTCAGACACAGACTCCTGATTGGAACATTAGTGTTTGAGAAAGGCACCACCATCCAGGAGATGGGTTTCTTGAAGGGCACAGCAATGCCATCAGGTCGCCTGTGAAGAAGGTAAGGCATGTCCTCTGAGCTGTGGCAGCACTTGGCCATCTTCAACTAGAAATTCTACTCAGCAACTGCTAACCTGAGAGAGAGCTGACACTGGAGAACAGCAGTCATGTTTTGACTATTGAAATGCAAGATCATCGAGTTTGGGGATCATGAAATGGATTTTTTGGGCTCTAATATACATATAACAATTAAAAGGAAGCAAAACATAGGCAGTCATGACTTCCTAGACTGACACGGGCACTAACTGTCAGGATGCTGGATGACAGCATGCGAGTCCTGTATCCTGACACAGCGATTCATTTCATTTAAAGTTATTTTGTTAAATTGACAGATAAAATTATATGTATTTGCTGTACAAAATGTGATGTTTTGAAGTATATATACATTGTGAAATGTCTAAATTTAGCTAATTAACATATTCATTTCCTCTAATAATTGTTTGTGGGGAAAACAGTTAAAATCTACTCTCACAGTATTTTAAAAGAATATAATATATTGTTAACAACGATAGTTGCCAAGTTGCCCAGCATATCTCTTGAATTCATTCTTCCTATCCAATTGAAATTTTTAATTTGAAAAACCTTTACCACTTCTCCAAATTCCCTCGTACCTGACAACTACCATTTTACTCTTTATGTCTATGAGATGAACTTTTTTTGATTCTCTATAGAAGTTAGATCATAAGATATTTGTCTTTTTGTGCCTGGCTTATATCATTTAGGCTGACTTATATTTAGAAAGTTATGACATGGAATAGCAAGAAAGAATTAGTATGCTCATCCACACCAGTGTTGCTGTTAAGATACACAAGTTCATTTTTTCATATATGTTGTCTGGTTTTAAATATTAGTCTTTGAGAAAGATATGACTATCATAGGAGATACTTAACTTGCAGTGAACAAAAATGGTTATCTGCAGGTTTATCTCTGTTGTTACAAATTACAGAATGTTCTGTTTTTTTATATGACTGTATGGTATTCCACTGTGTATCTGTCCCATACTTTTTCCACTTATCCACTGATGGGTACGTAGGTGGATTCCTTATCTTGGCCATTGGGAACAGTGCTGCAATGAGCGTGGAAATGCAGATCTTCTTCAAACCCTAATTCTATTTCCTTAAGATATAGACCCAGTCCTGGTGCTGCTGGATCCTATGTGGATTCTACTTTTAGCCCTTTAGAACCTCCACACTGTTTTCCCGGCTGACCACACTAATTTCATTCCCACAGTGGTCCATAAGGGCTCTCCTTTCTCTACATCTTCACTAACACTTGCCTTCTGTTGGTGTGAGGATGGAATTCTAAGAAACGAAGTTCTACCTCATTGTGATTTTAATTTGCATTTCTCTGATATTTAGCATTTTTGAGAAGCTCTTCATAATACCTGGTAAGCATTTGTATGTCTTCTTTTGGAAAACATTCATTCAGGTTTTTCCCCTAAAAAATAAAATGAAATATAAATGTAAAATTGAGCTACTTGTTTTTCTTGCCATTAAGTTAAGTTCCTTTTGTATTTTGGATATTAACCTCAACCTCATACGGGTTTGAGAATGACAGTTTGAAAATATTTTCTTCTATTCAATAGGTTGTTTCTTCATTCTGTTGATTATTTCGTATACCATGCAGAAGCTTTCTAATTTGATGTATTATATTTTTCCATGAGAATGATTCTTAGATACTAGTTACACCACAGTAACCCTCAGGGTACATCAACCCTAATGACAAAAGTAATTATAATAATCATAACCATTATGTGCCAAACATTCACTAAGGACTTTTCTAACCATTTTGAAACAAAATCCCTTTCAAGAATATAAATGTTCTAGAAATTCGGAATCTCTAGAGGTAAGGCCCTGGCCAGATGATTTCAATTCTTAATGTGGTTTGAAAATAACTGAAAAAAGGACACTATTCACAAACTATGTTCCCGACCCTAGGAATGAGTGCTACTTAGTGAGCAAAGAGTTTAAGAAGCTTCAGAGACAACCTGGCTCATCTTCCCCCAAATAGCAGCAGCATTAGCCTGGACTGACTCCACTGTGTTTTGAAGGCTTTGGTAGTCCTCTCCTGCTCCTAGGAGAATGTTCAGTCTTCTACATCATTTGTCTGTATTTTCCAAGTTCCTTGGAAATTTTCTGAGATGGCCCAATACTACATCTTGCACATTGTGAGTTAGTATCCTTGTTATGTGTGATAAAGATTCTAGGAAGTTCCTCTTTTTTTTTTTTAAGTCATTTGCACTAAACAAACATTGAGATCGGAATGAGTGTTTATATGCTCTAAGATCTTGGAAAATTACTTTTAAAAATTATTTTGAGAAACCATGACCTTTCAGATGGTCATACATGCTGGCTTTTTGATTTGGAAAAATTCTCTACCATTCCAATGCCTTTCAGTCAGTAAAGCCAAAATCATTTTACCTACATCGTGAAATCCCTTTCTTACATTTGATAAATGAAATGTAATCTACCTGGAGAAGCCAAAATAGACTGTGTGTTCCTCAGGAGCAGGCGATAATCTTATTTAATTTTTATAAGTAATTGTATACCATATTTTTTCCCTAAGCCAAAGGTACTTTTTGAATATGCTTATTAAGTGAATTATTTTTTAAAAAAAATAAGTTACAGTTGATTCAAAAGTGTAAAGTTTGCTTTTGTGAATAAATTTTATTCAAAAACTTGGATTCTTATAAATCCAGAATTTTTGCAGTTATCATTATATAATTTTTAAATACACCTTGTGCAATATCATTGTATTTTAGTTCTCTAATATCCAATTAGAAAAGACTTGGTTCATGAGTTTCACCTGGAGGTAGTTTAATATTCCACTCAGACTATGATAAACTGTTGATAATCCACATGGTGGAGAAAGTGCTATCTTTATGCATATTTTCATTAACTAGACTTTAAAATAATATATAAAATGATCAGTTTTGCTTAATTGCTTTGCTTGTTTTATGAGGATCACAGATCATTTCCAGTACATTTTTTCACGGAAACATGCCAAAAGCTTTGACCAAGCGTTAAATGATTGATTTTGGTCTAGACCCTAAGCAACGTGAAGATAGCTAGTCAGACATCTTTCATGCAACATAGGAAATAATCTGAAAAAAAAAACAACCACTCTAGTGACAATGAAACTCTGTGGAGCAGAAGGTACCTACATAAAATGACTGAAATGTAAAGGGTTAACCAAGACTGAATTTCTGAATCAACTCTTTCCTGGGTAATATTGGCAAAGCCTCCAGAAACTGCTCTTTTGCATGAGGCAGGCACACATTTCATTGAAAGTGAGTCAAATTGTTCTTAGTATTTGTGCTGCGTGACAGGCTATCAGTGATGTGCAGTAAGCTGGGTTTTATTATGTTCTCTTCACATTAGGCCCTAAAATTTTGATTTTCAGATATCTATATATTTAAGATATCACTTATTTTCATTGGAGACAAAAAAAAAGGGGGGGGAAGGCTAAAATCTCTTTAAAACATGCCCTATCAAACAGGTTGCCACGGGCTGGGCTTTCCTTCTATTTTACCTTACCCATGTCAGACTCCTGAGTGGCAGCCAGGATGGCAGGGCTAGTTCAATAAGATAGAAAGGAAGAGAGAATGCAAGACAGAGAGCAGGCACAGTGGAATGGCTGAGGCTGTTTGGCCACCCTACCCTGAGAATGCCTCCTTGGGTATGGGTTTGTTTTTATACACATCCGCCTGTTCTCATTTACCTTATGTGCAAATGGTATTGAAATATATTCAGTGTCAGCCTTCCCAGCACAAATGCATGCCTTGCTTTGAAAGTCAAGCTCTCCTGCTCAGAGGGTCAGTATTCCAATCACCACGCACCATGACCCTTGTTTCCATACAAGTAATGTATCTTGCACTTTTTCTCCATAAAGCAGTTTGGAGAAAAACTGAAGAACTAAAATAACAAGAAATCCTAGAATACTGTCACAATTTAATTATTTGCATCCAATACCAACCACACCTAGATACAGCAAACTCCATCTCCTACCTAATGTCTGCATGCAATTTCTTTTCTTTTTTTTTTACTCAATTTTCTGAAGAACAAGAAACATCTGTCTTTCTCAGTCTCTTCGCAGCATTCAACCCCATAGACAGATGTTTTCAAAACCACGTTGTCTGTGAGCATTTAAAGGAATACTATATTTGCATAAACTCTGGGAATTCCAAGCTTCGTGCTTTCCATACTGTTCTAGTTTTTTAAATCAACATTTTTTTTGTTCTGTACCCATCATTTTGTTTTACTCCTCATAAAGCAGACATTGTGTGCACACATCTGTTAAATCTGGGCTGCATTTATTACAGTTCTGTTCTCCCAGAAACAGGAAGGATTAATTACCACAGGCCGGCTCTAGAAGCACCCCGTGTTTCTTAACACACAAAATTAATTCAGAGTTGACAAAACTCTCTCAGACACAGCCTGCTTCCTGCTGAGGACGCTTTATTAGCATATTCTTCCCAGAAAAAAAAATGCCCGATAGACCCTCTTTACCTCTCCTCCGAGTTCAATTTGTGCAGCCCTGAGTGACAGGCAGCAAAATGGCTTGAATATATCTAAGGCAAGTTGCCAAAATCCCCAGATAGCAGCACTTTGGAGCCTTTGTTCCGAGTACATTAAAGTCACAGAAGGTCCATGTACTGTAGACAGCGCAGGGCAGGCAGGATGTTCTCAGTAAGACAAAACAGCAGGTGATAAATGACATTAAATAACAGTGAGAATTTACCACAGACTAAATTAACTGCCGGAGTGAAATGTTCTCAGCTCTAAGGCTGTATTAACAGTGAATTTATAATTAGCCGATTATCATTCTTTTTAGTGTTTGAGGAAGTCTATATGTAAAAGTGATGAAGACAGCTCTATTTGACTCTGGAGATGCGCTGCTGGAAGTGGTTCTAAAAACGCCAGGGAATGATTCTTCTTTCGGGCCTTATAAAGTCATTTGTAAAAATAAGTGCCTGGAAGAGAATTGGATTGTTGGATATCTTACATCCACACGCAACGCACGCACAGAGTATTAATAATTGCTACCTCCTAGAGGTGAGGTGCCAGAAAATCAAACTCTCTCCAGATATAATCTTGTGGGTATCCTCAAAGTTAACCAGAAGTTGATGAGCTGACACGAGAGTTTTTCAGGGGAGCATTGCCTTCTGCATTTGCTTTTCCGTCCATCCTTACAAATGTTTCATTTCTAAGCCTTAAAGAATTCTTTATGACTGCTCATAGCAATGGCCTTCAGAACAAATTTCCATGTGCATTTCACCTAAGACCTCTGAGAATCTAAAGAATGGCAATATAATCTTCTAATCAGTGTGCCGGGAAAGAGAATGAGCTGTGAGGTTCTTCATTGACCTTGTTCTGAAAGCATCCCACAGCAAGAGCTTTGTCAAATACCCTTAAACAAAACACCAATAATAAAAATGATAATTAAGATACTATGATGCTCTTTTTTCTCATACTTGATTTTTCTCTCCCAGACCTATGTGTAAGGTCCAAGGAACAGTGTTTCATAGTTTCCTGCTTGTTCACAAGAACCCCCTCCTAAGAGGGGAACAAGTTCCAAATGGTGACAGAAGCACATATGGACCTTTGGTAGAATTCTCACCATGTAACATCTTGTGCACTTTCCATGAGGATTTCTTGTAAAACTAGAACACTTCATATTTGGCAACTGAGCCCCTTATGTCTAGACACATTATAGTGCTTGGTTACAATTGCATTTCCATAATAAACTAGTATCCATTCATTCATAACTTTCTCAAAAATTCTCCTTGTGGGCTTTAAACTCTCCAGGCTTAGTTTCAGCCAAAAGGTGAATATTTGGAAAGTTTCTGCTAAATCCATTTTATCAGATATTGACTTATATGACTCAAAAAGTCATTTTCCATATGTTCACAAGAATTATTACACCAAAAAAGAACCCATGAGGAGCTGACTTTTATAATTTAAAGTTTTGAATCTGACTAGTCCTGTGAGAAGAAAGGTCAAAAGCTGGAATGAAGGATTCAGATTCAAAACCAAAGTTTTTCTATAGGTATGCATATTCCACCAAAGCATAAATACATCTACCATGACTTCATTTTTTCAAGTGTTTTGGATATGTATTAAACACACACACACAAACATAAGTGTGCTTCCCTTCCCACTTATTTTGTCTTGAAAAATCAGTGTACTCTCATTACCCTATTAGAAGTTCAAGCCTGGTGTGGAAGCTCAGTATGTGGAGAAAACTATAAACTTTTCTACCTTGGGGACACTTTCCAGTAGCATGCTCCAGGCTTCAGACTTACCTGTCCTGGACTGCACCAATCACAGGAGCCCTCCAGAAGTTCACAGGGAGATGAGCGACATGTGTAGTTCATGTGTTTTTTAATCTGTACTAATGTGAGTTTTCCCTTTTCCTTTAGTGGCATTATCTAGAATAATTATAAATACAACTTATGCATGAAATAATTGATGACGTTTGGTCAGATCTATTTGTTCCAACCCATTTCCTTCTTCTAATCCACTCTGCAGTGGGCACCCAGAGTTCTGAGAACCTCCAGGGACTTTTTTCTTATAGAATAATTAATGAACATGGAGTTAATGGCAGTGTGTCAGTCATTCCGAAATTATTTTTATTTAAAAAATGCAGGTAAAAGGAAGAATGATTCAAGAATAACAATAAAACTGATAATAGAATTTAAATTACTTGGTACTTTGTCAATAATAATATTTCGTTCAAAGTGAATTCACAGCAAGCCGGTGTAAATTACTGATTTAACCCCCTGTCCCTCAATTTCCACATCCAGAGAGAGAAGAGAAGAAAAAAAACAAAGCAGTGCCTACCCATTTGGTTAATTTATGAACTTTAAATAAGATTGTTGTGTCTGTCACTTAGAAGAGTTCTGGTTTAAAATGTCCTCAGTAAATATTAGCTATAATTATTACTATTATTATTCTCTATCAAAGATAACTGTGACTTGTGCTGTAAATGGGTAATAATGAGTGTAATACCTTCCACTATTGTCATGTATGTAAAAAATAAATAAATAAAGATAACTGTGACTATCAAAGAGGACTAAGAATAGCCTTGAAATTTAAAATTCTGCACTTAAATCCAGTATGACCCATAATACAAATTTTCTTGCCTTTAATGATAATTATAATAGTAAGATATATGTCATATCCCATAATCTAAAGTTTTAGCACAAACACACACACACACACACACACACACCATGTACATACACAAATGCACCACTCTTATTCAAATTTCCTGAAGCAGATAGTAACTTCTACTATCTGTAAATTAGGAAGTCACATCACACATTGTATATTCAAGCAAGTTTCGGGTGGCTTCCTGTGGTCACCCACTAGGATCAGAACCACCTGTGAGCAGTAGTGGATGAAGCGGATGGCATTGCCAATAGTCCTCAGCACACACAGCATCCAAGGGAGCAGCCCATTCTCACTCTTTCCAATTTTCTACATTCTTAAATCAAAGACCATAAAGCATCACTTAGAAAATTGATCAATATATGCTTTCAGATTTTAGATTATCAGATAAATAATTTCTTGATTGTTTTATGCACAGAAAGAACATAAAGTATTTTTAGTCTTGATTATTATTATTTTTTAATCCATAAAGAAAAGTCAGGCCCAAGTTGAACTTATAGGTCTATAAGCAATTGTGCATCTGTTTACAGAACTAAAAAGAACATCCACTGAATTTAAAGAGACTGTGATTGGTGATACAGAGGAACATTAATTTGGCTTTTATTATTTTTTGTTCCTTATCACAATATGACAAAGGTATTACATAGACCTTTTTGAATGATTAAAATAAAAAAAAACATACCTGTGGCTATTTCATAGTAGGTTCCGAAATGATAAGCTATTTATAAGATCATAAATAAATTAGGCAAATATGATGTCACTAAAGAATAGTAATTTAAAAAAATCACTCATGTCACATAATGGGTGGTAGTAAAATTAAAAAAAATGAAGGCCTTCTTCCCCAAATCAGTCACCCCTGTTCAGTATGTCTACTTTCCTTTCTTTAATTTTGTTATTTGTTATTCGTGGCAATCTCTACTTATTTATTTATTTATTTATTTATTTATTATTTATTTATTTATTTATTTATTTTGTACCAGGGATTGAGCCAGGGGTACTTAACCACTGAGCCACATCTCCAGCTCCTCTTTTTACTTACTTATTTATTTATTTAGACATAGGGTCTTGCTAAATTGCTTTGGGCTTGAGAGGTTGCTGAGGCTGGCCTTGAATTTGCAATCTTCTTGCCTCAGCCTCCTGAGACTCTGGGATTAATTTCTATTCCTTAAGACTAAAAAAGACAATAGAGTAAAAATTGCATGTAAAAATGCATTTACTTGTGTTCTTATAAGAACATCAATGATTCCATATTTCAATAACCAAATTATGCATAACACCTACCAAGTCATGAAGCATTTTCCTATTTGAAAATTTACCTCATTATTACAGAATTCAGGAATGGACTCTTTAAGACTTTCATTTTACAACTGAAGTTATAATGTTTACCAACTCCTTGCTTCTATAAATACTAGAAACAAGATTCAGACTCAGATCTTTCAGATCACAAATCCCACTCCAATACCAGGCTTCTGCACACTATTATTTTAAACTGTAAATGGTAATTACATTTGAAATGCCTTTAAAATATTATTGAAAATCCACACCATATCAGGAAGTGCTGTACAGTTTATGTTTATTGTTTATTATTTGAACTTATATTCAAAACAACAGTGTGAGATCTGAGCTTTTTTTGTAATATCTTACACATGAGGAAACCAAGGCTTGAGATGTTTGAGAAATTTCTCCAGATCACAAAGTTCCTAAATAATAGTGTTGAGAGCCACAGCCGAAGGGGCCCCAGAGAGATTAACTAAGGTCCTGACCCAGTGATTGTCTGGAGTCGGGGGTCTGTTTATGTGTTTCCACAGGGAGAACAGCAGCCGATTTGGATTCCTGAAAGATTAACTAAAGCGATTTCTACAGACCAAAAAGAAGATGATTTGGCTCAAATCCATAACAACTGATATCCAAAACTCCAGTTTGGCTATTCTTACATCTGCAACAGAACCAGGATGCTTTTTTCAATATCTATTTTATTATTGCCCTTTGCCATATCATGAAGTTCTATTTTGTTTTTTGAGCTCATACAGACCTAGGTTAATGTTTTGCTGATCAGTTCTATTTTTTGACTATAGAGTTTTTAAACATTGCAATGGAGATTTCACCTGTAAAAAGTTATAAGGCCTTTACTATAATGTTATGTGTTGTATGTATTATATTATGTGTGCACACTTGTGTTTTGTGTTATATGTTTGAATGTATGTATGTCCATATATCATATATGATGAGCGCTCATGATAAAATGGATCCAAAATTTTTTTTTTCACGTGATTTATATGGTTTAATTTAAATTGGGTAAACAACTGTTGAGGATTGTTTTAATATGTAAACAAAAAAGAAGGTTAACAGATCTGTTTGTTTACTTTCACCTTTCCTTTTCATTATATTTAATAATTCTCTTAAAGACAATGTAAATTGTTAAGAAAATTGTTTTCTTTTAGTGCCTTCTGTAATGTTACATAATTTTTTCTTTAGCCATTATTGCCAGAATTCCTATCTTCATCCCAGTGCTGGTGAAGTCAAAGATAAAACCAATCTACAGCTTCTACAATAGCCATCACTGAACTGCTTGCAGAACTTGCCTGGACACATTGTGAGCTCACCTGTATGCATTGTGAACTATCTGTTGGTGCATCGACTTGTGGTAGTGTTGGGGTATTTTTGCTGATGATGTCATCGGTGGTACAATTTTTCCAAAAGGAACCATCTATTGGCTTGGTGTATCTTCCTCCCTTCTGCTTGTCATGGTCGTTCAGCTAAAATTTGGGGACCAACAGAGGTGAGGCAAAGAACCTCAACCCCTGCCCCCGCTGATACAAAGACCTATCCACAGGTGTGGCTGTATACTGGACCGGTAGTCAATGACAGGTAAAATCCAATTGCAATGGTACCAACCTAAGACAGAAGGCTGACGCCTTGAGGTCAGCTCATCCGATAATGGGTAAGGACCATATGTACTATTGGACAACCTAAGGCAGGCATGGTCCCTAAGCCACATGCTTGTTGTTTAAACAGAGAGGGGGAGATGTTGAGAGCCACAGCCGAAGGGGCCCCAGCAAACTTCCAGCTGCCAGCAAACTTCCAGCTGCCAGCTGATGATTGGCTCACAGCGGCCCCAGCAACTTCTAGCTGCCAACTGATTGGCTCCTCTGCGGTGATGCTCACTGGGCTGTTTCCCCGCCCTTTCAGACCACGGAGCTGCTCATTGGGGAACTTTTTTTGGCTCCGCCCATGCGACCCAGCCAATCGGCCTCAAGAGCAGGAGGAGTGGGGGAGGTTGAGAGGCTTGTGGGAAGCCGGTGGTGGCAGTTGGGCTCTGAAGGTTTTCCTGAGGAGCTGTTTTGTTTGGTGTGTGTGGTTCTAAAAATAAAGTTCGTTTCTTTTGACAAGTGGCTCCTGAATTGTGCCCAGCCAGACTGTGGCATAATAGGACTGGAAATAAAGCCCTGATTTCCTTGCCCTCAGTCTACATACGTAGTCAGGATCTTTGGAGAATTACTGAACATGATTTTAGGAACCTTTGTCATGGGCGTTTATGGAAAATGCCTAAATTCTTAAAGAAAAGGGTAAAGGCTGATTACAGAGTGTAGGTAGGCACTGTGAAGTTTGCCTTGTGAATTCCTGTCTTCAAGGAACCTAGTGAACTGAGCTGCTATATATGAAATTAAGGAATCCAAAGAAATGAGCCATCACATCGATTTCACAAAATCTATCATACCGCTTTGTAGAAAGTTGGAACCTTCACAGATAGATCCTCTGAACACAGGCTAGTAAAGAAAAGATCTGGGACTACTGCCACGCTAACTTTTTAAAGCCACTTCAATGTGGATGTCATTCTGTGGGAACCTCTTTGGAACTGAGTGTGCTATGGCAAAGAAAGGCACAAGTTACAGGATAGGCTGTGGAGCGAACTTCTGTGAGTGATAATCATAAAAAGGGAATTATGAAGAAAGTAAGTAATAAATGACTGAGATTTTTAAACGTAGGAAATCTTGGCCAGAAATAAGGCAAGGGCATGGATGACCTTGGAGTCAAGTGATGTTAAGTCATAAGGAATAAAAGAGAGTTCTTTGTGATCATTTATCCCTCCTGGATTGGATCATGCACAAGAGTAGGATTAGCTGAAAGTCAAAAAGGCTTGAAGCCAGAAGTCAGAGCACTATGGGATAGACATTTCATTAATCTAAATGTAGTTGTTAGCCAGGGTCTAGACAAGGATTTATGGGTAAGAAAAACTTTTAAAAAGAGTAAATTTAGCAAGTAGACCTTGGAATGTGCACAACAGGTTTAAGATAAAAAGCATCAAATTCATATCTTATTTATTTTTGTGAAATTAATGTGAGAAATGATTATACTAAATTAATAACAGAAGAAATTTTAAAAATTACTTCCCAGCCTGTCTCACCAGTGCAAATTACACAAAAACTTGGATGAATGAAATTTGCTATTATTGGTATAAAGAGACTCCATTTTTCTATGTAATCAACTTAATTTCCAAACAGAGTAAGGAAATAAAAAAGGGATTGTATCAACTCTGTTTACAAAGCTGATGGATTAAGATATTGATTTTTAATTTGCCTTTTAACATTGCATTCTATGGGCTATTTCTACAGCAAATTGCCTACTTGCATCATAGTCAGTATTTAAGTAATTTCTAAAAACCGGTTTTAGTGTTTAGACTAATAATTTCAGGGCACTTCAAATTGAATTATGTTTATATGTTTTCAGGTTTCCAACTTCATTTTTCACCATTCAGATTAGCATTTTCAGGTTTTAGGGTCTTTTATACCTGTGTCTCAGACCCAGGCAATTTCAGTCCCTGGCACTCAGTCAAGAGGTAAGGTTACATAACATGCAGTCTTTCATCAGCTGTGTTGTGTATAGAAAACTGCTTTCCATTTTCTCTTCCTGAGCTTGGTTTTCTGATCTTAAATCTTTCAACTTATTATATGGCTGCATAAGAATGTCATATAACATGCACATGTCACAGTCTCCTGCTGAACACAGCTCTGCTCTTGATGGTTTTCAGTAAATTTTAGGCATGCAAATATGCCCCTGGAGGCTTGGGGTACCTCTGCTGGACACACCAGATTAGCAAACAGGCATTCTGAAAGCTCTAGGGTCAGAAACACTGGTAAATTTCTCACAATTTGTTACTAAATCTTTAGGAACTCTATCAATAGTGCACAAGAACTGACTCTGAGTCCTTGTCATCTACATTAAAGATATAAAAATCAAGTATAAAGGTGGGCACGGTGATGTATGCCTGTAATCCCAGTGGTTTGGGAGGCTGAGACAGAAGGATCGCAAGTTCAAATCCAGCCTCAGCAACAATGAGGCCCTAAGCAACTCAGTGAGATCCTGTCTCTAAATAAAATACAAAAATAGGGATGGGGATGTGGCTAAGTAGTTGAGAGCCCCTAATTTCAATCCTTGGTTAAAAAAAAAATCTAGTATGAAAACAAAGGAGTCATCATTATCATGACTTTTTCTCAACATGTTACTTTCTAATGTTTGGAACCACAAACAAAACCCCAAATAGCCAAAACATGTTTATCATGTTAGGAATGTTAGGAAGTTCTACTAGTAAGATCAATTAGGCAATAAAAGGAAGCACAAGGCATCTAGATTGGAAAGGAAGAAGAATCCACTAAAAACTTGTTAGAAATAATAAGTGATCTTAATAAAGTTGCAGGATACAAAGTCAGCATGCAAAAATGTGTAGCATTCCTAAATACTAAAAGTTAGCTACCTGTAAATGAATTTTAAAAATTCCATTTTAAAAAGCAATGAAAATGTGGCTGGGGTTGTGGGTCAGGGGTAGAGTGCTTGCTTAAAATGCAGAGGCACTGGGTTCAATCTTCTGCACCACATAAAGATAAATAAATAAATAAAGGTATTGTGTCCATTTACAACTTTAAAATAAAGATGCAGAAAAAAAACTATAAAAATAAGTGAAGTAGGAGTAGATTTCATCAAACTATGAGAATTCCTAACACAGAGAACTATAACACTTTGATAAAGAAATTGAAAAAGACACAAATAAATGAAAAGATATCCCATGTTCATGGATTAGAAGAATTAATATTGTTAAAATATATATTATATCCAAAATAATCTAAAAATTCAAAACAATCTCCATAAAAATTTAATGATTTTTTTTAAACAAATAGAAAATAAAAGCCTTAAAATATGTTTGGAACCACAAACAAAATCCCAAATAGCCAAAACAATTTTGAAACAAACAAAAAAAGAGGAACACTGGATTTATACCACTTTAAGGCATAGTAATCATTGGCATCAAAACAGACACATAGATAAGTGCAGTAGAACAGAAATTCCAGAAATGATCCCACATGTTTTATAATCAAGTAATTTTTGACACAGGTTCTGGGAACATAGAGCAGAGAAGAACATTCTCTTCAATAAATGAAGTTAGGAAAACTAGATATCCACATACAAAGTTATTATATTAGACCTTCATCTCAGAAAAGTCAGGTCAAAACGTTTTGAAGACTTACAGATAAAATCCAAACTGTAAAATTACTAAAAACAAAAATAATAATAATAATGCAGAAGGAAAGCCCACGACATTGCATTTGGTAAAGATTTATTGGATGTGAAAGCACAGATAACAAAAATAAAAATGAATAAATCAGATCACATCAAAACTGAAAAGCTCTGCAAAGCAGAGGGAACCATCAACAAAGTGGAGAGAGAACCTGTGGAAAGCAGAAAGTATTCTTCCGTTATACGTCTCCTAAGGGTTGATATTAAATGTGCATAAGGAAAAAAATGAACAACAATGCCAAGTGTACGCATAACCTGGTTTATTTTTGGATAAAGGATAAGAACAAAAATTTCTCAAAAGATGGCACATAAATGTCCAGTGGGTATATGAATCTTCAACATCACCAATTATCAGGAAAATGCCGATAAAACAATGAGATGTCAACTCACACCTGCTAGAATGGCTCTTATGAAAAGTCAAAGGTCAGCATTCACAATGATACAGAGAAAAGGGGACTCTTACACACTGTTGGTGGAAATGGAAATTAGCATAGCCAGTATGCAAAACTGTATGGTGGTTCCTCAGAAAATCTGAAATAGAACAATCACAGGATCCATCTAGCAGCAGCACTACTGGGTACATGAAGAAAGAAAATTATTTCATTAGGTTAAAAGGATTATCTGCATTCCCATGTTTACTGTCCCATTATTCACAATAGACAAGATATAGAATCAACCTAAATATCCATCAAAAGATGAGCAGATTGAAAAAATGTGTTAAGTATACACACTGGAAATTATTCATCCTTAAAAAGGAAGGAAATCCTAACATTTGCAACAAACTGGATAATCCATGTTTAGGGCCTTAGGTTAAGCAACTCAAGGTCAGGAACAGAAACACAAATGTTGTATGATCTCAGTCACATGTGAGACATTAAAAAATTGAACTTATGAAAATACAGGAAAGAATGATGGTTCCCAGGAGCCAGATGTATGTGTATGTGTGTGTGTGTGTGTGTGTGTGTGTGTGTGTCTGTAAGTATAATTGTATATTGGGGGAAAGATTAGGAAATGTCATTCAAAAGGCACAAAATTTCAATCTGGTAAGAGGAAAAAATAAATTGCAGAGATACAGCATACATAGTGATGATAGTTAATAACATTATATTATATTCTTGAAAGACACTGAGACAATACATGTACTCATAAAAATATTAGTAAGTGGGGCAATGCATATGTAAATTAGATCAATTTAGCCATCCCACAATGCATACACATATCAAAATAATATTTTGTGCATAAAAATATATATAATTCATTTGCCCATTTTAAAATAGATAAATTAGTAAATAAACAGAAGCAAAAAAATCACAGCAACAAGTCTTGGTGACCACGTGGGAAAAATGGAATCACCAGGTGTCCTGATATTAAATAAAATAATGTGGCTGCTTTGCAAATAGTCTAACACTTCATCAAAATGTTCACAAATGTCTATGACAGCACTATTCATAAGGGCTAAATAGTAGGAGCAACCCAATGCTCCTCAATGGATGAATGAATAAACAAATACAGTATATCCATATGGTAGAATATTATTCAACAATTAAAAAGCCATATTAATTGAGAAATAGTAATACACGTTACAACACTGAGAGATCTTGAAGACATTATGCTCAATAACATAAGCCAATTAAGAAAGACAACATATTATATAATTCCCTTTACAGGATATCCCAAATGAATAGTATGTAAAAATAGAAGATAGAATATTGTTTGCTAACATCAGGAATGACTACTAGTGGCTGCAGGTTTTCTTCCTTTTTTTTTTTACCCTGTATTGATAAGAATGTTTTCAAAATAGCTGAATCTTATATTTTATATGTCTGAATTATATGGCAAGTGGCACATATGGCTTATATCTCATTACACTTGTTTTATTAAATTTTGACCAATAATAGGGTTTTTTTAGAATTTTGAAACCAATCTGAAAGCCTTAATTTGTGGAACGTGCACAGACACACATGACATTAAATGTTATTACTATGTCTTTACTCTCTCTATGCAAAAAAGAAGTTGAGAGGTAAATAACATCAAAGAAGAATGGAGAAATAACAAAACTAAATGTTTTCTTATAAAAAGAGAAACAAGAATACTTTCCTCCAACAGGAAAACAGTCACTTTGAAAACAGAAAATTTAACTGAAAATAATTATAAAACATTCTGATCATCAAATTTTTTCCTCTGCATAAAATTATGTTGAGATCTTAATGTCACCATAAATAATCTGAAAGTTCTAATATATAATTTTCAGGGTGCATACAAGTAAATATTGTTCCCTTTATTCTATATCATTTATAATAATAATGTATTATTTCCTTGGCCTATAAAATAGCAATTATTTTAAAGACAATTAGAAAAAGTTTACAATTAATTACTCTTTTAAATAAACTGATATATATATATATATATTCATATATTCATATGTATATTCATGCATTTGTTCTTTCTATGCACTTAGACTAGTTCTGTATGCAACTCTTACCTGATATCATTTCAAATGGGATTCCTATGCCAGAATGTTCAATTCTTTTTCTCACCTTATTAGAGTATGGAAACTACATAGATAGATAGATAGATAGATAGATAGATAGATAGATAGATGTGTGAATAGATATAGATATATCACACACACATATATATATAAACAAATATATTTAAAGAATTCAAAAAATTATAAATAAAGATAGAAACAATTTCTATTATGTAGTTACATAAGCTTATATGAGTATACACAGGAAATACATCTTCACCATGTTTCAACATTTATGCATCAAGAAATACATGATGGGTATATATTACTGTTCTTTTTTCAATCTCAACTTCAGAATATTAGAGAATTGATTTTATTCTAGTTTCCCTTAACAGGTGACTGGCAAATGTTGTGCAATTGAATGTATTTATTTTTCACCAAGAAATCTGAAAATAGGAATTTTCATGTAGTAAGTCATGGATGTCAAATAATTGTAAAAGCAACATCTATTACCAAGTAATATTTCCAGATTAAAATGAAGTGACGAATAAAATACTTTCAAGAAGGAAGAAAATTTTGATCACTGAACATAAATCAGTCCTAGAAATCCTAAGGGTCCAAATCACATAAGATTCATGCATTTGTTCTTTCTATGCACTTAGACTACTTCTGTATGTGACTCTTACCCAATATCATATCAAATGGGATTCCTGTTCCAGAATGTCCAATACATTTTCTCACCTTATTAGAGTATGGAAACTAGTTCTCAGCATTGTCCATATTTCAAAGCTCCTTCTTCTAGACATTCTTAAAAACAGACAGTACCAGAAGTATACCTTTAAAATGCATGCAGTTTTCTAAGTGACTGCCAATGAACCATAACCAAATAGAACCTCCCTTTTCTGGAAGTGATCAGAAAGGTTCAAAAAGAATGTTTGATGAGATGCCAAGTCAGCACATTGCTGCAATTACAAAGCAATGCCCACACCCCAGCAGCCCGAGCCACCTCCTACAGTGAGCCTGATTTAGCACAAGATCAAAAGTTCCAACACTGTGCCATGGGTTTTGTGACATTCCAAAGTGGCACAGGACCCAGGTAAAACTATCAAACTTTATCTGGGACTATGTCATTGAGAAAATTGAAACCTCGGCCATGTTTTCAACTTCCATTAGAACTTTTCTCATAGCACACTGAGATGTCTCTTAAGAGCCTCAGGGAAATGTTGGGAACAAGCTGCCTGACCCACAGAGTCCCCCATTGAAGAAAGATCTATTGAGAAAACATTGTAACTAAAAACTCAGGATTAAAGTGCTATCTGAAGCTTCTTCTACTTCTAACTTTGGGAGGTCATTTTGCATGCTAGTTTAAACAACTATTGTTCCTCCAACATCTCCATTATATCTTCTATATGAATCTTTCTTACTTAAAGCACAGTAACTCTATTCAATTCAATTCATGTGATTCACATATCAGTTCTCTTCATTTCTATAAAAGACTAAAGTACCTTTTATGCTATATGTTAAAAAACAAAAGCCTTAATTCTTATGTATGCAGTAGCCTACCGTAGTACCTTATCTGTTTTATTGGGCAGGAATATAATAGACAATTACTGAAATAATAGAATCTCAGTCAGATTGGACTTTTAAGGTAATCCAAACCAAAGCAAATTTTGCAACATATTAAAAAAGTAACATTTTGAACTGCAGGATGGATACCAATTCCTAGAAAGGCAATTGCTATAATTTCTTGACATCAAAGCTATTGGTTCTTAGAAAAGCCTTAGAAAGCCACCAACAAGTCTAAATATTCATTCAGATAGCAGGCCTTGGAGCTTTTGAAAATAGTTTCTCACCTGCCAATCCTTACCTACCGGAATCTCAACAAACATATTTTTTTCAAGGTAAATCTCCTGAGTTCTTTCAAAGAATCCTCATAGTTCATGATCCAAGCCATTGTTCTCCTATGGCTCTGGATGTGTTTTAGTTTCTCAATTTCCCTCCCAAAGAACAAAAAGCCCACAGAAGAGGAAGAAGACTTCTTCCTGAGGGTTCCAGGAAAGCTGGTGTGGTTCACTTTGGCCTCTTTGACCACCGCACCCTGTTGTCACATTTGTTCTATCAAGAGCCCTCAATGTTTTTACACACAGGCTTCTTCCAATCCACATTCAACCCCAGGAGCTACCTTTTCAACTTTGTGTGAGGTTTTATCATTGCCCCTATTGATTTCTGTCCTCAGACTGCTTCTTTCTTTCCCCCTTTTCAAGAGCTTCTCAGTCTCTGAAATGTTGTAATGGGACTCGATAGTTTCACAACTGTTCAAAAAATATATATATAATAGACCACCCGCTGAGGTAAAATATTCCTATGTTAGGATTTCATTCTTTCCTGTTACCTCACCCGATATTTTTCAATCTCAATTCCAGATTAGACATTGCCTTTGTGAGTGGTGCCCATGTGCCTAGGGACAATTCTCTCCTAAGAGCAACTGGAGAGGTACCCTTCCTCTCATAGTCTGCTAGACAGCTTCAGGGTCAGCTCCTTTATTGGCTTCATACTGGTGGAGCTCATGATAAATACTTAAGCTTTAAGCAATTCCAAGTTAATTGTGTCTCCAGGCAACATGCTTGCTTTTTGTAAAACGCTTCCCAGCTTTTATACTTTGGGATAACATTAATTCTAACTAATAGCATGTGATACCAATTATCACTGTATTTTAGGTCTTTCCACATCTCATATTATTGAAATGCCATGGCTCTTAAAAGGTTCACCACTGTACTGTGTCAGCTGATAGGTTGATCCAGGACATTCTCCTCCTCCATTAAAATTGTACCATATTCTACTTCCTTTATGGAAAAGTTTTACTTTAATGTAGAGTTGGCATTTATACTTTGTTTTCTTTCTTTATCTTATAATTTAAACCCCTCTAATGTAAGATTGTTGAAAATTGTTTTATACTCATTCTAAATATCAACATTAACAAATGCAAAAAAAAGTCTCCTTTTTTTAGTTAAATTGAGTTGAGTCTGTGGTTCCTTCAGCTAATAGCTTTTGATCCAAGAAATTTACTGGTGATCCAGCCATTTGTGATCCAGCCATTTATGAGAAAAGTCAAAACCCTGCGTTCCTATTTTGTAAATAATTTTAGAAATGATTGAACTACTATCTAAAAACCTTCTTTGGATTTTGATAAGTGGGAGAAAGAAGAGAGAGAGGTATTCAGGTTAACAGATGAGTGTTCCAGAAACAAAAGAATGACCAGGAAAGTAATCCAGGCAGATATGCAGTCCCACCCAGTAAATAAAGGAGGGTCAGCATTCCCAGGGGGGGAGCAATGGTGTGTTCTGCAGACCTGAGTAGAGGCAACTTCATGTGCATCTTGGAAACCTGTGCTTTCCTCTCTGGACGTGTTTGAGTCATGACATTGCCCAAGGATTGATGGCCATTGTCTTACTAGAACCAAACCAGATTGATCAAAATGGCCCTATTAGACCACTTCCACATTCAGGAAGAGGCAAAGCAGAACTGATGGTCCTCATGGTCAATAACTTAAATCTGTTTCTGGCAGTGTTGTATAAAAATGCAGATAAAGTCTATGTCCAGATTATTAACCTACAGTAAAAGATAATATATTGCTTTCTGATAGTGCCTCTTGATGGGTTAATTTCCTATATTGTTTATATGTGAGTGTGCATAAATTACATGCATATACACTGTCAAGCTAATAATGTGGGGAAAAATAAGGTTCTTAATGCACAAAGCCCTGCTCTTTATGCCACCTTGAGAATTTGGAGAAAAATAAAAAAAAAAAAAAACAGGGTGAGGCACATTATGTTGTTTTACTAGATAGACCAAAGGTAACCTGAAATAACAAATGAAAAACAAAACAGAAGAGAGATGTTTGGTGGTTTGAGAGTAGTGAAGAATTGACAGGAACCCATGGGAAAACAAGAAAGTAATATGATTATATAGATTCTGAAAACTTCCCCATATTTTACATTGTTTAAAATATCACAATAGCTTATACATATGTGCACTGACTTTTAGCATTGCATATTCTTTGTAATAGCAAGAATAAATTGTATAAATATTGGATGACAGCAGTTCAATAAGAGCAATGTGTTGGTAAATGACTAAAGCAGAGGCAACAGCAAGAACTTTAATGGCGTAACATACCTATCATTTTTATCTCTCCAATGACAAGTTATGATTTTTTTCTATTTCTGAAACATGTTTTACATTAGTAGTAACAGCAGTATCCCTTATGTATTATTTTCCTAGGAAATCATTTTTAAGTTCAATTAAAAAGCATTATGAATGGATGTGGAATTGATTATATCATCACATAGCATACTGAAAAAAATTAACAGAGATAAAGTGTTAATGCTGCTGAAGTTTGAATCAATAAAACATAATGTTCATGTATTCATAAAGTAAAAGAATGCAAACTATCCATAATGTAGACTAGATAATTGTTCAGAATTCAGTACCTATTTTAAGTCTGTAATACTTAACTAAAAGTGATTAAAATATGAGGGTAATCATTATCTCATGACATTGCTAAAATGTTCATCTTAGCCTTGACAATTTTAAAAAGTAATGTGTTTCCATGTAATTAATTTAACTAGAAATACTTTAAATAATTATAAAAATTTATCATAGTAATTTTTTCCCAAGAACTTATTTTCTCCAGCATGGCTCAACTGTAAAAGACAGTTAAATATTGAGTAGTATGAGTAAACTAAGAGAAAATAACATTAGAAAGTTGGGAGAAAATATGTAGCTTATGATATGGATATAGAATATTTTAAAACTCTTTAAGCAAACACAGTTGATTTGTAGTCTAAGAATATTCATTTACGTTATTCTTATGTTAAAATATTCACTCTATAATTTTTCTAGTCTGACAAATCAGTGCATCAATTTCAAGGTGTATGATTGAAATAAAATATGAGATTGACTACTTTAAACACTGGTATAAAGAAAGAAAGGAAGCATATGAAGCTCTATTTTAAATACAAATTTTATTCTGACACCATACTGCAGAATTTACATTAATTTAGAAAACTTCTAAAAATGTAAAAGAAAACACTTGAGTGCTTTAAGACCATATTGATACATCCCTAACTTAAAAGACCAGAAAAAGGAAAGATCACTCTATCCAATATTATATACATAAAGTCAATTTACCAAATATAAGCTGGAAATATGTATTAAAATATAATGGGGATTTCAATTCATACTTGATCATGTACCCAGCAAATAAATACATGGATTATTTCTGCAGCCAACTAAAATTAACATAAGAACAATTAAATCCTATATAAATACAATTTAATGGCATCAAAACAATCACATAAATTTATATGAGACATGCATATTTCATTTTGTCTTTGTCAATTTTATAAATCCAAGCAAAATTTAGGAATCTTATAATTATTTTAGTAAATATATCATAATCAAGATTGATTTTACAAAACATCTTCGTCCAAATTATTTGGTCCAACCAAGCTCAAGAAAGGATGGCAAAAAGTCTTATTGAACCTACAGTGTTTCAAGAACCTAAAAAATTTAGCAGACAAAAAATCTTAAAATTAAGCCACAGGATACACTTGATACATGCTGTTCTTACATACTCCATACTTTCCTGTTATGGTATCTGTCCAGCTTGTTACCACTGCTACTTAGAAGGAAACTGTCAAAGAATGGAATGGACATTGTGTCTTTGTGGCCATCAGTTTGTGAGGAGGGGTGGCCCCTATCCGTGGCTGGCTGTGCATGTGAGGGAGAGGCACACTGAGTTTGTTTGTTTGTTTGTTTATTTATTTATTGGCAAATTGTAAACATTTACACCAGGAATGTGCTCATTCTACAGCGTGTATATTTGGACTTTCCACCTAGTCTGATTCCTCTTAGTTAACAGTATTATTTGTAAGTTTTTCTTGGTTTGTTTGTTTTTATTTTTTTTAAATCGATGGACATGACTGTATCACAGAAGGGTAGAGATCATTTTGAGTTTAGTAATATTTATACTAGTGAACATCGATCATAGCTATATATTAAAATTTCCTGGGAAGATTTTTGTTTTAAATATTAAGATGATAGTTGGAATATTAAATAATCTGATTCAATTGACTTGGGTTATCAGCAATTTTTAAAATATGCTCAGGTGAATTAATTAGAACCCAACATAATTGCAACGCACAATTCTCAGCACAAACAGATAACATAGAAAAATTACTATACTTACAAAAAGGTAGTCAAAAGAAAATCACCAGAAATAAATCAGAAACAACTCTCAATGTAAAGAAAATTTGAAAATCAAATTTCAAGGGGGTAGAGGAGTGATATTAGTCCAATTGTATTGTTATATTGTGTGCATGTAGCAATATGTAACAACAAATCCTGTCATTATGTGCAACTATAATGTACCAATATAAAATGTGGAAAGGAAAGAAAGAAAGAAAACAATTTTCAAAAATCTCTAAACAAGTTTCTACAATGTACTGCACCTCTGAAGCAATAATTACTCTTCAGTGGCTAACACAGAAAATTCTATAAAACCACAAAGCATCATAATGATATATTTACTAATGGTGTTTTCAAATTTTCAACAGTAAGGCATGTATTGTGTTCAGATGTCAAGGAGTAAGATGTTTAATGTTGAGGGATATTTATTTCATTTTTATATTGAGAAAATTGTTTCAAGTGCAGAAATTTTTGAAAAGCTGAAATGATTTTTAAAAGGTGAAGAAGTAAGAGATAAATTAACCTAAGCTAAATATTCAAACTTTAAATAATAACTCATTTGCATTATTTAAACAAAGGCAATAGTACAGGGCAGTTATTATTGTCCAACTATGAGAAATGGAGAAAATAATATATTGTATTGACATCATAAAACTCTCTGGATACACATAAACGGGTCACCTTTCACCTTTCACTTTTTGCCTACCAATCTTCCTTTTTGCTCCCTACTTTTGCATTATTTTGTGCTGCTTGGAGCCCACCACCCCAACCCCTTGCTAAGCTCACTAGCATAAAAATGAAATCACATGTCCCAGTGTCAACCAAATGCAAACCATGCCTTCCAGGTGAATCTCGGGTGGGGTGTGGAAAGATGAATGCTGAAGAAGCAGGTAGTGCTGCAACTGCTAATGTGAGGTGTAAGAAAGGTAAGATCCAGTAGCTGGCTCCTCCAAATGCTCTGAACTCTCCCATTCATACCATCTCATTGGTCAGGTTCCAATTCTTTCCTGTTCACTGCCTTCACCTTCAAATAACTTATCTCATATAGTCCTTGAATGAAAGCAACATTCATGATTTTTTACTAATGTAAGCAGGAAAAGAGATTTATTTGGCTAATATTAGGAAACTTACTAATGTGTCATTCCTCGTCTTGCATTAGCAACATTAGCAATTGAGGAGATTACTTCAGTCTGAGAAGATAATTTCCATCCAACTCCCTATTTATCCAATGTTATTGTCTCCAAACCCAGAACCTGGGCCAGAGCTAATTTGAAATCGGAGCAAACATACTCAAAAAGACATCACAACACAATGGCAAGACTTATCTACATGAGAAATATTTGTGAGGATTTTCATAAGAATGGATTCTCAAAGTGTTCAAAGAATTAGGAAAACCAATTATTCTGGGGTGAATATTTCAAAGTGAACTTTTGCTCAAAGACTTTGGATAGAGTAGGTTATATTTAGGCGTTTAATAAATTCGTTGGCTAAAATTTAAGCTCTATGGAAACTCCAAAGAGAGGCGTGCCAGAAATCCATTTGATTTAAGGTAGAAAGCATGAAAAAATAGTAGTAAGACAGAAATGCTTATGATATTTGTCAAGATTTTGATATCTTTAACCATTCATTTACTGTGCATCTAAGAAATTCTTATTTTTTATTTAAAGAGATTAAATATACTTTACAGATGGATGCTGCCAAAAAAATAAACAGTGTTTCACAACTGTCTCCCCAAACAATTGGGAGTGTACCTATTTATGTTGTTATAAACCAAAAATCACAGCACCAACCTACGAGAGGCAGAGGGGTGTTGTGTCCTCAGTGAACATCAGGGCCATTACAGTCGTTAGAATTATATGATCCATGGATTATTGTAGCTGTAATTGGCTGTGGATTCCCAGAGATCATAATTAATGTCAGTTCCCTAAAGCAATTTTCTACTTTTGTTTTTTAAAAGTAGTCTGATGCAAGTGCACATATACCTAATAGAAGTCCTCAGAAGAGGGATGTTCTCCTCATACAATTCCAAAATGTGATTGAAATCACATAGTCAAAGTTCTTTAAGTAAAGAGATGATACATACTTCTAGTGAGATACTGCAAGAACACCAAAAGTTTTCTCTAACATCTTCTCGCCTTCTGCAAAGGTGTGTACATCTACAAATGAAGGACTCTGCACACCAAAAGTTACTGATTTTTTTAAAGAGAGAGAGAGGGAGGGAGGGAGAGAGAGAGAGAGAGAGAGAGAGAGAGAGAGAGAGAGAGATTTTTTTAATATTTCTTTTTTAGTTTTCGGTGGACACAACATCTTTATTTTATTTTTATGTGGTGCTGAGGATAGAACAGCGCCCTGCTCATGCCATGTGAGCGCGCTACCCTTTGAGCCACATCCCCAGCCCAAGTTACTGATTTTTATAGGAAATCCAGAGTTCTTCTGCCATTCAAGAGTCAAAGTGAAACTGTATTGCCTGCAACGGACAATAAAGAGGTCCCAGTTCTGGGTCACAGTGTGCCCATGCTGTTTCCCTAGAACGTGATCAAATAACCCCTTCAAAAAACATTACATTGGTTTAAATTCTAAACAATTACCTCGTTTCTATTCAACCTACTAACAATGTGTGACATCCAATAAACATACTTGCATTACTTTTTAAATTTAATAAATGTTTTATTCTGTATGATTATTAAATTAGAGAATTCCAGTTTTATAAATATTCCTGACAAGCACTGACTTGGCTATTCTAATCCATTTCAAGGGAGTGTCCATCCGAATACTTGGAATAGTGTGGGCTCCTTCCCATGCAGTTCTGTATCCAGAGATTCAGGAGCTGCATATTCCTGTGTTCCCTTGATTTGAAATAGACAGTTATCATGTCATGGCTGTAAAGGTGCAGAAACAGAACTTGAATAACATTAGTTTAATCATTCTATGCAACCATTTTGAGTTTTTATTCCCATTGAAATTTTTCCACTGTCACTGCATTTGAATGTCAGCAGAATCAATCTCAAAGAAACAAAATTATGAACAATGCTATAATTTTTGGATTTTATTGCACAATGTGATTTTTTATGACTCTCTGCCAAACTTAGCCATATGTTAAAAATTTCCCTCACTACAGAAGTCCTTCTTATTACAGTTTATATATGCTACTTTAGAAGAAATAAAAATTTAAACTAAAAAATAATAAAAAGAATCTTCGGTAAACTGGACAAGGCTAGATTGCAGATGCAGCTCTTGACTATTGGCACTGTGTGTGGGAAGATGAATTTTGATGAGATGGCTGGTTTCACATATGAAACACTAATTCAGAGCATAAAAGGTCTTCAGAGAAAGTTGTCCCAGCCTCTAAGGTATGGCCACCAAGGTGACACTGAGACTGAGTGGACCAAAGGTCTTTTTTCCATGTGCCTATCAAGCCAGCTGCAGAGGCAGGCCAGCGAACTCCAGAAGCAAGACTCGTTGCTGCACTTGGGCTGCTGTCAAGTGGGTACCCTGGGCAGAAGCCAGGGTGTGAGGAAAACCAGGAGGGGGGTAATGTTCTGTGAGCCCAAGGAGCAGAAGCATTGTGTGCTGGGAAGTCACACCTTATTCACAGAGGCTGTCCAGAGAGAACAAAACACTGTCCAATGTAATCACTGCGCCACCAATTAGACGCCTGGTCACCAGTAATGGTGCCACACTGGGGACTCAGTGTGGGTCTTGCAGCAGGCACACTGGGCCTCTAATGGGGTCCACAGGCAGCCACTCTTGGTGAGTGGAAGTCCTCCCATAACCTCCGTCCCTGACAGCTGGACTATTCCAATCATGAGCCTTATGGCAATGAAAGGAGCAGCTGGGAAAGAACTAACTGGGGACCACAGAAGGAGTCAGATCTTCAGCTTGGTGATGAACATCCTCCTCCTCTGAGGTCACCCTTTGGTGAGCATCCATATATAAAAAAAATATTGCCAGGATTTTTGCCCACTGAGAAAGCTGTACACAGATACCTCTTCCACTAATTTCCTGTCATTTTCCCCATTCTGTTCTTCCTAGGTTCCTGAGTATCCAACCTACCCAGTGGCCACAACCCACCATTTGCTATATACTCACCTGTCTAGGTCTTTCTACTTCTAATCAGCAGGACAGCAGATTCTGTGATGAAATGCCTCCTCTATGGCCTCTCCTCCTGTGTTTCCTTATTACATAAAGTGACCAAGGCCTCGTGGATAGAAACATGCTCACATAATAACATAGACACACGCACCGAGGGCAGCCCAGCTGATACCACGCCTTAGGCTCCAGTCCTTCCATCCTGGGAACAACACCAAGCCTGGAAGAGCAGTATGGCTAAGGAGACCAGCCAACTACGTGGCAGGGGGTTTATTTTGTGAATCATGCAGAGGTCATTGATCCACCTGAGGTGGAATCAATGCTTGACAATGAATGGGTTCTTCCTGCTCTTTCTGCCTCTGCTGACTCTACTCTACATTCAATAACCTCTTCAATCTCTTTTAGCATTCCGTATGTTATTGCTACTAGACAAAGAATATATACAGATAGTTACAAAGCACTGGGGTTATCACCATAGGATTCAGCACTCTGACCATGTTCCCCTGTGGAACACCAAATGGCCTACTGAAGACTCACTGTCGTGCCAAATAAGGGACAAACATTGCAAAAGCTGTGTTCTGTACATAAATGGCATATAGAACTACCATGTCCATTAATAGAAAGATAATAAAAGATTGTTTCCCCTCCATACAGGAAAACACCCTTTAAAATCTTCAGGCATGAACATTCCAGCATATTACCGCAGTGTGCTCTGAAGTTAGAGGGGGTGTGTGCTGGGTCATGAAGGGTGCGAGTCAGACACAACTGACCTGGCCTCACACTCAAGTACAGAAATGACCGGGATGTTGATTCTGCATGTGTTCTCACTTCCCTGGGTGAGTATGTGTGTGTCTATACATGGACACACACGTGGGCTCTGGAGCCCACGTTCAGATTCAGCATAAGGTCATGCCTTTGTTGTCTTTCCTCCACTGCTTATTGCTCAGCTCCAGAGGACTCCATGTGCTCTCTCTCTCCAATAGTGTCTTCGTCAACTATTGTCCTGTTATAAATTTTGTTTCTGTTACTTGCAACCAAGAGCCTCAATGGATAACAGTGGCTTCACATACTGTCATCCCTGTTCTCTGTCCCAGACTTGTACCATCAAAAAGGTCCAGGCACACTCTTCATTTAGAGTAGCATTTTCAATTAAAAAAAATGACAAAAAAAGTTTGATAGCTTTATAAATGGTGATTAGTGCAAATTTTTATAAATGCCCCCTAGTATGACTTTCATTAGTTTGGTTAAGAACTTGAAAAGTTTTATGATAAAAACAGAAATGTTAGCCATGAAACTAACTTCTATTTTAATAAAATCAAATCATCCTATTCTCTCCTTATTCAAAGCATTTTTAAGTATGCAACTAATTCACATTCTCACAGAAAACATTTGATATAGGTAGGTTTAAAATGAGGCATCCTAACACTCTGAGTTTAGTTCTGTTTGAACCTTTCTAAAAACTGCATTAGAAGACTTAAATTTCAACCTCAAGGTCAAGGAGTTAAAGCTGAAAATCCACCTTGATCCCTTGCCACCAATCTTCCCCATCTTGTCCACTTATTACATTTTTGTCCAATAAAATGCTCTCATTTGAGGTTCTAAATGTAATGTCGTTTTAAGGAGATTTGTAAAAGGACGATGAACGTTTATTGAGTACTTCCTTTTTATTGGCCGTGGTGACAGTGTTTCATATATTATCTCTCTTATTAGATGCCACAAATCAATGGTATGGACATGAAAACTCTGATGAAGAGAAAGAGACTGAAAATTTGAGTAACTTCCCCACCCCAAAAAATGCAGGAATTAAGTCAAATCGAAAGTTCAACCAAGGTGTCTGTCTGCAAAGCCCCTGTTCTTAACTCTTCAGTTTGTAGCCTCTTGCTGGTCAGTTTTATAAAATTCTAACTCCAAGACCACTTTTTTATACCGGATAGTGTTTGTGGGTACATGAATATTTGTTGTACAATTAGCAAAGCTGTATGTATATTCATGTACACGTTCATATCTGAAAAGTGACAACTTACAAAGGGACTGCTACCTCCGTTGCTGGAGGTACGCCTAAGAGTAATTGGCGGGTGGCATAGTCCAGGACATGCCCCCTCATTTTCACGTGTACCTTACCACTTACCAGGACTCTGAATAACAGAGTTGCCCCCTTTTTTCTAGATTAACAAATTGGTTAAAGAATCAAGGAAATTTGCCGTTCTGTGAATTGCAAAGCAGGTGAACATTCCTACTTAACATACCGCCTGTTGGGCTATTCACTATCCAAACATGAAACCCTTCCTTTAATCCAGGAGGGTCCTTTTCCATGTCCTAAATTTCCAGGCACAATGAGATTTTCAAGCCAAATGAAATAGAAAAGTCTAGTACATTCTCCTGCATGCCCTGCAAAGTGGAAATATCAAGGTTGCAGCCATGCAGCCTTGACTGAGAAGCATGTCTCTTCCTGGACACAGCACACCTAAGTGAAATGCACTGAAAAATACAAAATCTGCATGCCATGCCAAGGTTTTCACTTATCTCCACTACTGTAAAGTCATTTGCAAAAAGACTATGCAATTTATTTTTTGGTTCACAGGGGGAAAAGTGTTATGCTAAGCTGCTAGCACAAACAAGTTGCAACAAATTATACCAGTGAATAATAGAAGTACACTGTGACCATGGGTTATTATTTATTTTAAGTCTTCCGAATAGTAGACATTTCTAAATAGAGATTTTTCATAATTTTAGCAGAATAAGTTTTTTTCCCTCAAAATATTTAAATTAAGAAAATATATCAAAAATAGATTTTTCATATGCTAAATGTTTTCAAGGTCTGAACTTTACTTAGAGTAATCAGTAAAGAATTCTGAGCCAGTGTACCTTGAACATTAAGATAGTTGGAATAATATAGTTGTTTTATATTATTACTAAATTGCTTTCATTATAAAGTTGGTTTTTTAAAAAAAGTTAAATATGGAAAAACCTCAGCAACAGAATTCTAGGATTCCTTGGGAAAATATGCAAAGCAAATATAGTGAGTTCTCAATGAATAAACATGATAAAGACATTTTTTTCTCTCAATAAGTATTCCTGAGGTGTTTTGATATCCTCACAAATGTATCAGTCTTTCCTTGAATCTTCCTTTGCCCAAATGACACTTTTGGATCCAAAGGTTCTTGGAGACATGTCCTGGGAGGAGTTCAACAGTTCATTATTCAGCACAGATAGATTGTCAGGAAGCAGGTGCAGTTGTAGGGTAATAATGGTGAGCAAGAGCAGACGTGACCCCATCATAAAGGAATTCCATGTCAGTAGAGGCATCCTATTATTCTTTATTCACTGGTGTTTTTAATTTAATTA
This sequence comes from Marmota marmota marmota, assembly GCF_001458135.2. NCBI lineage: Eukaryota > Metazoa > Chordata > Mammalia > Rodentia > Sciuridae > Marmota > Marmota marmota. The sequence goes on along the minus strand of NW_025999932.1, from coordinate 6,262,805 downwards.
TCAGATAATAATGATGCAGGGGGTCAGCCAGCCATACTTTGCTTACCACTTGTGTAGAGCATTGTGCTGGACAGCAAAATAAAACTTCCAAAGAGGAATATCTTCCAAATGCATCAGTAAGATATGCTAGACAGTGGGGATCACTCTGGCTTGCATTATGAAAACCATGTAAAGGGGTTGGTCTGAAGTGCATATTCCTTTTCACACACTCACATTTTCTCAAAGCACACCTCTCCAAAAGGGTTTGTCAAGAATTATTCTGAGTTTCAAAATAAAATCAAAGAGATTGAGTCTGGAAAGAGTCAAGGCACCAGTGAGCAAATGGAATAACTGACGCAGAAATCAGTTCATTTGCTCCTCGACAGCAATACAGGAGCCTCTCAGCAAGATAAATTTTGATTTGGCTGCAAGATAAACCCCAGTCTTCACAAACTGGGAACCCCAAAATAATATAGCACATCTTTTTTTAGTACTATAGGTTGAACCACAAACAAATATCTTTGGGGATTTTAATGGGGAAAGGCAGGACCAGGTGGAAACCTTACTCTCACAACTAAACAGAAGAGTTCAGCCCTAATTGTTCGAAGTGTAGGTGTAAAGTCAGCACTGCAGATTTAGCATTTGCAGCTTCACCTACTCAGACCCCACCTTTACAGTCCATTTTGTGACATTTTGCTGATAAATGTGAGTATCTTATCCATTGGAATGGTGTGCAGAAATAAGTTTCATCGCTAGTAAGTGAAGAGACTCTCCATCTCACAATCTAAAATGGTTTTCTTGATAATGACACACATGAATCAACAATGTGTTTTTCTGCATGTAAAATTACTCTAAATTGCTGCTTTGATGGAAGTTAAGGGAAAGTTCAATGTTCTATGAAGCTATTACTTCTGGGGCAGAGAACAGACATTGAGATGAAATAAAACAAAATCTAATTTTCAAAATTTTATTTATAAAATCATCAAGATATTGATCTGAAGATATGATTTTGAAGTTTTGATTATACTTTTTTGTATTCTATGAAACAAAATAAGTTCAGTAATATTATTCAAAATTTGAATATTTACTAAGTACATATCCATTTTATAAAATCCACAATCTTCCACAATCTTCTCACAGATGCTTTATAAAAGTGAAGTATGTGCCACCATGAAACCCATTATTTATAAAATTAAATGCACTAATCTAATATTAGATTAAAAAGTGAAGTGTGTTTCTTTATTTATAATTATATTTACCCTAAATTCTTTTCTTTTTCAGTCAACAGGAAAGAAAGTTAATTAAAAAATGATATAAGCCATAGTGTGACAAAACGTCAACAAAAAAATCAGAATTCTTAGGACTTTTTGTGACTTTAAACATTCATTTGATTTCATAAAAAGTCTTAAAGATTTTGTAGCCCTATGATGCATAAAAATAAAGATTTACATCATTTATTAAGCCTGGAAAAAGTGATGTGCAAAATTTTTAGTTCACATAAGATGATCTACAAGTTATGTTTGGACTACATCATAATTCCATTTTTTCCCTTATTCACACATGGGATTTCACTTCCTATCTCGCAGTCTCCTTGGCCACTCTATTCAGGGCAGACCCCTTTAGTATCCTGCTCACTTTACACAAGTTCTCTGGTCTCCAATGAAATGTTTCCCTTCTCACCACTTGGCTGCTATGACAGGCTCCATTTCCTTGTATGATTAGAAGATAAAAAGACCATCAAATGCTATTACTTCACGGAAAGGTTATTATGGGACATATCTTTTGACAGACTCATAAACACAAGAGCAAGCCCATCTTCAGATGGAAGCTCACCATCAATTTCTTGGTTTATTTGGCTTTAGCAATTTGAAACCACATCTCACTTTGTGCAGAGAACGGCCCCTCCACAGCCCGTCCATCCAGCCCCTGCGTTGGTGCATTTCTAACAGCACGTAGATTGTTCCTAGGAGAACCCCACAGACCTCCTTAAAACAAACGAGAGGAGCAACTGCATCCAAGATCCTTTCTGTCTGGTCAGGAAGACGTCTGGAGATAACACTACTGTGAGATAATTGCCGTGGCGAGAAGTGGAGGAGCGACAGCTCAGCAGTAGTTTGAGAAAGAGCAGATACAAATCTCCTCCAGCAGATACACAACATCGATATTTTTATCAGCTGTTTCCTTTATTATTTTACTCAAAATGCACTCAGCTGTTAACTTGCTAGCCAAAAAGCATTCAAATGAATGGAGATAATCCTTGGGTACTTGAAGCCACTTTAGCCACTGAACGGCTAGGGCTAAATCCTGGCCTAAGATTCTCATGCCTCAGCTGTGAAAGTTTGCATACCACTAGTTCCCTTTTTTTTTTTTTTTTTTTTACTAGCAGGAAAATTAATTAAAGTAGAACAACTTGGACCATAATGTACAATTAATAAATTCTACTATTCAAGTAAAAAACTCTGCCATTCCTCACAGCCTGTTCGCTAAGTTAGATTTTCATCAGTTCCTGTATTATGCAGGAAGAATTTCCTTAAGAGTTTAGAGCTATGCAGACAATGCAGAGCAACCCGGGGCCCTGACAGCTGTGCGAAGAAAGACTGAAAAGATGGGGAATAACAGCAAGGCTGGTCAAAGAAGCCAGAGATTCTGATGGAACTGAAACCCATCCAACTTTTGCTTTGGATGAGAGGCATTTCTGATGCTTTCCCATACATTATCATATTTACTTAGCAATCTGTTATCCACAGATTTTAAGTATAGGCATTTGACACATTATGAAATAATAATAATAAAAATTCATCATTAGACCATGACAGGCAAATCACTATCCCATTTTAAGCCCAAGATGTTTGAGAAATTGCACTTAGGACAGCAATCTTCCGGTCCACTGTGTGTGACTAGTAGGCTCTTTCCCATACCCTCTCTTCCCTTTTGTGAGCTACTCTTGAACTTGGGGTAGGTAGCTGCCACCAGGAGCTAGTATTACGTTAATCCACAGGTATGAGATGGCCACAAAGTATTTGGAGATCACGGGCTGCTATTGCCGTCACAATCCATGGCATCTACTATCCGAGAAAAATAGCCGCCCCCAGGGGGCTAAATTCTCAAGGACATAAGAGCAAAATTCTCTCCTTAATCATGAGAATAGGACACAAATGTGTCCTTAATTGAGAACTGATAGCAGGTGCACATTGATCTGCCATGTGCATTTGATAAGGATACAGATGTCACAATGATGGAGAGAGGAGTGAGCGGGGACAGGGAGGGAGTGAATCACCAAGGCAGTGATACATTCTGTTCTTTGATGTATTCATCATGCCAACTTCTCATCACTCACCTCCTTATTCCCAGTTCCTCCAGAATATTGTTGATGATGATGCTCCTCACTTGAATGACTTTAACTCATTCACAAAATATGTCCACCATTATCGTTCTTTATAAAACATTTTCCCAAACGTCATTCCACATGAAATTTAAGTTTTACTAAAATCACCTATGTTTTCCTGTAGAAATACATAAGTATGTTCATATTTGGAATTGCAATTCTATTATGAAGGGAAAAAAGGGGGTGATATGTGGAAAGCTTAGATCTTTCCCTAAAATCAGTTGCCTAACAAAAGAATTTTGCACAAAGTGATCATAAATTTTTTAAATCCACACGAACATAAGCCATCAATAATAAGCCTCCAGGTACTCGTTATTCAGATAAGTGACTTCTGAGGATTTGGCCTCTTTTGTCTGTTTCTTGTTGTTGCTGAAACATTTTAAGGGTAATTCTAGATATCATATCACCTCAACCTTGCTGCTCCATGACCAGCTCGCGCACGTGGCAGCCGCCCCGCCGATTCACGCACCCTCAGGTAACTAAAAGTATTCAGTAATAGCCTTTTGCTGCAACTTTTTTCCTGATAATCCTTCCTCCTCTGAACTTTCTTTTTCTTTCTGACTAGAGTTCCTGGGCTTCCATCAACACATGCCCTAACTATTCTTGGTTCCACTGGGGTGCCTCCTTCCCTTAGTAATTTACTTCTCACCCTTTCCATATTCTCATCACAAAGACAATACAACATTTCAAGACAAAACAAGACACAAACATACTGCATCAATCCTCTCCATTTTCTCGAAATGGTCATTTTTCCTCTCGCCCTATCTGCCTAAGGATGAGCAGATTTGCTCCCATCCTATCTAGGGATGGGCAGCTTTTTTTCGTCACTTACCCCCTAGTGTCCCGGGGCTCCCGGTATGAGCCACCATCTGCTGCAGTCCGGCTGCAGCAAATTAACCAGGGGGTGACAAGCAACTTGTGTAGATTGATACAGCAGGAGTGGGAGCCCTTTATTGTAGGACAGGAGGGGTGTATATACATTCCACACAGCTTATCTAATTAACATAAACTAGATACAGCAGTCAACCAATAAGGAATCTCCACACTTAATAGCTCGCTGGCGTTACTTCACAAACCACTCCCTCTGGCAAAATGCCAGGTGCCATCTTGACTTGTTTAGAGACCCTAACACATGGTCATGTTTTTTAATATTTTGAGTACTCGAGTACATCTTTTCATTAAAAATATTATCAGTCTTATCCTGTGGCAGAGTTGCCTAACTTGCATATGCTACCTATCTAGCCATGCGTCATTCAGACTCGGCTATGGCTCTCAGCAATCTTTCAATAAGTTTTTGTAATTGTTGTTATTTTTACTACTACAATTCAAGTAGAAAACTAAATTCAGGATCTTTATAGATACATTTACAAAACACCAAAAAAAAAAAAGCAAAATAAAAAAGCCTCTTGGTTCTTTCCTAGACATGCATGGTTTCTACATCTACATAACTAAGCAAGTGCCATCAAAGCACTGCAGAAAGACATTGACAAAGTGTCCCTTTCCCTCTCAGTGGGAAGGGGATTCCTAATAATACAGAAACCATGACTCTGACTCAAAAGAGCTACAACATTACTGGTATAAGTAGAATAATGTAATCAGGAGATCTACATCATCACCATTCTCCTTGATTTTAACACCATAGAAAGCATTTCAAAAGTTATCATTATTAAAACACTGATGCACACATTGGCTATAGGGAGACCGTTACATATAACAACATCAGGAGGAATAAAACCCCTCCAGGTAAAGATAATAAATAATTATTATTTCATTGATCTTTAACTGTTGCAAAATTATGTCACAATGAATTAAGAGCTTCGTTTTACATCTTGAGTTACTTTGAAGAACATCTGTAGGTTCTAGACCTGCAATACCTGTTGCCCTCAAGAGTCTCACCTCAGCTATGACTCAAAGGCTGGAATCCCCAACTGTTAAGTGATCTGGTGGCACTTGTGTTTCATGTAGATCTCATTTATTAAAACCATAGGAGAAGAACGGTGTTTGTTTGCACAAAGTCTAAATGGTTTCAGGTAGTCTAGATAAACACAGCTGAATGATCTGAGGCTAAAATAATCATAATAATATAGGGAACAGGGAGAGAGAAAGCAGGATTGAGGAAGTATTAAGAGCAGAACTACATATAATGATGATGTGCCCATGTTCTCCAGATGGTCTTTCTGATGCTCTTTAGCCTGATGCGGTGCTCCCCATCACAACCCCTTTATTCTTCGTGTTCTGTGCAGATGTGTTACTATACCTAATATCTTTCAGAGGAGCTTGTCTCTCTTCTCAAAGCAGCTGAAAATTATGCTTCAAGGTTTGAAAACACAAGATTTCTCTTGGTATTTTTAATGCAGTTAAATGCATTTTGCAGCACAATTCTACAGAACTACCGTTTGCCTAGACTTGCTGATGTGATTATTTATAAGGAAAAATCCCTACATAGGGGAAAGAAGAAGGGATTATACAAGAAATCATTATGCTTTCGTTAATAGGTTTATTTCCATGACCTTCATTTTAATTGCTCCTTCTCTGCCCTTTCCCAGCAACATTTGGGCAAACTTTTAAGAATAGTAATTATCATGTCTATCAGCCCCAAAATACAGCAGCTAAATGAAAGACATAGAGGTGCACATCCTCCATACATGATGCAGAGAGCCTTGGGGGTTTATACTGAAGAACAAGTGCACAATCAGAGCCTCATGTCACACTTTACATAGCCTGAGGGTAGCTGAACATCAGCACAAGCACACGCCATAGTAGATTCTTAAGTCGTTCAACAGTCCTGCTCAATACACTAAAAAATTGTGAACAAAAGCCATTCTGTTGCACTCATTTGAGAAAGGATGTAATTAGTTGTTCTTTCAGTTTTCTAGATAAAGATGGTACATATGAGAAATAATAGCCTGTCAATACCCTTAAAGGGTTAGCAGTATGAACTCACAAAGGGATATATTATAAAGCAACAACAGTTTATTTTTTCCTCTAATATCTATGGTATTTTGGGATTCCTGACAACATGAAAGCATATGTTTAAAATGCTAAATGGGTATATTTATAGTTTATTTATTTTTAGCTTTAAATCCTAAAATTGTTTTAATCATAATTTTATTTTTTAAAAAAAAATCATCACCAACAGTAACCTTGCAACATAGAATCATTTAGAATATATAAAAAACATATCCAAGGACCCATTTAACCCACAAAATCTATATTAATGAATTAAATTCACTAAAGTGTTTCAAAATAACTCACTGATCAATAAGCATCTATTGACGAATAAGGGTGGGAAAAAGAGGCAAGAGGAAAAGAGGGAGGAAGGGAAGAGAAAGAGGAAATTGGAAGTCCATTATCTCCTTGGAGGTCACTGGAAGCTTATGTGGTCATCTGTCCTTTGTTGATATGCACACATTAACAAAGAATAAAGAGTTCAAAAGATTAAGTAAAGGAGCAAATGTAAAATTCTGTCTGTCTTCGACTAAGACAAATGTCAAAATACTTGTAAAAAATGTGAAAGAGTTTTTAAAAAATGTTCATTTATAAAATATTTAATAAATGTAGGGTTCACATTTAATAACTTTATTTTAATAATTGGGTTAATTTTTTCTCAGCTAACTATATAAAATAGTAACTATTGATAGATAAGTCTTACACACACAAGCTTGGTAAGGTTGACAATAATTTCCTAGATTATGAAAGCTTCCTGTAACAAAAATATTTGAGGAACGTTGATCTTTAGAAGAAACATGGCTCTTTAATCATTGCCAAGTCCTTTGTACTTAGGAAGGTGCTCAGTATATAGTAGGCACTCAATATATGTCTAATAAATGCAAGAATTAAGCATGTTTTTAGCCTTATCTGATAGGCTCCTGCATATGTTTCTGAATAGATATAGTTGAGCAGTTATTTCAGTAAATCTTTGTACTGTTTTAGCATTTTGAGATATATTTCAGATAATATAAAACCCACCATTTACAAGAATACACTTTAGTGTTATCAATATATTCACTGTTTTGGAACCTTCACCACTAAATAAATTCAGAACATTGTGATCATCCAACAAGAAACTCTGCACAGAGTAGCAGTTACCTCCAATTCTCTGCTTTCCCCAGCCACAGACAGCCACTGATCTGCTGTTCATCTCTGGATTTGCCTGGTTAGAAGACTCCAAACCCTAGTGTTCTCCTACATCAGAGTTTTTTCACTTAACCTAATATTGTCAAGGTTCATCCATGGTCTGGAAAGTAAAGAGGCTTCATTCCTTTTTATGATTGAGTGATATTCCTGTGTGTGGATATACTGGACATTTTTGTTTGTTTCTATGATTGACAGGAATATTCATACACAGATCTGTTTGAAAATATGTCTCATTCCCCACAGGGCTTTATCTACCTCTGCAAAACCATTGGGTCATATATTAATTTTTTGTTTCACATTTTTGAAGCTGCCAACCTTTTTCCACAGTGGCTGTACCATATGACATTCCCACTAAGGACACATGAGTGTCCCAATTACTCTACATCCTCACGAACTGTTGTTTTTCTTTTCTGTCCATTTATTTTTGTGTTTTTATTATAGCCATCCTCCTGGGTGTGAAAGGATGTCTCATTCTAGTTTGATTTGCATTCCTTAATGTCTAATGGTGAGCATCTTTTCATCTGCTTATTAGCCGTTTGTAGTTCCTCTTTGGGGAACAGCTTATTCATATAGCTTTGTCCATCATCGTGTTGGGTTATCTTTTGTTGCTGAACTATAGGAGCTTCTCATATGCTCTAGATATTGAATCCTTATCAAATATACTTACAGATCTTTCTCCTATGTTGTGAGTTGGTTTTCACTTTCTTGATTGTGTTATTTGATTCACAAAAGTATTCAATTTATTTAAATACAATTTGTCTATTTTTCTTTTGTTACTGGTACTTTGTCCTAGTCCAATTTTTGCCTGTTTCTTCCTAAGAGTTTTGTACTTTTCTTGCTTAAGTTTATATCTTTGATCCCCGGGGTTATGTGAAGGAGGCATCCAGTTTCTTCTTTCACAGGTGGAGAAGCACTCTCTGTGTCAAGTGCTTTATTTGTAATGCTCCATTCATCTTGTTCTCTTTTATTGGCTGAGCAGCCCTGTACCAGAGCAGCCCTCTGTGGTGGCTGCTTGGGCCTGCTCAGCATCTCTCTCCTTTTCTCCTTCCCTTTAATAGAGTCTATCTTTCTGGTGGAGTCTGCCATCCAGATAATTTTCTTGGCTTGCTGTGGCTGGGGTCCTATTCTGGAAGCTACTTTACCCTATCATTAACCATGAAGCATAGAACTTACTAAGAAACTAGATGTTGTAGAAAAAAACATGAAATTGTACAGCATCTGGCAGTGAACCATTTGCAGGGTAATCTGGAACTCTGATGACTGTGGGGACATCAGAAGGCTCTCTGGCCCACACTTCAACTGCTTCTTGAGCCCTATGAAAACAATTCAACAGTGATGCCCAAATAAACTACAGGACATTCGTGGAATTTGTAAAGGTGCACAGAGGTTCAGTTGGAAAGAAGGAACAATGGCTAATATCCTAGAGCACAGTAGGATAACTATGGATGACAGCAATTAATTAATTATATAATTTCCAAATAGCTAGTGGACAGGATTTGGAGCAATCCCAACACATATCAATGGTATGTATTTAAGACGATGAATATACCAGTTATCCTGATCTGGTCATTACATTATTATACACATGTATTGGAATTTCATACTGTGCATAAATACATAAACTAATCATGTTACTTAAAAACAAACCTTTTAAAAACCTTGAAGAAACAAATCTTAAATTCAAACCTGGATCTCTTAAAATTTTTCACATTATAAAATAATAGTAGTAATAAAGCTAGCACGTAATAAAGCAAAGAGGTGTCCTACTGAAATATTATCTTATATTTCACTTTATAATTATGTTAAAAAATCCAGTGTTGTATTGGAAATATTATACAAGGAAAAATGGATCCATCAGGTTGATAAAGAATTTTCTTTTTAACCCCCCTTTGGTCTAACAAAAAATAAAAATAAAAAATTAGATCTTATGCCATGTGTGCATACATTTTAATCTGAAAAATAAAAGACAAAATTCTAAGCTGGCGAAGTAGCCTTTGAGTCATTTGGTCTCGATGAAGAAAATGAAAAAGGCCTCGCGGTTGTCCCAAGGAGAAGCCGATTGCTGGGGAAGTTCTCTGAGCTCTTAGAATAGGCCAGTCAGATGGAGAACTGGAGTCAACCCCATATGGTCCTCACTTCTACCACGTGCTCTTGGATCTAATGGCCCTGCATGTATTGACAGGCCCAATGGAGTTTTCTTCTGCTTTTTAAATTTTTTCCTTTGTGCATAGAATATTAAGAGATACCATCACAAGGCTCTTGTTTAAGAAGAAAGGAGAGAAAAGCAGCTACAGTCTCTTTGGAAACACGCTGTTAAACTGAGTCTCATTTTTGCAAGATTGCAGATTTCTTTTGAATCAAAAATTATAGTTTCTAAAAATGGCTACGAGTCTAAATTGTGCATGCGATTTTTGTATCGTGTAATATTTTGAAAAATTAAAGGAAATGGGCAAAAAAATCTCTATATTCAGAATTCCTCAGATTTTTACAAGAATGATTTGGTCACATTTTTTCATTCAACAAATATGTATAGATTGGTTAATATTTAAGCATTTTTTATTTTTATTTTTAAAAATATCTTATCCAGAATGAAGTTATTCAGTTTAGTGAAGGCACGTAAAAATCTTCAAAGGCACTTGATAGCATCATTGAAATAGGATTTGTGAAATAAATACATGCTCTTGGATTATTAATTGACCTATGGTTAATGTCATTAAAAAACTCTCAAAATAATATGTGATGAATAGTGCATAATATAATAGCCATTCCTTCAATTTGTGATATTCAATTTCAGTTGTTAATGAAATAAAATCCAATCAATATGTTTTTAAAATAATTCACATACCTTTGTTCAGTGATGCAACAGAGCTGAGCATGGTGGCTCATGTCTATAATCTCAGCAGTTCCAGTGGCTGAAACAGGAGGACTGCAAGTTCAAAGCAACTTAGTGAGTCCCTAAGCAACTTAGTGACACCCTATCTCAAAAAGTAAAAAGGGCTGGGGATGTGGCTTAGTGGTTGAGCACCTCTAGATTCAAACCCTGGTATTAAAAAAAAAAAATCACAATGGAGTTTGGAACTTGAAAGGGATATTGTATCACATTTAAGGGTCTGCAGAAGGCCCTTCTATGCTTAGCACTAAGATGTACATAGGAGTTCACGTTTTACACAAAGTTTTCATACCTCAATCATGGAATTATCTTAAACTCATAATTCTAACAAAGGTATGGTTCATATAAAAATTACTTGCTAAAATTGTATCATTAATCATCAAAAATAATGCATTCCTCAGTATCCACAGGGGTTCCAGGACCCAGTGCCCAAGGACACATGATACCATCATGGGCCAAACTACTTAGTGCAAGATCTGTGTTTGGTTGAATCTGTGGATGCAGAATCTGCAATATGAACAGTAGACAGTATACTTATTTTTTCAATTCATATATCCCACAACATATGCCACTATGCAAATCTTGACAAGATTTTAATTGGAGAGAACTGCATTATTTTGTACCTAATAAACAGACTAAAAAATCTATTAATACTTTTTATCACCCTGCTAAAATCTGTGTATTTAAATACATAATAAACATGAACTCATCCTAAGGTGACACCACCATTTTAAGCTATAACCCATAGAAGAAAACAGTGGTACTGTACAGGTATACTCAGGTATATGGTACAAGCCATCAATCATGATGAGTATTCTGGGAAACATTCTCAAAATAAGGCCTTTAGCTCTTCACTCTAGAACTTCTAGGTGTGGACAAGTCAACTAGCAGGGTTTTAGTGGACACACCAACAAAACTCAAGGGTGAATGATGGTTACACCAGAATGCCAATATGTTCAATTACAAGGAGAAATAAATGCACAGAGAAGAGAAATCGCTTGCTGTGTTGGCTAGTATAGTTCTGCTATGCATTTAAATAACTATTTGAGACACCTGCATCTATACTGTGGCAGAACATCATGTATTATTTGGCAGCCCACATTAATTCATATGTTAAACAGCTGTCAAAATACCTGCCCTGTCTAACTCATAATACTTCTGTAAAGGTAAAAATAAGAGTCATCATATTGCTATATGAATAATCTTTCCAATGGAATTAAGGTGTTAAGCTGAATAGCAAAAAAGAACTAAAGGGTCTATTTATAAATTTAAAATTAAGTAAATTTTAGGAAGATAGAGAGGTTTATGTGTCTTTAGGAGCAGGCACCCTCGTTCTTTGAGCATCTCCTGTAATTGTATTTATTTCCAAGTGCATGCTGTGAGGAGGTGTCGCCCACACAGCGAGCCAGGGAGCTGCAGCGGCAGTCACCAGGACTGCGACTCGCCGATGCCCTGCTCAGGGCTCTCCAGGCGATGCGGGGCCAAGTCTGCGTGATCACTCCAGTGCCTGCGGCCATCCGGCTCTGCCGGCAGTTCTGCACACCTCACCTGAACGCTCACTGACCACCACACGAGGCAACATGGATTCAGAAGTTACTCATGCCCAGTGCCCTGCTCTCCTAATTCCACTTTAGCATTCAGGATAAAGATGCCCCACCCCCTCTTCCTTCCAGCCAGCGGCTCTTTTTGCAGATACCTTTTGGGTGCCCATTAAAACTCACAAGGAGCCTCTTCTCCCTCCTTAGCTTGGTCCGTGCCTCCTGTACTTTGCCCTCCTCCTGTGTTCCTGTGCAGGCCCCTTCCCACCCTTGCCTCTCCCCTCCCACCCTCCAACAGCCACTAGAATTCGCCTATGGACATCAGCACTTCAACCTAAGGCTCCTGCTTCCCACAGCCTTACCTCAGCATCCACCCCTTCCACCTGGCGTGAAACCCTGGAGATGGCTCCTTCTAGAACTTCCTCTCATTATCAGCTACCACGTGCTCAGGATTCTGCTTAATAGTCACATCTCCTTCAGCTGTGTCAACTCCTGTTTAGACTCACTTCTGCTGCTAACAAACTCAGGCTGTTCCTCCTACCAGCTACCCTTGAGCTGCTCCCCTTCCAATTACTTAAGTCTTCACTCCAAAACTTCTCAATGGGTCTCTATTACATAAAAACTGATTATTAAGCATGTGTATTATATAGATATACATGTGTGTGTCAGTAAAATATATAATTTAATAATCAGTTTATTCTTACCTCCCAAATTCCCTAATTCAATCTCTTGATATTTTGTCTCGTGCAATGGATATTTCATCTCCATTATTTTTAATACGTTTGTTTATCTCTTCGTTTTCTCTTACCTGGACAGCTCTTGTATTCTTATATGTAAGAATTATAGACCCGTTTTTCCTTTGAGATCCAACTCACATTTTCTGTGAAATCTTTCTTCTTCATCTAAAAAGAACTGACCATTCCCCTTTTTAGTCTGCATTATATCTTTATTTCTGCTCTAACAATTTATTCTAATTATTTTATGTCTTAATATATTTAAGGGAAAGAAATGTGTCTCACATAACCCTCTTTTCACAGGGCTAGTGTAATGTTGGGATATAATATATACATAAAAGATTTTAAGAAATGAGCAAAAATACCTTTCTTTAAAAAATTAGTTAATAATTTCCTTCTACCATGGGCATAGTATCATATTAGATGTGGAAAGGGAGCTTTCATTTAATAATTCCTTTTCTCAAAATCTATAGGGGATCACAGAAACATATACAGGCAACTCCAATGTAAGGCACAGAGTTTTTCTGTAATAATAATTATTATCGATCATGAGTAAATGGAAGAACATCAAAATGGAAGATGAGTTTACATTTGGCTAGATGGTGGGGTTAGAGTGTGAACTACAAGAATGGCATGATCCAAGTAAACCTAGAAGTAGGGTAAGGGAAGGTTATGAAATGCTGTAGGAACCATTCAGAGTTCAGATTTCATTGTACATGTAGAGAAGCCATCAAAATTTAAGAGACCCCCAAGTTAGAGATGGTGCACTTAAGACAAGTTTTGAGGTGTTACCAGTGTGCGCCATGGTATACACTATGCACTAGATGTTAAAGAAGATGCAGACATCCACTTATGAGAAAATCACTGAAGAGCCTTGAAATCTCCTGATGGAAAAAGAGGTGTACATAAAACACAAGGCATTGGGATCCAAACAACAGCAAGAATGTCAGCATGGGATGCCGCCATGTTAGAATTTATGGTCCCTGAGGGTGCTGATTGGTGGCTCTTGTACTCAGTGAGTCTTGTCTTTCTGGATATTTGGCACATGCATGTGCATGGAAGGCTGATATTCTGAGAGAAGCTTAAAGTAATCAGGAAATGATTTCTTAGAGGAAGAGACATTGGAATTGAGGGCCAACACAGTAAAGGCCTTTTTTGAGGACGACTATGTATCTTCTGGGAATATTACTCAGCTTATTTGAGGGAAAATTACTTTTCCATTATAAGCTATCCTGAAGAGGCTGCCTATCGAGATATTGTCCTTGCCCTAGAAAAGCAGGGTCACTCTGAGCCTCTTTCCCATGAGATGACTCTATATGGTCAGTTATAAGGCAGAGAACACTCAGGTAGCTGATTCAACCCTAGGAGGTACCTACAGGAGACCACAGACCAGGCCCCTCAGGCCTGTGCCTTCTGTCAGGCTCTGGCTATTTCTTCTATTCTAAGAGCTGCCCCCATGCTGAGCTCATTGATCTGTGGCTTAAGTGAGGCAAATAGGGTTGGTTTCTGTTCTCAGTACCCAGCAAGGATGGTGTAATAGGGAAGGTCCCAGAGAGTTCTACTTTTTGCTGTATTTACACAATTAGCTAACATGTTCCATGGATTAGTTTTGTTTGCTAAGCATTGAGGCCTGGTGGGTGAGTATACAGACATGTTACCCCCCAAAATCAAGTTGTAGACAGCTGGGCTGGGTGGTCTTAGTACCATCTCTGAGATGTTGGACCACCTCTCCAAAACTTAGTTCATAAAAGTTACCATTCTGTTGAGGGCCACAGCCGAGTCGGGATGATGCATGGCATTTTTGCCAGAAGTAGTGGTTGAGAGGCAACGCTAGCGAGCCATTAAGATGATAACTTTTGAGTTCTGGCAGTTCCTGTTGAGTTCCGCTTGAGCTCTTGCGGGGATTCCCGGAGAGTTCCCATTAGTTGGGGAAGTGCCAGAGGAGCGATATTTCCGGTTGCTGGTTGCGGGAGGAGCCACGTGGCATTCGAGGGAATTCCCTGGAGCCTGTGTGGAGTGTGCTGGTGGAGTTCAGAAATAAAGTTTGTTCCTGCTTCAGTGGCTCGTGATTTGTGCCCAGCCAGACTGCGGCACCATTCTTCATTTACTAATATTATATGACTCCTTATCTGATCACTGCTAGAGTGTAGTGACATTCTTTATATTTTGATACCACACCGAACTGAGAAAGTAGACTCGATGGTTTTAGTAGCATTCTTGTGTTGTACTGATGTGAAACACAGTCCCAGAAAGCCATGCATCACATACGACAATTTGGGTTGCAGTGAGGAAGGGGGGAATATTATTGGCCAAGCCCCACCACTAATGAACGGACAGTTACCCATAGAAGAACATGTTCTTTTTCTTTTTCCCTTTGGAAACCTGGGAATGAACTCAGGACCAATTGACCACAGAACGACATCTCCAGCCTTATTTTCTATTTTATTTAGAGACAGAGTCTCACTGAGTTGCTTAGCAACTTGCTTTTGCTGAAGCTGGCTTTAAATTTGCAGTCCTCCTGCCTCAGCCTGCCAAACCACTGGGATTACAGGCATGCACCACCACGCCCAGTGAACATGTTCTTTTTAAAAAAATTATTTTCTTCAATGCTTCTGTAATTTTGGTATAATTTTTTATGATATTTTTGTGGCATATTTGTATATATTTAAAATTATCTGGTATAATTTAACATAAAAAACTTAAACCTTTTAAAAGAAAAAGCATGTAGAATAGTTTAACAAAGAATGTGTTAGTCTATACTAATAGTGTATCTAAATGTCAGAAGTAAAAAGAAAGCTGCATAGGGGACCAGGAATCCGAATTCCACATAAGTTCGGTCTTCATTTTTCTTAATCTGGAAAATACAAACTAAAATTATTTAAACTCTATTGTAATTTCTATTGAAGACTATCTGGGTGGTTAGGTCTGGAAGTGCCCAAGTGCCCTTTTTAGCTGATTTGAGTGGACAAAACACATGAGATCCAGTGGTCATCTTAGCAGAGGACTTTCCATCGGCCTCTGCTTCTCTTTTATTTAATGAAAAATAAAATGATATTGTAAATACACTTCTACATTAAAGATTATAAGAGTATCAAAATTATTGTTTGTATTATACATTGTAATCAAGGTACCTTTTCACTATCATTGCTACAGTTCTTTACACAAGCTTTTGCCCATTACATCAAACATCTAATTTCCTATCATCAAGCACAAGACATAGATCTTCCATAACCATGTGGGATAAACCTGTAGTGAAATCCTCTAAAGGAGGAGAGATTCGTGGACATACTACTCACAGTCAAAATAAATTTCACATGTAATCCAAAGCCTTCACTTCAGCCAAAGCCGGTACTTTCTTAAATGCATCCTTATAAAACCTTATGCTACTTATGAAGTAACAACACAGAGAAAAAGAATAATCCTTTCCCCCTTAAAATGAAAAAAACAAGAGTACATCAGCTCCCCTAAAATCTTTATCTCACACGCATCCAGTCTACATGGAAAAATCTATTAACTCTAGCTGACAACTTTAACTTTTATTAGTCACACATAACTAAGAAATCTCAAGTAAAAGGCCCAATTTCTCTCTCAGATTTCTCAATTACAAACTAGAGAAGTAAAAATGATACCATAGTGATACCATAGGTCTGTACACACACACACACACACACACACACACACACACATACACACACACATAGATTGCATGATTATATAATGTACATAACATTATGGATTGCTGCATAAATATCTATTGTTATTATTATGGATTCCACAATACAGACATTGATACTGAGAGCAAGGAACATCTCCCAACAATTGACCAAAACAACCAATGAAGATTTGAGAATATCATAATTGATATTAAAATGACATTATTCTCACTAAACATGAATACAAACTCTGAACGGCTCAAGGGAAATCATATTGCACTGTTAGATGCAAATATATGGCTGGAAGGTAAATGTAAGTGTTTAAGGTAAAACCACAAGCATATGGGCACTGTTTAGGTAGCAGTCAGCTTCACACCAAAAAAAAGCTTTATTTCTCTCCGTAAAATTTGAGACTTCAATTTGGCAAGGCATGGTTGAATCAAGGCCTTTCTACTTCTCATAAATTCTACTCAAACAATCATTTATTTTATTTTTGTAAAATGAAATTCCTCAATTAAATATAATTATTTATAATTTACACCCCACCCTCAGCAGTAGCATATTTCAATATAATTTCAGAGGCAGAGAGAAATGACAGCTCATACAGGGATCAGCCTAAACAGCAAAGTTATATTTCTAGTTCTAATGATTTGAATTTTAATGGATATTTTGTGACCATTGAATCTTAGGAAATGTAATTTGTTTTTATGCCAGTTTGAGTGGCAGTAAAAGCCAGATTCAAACAGTATATAATACTGTTCTAAATTATTTAAACTCTGTGTATGCTGTGTAAAAGTGGATAATAGGGAGACATGAATGAGTTTCTGAACTTCTATGATCACAAATATTCTGGAAACGTTATTCTGGAAAGATATGATCACATGGCTGCTATATATCCTTACTTCATTTTAGAGTGAAAGCATTGTCTCCGTAACTAGAAAATTGTGCCTCACAAAAAAACATCACTAGACAATTTTTTGGAAGATACTTTGCAAATGATAATGAAAAATAAGTTTAAAAGCTCTTCTGGAAATCCCTAGCTTAGTTTTAAAGATAAGAAATATAAGAATAATTTAAACCATGGATAAAAAGTTAGTCAAAAATTTCTCACTTTTTTGACCACTTTTTCCCCCAGAAATATTTCTGCCTGTTGTAAAATTGTGACTTTAATAATTAAAACAGTTCAGAATTTTTTATCCTTTCCAATCAGCTCATTTTGCAATTCTTCCTTAAAATGACATTATCCTATTACTAAAAGTCTATAAATACCAGATTGCAATTTCATATTCATGAAGAAAATTTAATGATATACTTTGTTGAAAAAAAGTAACCATCTATAAAATAATTATCCACTTTTTTTGAATGATGACTCCAAAAAAATTGCAAAACATAATAAATGGAAAATTTAAATAGAGTAAAGCTAATTTTTACCACTCTCCTTCAGTGAAATATTTCAAAATGCCATGAATTGCCCTCCAGTGATTTGTGTCACTGTAGTGCTAAACAAAACTTGTTGGTACCAAGAGAAATAAAGATTAAAAATATCCTCGTACAATGGACTTGTTGTACATGAGACACTACTAAATAGATATCCTTCGTCCTTCTCCCCTGGAAATTAGCACAGGGTAGCAACGTAGAGCAGGTTAGTTCAGTTTTCTAACCTTCAATTTGTCCATAATTTTGATGTCTCTGGGATGTCTCTCTTTCTCTCAGTCTAATTACATATTTGAAAAGCCTGTACCATCTCAATTACTGTGATTAATAGGAAAGACTTGTTTCTTCTATCAGCCGAAGCAAATATTTGTTTAGTATCAATTGTTTATCAGTACTGGGTTGAAGTTTAAAATCTCAGATGAAGCTAGAATTAACTCCTCATAGGAGTACAATGTCTGACAGTAATTCCAGCTTGAATGGATACCACTTTAACACGGTGTGATAAAGGCTAAGGAAAGGATAGTACCAGATCTCAATATTGTATTTCAGCACATTCATATTTTTACCATACTCATTTAAGCTCTTTCATGCCACATTATATAACAGTCACTTATTCTGTAAGGAAGTATCAAAGCTAATTGATTCAGTAAGATGTTTCAAATGCTTACATGATGAATATTTCAAATACAACCTCACGTAATATAATTCATATTAGATTGTAATCCACTTGAATAATATGTGATGTGTATTTTTACAGTTTTGACAATTCATACAATGCATTGATTTTATGAGTAACTTAGACAAATTATATATTTCATCTCTTTATAGTTGAGTGTATGTGTAGATGCTCACATATACATATTATGTGTGTATACATAATTTCCCTTTGAAAATGTACAAAATATTGAAAGATTTGAAAATTGTAATTATTAGACATCTTTATATTTCCATGTTTTTCCCTCTGCTATTAAATCTGTAAAAAAACCTAGCACATATATTTGTTTTGATATTGACTGATATAAGCACTTAAAAAGCTAAATGTTTAGAGAACGATTGAGATAAATACTAAAGTACAAATGTTCATTTCCTTCAGCTATGTGAAGCCCAAATGGTTGAAAAATTGGACAAAGTACAATGGCCTTTCCCTTAATGTGCAGGAAGTTAATGATACATGTGCTTAAGGTTTCTGGATTCTGTAATAACTAAAGACATTTCATAGTTTGTTTTTTTCCCTAGAGTCAAGTGTTAAGTACAACAAATGTAAAGCAATAAAGCAGTTGGTGTTTGTCTAGTTCACAGCAGCTAGCTGTCATTTCACCACTCAGTCCTAAAGGGAGAGGTGTACACATAAGTCAGTCTCATTTTCTTTTAAATCTAACTATTCTATTAAGAAATGATCAGACAATTTCCACCTGAGAAAGTATCTGTTTAGTTCAATGCAGTTAAACCTACAGTATGTATGTAGGAGACATATCTTGCTTTCTGACTTCATCCTCTTGATAAAATTAAGCAAAATAACAAGTAGATTGGGTTATTAAAAACACTGCAATGTTCAGAGATACATGGACCATCTCTTGGCACCTATGATGTTCTATTTGTGCTGCTTATACAGCTCAGTGATCTTAGGGAAATTACTTATTTCTGTTTCATTCTGTTTGCCTTGATCTACCTTAAGTGAATATTTTGAAATATTGATATCATTATCAATGTGAAGAACTGAGCTCAGGAACTGGCATGCAGTTATTGCACAGTGAAGGTCGGGGGTAGAGTTCAAGGGCACTGTACTACAGAAACACAGTACCACCACTTCCAGGAATATCACCTTATTTCCTACCTGAGGTACAAAATTTCCAACTAACTACCAAGGTGTACTTAAAAGAAGGACAGGGAAGTGGCAGTAAGGCAGTTGCTCTCAATGTGGGTCAAGTCAAGTGAGGAGTGACTATCCTACTTCCACCCACTGGCACTGAACACTAAAGTAGCAACCAAAGGAAGACATTTTGAGTGTTTGCCCTGTATTTTCAAGTGGGTGGGGGTGGGGGGAGCATTCTTACACCAGACATTTTAGCAGCAGCTCTGGCTTTCTGACTTACATGAAGGTTCTGTGGAAGTTGCTGGTAAAGTTTCTGTCAGTCCACCTCCAATGCATGCCCATCAGATGCTTTCATGTTGGAGGGTTAGACCCAGGAGCTGCTAAGCTGAAACATAATGGATCTGAGCTCCTGGGTCGGCCACCACTGAAGCCACACATTCCCCAAAGTGAGCTCATCCTTCTCTGTGAGTGCAAAACCAAACTGACCTGATGGTCAATGAGTTGGGAAAAGAAGATGATGGAAAAATAACCAAATAAGGCTATGTACCTTTATGCATGATGTTGTTAAAACAAAAAGTTAATAGTTATTTTAGTAAATGCATTTCTCCTTTAAGATTTTATGTAAACATTCTCCCTTCAGATCGTATGATGTCTAACCATTCATACTTGTTTTTCAGGTCAGAACATAGGTTTTCTGACACCACATCCCAGTGATTGGCTAAAGGGACCTTGTCTACTTGGCACTGAAAACTCTAGATTAGCAGTCTCTTCCCAGTGAGGCTCATCTCCTCTTAGACATATGCTGAATTTTGAGCCTAAAATCTTGGGGAGATTCAACTTCTAACTTTAGTGAACTAAGAGATAAATTCTACATCCTTCTAATGTAATCTCAATATTTCAAACCAAAGTGCAAAATTCAGAGGAATTCATGAAATTTCATATCATGAAAAAACTTGAATGCAGTGTATACAGATATTTGAAAGCATTTTCATTACTAAAATAACTAAATAGATATGAATACAGAAAAAAATATCATTTGATTTTTATCATTCATCAAAGACAACTAGTTTTTAAAAATAAAATTCATGGTAATAAAAGAAGAAATAAGTGAGATTACTAAATACCTGCTAAATTATAATGAGACACTATAATTGTTCATTCTTCTACTTTGCAAATAAGGCATTCAAATAAAATATTATAAAATGAAAATTTTATTAGCAAACTGAATTTTACTATATAAATAATAGAGGCCTTTAAAAAAAAGAGTCACCGATATAATGAAGAGCTGCAAAAATCAAATGGATGATGATTAGGACCATATTAATTTATAAGAACTGATTGATCTATTTGTAAATTTTATGACTCCAAATATTGAACGTATTGCAATTCAGTAAAAATCTTACTAAAAAGGAACAAATAATTAGAAAGTTTCTCCTGATTTTCATAGAAAAGACACAAATGCCAAAATAGCATTGTACTATTGGCATGTTGTTTGTAAGATTTTGCAACACTAATGTAATTGTTAATGTAATGTTTTATGATTTTTATTACGTGATGTTGTTGCCATCAGATTACTTCAAATATTTTAAAATTGTAATAACAGAGAAATTTTGGTTGTTCATAACAGGGTTGAGTTCAAAATCAAAGAAGTACAAATGTCACAAAATATGATTAGCCAGAATAATACATTCATTACTTTTTCTTAGAATTCATTATATCTTTTTTCAATATAATCAGTAAATTTCAATTGTGTACCATTTGCTGCATACTTGTACAATAAACTTGCTATAGCTAATAGGTTATATGTTGTTATTTTACTGCAGGATAAAAGTGGTTTTCATAACAGACTCTGGTTTAGTCCTAACACACCTGGGCAAAACTAATCTTTAATTAAAGTAGGTGTGTTGAAAACTTTCATTTTCTTTTTTAACTGTGTTGGGAATTAAACCCACGGCCTCATGCTTTGTGGGAAAACACTCTACTATGAAGCCACATCCTAGCCTTATTTATTTCTTATTTTGGGACAGGGTCTTGCTAAATTGTCCAGGTCGGCCTCAAACATGAAATCCTCCTGCCTCAGCCACCCAAGTAGTTGGGATTACAGGCATAATCCCTGTAAAACCTAGCAAAATTTACATCATCCTTTTTGTTTCCAAAATAGCATTGGCGGATTGATCAATTTTAAAATTTATGGAAAAAAATTAAGCCTTAAATAAGCATGCTATTCTACTTAGAAAATTCTGCATGTTTATTTTCTATATTCTGTATTTTTAAACTGATTACACTGAGTTTAAATACAGCCTTTAGTGAAGAAAAAAGGAACATTAAAGTATGAATAAAACACAAGAAAATATTATTTTGTTAAATTCATCAACATCTTTAATGCAATTGAATTTCTGATACTACAGAACTTGAGACCGTGTGAAATTTTCCTAAATTGTGCACAACTTTTAATCTCTCCATTGCAATGCACATAGCAGCTCACTTCTTCCTTCCTAGCCATTGTGCTTTAATTGAGAGTACTGTTCTTGATTTCGTAGTTTAGTGATTTATATTTTGTCATAAAGAGGTTTGGTTTGAATCCAGTTGGTAAAGCTATATCCTGGGACTTTGTAAGGAAAATGTCATCCTGGAAGGTTGTGAATTTAATTTGGAATCACCTGCTGGGTTCTCAGTGGAATATGCACTAATTCAGAAACCATTTCCCTCTTTGTGAGAAGACCAGGAAAAGGAGAGGAAACTTCAGTTAAGGTCTCTTCTGAATCTTCTCCAATAACAAATAGACCTAAAATATGTCTTGGGGGTAAATATCTTTAAGAAATGTTAGCATTTAAGGTAGTATATTAAAAACATAAGTCTAGCAGAATTTCCTTTCCAAGTCTATCCTATAGACTGTGAGGTGAAGAAAAAAATATCAAATAAATAAAGGTATGCATCATATATTGGTGAAGAAAATGATATCCTCAGTAGATACATCTCAAAGAATTAGTTAAAGCCAGTGCATTTTTCCATGACCTGGGGCCTCTTGCTTCCCCTGCCTAAGCTTCTTGCACTAATATCAGTTGTCTTTTATTGTCATTGGAATTCTTAAGATATATAGAACTCGGCTATTATGAAAGATCAGGATAAAAAGAAAATCAATATATTTATAAGGCAGAAAGACAGCTCAATCCTTTGCAAGGACTTAACATGTGCTTTTTATATTAAGATTTCCATCATTCCTCATGTGTCACTCCAAAAATTTTATGAGAATATTGCTATACTATCCAAACATATCTTCAGTCAAGATATAAATTTTCACAGGATGGTCGTATATTTAAAAGTTCTCCCTATTGGTCCATGAGCCTGTCTCCATATGCTTAGCAGATCTTTACCAAAGAGAATAATGTATCAGCGGCTGGAAAACTCTGGTTCCCCATTTAGTATGTATTTGGTCTGCCTCTCTCTCCCACTGTGCGTACAGATTATTCTGCAGCTAATGCTTGACATGCTGTCAAAAGAGGTGAAATAAGGCATGATACATGAGACAGAAGAGAAGACATACCCGGAAGGAGAGCATCCAAGACAACTCAGAAAATAAACTCGAACCAAATCCTGCTGATAGTCTGATGGGCTTGGAATCACATAATGTGAATGTCTGGTTAAACTATCCTGTGCTTATTTTGTCTCCGTACACTTACAGCAAATACAGAATTTAAAGAAAAGTAAGAAGCAATGTGATTTTGAAGCCCGCTTTGCTTACTTGATTTTTCTTCCTTTTGTTGCATTCTCCTTCAGTGTCTTGGCCAATGAAAATAAATTTATTAGAAATATATTCTAGTTTTCAAATTACCTTCAGCTCTTCAGATTACAGTTAAAGACTAAACAAAATAAAATGCAAAAAATGTTTTCTAAAATATAGAGATCATGTGTTAATTAACTTGATTTCAAATATAGCAAGCTGATACCTTGCTATCAGGATTAGATTAGGAATAACAGTACAAACCAGTTAGTCAACACTCCTGCTTTTGGCAACCTCATAATTTACTTAAGAGTTGAAAGTGAACTACACAGCAAACCATCACTCATCTGCATGTCACTCCCAACTTCCTTGGCAGACATCTGGGTCACAAACCTACTTGCAGAAATCAGTACCGAGTAGGATCATTGGATCTATGGATTTCCTGGTCAAAATGTAGTCATTCCTCGGGTTCAAAACTGACATCCCTTACCCAGCATTGGTATCTGGTCATCAGGCATGTGATTTCATTTACTAAATCTTACGCTGATTGCTTTTCACTACCATATTTATTTTCAATGTGGCAAAGGTAGCGTGAGAATTACGATTTGTCTTATGAACAGGGGACACCAGAGCAGCCAGTATTAAACAGACTATTAAACTTTGTCATCCCATCAAAAGTGTTCAATATAGGTTATTAAGAACATATATCATTTGCTGAAAATCCGTGTACTCAAAAATAACTTAAGCACAAAATAGGACAATTTCCTTTGGTTTAGCATTTGTTTTTATTTTGGGTTGTTCCCTGTGTGTCTAAAATTGAGTAAGGTACAAACGAGTACTTGGCTAAACTCAATATTTTAATCTTTTACATATTCTAATGGCAAAGTAATGCAATTAAAAGTCTTCTCTGGAGACATTAAAAATACTATTGATTTTTATTTTATAAAGTAAATAGTTTTAAGCTTTCTCTTTGTGTGAAGTAGTTCCTCCCCCTTACCTCCTCTATTAATTTACCCAAGCCCTATTCTATTGATCGTGCTTTCAAAACAAAATCCACATATAATCCTTCTTTCCTCATGCATTTTAAATGGGGGCCTTCTCAACCCGAAGGAGACCACAGCAAGCGTCCTCCCCCGTGTGTCTCCATCCGGACTCCCGACACGGATGTCTCAGACTATCATTTTCCTATTCCAGGCAGGTAATGGGATGCAGCTCAGTTGTGACAACGTGGAATGATGGGCCCTGGTGAAGGCCCATGTGGGAATGTAGTCTGCCCTCCAGGGTCTCTGCAACCCAAGACATCACAATCTATTTTTGTTTGTTGTGAATTTTCTAATTTCCGTGTCTTAGCATTTTATTACTCTTTTGGTCAAATAGTCTATGAGTTGGATCCTTTCTGGAAACGATGGCTTCCAGCTTCATGCTGCTCACCCTGCCCTGAGTGGACATGGCTCTAACTCTCCTGTTCTCTGTGCCCCCTGGGAATGGAGTTGTCAGAGGCTTTCCACCCAGCCTCCTTAGCCCTTTGTGCCTTCCCTTGTCCACTGGATACCTCTGGGAACCATCTTCCACTTGAGCAGCAGACCAGGCTTCTCGTGTCAGATGCCCCCTCACACTCACGCTCTCCCTCGTTCTCTCCATTCTCCCCAGAATCACCCTCTTTCCTCTCAACCTCTCTTTCAGCTAATGATCACCCAGGGATTTATATCGGCCAA
Source organism: Marmota marmota marmota (assembly GCF_001458135.2). Classification (NCBI taxonomy): domain Eukaryota; kingdom Metazoa; phylum Chordata; class Mammalia; order Rodentia; family Sciuridae; genus Marmota; species Marmota marmota. The sequence goes on along the minus strand of NW_025999932.1, from coordinate 6,237,806 downwards.
ATACTTGCTCATCTAAGTCTTCTTCAGCCACATCTCACTCTTTTTTCCTCTCAGAGTCCTTGGACCTTTATTTTCAGTACCACACAGGATCACAGAGGTATGAAGTCCAGTGGGAAGGTGCAGACAGTGTCGTCGAACACTTACCTTGTGGTGGTCTGGACCCAAGAATTAACTGATCTAACACAAGTAAATGCTATAGAAAGGACTTAAATCCTGCTTACGATTTTTTTTCTATTTATCTCGTCTTTTTAACAAGATTTGAACTTTTATACTTCTTTTCTACCTATTGATGAAAATACTAAAGCAAAGGAACTCTTTAAACTTTTAAAAAAGCTGAAGTGTTCTTATGACTTTGTCCAGAAGTGAAGCTTGAGCTTTGTTTCAAAGTATGCGGCTACGTTCCACGGAATGATCTGATACGGGTCATCTGGGAGCAGACAGTTGACTTCCCTGCTGCCCATCTCTACACGGAGATCCACCTCCACGTTGCTCTCCACTGTGCACACAGTCAAACCCAGGGGCTGTCTCTGGACTAATCCCATACATCTTGATTGTGCCCTTGGTAGGTAACTGACACAGGTGTCGATGACATGCTAGGCTGCGATGATTACTTAGCAGGAGGGGCTAAGGTGGGGTTGGCGTATTTCCTATCACTTTACCTGGCTACAGTGGGCATTTTATCTGGAAAACTACTGGAAAGTGTGGGTTCACGTGGATAGGTTAGTTCGCATCATAAATGCCCAATATCTGTTCTTATATAACTTTGGTGATGAATGCAGTACCTCTAAAATTATGAGATGTTCAAATGGGAATGCAACGATATCATTTATTGATCTTGTTGATTTGTGTATTGTGTTACTTCCCTGAGTATTAGACAATGAGCATAGACATCATGAGTGGACTCACTGAGGTTGCTTACAGATCCTCTGCCTCAGCATTATATAGATAAAACGAGACCTTACTGTGTCGTATGCATCATGATTTTCTTCTTCTCTCTCTCTCTCTCTCTCTCTCTCTCTCACACACACACACACACACACGCATACATTAGGTGTAATAATAGTATACAAATGATTAAAAGATATTTTCCTGTTGCCTTTCCTGTTATCTTTCCATGTTTTTCTAAACATATCACAACCCCACCATCACTGTCCATAATGTAGAAATAGGATCATTTTCTCTATCAAAAACAAAACAAGGGGGAATTATACCTAGAGTGACTTAGATAAGATAACCAAAAGAACTTCCTGGAGACCTACACTAATCATTTGAAAGATCACTTAAGTAGGGGCTTTCATGCCCTTGATGGGAATTAGTGAAAAGGACCCAATTAACTTAAGAGGTTCCATTCTTTGTGATTATTTTCACAAAATTTATGCTTTGGTATTTCTGTAAAGAGACCAGATACATCTTACAGGAGCCCTGTCATAAGATAATGATACAAAATGTACATTTTTAAAAAATTTACAAGGTAAAATTTAAAAAAAGCACCATGTGTGGATCTCTGGTCTTGGAGTGGCCTTAGAGTGCCTTTAGGTCATACATCTAATAAGCGTAGAAGGAGAAGATGGCTTCTATGGCTCACATGTGCCTCTCTCCATTTTCACACCAGGATTTAACATGGGTTTTAGATTGTTCTCAACCAGAAATGAGCAGGGAAGTGGAGGCTTGTTGGAGGACTCCCCCTCCTTCTCCTCATCTGACAAGTGTCACATATGAGAGCGAATATGCTATTCTGTTCTTATCGTTCCAAATTCACAAGTCTCAAAAGCCAGAAACAGGAGGAAAACAATCTAGATTCTGGCCACATCTCAAGAGTTAAGATAGGCTCTGGTTCCTGCCCTAGAATTTCCTGAACTGGGAGTAAAAATTCCACACTTAAGCCCTGCTGTCACTTAGATGAGTTCCATTGTAATGGCATATCTCAGACCAACATTTTCTGAATAGACCCTTGTTCCATTTGGTGCTTTCCTGAGGAAGCCTTATCAGGGCGCTGATGTATAGAAGCCTGACAAGCTTTATTTAGCACCCATACCTCACTGCTGAACCCTCAAGGAAGCAATGGCAGCCCTGCCTTCGCCCCTTGGGTACTAAGAAAGTGCTCCCCACTGCTCCACGCAGACTTATAGGCACCTTTTGGCAGAAACTTAAGATTTCAGGATTTTAAAGACTCTTTTAAGAATCATGTATGTCTCCAGAGAACTAGTTATTTATCCATTACAAAGTCTGGAGCCTTGTAAACATGTTCGAGCGAAGTCATGTGATAAATACACGTGCACACATCTGCACACACAGCAGCACAATGATCAGGATTACCTTCCAATAAGTCAAATGCCTACATTTCTAAACAAGAGGCTTACAACAGTACAGATAAGAAAAAATCTCCAACAAATGTTGAAATTTAAAATTGAAATCCGACCTTTTTTTGGATTCCCTCACATCTAAGTTAATTGTGTTTTATTCGTGTATACCTGGGTGATGTTTAGAAGTGTCCTGGTCAAAAACTTCTGGCATGATTTGGTCCATTATTGAAATGCAGGTCAAAAGTTCGTGGAGGTACAAATATTTTTATATGAAAGTAATGGTATAAAATAAAGGGAGCGGGTGAAGACCCGACACACCACTGAAGCGCTGGGAACACGTTGGGGTGCGCTGAGATTGTCAAGAAAGCCGGTCGCTGAAGTCTGAAAGGCTCTAAGCATCCTTCACCTAAGTTTGGCAATGGCCACCTTCTGCTCAGAGGACACATAGGGGAACGTGCCACGAAAGAGTAAGTGGGCATTTCCCAGGCTACAGGGTGGAAGGATGTTCTGTAGAGGTTCAGTGACTCACTGCCCTCGGGTTTCAAGCAGGGAGCACTCCGCAGGCTCCATCCTCTCCAGAACAGGAGCAGCCTTGGGTCCCCAGGCCAGGCTGTCGCCTGGTGGCATCCCAATGCCATCCCCTGTGGTTTTCTGCATTGGAGTCCTGACATTGCTCTGTCAACAGCGGAGGGTGACAGGCCTTCTAACTCAAAAGATCTACCTGAAAATAAAGTCCTCGCCCCTGGGAAGTTGTGGGGAGCGCCCACCGGTGAGCCTCCCCCAGGCCCAGGAGCAGCTCTGGGCCAAAGCCCAGGGACACAGATTTTCATTAGACCTGCAGGTGAACCTGCTGATTGTGGTGCCAGGGGTCAGTTATCCAGCGAGATAAAAAGCTGTTTTGCTTTGTTTTAAGTCAAACCACCATGAACTATGAACAGCCCCTGCAGGCCTGGGACCCCCCGATGCCTGGGGGAGTGGGTTGGGGCACACTCCAGAGGCAACTGCAAAGGATAGGGTGAGAGAGACTCTGGGCTGCCCACAGGACATGGGGCAGGGTTTTCTGTCTCCAGACTGGGTGAGCTCATTGTAGAAGAGCATTGGGACCTTGCTTAACTCATTGCACAAAGTAGAAAACCTCCGGAAGCTCACCGGAAGTGAAGGGGACTATTGCACCATCTGTCTGGACTCGTGAAATCAGAGCTATTGAGTTGAAGACGAGTTAGAGACCACAGGGTACCAACGAGAAGATTCCTTTTACATTTAAGCAAACTAATAATGGAAAAAGTCAATTTTTCACGATTCAAATCTGAATATGAATTAATGCAAAATCTAAAAGACGAAATTAGAATGTTCAAATTTGAAAACAAACATTTTTAAAAATAATAAAAGATAAAATTCAAATGACTTCATTTTTTTCTGAAAACAAAATATCAAATAGAGACAAATTAAATAGAAAGCTTGAATAGAGAAATTTACATTTTAAAAATTATATAAACAACATGTAGACCTAGAATTCCACTTCTGGATGACAGAGCATCTCAATCATGTTGGTGGCTATAACAAATTGCTATCATCTGGATGGCTTATAAACAAGAGAAATTAATTTTCCACAGCTCTGGAAGCTGGGAAAACCAACTTCAGGTCAGAGTTAGATTTTGCAGACTGAGAGGCAGGGGAGGGCCCACGTCTTGGTTGGTTGGTGACCAGCCTCTCCTCTGCCCTAGTAGGACAGATGGGTGAAGGAGTTCTCAGGGATCTTTATTTCTTAAGGGCACTGGTCCCATGAATGACAGCTCCACCCTAATGAACTTTTCACCTCCCAAAGATCCCTTTCCAAACACCAACATATTGGGGTTTCAACATGGGAATTATTGGGACAAAAATGTTTAGACCACAGCACAAAGAAAAGCTCCTTCAGGCCCATGAGATGGCCATTCTAGCCTGGAGCATAACCTCGGGGAACTAGAGGCACCCCACATGTCTCTCACAGGTGAAATAGATGTGACATAGCATGGGGCAGTTGGATGTGCACATGTGTAACCTTTGGGCTAAAGTATAGTCATCTCTATCAAGAACTCTGATGGACTGACACAGTCCAGAAGACGTTCGTATTATTTCTTTGCAGGCGTTTAAGATCTGTCTGTCTTCTAACTGAATTTGGCTTACTTGAAGCATACACACTACCTAGATATTAACACTACTATAAAATGGTTTCTTCTACCTGTTAATATCTAGGCTTGGCTACTTCTTGGCTCCTCCACGACAAAAGACCACGTTTCACTATAATACTTTTACAAAAGTTTGATGAGTTTGAACAATGGGTGGCCCTACTTTTACTTTTCCCTTTGCTGATGGTTAGTTTTTCTTCTTAGTCTATTTGCATATTAGAAAAGATATAGGCTCTGACAAAACGTTCTGACCCAGGGAAACAGTGACATTTAGCGCTCTACTGTGTTCTAGTGGCCATGTGTGCTTCCAAGGCTAGAAGAATTAAAACATTTTCAAGTATCCTGCAATTCTATGTTTACTCAAATGTTTTATATGCATTAGCACACACATACAAATATAGTTTAAATTTCCACCTGAGATTAGATGTCATGCTAACTTTAATTTTGCTCAGTTGTGGATGGGCAACTGAGAAATTTCCTCTTAAGTTTTCTCAAAATGAGGCCCATGAACAAATTCCTGACTACACATTGATACAGAACGTGATGGTAGAAGTTGGAACTAAGGTTTGTGGAACTTGTAGGGACATTTGGCATTGCAGAGACATCAGTCCATAGAGGCCTTGTCTCATTGGCTGTAAGGAGACTAGTCAGAGTTTGGTTAAACCTGGACAATCCCTTGTGCGGCAAGGTGCAAACATGCTGGGTGCACCAGGCCAAAGGTTGTTACGTTGGCGCAGGATGGAGTTTCAACGGGAAAATGATGAAAATCCTGCTTCTCCACAGATAATTCTGGAATCAGCTCACCATAGATATATGGTGAGGCGTGTGGATCAGTTTCTATGATGGTGGCAAGACCTGCTTTCCGGTGATTCTTTACTCACCCTTGGCTTTAATAGAAGCTGCTCATTAAGCCAGAAGGGGAAAGCCGAGTGTGAGGAGCTAGGCCAGGGGGCTGCAGGTCTGTGGGAGCAGAAGCCACTGAAACTGAACTGGAAGTCCTGTTGGTTCCTATGGGTATTTCAGAAAAGACAACTCAGAAACAGAAGAATACAGCTCAGCAGCGGCTTACTAAAGTATCAAGATAAGGTTCACTCCAGCATGAAACCTGGTGACTTTCTTAAGTCAAGCACACCTCTCTATAAAAACAAATCAGGGTAAATGAACAGAGCGATGGAGTCAGAATGTGGAAAGAGTGTGGCTTTTCTGCTTCTGTGGAAGAGGTTGGCTTTGCATAAAAGTGACTGAGAAAGGGGTCGTCAGCCCCTCTCACCTGAGTGGTAGATCACTCTCTCCATGTCACAGTCTCATTGTCACAGTCTCATCGTCTGGGATAGTGTGTGACGCTCCAAACCTGAATAGATCCCATGAATAAAATGACTCCCAATCTGCACGGACAGCCATTAGCTTCGAAAATTTACAGTATATTTCTAGCTTTCTATAATTAATGTTTCCTTTATGCTTGTAATTCAGGAGAAATGCTTTAAATATAGGAAATCAAAACTTGAAACTTTTTGAGAAGCCTATTTTAGTAACCTATAATCTTCTTCCTGTTTAGCTCAACTTGATCTTGTGGAAAACAAATAACGCAGCCCTGCCCAGCTGAAGATCTTGATCATCAGCACAACAGGAAGGAGGCGTAGGAGGGGAAGGTATTGTGCAGATCTTCACCGGCAGGTCCGTGCACCTGGGTGTTCGCATCTGCCAGTGCTACACACTCTGTGTGTTGTGTGTGTGTGTGGGTGTGTGGGGGAGAGTATGGTGACAGTGAGCATGCACTGAAATCACAAACACTCTCCATGTCTTTGCACACTGTGAAGCTGGGAGGGAGGATGGAAAGAGAGACGAATTGTCTTAGAAAACCCATTCTTTCATAATTCATGGCCACAGCCACAGCGAGGCTCTGGTTTTGACATGTCAAAGGGTAACACAATGTCATTTTTTTTGAGTTAAGGCTTTAGAACCGAGACTTCGTGCACAGTAGGCTGAGCAATAAACATCCTCAGAGGAGAAGTTTCTAATTTTGGTTTTATATTAGCATCCAAGGCCTCATAAGGCTGTGGGAAAGAGAGATAATAAAAATGATGTGAATGTTTAAGATTATATACGTCCCAGTTCTTGCATATTTATTTTGTCCTCATTTTCCATCAACACTCGTGACTACACTTCTATTATAATAGTCCTGGCTAAGTGAAACTTTAAGATTCATTTTAACAATACGCATCTCCAGCGCATGACACCTTAGCATAAAACTAAGGTAGGGCAAATACCTGGACTAGGATATAACAGGTTCAACTCCAATTAACGTAATTAGTATAAGAAGGGATTTCACAGCCTAAGAAGCAAGACTTGCCTGGCTGGTTCTGGACTTGGAGACCTCAGGTCACTGGGACTATAAAATGAGGCCTCAGAGGACAAGAGTATCCTATGTGTGGAAACCACCTCCCATCCTCCCTGTGTGTACAAAATTCCACCCATGCATGAGCTTCATGTCCTAGGATGATATCTTCTTGCACAATCACCGTCTCCCACTAAGGTCTTTAAAGATGGGTAACAGTGCTTTTCTGTCTCTCTAGCTCATCACTTGACTCTTCACTCTCCTTTCTCTAGAACTTGTCTACTGTCCTTGGACTTGGCCTTTGCTATAGCTCTAACCAGCCTCCAGATGGAAAAATATGTGAGGACTCTGTACCCACCCCAGAAACAACAGACCATCAAGACATGGCACATAATCAGAAAATGAGTGCTACTCAGAAAAATGTGTCACACCGGACCACAGTCTCCCTGTAATCTTTCCAGAATATTTTTATTAAATATCACTTTTTCCATTCTATTTTTATCTATATGTATGTGTTGAGGCAAAACAAAAGTACAAGTCTTACTGGCATGATTTGTTTCCACAGGTTTCAGAAAAAAATTAAAAATGCCTGTGGTGTTGAACAAACTGGAAGTTAAATATCCTACCTAATACTTACATTCCAGTCTCAGCAGACTACCTGTTTGAGTCAGCTTTTTCATTTCAAGATCCACCAAGAAATGTTTGAGGAGGGACAATTTCTTTGGGGGCTTATGGTTTCAAAGTCTCAGTCCATAGATGGCCAACTCCATTCCTTGGGGCCCAAGGTGAGGCAGAGAATCATGGCAGAAGGGTGTGGCAGAGAAAACCATCTGGGAACATGGCACCAGGAAGCAGAAAGAGAGAGCTCCATTCTTCAGGGACAAAATATAAAGTCCAAAGGCACACTCCCATGGACCTACCTCCTCAAGTCACACCTACATTACCATCCAGTAAATCCCTACCAGGGGACTAATGTGCTGGTTAGGATAAGTGTCTCCTAACCCAATCACTTCTCCTCTAAGCTTTCTCCAGTCTTCTCACACATACACACAAGAGTTTTGGGGGGACACTTAATATCTAAACCATAACACTACCCTAAGAAGTGGTCTCCCAGAGATAAATGAGAAATGTGATTTTTCTCCTGTTGTTGCTAAGTAATTCGGGTCTGGACACAAAGTTGAGTCAGCAAGTGGGGAAGCCTAAGATGGGCCTGCTGTCCTGTGTCATCCACCCCCCACCCCCATCGTAAGATGATATTTCCATGAACTCAGGTTTGCTGATGATAGACTTTGGTGGAAATCCAAGGTACAGAACATAACACCTAATATGAGAATGAAGTTGCACTTTCTCTATTGATAATGTTGGTCATTAAGATTTAGTGAGGATTAACAACACTGAAATCATGAAATCAAGGGAAACCCTCATTCATTAGAACCACCAGAAAATAATGATTGATTTTGGTGAATAGCAGATGGACAAAGACTCACGCTGAATTGATCCTAGCGGACACGGGAACCCCTCATGCCTCCCTGCTCTCACTTCTCCACATTCTCTTTGTCCTGTCTCTTATCCTTCCTTTTCTATTGTTTTGAAAACTGACAAAAAGACCACCTCTCTCTCTGGCCTCCACGTCCCAGGCTATCCCTTCTTCAGCTTTGATCACAAAGCTTGCCTTGGCAGTGTCCACCAAGGGAGGCCCGTGGCAATACAATACCCCACACCAGAAGGCTGGCATCATTTGGATAATAAGGATATATAAAATATGAGATATATCCAATTTTCAGTATACTAATAATGACAATTGGATTTTCAATCTCATTAATATAAAAAGTATACTATTTCAAAAAATTGAAAAATATTTGATTTAGTTCTCTTGGGTAAAATATTTTATCAGAAAAAATAAAAGGGAAATGATTTGGATCTAGTAGCCACACTTTAGCACCAGAGAAGTTTCCAAAATAAGAGTTCCAAAAGGTTGAAAAGTAAGAGTAATTTTAGAACAAGGGCACAACTTCACAATGTCTCTGGTTTGAAAGGCAACACTCACTGAGACATAATATAGTTTCGTTAGTTAACTTCTACTAAATTTGAGTTTAAAAACTCAATTTAACCATTTTAAAACAGTTCTTAATTTTAATTTTTTTCCCCTTGTCCTTCCATCTACCTCTTTAAGACGTGTGAGCTAATACATCTCATCTATTAAACAGATGGCAAGAAAAAATAAAATTCTAAGATAAATTTTATGGCATAATGCAGAGGATATCAAAAATGACTTAAAATAATTCAGAAACCAAACCACTGCTGAATAATTTAACAATAGTAACATAAAAGCCACTAAGTTTTTAAGACATCTTCCTTAAAGTGAATTGATGACACCGCACATTCCCAAGGACTGCTCAAGGACACAGAAACTACATCAACATTACTCTTCCCCAACCAAACCAGCCCTAAAGATTTGTTTATATTTGACTTTCTGAGTTTCTTGGCATCATAGCAGTGACAATAAATTTGATGATCAAAATGTTACTAGGTTATGGCTATAAAAATCACCCCCAAATAATTAAAAAATATAAACATGGGAGCTAAGTGGCTATGAAGCTCAAATGGATGCCTATTCGTTAATAATTTCATTTTCACTTCTCTACAATAAGAAAGGGTATCACGGTATGGAGAATGTTGAGTACCCCCCAGCCCAGCCGGCATGCAGCTCACCTCTCTGTGCTACCCTCATCTCAGAGGATGCTTAAGAGTAGAGTGATCACTGTGGTACTTCTGTGGAAGTATTAATTTTTCTGGGGGAAAAAAAGCAAGCAAAACACAAAAGTACAGTGCATGCTTTGGAATTTGTCTATGATTAAATTTGATTGGATGGTAGAAAGGAAAAAAAGTGCTGAAATGAATGAAGTAAAACTGTGTGTGTGTTATGTGTGTGTGTGTGTGTGTGTGTTATTTGATAGAGAATAAATTCATAAGGTCATTGAATTGCAGCAGATCTGTTATTTTGACATGTTTCTTCCTCTTCCATTTTTTTTACATAAAGAAGGAGTCTTCTGGAGGAGGAAGTCCACAAAGAAACTAACCAAACCAAACAAACCAAAATCAAAACAAAAACCCCTGCATTTCTCCAGAAAACATAGTACCTAAATAGAGTTCTAAAACAAAATAAAGGCTGCCTATGATGTATAAAGAATGCATTTGTTTACTTCTCCCTTCATTCAATGTTAAGTTATCCAGTAGTCTAGGTAGATAGAGAACCACACACTTTCTTTTGTCAAAAAACTATGCCATCTAGTGAGGAGGAGGTCGAGGGATCACTACTTGGGAGGATACAAGGGTGTAGCCCTGGACTGTGCCTTAGAAAACCAGTAAGGGTTTTGCCATTGATGCCTCGGCTTCTTAACGTCAAGGGAAGCAAAACCATCTTTCTCCAGCAAGTTCTCCAGCACCACCTCCAGTGAAATGGGAGCAGCATTTACATGCAGACATTAGCTCCAATGTTTAATGACATTTTTATAGCCTATTTAGACACAGAGTATTTGATTTGACAGACAGTCCACTTAATTTAAGGTAGCCACGTGACTGAGGAAATACAATCAAGCTAAGAAACATTGGGTAGAAAAAGTTTTAATTTGATTTGTCTTATCAGAATAATTCCCGGGGCCAGCCAGTGGTAAAATCCAAAGTGACCAAAATATGCTTCCTGCATTCTTCTTCTAGCCCTCAAGGTCCCCTTTTCTAACCACCCCCCCTTCCTCTCTGACCACAGTTCTGTGCTGCTCTTGCATCACACGCACTTTCCCTGTTATGCCAAATAACCTCTCTCCGCCAACTGCAATCAACATTTCTGGTCCCTTAATGGAAATTATAGCTGATATTTGGAGAAAAGTAATCTGCTTTTTAAGCCATTTCATGCTAAAATGAAGGTGACTTTCTGTGAGTCTTAAAATAGACTGAGGGTTGGTTGCATTTTAAAGAGGGTGCTGGGAGACCCAAATACATTTTGAAAGGGAAGAATTCCTTAAGGAAGCAGAGCAACTTGGATGCAGTGGAGATTTCCTGATTTCTTTAGGGTCCCTATGTGTGGGCCACTCGGTCAGATGTGAGCCCAGCATTACAGCTGTGCCCTAGGGCCCTTGGCATACAATTAAGTGGGTATCACCACCAACTCAGAACTTATCTAATTTGTTCAAAGTAAACTTCATTCTTTTGAAAAATATACTGCTTAAGTATACCATTTTTAAGAAAGTCAACATTTTTGTATATATGATTCTGACCACCTGAATGCACCCTTCAACTTTAAAATATAGACCATAATTTGAGGTTTTTAAATACCAACTCCTGTCACAAAGACAACATAGATCAACCAAATCAAAGCTGATCATTCTAACTTTGAAATATGGAGTGATGGCATTCACATTGCTTAATGTGCTTCCTGGTACAATTATAGATACACTTATTTTTATCTTGTGTGGAGTGAAAGGTCCTCAGAGGCACAGAATCCAACTAATGCATCCTAACTTGCTTCCCATCTGCCTGTGCTCATAGAGGCAATTCATAGATATGTGTTAATGAATATGAGGATGGAAGTCTTCCAGTTACTTCAACTACTGTACCAATCTGTTAATAGCAGCTTCGATATTTTTGGAAAATAAGCATACAGTGCATGCTTTGGAATTTGTCTATGATTAAATTTGATTGGATGGTAGAAAGGAAAAAAAAGTGCTGAAATGAATGAAGTGAAACTGTGTGTATGTGTGTGTGTGTGTGTGTGTGTTATTTGATAGAGAATAAATTCATAAGGTCATTGAATTGCAGCAGATCTGTTATTTTGACATGTTTCTTCCTCTTCCATTTGTTTTACATAAAGAAGAAGTCTTCTGGAGGAGGAAGTCCACAAAGAAAGCCAGGGCATTCCCATAAATAAATCGGCATCCTGAGAAAAGTGAACACAAGTATTGAGTCCTGGACGGAAAGAGCACTGTTAACAACACTTTCCAAGAAAAGATGAGCAGTTGAAAATTAAGGACATATATGGGAAAAGAACTTTCTCTCAGGAAGGTTTCAGATCAGAAGACAAAAAAAAAAAAAAAAAAAAAAAAAGCATTGCATCGTTCAATACTGTATAATATTTTATTATTACTATTTTGTTATTATTTATTATTTAAATCTCTCCCAAGAAAAATGAAAAGCTTCCTTAGGTCTAACACAGTTCCAGCTTTTAGGATTTATCATGTTTTTAGAAATCAAATACAAATTTGGCAATACTAATATTTTATGTACATCATGAGATATGTCAAAAATAAAAATCTCAATGATGAGGTGAATAAGGAATAAACAGTATTTTATTAGTGATATTATACTTCTAAAAGTCCATGTTAATTTTCTTATTTGAACAAAGGATAAAGGAAGAATATCTTCATGAAGACAAAGTGAGGGGAATTTGCTTCTGTATTTTGGAAAATCTTAGTTTATATCTCTAACATACAAAAATTTCAAGACCAGGATTCTAGGATGAGTTTATCTCAATCTTTGGTTTTAAAGGCTGTCAAACTATGAACTAATGAAATAAATTAATCATTAACTATAATTAATAATTGTAATAATCAAGTCACATATTAACTTTCAATTGTAATTAACAATTTTAACTCTATTTAACAATTTTGTTATTGACTAAAAAACCTTCATCTTTTCCGGTTTCAATCAATTATTCTTATATTCTAATCTGAAGTTATTAAATATTTAATTTTAAAAAAAGATTTCAAAACCATTTGAATTTATTCATTGTTAATAATTTGAAGAAAGTTCTGCATATGATGATTTGAAGAATTTATTCATGACACACTATTTTATACATCTTGAATTAATAACTACAAAATTGATTTCTGATAGTGGGGTGCCTGCACATCTCGGCTGCAATTTCTCAGCTGTGATAGCTTATACATTATGAAGTAAACAGCTTCTATGTGTACTGCAATGTCTGCAACTGTGTCCAAGGATTTTTATTTAAATAATAGATGTTAAAATTAATAATGGCTTGTCTTCATGGAGTGATTTCATAATATCAGGCAATTATCTGTGCTTTTTGTGCATTAGCTAATGTGGTCCTCATAAGTTCTCTCTAAGGTCAGTTTTGTCATTTCTGTGTTACACATAGAAAATCAGAGTCTGAACTTAGAAAGTTGGTCCCTTGGTCTTGCTGGCCTCAAAAGCACCCGCTGCCTCCTATGTCCCCATTGAATCTGTGGCTCCTTAAGGACTCCATTGCATAGTAACTTCTCCTCCCAACCATGAAACTTTGTGCTATTAAGCAGTCATTCATGATTGAAAAAAATACTTTCTCTAGTACATATTTCTTTTAGCAGCCAACAGAATAAGAGAGCTATATTTATTATTAAAGTCATATCCAGCAAATAGCCTAAAATGAAATATTCATTGAGTACATTCAACAAAAATTGAATGAGTCCCTACTGTGTGGTAGAGGCTGCCCTAAATGCTAGAGAAAAAGCTGAACACAAAACAGACATAAATCTCCTCCCTCTGGAAAATTACATTTGCATTCGACTAGGCCCTTTTTAAAAAATCCACATATATAGCAAACATTTCACACTGTGTAGTTTGTTTTAATAATCTTTCCCCTAAATCTTCAGCAAGGTCTCTTATGCACCTGCCAACATGTTTCCTTGGCAATATGAAGCATTTAAGTTTGTGGCCATATGCTTATTATGTGCTATTTTAGGCACTTTTATAGTGTCAGAGAAAAGATGATGTTTCCCTAAAGGACATGGCTTTTGAACTTTCCCTGTTCAGCAGAACACCTACATTCATCATGAAAGTTAACGCGATTCTTAAAGTCCCTTGTTGACTAACAAGCTTATAAATGCTGCTGATAACTCTGTCAAGGCTTGCTTGGCTCATCATACCTGCGTCACCTTCACTCCTCTTGCTTTTAAAACTGTTTCTTTCTCCTTTCCATAGTGTACGAGTCCTTCTGAAAGAAGTCACCATGTATAGGCCACACAGAAAGAATAGGGAATTACATTCACTTCTATACACATGGAGCATTTACATCAAATCTTTGCAGTTCTGCATAGGAGAATAAGTTCTCCCCAATTTATTTATGTATTTCATCATTTGTTTTATCAGTGTGGGCTAGTTTGTATTTTGGTTTATAATCCAATATGCCTTATTAATTATTTTCTCAAATTATTTTATTTTGGCCATTAGGAGCTCTGTCAGTTCTCAGCTATGCCTGTGACGTACTCCACCGAAATGTGCAAATTTCATATAGCAAAGTATAAAAAAAAATGTTGTACCTGGTAAATTTGAAAAAGAAAATACATTAGTGACTACATTTTTTTTTTAGCACTAACTTATGAAATGCTGTTTTTGGTATGATTTTGCTATAAATCAGAGTTTGGGCAGTTCTAGTATCTATTTAATGAGGAAAGATTCTAAGTTCAGAAAGTTAAATGATTTATCTCTATTTATGCAGCGTGATCCAACAGAAGAAAATCCTCAACCATCTTTTGGTCAAATTTCTTTCCGAAACATTTGATCTGAAGGAATCCTAGAAAGAAAAGGAAATAAAACCCATGTTTTTTGGTTGCTATAGATTATATTAGTAGTATTGCTAAATATTTTCTTAGATAGCTATTTTCAATATTAAACAAAAATATATTTCTAGCTCACAAAAACTTCTCAAAGCAAATGTTGGGCATGATGTCCTATGCATTTACACAACTAGAAGAAACTCAAATGCTGAACGATCTTTTTGGTTGTATCAAAATTCTAAATCAACAGTAGAATATTATTTATGTTATATCATATTAAAAACCAAAAGCAGAGACCACTGAAAATTTTGATTTAGCTCTTATGGAACATGTTCCTTCTACTGAAATGTCTTCTGAATCTAAAATGAGGCCATTTTACCCATTAGTGGAAAAAAAATCCATTTTGCCTTTTTTTGGTTCATTTTCATCTCAGAGAAATAATACAAATCTTGGCCTGCAGCATTTCCTGCGGTTTAATAACCAGCCGAACCTCAAGCCATCACCTCCTCTCGGGCGAACATTAGTTCCCAGGAAACACTCTGCCTTGATCATTATTGCATAATTAAGACCATTTTGTGTTCTTTTAATGTAGCATATCAATTATTGAGGAGAAATATAATACTGGGGGGAAAGTGATGACATTGCTCTATTTGAGAAAGAGGAAAAAAGAAAATGAACAGTCCTGGGAGTTTATTTTAATAACTGTCCTTCAAAAGAAAACCCACATCCAAAGTAAGTTTTAGAGACCTTATTTTGACACTTTTACTTGCAAATAATTTGGCAAAATGGGTAAATAACAAAGAATACAACAAAGGGGATTCTTGTCTTCAAGTCCGTTTCACAGAATGTGCCCGAGCCTTTGAACAAATAAACTGCAGCATTGTGAGCACCTTCTCCAAATTCAAGTATGTGGGCAAACTGAGCCGCTGTGAGAATATCCTCAGGAAATACTGAGTGCTTTCAGTCTTCCAGAAACAAAGAGGAAGGAAGGAGGAGCAGAACAGGGGAAATTCAAAATAGACCTCCTCTCTGACTCCCTCGCCATTGCAATGGAAGGAAGCCTGTTTGTTTATTTGTGAAGACCTTTGCTGATTCACCCCTCTTAGAGAGCTAAAATCTGAAACAAAAACAATTGATGTCTCAATAAAAATTATTATTTTTTTATTTGTTTTAATTACAATGACCTTGACATATCATACATTTGAATCACATGGGATACAATATCTCATTTTTCTTAAGCAAAAAATAAACACAATTTTTAAAACAGGAGGTGATCCAGAGTTCTGTTGTTGTTGGTGTGTGTGTGTGTGTGTGTGTGTGCGTGTGTGTTAAGCCCTGGAGATGAACCACAGCACTGTATGGCTGAGCTCCTCCCTAGTCACGTTCTCATAACAGGCTCTGGGACCCCAGAGTCACCGTCTACTTCCAGTTCTGTCTCCCCCCCTCCATTCTTAACCCACTAGAGCACAGTGCACAGCAGGCAGGCCTCAAGAGAGCTAGGAGAAGGGGACCTAGGAGAAGGGGACCTAGGAGAAGGGGACTGTGCACTGAAATAAGAGAGACAACAACTGTCGCTGTGTTTTATTTATAGAAGAGGCTTGAGCTGCAAAAGACAACCTTGTTAAATCGTCATTTTGATGATGACGCTTTATACTGTATTGGATGAGTTCATTTTTAAAACTCACTCACAAAACTTATCGTTCTGGGATTTTTGTTTTGAATCACTCTGAAAGAAAGAGGTTTGGAACAGTGGTCAGGTATGGTCCCCAAAACACAGCACCAGTGACAGTGACGTGACTCTTTGCATTGGCGTGATTTTCCTAATAGTGGCGCTGGCAAGGGTGCACATCAGGGGCCTCTGGTCATTTCCTGTGGCACTTCTTTTTTTTGTCTAGCATTTTAGCATTGTGAAAATAGCAGAATTTGTTGATGATTTGGCAATGTCAGAAATTTTACCTGAAACAATACAGAAATGTGTAAATGAGACAGCATTCCAACAAGGCCTCTATCAGGACAGACAGTGTGGCAGTGGCCGCTCATGTGGGGAGAAGACACTCCGCACCCTGTTGTCACTATAGGGTGCTCCAGAAGCTCAATTTGTACATTTATTTTGTGTTTGGCCTCTGTGCTTTCATATTTAAAGTCGGTATGATATTTAAAGTAGTTTTGTTAAAAAAAACTCAGCATATAAAAGTTACTAAACAGGAATTCATTGAAGGTCTTTAATCTGTATTATTGTAGCACAGCACATTATCAATGTGAGTTAAATAAGAGTGGGGTTTACGTTGAAATGTTTTTATTAGTAGATCATCTAAAATTGTTTTGATATTAATAAAGATGTTATAAAATACCAGAAAGTTATACATATTCATATTGTTTACTTTCTAAATTCCCAACACGTGTCCCTCAAACCTCACATGCCCAGTGATTCCACAAAACCAGTTCCAGGAAAGGGAGTCTCACACCTTCCTGCTGGGGCTCTATCAGATCCAATCAAAGCAGTTGTAGAGGATGATGTGTTTTCTGCAGTTGCCTGTAAGTCTTCCCGACGTGACAGTGAGTTCAGTAGGCAGTTAGCTTAGCTGTCTTAAGTTCCACAATCACAACCTGAATATCCACAGTCTGTGCCTTAAGACGGCAAATAAGCTACAGCAATCACGGGGCCTCATAGCATCTGATTAGAGGCACCGTCTTGACAGTACTTGCTACTTGATTGAATCATACATGCCTATAATCACAGTCTCTTTATACCTCCACATTTAACCAGCATAGATGATAAGTGAGCACCCTCCCAAACAACTCTGAGCTTGAAACAAATAACGTAAGTAGACATAAATAGATGGAGACAGATCAATATGAATGTGTATATAGATATTATTAGAAAACTAGAGACACTAACATTGTTACTTTTTCATTATTTTTACCCATGATGAGAAGATTTCCTTGGCCTTTGTCAACACCACATAAGGTTATACCTGATGCCTTCAGTTTTCTCTGAAACTTCCTCTGAAACTCTCTGCCACTTCATCCACTATTAGTGACTCCACCATTTTCAAGTCCAACTCTCTCTTCCCTGCATTTCAGCCCCTCTCTCCTAGTCCATTTTCTGTCAGTAATGGCACAATACCAAGATATGGGGAAGGTAAAAGGAGAAGAAGGTAAAAGGTACCTCGTGCAGCACTGTGATAGTGCTGTACGGGGTGAGAGGCCACGTCTGGATATGGTCCTGCTGGCAGAGTCCCAAGGCAGCACCCGGCCCTCTGTGGTGAGAGATAGGGAGCACTCGAGAGCACTGGTCCAACTGGCTTCAGTTCCAGGCTTACTCTTGAGAAGACTTCTGAACTTCGTCAGCTGATGGGGGAATTGACCCTTCATGAGGGCAGAGCCCCAACCACCTCTTAAAATTCCCCTGGTCTCACCTCTTAACCTCTCCCAAAGTGGAATTAGATTTCAGCATGAGTTTTAGAAAGGACAGACCATACACAGAGCAAAGCACCACCCCAACATCTTCCAGCTCACACATAAATCTCATAGGAATTTTATACAATCACTGGCATTCAAGAAATAGAAAAATGGAATAACTGTGCTTTTCTTCAGATGGCAACTTACACATATCATGATAACATCAGAATGTCCAACTGTTCAACTACGGTAACAGGTATGTCTGTGAGATCTAGAAAAATTTTCAACAATTATTATGCATGTTGGTATTGAGCCCTGGGCTTCACCCACACTTAGTCCGGGGACTCCCACTGAGTTTATCCCCAGCCCCAACACTGGGAAACTTAGAGAACCAGTGATCATTAAGAAAATCAGGTGACAAAACTGATGTGCAACCAGCAGAGGAATTTGTTTCTCTTTCTTCCTTTGAGATATTGCTATTCTACTGTTTCATACACAAAGGTAGTTCTACCTGGAGGTGAGGGGGCACACCTTCTTTTCTGATCTCCAATCCTGAGGACATTCCTGCAAGTCCAAGTTTCTCTTGTGATGCACTTTTGAGTTGAATACTAGGAAGAACTGAAAACACATTTCTAACAGTAAATGGTTTCCTAAGATAATTAAATGGCATAGCATTTGCTTTCTAAAAAATGTTTGGACTCAATCTGAACAAAAAAGAGAATATACCATTAGATACATTGATTATTCATTGTATGCATTTAAGTAAAATTGGAGCTTATTGAAAATCCATACAAAATATCAGGAGTTGAAAAACATTTCAGTGAGATGCGCTTTCCCTGAGATACAAATGGTAAGTATTTACTTGAACAGCAAACACTATTATTTTGTTTACATGGTTATAGATTATCTCATCATCAGTTCTGGCCGATTATTGTACCATTGTACTTGATTTTTGATAATTCATAATAAAAGGGCCTTAATTGGAAGACAAGGAAGTTTTTTTCTGGTATTCTGTAAGATGTTTTCAACATGGCAAAATAGACAATATTTTCTGTTGTTTTTTTTTTATAAAATACTTTTTGTATAAGTGTTAACTTTAAGAAATCCTAACTTGGCCTTGCTCATTAATGAGGAAAAGCATCATTTGCTGTTTTTTATATGAGGAGAAAAAATATAACTGCCATTGAAACCAGATTGTGTCAAACTGCAGTATAATATAAGCTACCAAAAGTCTAACCCTCTGATTTCTAAAATCTTAAAATGACCTTAACATTTTTGCTTTTTTTAGTTAATTATTTTTATTTATATATGACAGCAGAATGCAGTACAATTCTTATTATACATATTAAGGACAGTTTTTCATATCTCTGGTTGTATACAAAGTATATTCACACCAATTTGTGTCTTCATACATGTACTTTAAATAATGATGTCCATCACATTCCACCATCATTTCCAACCCCATGCCCCCTCCCTTCCCCTTCCACCCCTCTGCCCTATCTAGAGTTCATCTATTCCTCCCATGCTCCCTCTGCCTACCCCACTATGAATCATCCTTATATAGGAGAAAACATTTGGCAATTGGCTTTGGGGGATTTGCTAACTTCACTTAACATTATATTCGCTAAATCCATTTGTTTACCTGCAAGTGTCATTATTTTATTCTCTTTTATTGCTAAGTAATATTCCACATTTTTTTATCCATTCATCTATTGAAGAGCAACAAGGTTGGTTCTAGAGTTTAGCTATGGTGAATTGTGCTGCTATAAACATTGATGTGGCTGTGTCCCTGTAGTATGCAGTTTTTAAGTCCTTTGGGCATAGACCAAGGAGTGGGATAGCTGGGTCAAATGGTTGTTTCATTCCCAATTTTCCAAGAAATCTCCATACTGCTTTCCATATTGGCTGTACCAATTTGCAGCCCCACCAGCAGAGTATGAGTGTATCTTTTTCCCCACATCCTCACCAACACTTATTGTTGCTTGTATTCATAATAGCTGTCATTCTGACTGGAGTGAGATGAAATCTTAGAGTGGTTTTGATTTGCATTTCTCTAATTGCTAGAGATGATGAACATTTTTTTATATATTTGTTGATTGATTGTATATCATCTTCTGAGAAGTGTGTGTTCAGTTCCTTGGCCCATTTATTGATAGGGTTATTTGGTTTTTGATGTTTAGCTTTTTGATTTCTTTTACCCTAGAGATTAGTGCTCTATCTGATGTGTGAGGGGTAAAGATTTTCTCCCAAGATGTAGGCTCTCTTTTTACCTCACAGATAGTTTCTTTTGCCCAGAAGAAACTTTGTAGTTTAAATCCATCCCACTTATTGATTCTTGATTTTAATTCTTGCACTGTAGGTGTCTTATTAAGGAAGTTGGTTGGGGCCTAATCCCACATGATGGAGATTAGGGCCTACTTTTTCTTCTATTAGACACAGGGTTTCTGGTTTAATTCCTAGGTTCTTGATCCATTTTGAGTTGAGTTTTGTGCATGGTGAGAGATAGGGGTTTAATTTCATTTTTTTTGCCTATGGATTTCCAGTTTTCCCAGCACCATTTGTTGAGGAAACTATTTATGCTAAATGCATTAGCATAGACAACATGCTAATAGAGAAAAATTGAAGGAATTCCCTCTTAAAACTAGAACAAGACAGGGATGCCCTCTTTCACCACTTCTATTTAACATAGTTCTTAAAACACCGGCCAGAACAATTTGATAGACGATAGAAATTAAAGGGATTCACATAGGAAAAGAAGAACTCAAATTAGCACTATTTACTGATGATATGATTCTATACCTAGAAGACCAAAAAAAAATCCACCAGACCTAGTAAATGAATTCAGCACATAGCAGGATATAAAATCAACACCCATAAATCAAAGGCATTTCTGTAATCAGTGACAAATCCTCAGAAAGGGAAATGAGGAAAACTACCCATTTAAAATAGCCTCAAAAATATAATATAATATAATATAATATAATATAATATAATATAATATAATATAATATAATATAATACTTGGGAATCAACTTAATGAAAGAGGTGAAAGACCTATATAATGAAAATTACAGAACCCTAACAAAAGAAGTCAAAGAAGACATTTAGAAGATGGAAAGATCTACCTTGCTCTTGGATAGACAGAATTAATATTACCAAAATGAACATTTTTGCTTTTTTGATACAGAATTGAACATGTTTATAGATCAACTTGAAGTGCATAGCTGATCCTCAGCTGCAGAGACTGGAGCATGGGATGATTGGTCTGTCTTCCTTGTTCCAGATGTTATATGATTTGAGTAACATTCCCTCTCTGAAATGACTGTATTCATGTTAAAAACAAATCAAGGAATAGGGTGCTATCACCTCCCACCCCACAATGCCATTGTCATCTCTCTGGGGGGCTATTGAGAAGGCCTCTGACCCTGTTTCCCCTCCTCCACCCCGAGTCCCTTCAGTCTTCTCTCCAGATCCCTCTAGGTGACAACCTGAGAGTTTCAAAGTGTGCATATTCATCTTGTCCCCACAACCCCACAGCAAAACCCTCTAATGGCTTCCCGATCTGTCTGGATAAATCCCAGAGTGTTCGCAATGAGACCCTGGCCCCCGCAGCCCCCTCTCACACTGCAGTCCTCTGCTTTCTACTCAGACCAGGTCAGAGGCCCCTGGTCCTCGGCTTTTCCTTTGACTACCGCCTCTCCCTATGCCACTCTCAGGTCGTGTCTGCGATTGCAGACTTCCTAGGCTCCATGGAGAATTCTATGAAAAGACATCCCTGATGACCCACTTTAAACAGTTGACTTAGACCTCTGTGCTCTAGAACCATCATCTAAATTTGAATCTGGCCTGCATCTACAATGCCATCATTTCACCACAAAGGACTGTGGCGTCTATGTGAGCAGAGTTCTTGAAACCTATGAATACTTCTGATCATCACACAAACCCAGAGCCCAGGACAGGCAAGGGGTGAGATGAATATTCACTGGATAGACTGTGTCAAAGAATAAATGTTCACCCTCCCAAGTAAAGCAGAGCTTTGCAAGATCTTAATTATATTTTTCCAGGTACTGACTTTTATTTCTGTAAATTTTAAATATACGTGAGACCATTGGTTGATATGTTCAGTTAAACACATACATTTTGAAATTTATTTAAATATCAGGAAAATAATAATTGGATTAATAATAATGAGTGGTAAATATTAACAAAGTGGTACTTTAGAATATCCTTTTGGAAGCATCCATGTTTTATTAACCACATTTCTACTAATAACAATGTTTGTCTGATGATGTAAGAATACTCATACTAGACACATAAAAATAAGTGGTAGCCTTTAATATCGCAAAAGGAAAATAAGATGAAATAGTTCCTCTAAACAAAAATTTCAAATCCAAGATTGATAAATGCATATTCTAACATATGAAAAAATATTTTAAATATTATTAGTTTTACTATATAACATGTAAGTGAATATACCAGATTGCATTTTCTCAAATGGCAAATGAGACACTGGCTAACATTTTTCTTAGATTCTCCCAAGAATCTCAATATCATCTGTGTTTTTGAAGATTCAGATTCTTATGACATCTGTGATACTGTCCATGAGGATACCAACGATGCTTGGTAGAAAGAACATATTGCTAAGTTCTTCTATCACGGGTCCTTGCTCAAGGTGTTCATCTTTTTCTTCTAATCTGGTTTTTAGCCCTTGGTCATGTGTTTCTTCACTATTGTGCACAGGATCTGGTTGAGGGGTAGGTTGTGTGTGTTCATGTGGGATATCTGCAAAGGGAGGGAGCATACTATAATCCTGCCATCAGATGTCAAAGTGAGCTCTCCTTTACAATGAGAGTCACTTGGAGGAGAAGAGAATGCAGATTTATGACAAACACCAGATAAAGCTCATCAGGAGAATGCCATGTTGCCTCAATCTGATATTTTAGTTCTTAATACACAAACTGGTGATAGATGCCAAAAGAAAATGAAATGATGTGTTTAAATGATAAAAGAATATAAATGGAAGTCTATAATTTAAAAAAAAATAAAAGAAAGAAAGAGAAGACCCTTTTCTGCCAAAAGAGAAGAGGAAGAAGAAGGAGCAGGAGGAGGGGAGGGGGGGGAGGAGAAGTGTATCTCAGGTTTCCAATAAAGAAAGTTTTTTAAAATATTATTTTAAATTATTATGATTGTGACACATTCTCACATGCTGAAAAGAATCCAAATATTGCTGATATTTTCAAAGCTCTCTTACTACAAAATTTAATTTTATAGATTGCTAACCATCTATGAAATGTTATTAGACTAACACAAGGTAATAACTTCATAAAAAGATGGAAGTTTTTTTCCTCTAAATTCTTAATTGTGCTCTAATCAAGTTATTAAAACAAACTCCCCAAATTAATTACTTGATAATATTGTTATATGGTTTAGATGGGACTATTATATATAAATGAAATTCTTCAGAAAATTATATTTAAGTAACAGTTTATAATAAAATATCATTAATAAAATTTCAAAATTATTATTATTGTACATTTAAGGACAACTGTGAAAAAAGGATCAATCAAGAGTTCTGTATACCTGTTGTTTTTGTATCAAACATAACATTTTGAAAGACCCAGCATACCTGCTGATGCGCATGTTTAATACTTGGTGAAGTTTCAAAGTCGTGCTCTTTTGGATTACACTTCAGGATGTAGGATTCGATTCAAACTTTGAAGTGTCCTCTGACTTCGCATCTGAAAACATGTATGGATATGCACTCATGAGGGGCGAGAGGACAAATGTCCTCCTGTGTGTCCTATAATTCAAATGCACCCATCCTCAGCCCCTCTCTGTTACTTCCTACAACCTCAGTAGAACCTTCCAGAGTCTGCTAAGTGTAGGCTGTATTTGAAAATCTAAATTGGTTAAAGACCATCACCCCTGCTGTTCAGTTCCTTTTCTTTCACTCAGACAATCTTTGCGAAGATGGAATTCTCATAAAGAATCATGTTTTACAAAAGAGATACTTTTCCAAGTGGAGGGAAACTGCCTCTCTCAAATGCCCTTCTGAGACAGTCAGGCTGGAAACTCGCAGGATGCCCCTCCCTGGCCTGCCTTGAGCTGCTCTCTGCTGGGATGACTGTGCCACAGCAGCAGGACTGCAGCAAGGGTTCCAGGCACTTCACCCAGTTTAAGTCTTGCACCTGAAACCAAGGCTCTCCTGTCCAAGTCAGTGGGTTTTGCCCCCACGGATTCCCTTTTGGAAGCAGACATGGAAACAGGACCTGGGCAGAGCCCCGCAGCAGTGCAGGGGAAGGAACGCCTGCTTGCTGGATGCTGCTTCCACAGAGCACTCTTCAGAACCCACATCAACACCCACCCCCCACCTCTCCCATCCCCATCCCCTCCCTACCCTCCCACTTCCCCCCAATCCCCTCCCTCCTCCTCCCCCCCTTCCCGTCATCGCAATNCCCCCCTCCCCTCCCCTCCCCTCCCCTCTTCTCTCTCTACCCCCTCTACTGAACTTCATTTCTCCCCCTTGTATTATTTTTCCCTTTCCCCTCATTTGTTTTAGGCAACTGTGGAAGGGCGTTTTTGTGTATTTATATAACACAATAAACATGTACCTTACAGCCAAGAGATTGTATACATTTTCCCCTGGCAAAGCTACTATTTCCAATATTGCTCAAGAATATATTATATTTGCACAGTGTGTATATATACACATCTTTAACATTTTGTTAACATTAACATTTATTTTGTTTCCTGTAATGTATGTGTATATGTGCTTTATTTAATAATGTTAGTTAAAATTTTCCTTTTTTTTTTTTGTAAATAATGGTAGTATAATTTAAAAAGTCTGGCCCAATTCCCAGACTTAGGTCAAGTTAATATATGAATACATTTAGTCCAGTTTACTGTTTTATTGGGCTTTGATATTGAATGGCTTTTCTTTTCTGAAGAACATTTTTCATGTTGCAAGTTCTAAAAATGATTCTAAATAAGACAAAACATTGTTTGTTTGTTCATCTTTAAATGTAATAAGAGAGTAAATCTAATTTAGAAATTCCAATTGCATCATATGTATGTTGAATAATGTGGAAGGTTCAAAGTTACATCGGACATGAGGAATAGTGTTCATCTTATTTCCTGGCATGAAATCATGTTTTTCTTTATGACTTTGCTCGTCTCAGAACTTTAGAAAAGTGTGCATCCATGATTAAAGAATAAGTAATTACAATTACAGTTGTAACACCTAAAATTAACGCAACTCCCTTTGAATAATTTTGGTTTGGTTATAGCATAAAATTGCTTTGCCATTTTCTCTCAAGTGGAAAACCGAAGGCATCAGGATTACTACAGACTTTCCTACAACTGCCATTGAAGATCAATCTCCTCTCTGTCTCTCTCATCCCCTGTTCTCACAGACACTATCTAATGGTGGCCCTCTGTGATTATTTTCTAAATTAATTTAACAGTTTTCTAGGTTTTTTTTTTCTCTCCTTTTTCTAATAGTACAAAATGGTGGGATTCATTGTTACATATTCATACATGCACACAATATAGCAATATGACTTGGCCAGGATCCTTCTCCGTATTTCTCCTTTTTAATTGTCTGCTGTGATTTAGTTTCTTTCCCTTTCAACCCATTCATCATTTTGAAGCCAATATAAGCTGGATCATAGCACTTGTCTAGTGAACTGAGTTCAAGGGGAACTTGGGTGTCTCAGTTACTTGTTTCAGTTGTACCTAACAATTTCTTCTAGGGATTTTTAAATAAACCAATGTCTGGTCCACATGTTTGAGGTGTGAATCATTCTGCTGAGGGTGGACACGTGTCTCAGAATTCCAAACACATTTTATGGTGTCTTACTGGTGTTCATAAAACACTGCACTAATCACATAGTACAATAGTTGGCTAAGATACCAGGTGCAAAATAAATTTTTGTGTTTTGTTTTCAAAATTAAGCTTTTTCCGGCCATTGAAAAATACATCTTCTCTACCCTACCACCTTTAGAAAACATTCTTCCCAGGCGTTCCTGTGGTGTTAAATCATGTGTTTGACATTTCACTGTCTTTATCAAGTACCTAAACTGTAACATACATGAAAACAAAGACTTCGTTATTTTCACCTTAGGTTCTTGGTATTCATAATAGTGCCTGATAAATCTCAGGAGCTCAGGAAACACTTTTTGAATGGATAAATGAGTCCTGAGTTGAGGTTTGGACACAGTGGATAAATGAGAGATTGCCACTAGAATGCTTTCAAAGTTCTCGCTATGTACTGCAAGGACCAGATATAGTCTCTAGGAGCTATCTGCTGCTATAGTTCTCCAGGTCAAGTCTACAATTGGCAACCCTTTTAACTAAGCAGAAATTAGACAGGCAGACTGAGATTTAGCTCATAGGTACCCAAAGAACCTAGACTGGTGCCAGAGAAGGACTTTAAATAGATCTTTCTATAGTCACAGAAACGGTTCTCTCTGTGCTGCCCAATATAACAGTAGCAAGGCATCTATGGTAACTGAGTACAGAAATGTGCCAAAACCACTAAAAAAATTTAAATTTTAGTTAATTTAAATAGGCACACACACCGGGACTACCATATTGGACAGAGTAGTTCTAGAGTTATTTTTCTCTTTTCCTAGTCAAAATTTCTCATGAGATTATTCATAACCAAGACCAGCCATGGCCCCTATGATGGGGAGGACACTTATTTTCTATAAAAATACCATTAATTAGATCAAAATTGTGTTATGCTTAGGGCAAAATCCTTGTCTCCCATGGAGACATGGCTGCTGCGGTTTCCCCCAGTCAGCCCTCTCCAGTTCAGTGTCTGTGTCTGTCTGCTGTCCTTGCTGGGCTCAGGGTCTGTCTGTGGCTGTCTTCTGCCACCTTCACAGGGCTGGCACATGAGTTCCACTGTGGTGTTCTGAGGGCTGGACTCTGCTTCCCTCCACACCCAGCAAAGGAGGGTATCACACCCCGCCTAGTCCCATGAGTGTCTGCGGAGGCTCTGCAAGGAGACTAGCTGCTATCATTTCTGGCCTGAGCGAGCTGCTGACTGAGAGTCTATCTGCTCCACTGAACCCAGCAGGCCTGGGAGACAGTAGCCATTGGTCTGTCGCAGGCATGCACCCTGATGTGTCTACAACCGCAAAGTGATCTTTGGAGCCATGAGCTACAGGTTTTGAACAACACAGACACCTCTGTTTCCCAATCTTTCCTAAAATATCTATGCTCACATATTCCTGAATTTCCCCTACTTCACATAGATTGATATCCTAGAAATTGGTGTCAGGAGAAATGGTGATTTAAAACAAATGACAGATTATTACAAACTTGAATGTCTAAATGGAAGGGCTCAAGAAAATATTCAAACTTCCCTAAATGAGAATGACAATCAATCATTTAATATTTTATCCTTTACAAAGGGATTACTCACAATGACACTAATCTTGAGTCAGTTTTCCATGTAGGATATTTCCATTTTTTATAATTTACAGGAAAATTATAGAGCAAAATAAGTTGTGTGTGTGAGTAGCCACTCCAGGGATAAGTAAAGAGAGAGCAAGTTTACGAACCATCAGGCGGAGAAGTGCTCTGACCATCTTTTGATGCCTGAAAAAACTACACCCCATCCGACTGGCTAAAGTACAAGTTTTCTCTTTTCTATCATGTCTCCCTGGGTCAGGGAATTGGGAAGGGCGTAGAAGAGGGGGTCATCTCTCCTCATGATGCCTCTGCTCTAGCTGGGGAACCCAGAAGCCTAAAAGCACTGATGACTGCTAGGCTCCTCTCTGGCCTCCTCATGAGAGTAGCCTGGGGCTTCTCGTAGCAAGGCAGCCCCAGTGCAGTGAGATACTCAGAGCTCCCAATGACCTCCCAACAGGTGGGAGTAGAAGCTGTCAGTCTGAAGCCTGGGCCAGTTGTCTTGGCACAATCTCACTTCTGTCACACTATATTTGTCAAAGCCAAACCTGTCCAAGCACCATGGTGTTCAAGGGGAAGAGACCCAGGCCCTGGCCTCTCCTGGAAGGAGGATCAAAGAGTTTGTGAGCATCTTTGTCCGTAGCAGGACTAGGACAGGGTTCTCATTGCTATAAGTCACTTGCTCACATTGTTGGTTCCCAGGGATTTGTCTAGTATTTTGTACACATGGGGGTCATCTCTGCGTTTCTCTGCAGTTGAAAGAGAGAGGAAGCAGGCTGGGGATTTTATAAAGCAAAGGTTTGGAATCCAGTTAACCTTGGAATAAATTCTCCGGTCAGCCATTTGCCAGGTATGGCTGCACCAATTATAACAAAATGTGAACCCCGATTTCATCAACTGTAGACTTAGGAGAATTTAACACTTATGTAGCTGGATGGTTGACAAGATTAAAAATACAAAAAAAGATTAAAAATTACAAGTGACAATCCTGATACATAGTAATTTCTCTGCTGATATTGCTCATTTTTATTCCATGGCACAGAGCATACAGGAGTCTGGATGCCACCAGTATTTCTTTTAATTTTAACATTCAGATGTAATTTGGATAAATTCTACTCCATAGGTTTACAAATCTACAATCTTCTGAGAAAAATCTCAAAACTATTTGAATTCCATTGCTCTGTTATTTTTAATTTCTATATTGATTTAAATTCTTTCAAAAGTAAGACTAAATTATGGTATAGCTGTGTATTACTTTTGACATAATGTTCAAAGTAGAAAAACTTCAATTAATTTTCAACATATAGAAATTTTATTTTTTTTCAGTTAAAATATAACTTATAGTTTGGGGAGGGTGTTAATAACTGTTCACACTTAGAGTCCACAAAATGCAAACTTGTGAAGCACATAGAAGATTTTTCAAAGTTTATAAGGAAATATCTTTGAGAAACCAAACATTAAATGATTTTCCTGAATCTCTTTGTAAATTAGGAATTTAAGGCACTGATTTTTCTTTCAATTGAAAATATAACATCTTGCAAACATTTATACATACAAACCCAATCCAGGGTCTACAGTGCTTCGATTAACAATATGTCAATGTTTAATTTTGTTAAATGTCAAAGGTGTT
The DNA here is from genome assembly GCF_001458135.2 of Marmota marmota marmota. Lineage (NCBI taxonomy): Eukaryota > Metazoa > Chordata > Mammalia > Rodentia > Sciuridae > Marmota > Marmota marmota. Next base: position 6,209,000 of record NW_025999932.1, on the reverse strand, counting down.
ATGATTTAAAAAGAAGGAGGCAGAGGAGAAAGAAGAGGAGGAGGATGGGAGAAAGGAGGAGAGGGGAAAAGAATACAATTTTCATGGCTACTGCTTATGTATTTTTTAAACTATGAAATTCTGAATTTTATTATTTACAGAAATTCTAAATTTCCATAACTTGACATCTTGCCTGCTAAGACATGGGCTCACAAACCTTTCCCACCACTGCTGTGACAGTCTTCTACACACTCAGGGGATTTCATAACACCCAGGAAATATCCCATAGTCCTGTGCAGTGGGAGCCAACCAATGATGCAGGAATGTCGCACCTGCCAATCAAGCTTCAGAGGATGCCTGGGCTTCCAAAGGAGAAGCACTCACTCAGGATTTCCAGCTTCTAGAACCCTCCTGTGCACCTTGGCTTGTGGCCCCTGCCTCCAGCAAGACTGCCAGCAGTGAGGGTACTCTGACCAGTCCTCCTTCACCTCCTCTTTCTCAGATGAAAGCTGGGAAACATCCTCTGCTTTTTAAGGTCTCCTGTAAATAGATTAAGCCACCAGGCTCCTCTCGCCTCCTCAAGTCCTTAATATCACTCACCTCTGCAAAGTCCCTTTGCTATGTAAAGTAGATATGTAGATTTTCATAATGTTGTGTAACTTGAATTTAATTTTCCCTGAAAGGGGCCAAATTAAGATATTTAGATATTTTGGTGATTTCACTTTTAATTTCTGACCAAAATTAATGATTACTTTAATGTGCTGACTCTTTTAAGTACCTACTACCATTTACTGAAATAACTGTATTTCAACTAATAGAGTATCTTTGACAACAATGAAAAAATTTAAATGTTAACTGAGGGTAACTGATATAAAGTGTATTTAAAAAGTCCAATCAATGCCTCGCAGTTTCATTTGAGAAGCAAAATAATTAGAAACAATTTGGATTGTAAAGCATGCAGCATGTTAATTTCTTCCACTTAGCCTTTAACAAAGCTAAGGATGTTGGAATGAAAACAAGCTCATTGTCTTCTAATCATGGCCATGCCTTGGAAGACTATTCCCCTCAGAGATGTGTTCCTAGTTGGTGGCATCACAATAAAATATTATGAAAATAATTGTGGGTAAACAGAGAGAAGCAAGACATCAAAAGGAGAGAGATCTTGTAGCAAATAATCTGTTCTTGTGCTAATTTTGATAGCTGTACAAATACATGAATAAGGAATGTTAGAAGAGCAGAGGAATTTTTTCCAAATGCTCATTTTCATCAGATCAAGCTTCACTTTAAAAACAAGTGCAAAATTAGCAAAGGCATCAACTGTCAATGTGCTTCAGCACATGTGTAAGTAGAAGCAAGTAAGGCATATAACTCCTACAGGTAGGAGAGATTCTCCATCCCACTGAGACACTTGAGCTCTACGCCATGTGGTTCAATAGTGTTGGTGCTAGACAGAATGCTAATTCCAAAATAGCTGCAGGGCAAAGCGTCTTCATGTTTTCTTATCATCATTCATCTGCTCTTAAACCCCATGGTACATTTCCTCCCTTCAACTCACAAAATATCCCTGCATTGAAGCTAATTCTGCCTTGTCATAGTTTATCAGAGCCTTCCTTTCCAATAAGGACAGGGAATGTTAAAAAAGGGACACATCACCCAGTCCTCTCTGATTTCTCTCCAGTGTTCACCAGAGTCACACTCACAAATCATGGGCCAAGGTAGCATCCCATAGAGAAGAATTCAAACATTCCTGACAGGTGGACGGAGGGAATATACATTTTATGAAATAATGAGATTGTGAAAGGCTACAGTCTGATGTTTTCTCTGCGTCCATCATCCTCACAAGTGCTTGTGGACCTTATAAACTCAAGTTTAGAAACACTTTGCAATTATAGTCTTCTTACTCAAAAGTAATTATAGTACCTTCAAATGTTCCTCCTGATAACATCCCTTTTTCTTTATCATAGCTCTTTAAAAGAAAGCCCTAAATTTTTCACACAAAAAAAGCAGTATCAAGCAGAATTTTGTGATGTATGGGAGAACCAATTAAAGAGATTTTTCATAATTGGCTTATTTATTTTCATCATATTTCTAACATTCACAAGCAACATTTAAGCTTCTGATAATCGCGTCTTCTCAGTTTCTGTTCAAAGAAAAGAAAATTCCTGCATATCTTCTTTATTTCATTTTCAGGACTATTTTCGCTTTTCTATTTTTGGGATGATTTCTTATTATTTGCTTTTACAATAAATTCCAACTGCTGAATTTTTGCTTGTTTAATCTGCCTAACCATAATTTGATCCATTTTCTTGTCTGCAGGCTTGACATCTGTCTTTACTGCAATAATCTCCTTGCTCATTTAAACTGGGGATGGGGGTGGGGAGAGACTATAGTTATATTCTGGTTATGTCTATAATCAGAACAAACTATAGACATGAAAAATAATCTTTTGATAATCACCAATTCCTAACATAAAGCAGTTATCTTTGTTATATATTAAGTAGACTATTCTCTTGTAAAATGCTTGCTTTTTCCAGTTTTTAAGGATCCGAAATTTCTTTGTAGCCATGCAGGTAACTCTCTCTCTCTCTCTCTCTCTCTCTCTCTCTCTCTCTCTCTCACCAGTAAGGCTAATAATTAAAAGAATGCCTTTTAACTTGTGCCTCTTTGTTTTTCTCATTTCTAAGTCAGCCAACATAATATCAGGTGAAATTTTTATCAATATTGTCTATCTATTATTGCATGTTTATGAATTATAGAGTGTTGGTCAGTAAAAACAAAATCAATCAAATAATTTTATCTATATGAATATAAAGTAGCTCAGTCGTGTAAAGTTAGCCTGAATCTCTCCTACCATAAAAAATTCAATAAGTGCATTATAGCAATAATATAGAGAATATTTAGTCAATCCAAATGTGTGTCAAATGCACTTGATATTTACCAAGAGGAAGGATAAGGAACTGGGAAAAAATGGTACATTTTGGAGCAAGCCTCAGCTCTAGAGCAAAGAAGATAATATTAGCACAGATTAAATATAAAACTCAATTAGAAGATAGTATTAACAAGAGAGTGTTTAGGAAATGGTCATGTTTTAGTAAGAAAAGACAGTTAATAGTCTCCTAATTTCAAATAAGTTTTTGCTACTTACTTGGAAGTAAGGGAGTATTTATTGTCTAGAAGGAAGATTAAGTTAAATGCCAACGTATTACAAATGTTTAATGGCAAACTCATGCAGGTGCAGAGTGAACACAGCCAGCACTGCACTTGATTCATTAACTAATGGGAGAAACAAGAAGATATTCCAACCATGTCAAAGGGGAAATGAAAATTACATTCAGGTAAAACAGGTCTATTCACAGAATAATAGTCAATTGCATTTCCCTGGACACAACTACTTTTCATTTTTATGGAAGACACTGCATTAAAATCATTTACAAAGGTGTAAAAATAGCTCAATGATGATAAAAGAAAGAGATATTGAAAGATCATTCTGGACAAGGGATTTAGTAACCTTCATAGTCCATTTCAACACTTTTCAATTTTTCCTCTGTGTTCAACATGACGTTCACGTTCATTCTAAGAAAAATAAAGAAATCATTTGACCTAACCTAACATCCCCTAAGATGTTGCGAAAACCCAAGATTCCCTCCAAAGACATTCTCATGAACAGCAAGAAGGAGGGCAAGCTTCTGCTCCCAAGCCAGAAGGGGAAGCACCTCTTGGTTCTAAGACGTGGAGCTGAGGGCATGTTAGGTAAGGAGGGTTTGGTACCCCCATTTCATGTGGAATAAAAGCATGAAGCATGACATTTAATTTGTGTTTCCTGGCATCTTGATATATATTTTTTTGTCTTTCAGTAATTAGATGAGTACAATTATAATCTGATCTGGAAAAAAATGGGTCACTCTTCATTTTGGCAACATTTCAAAAACCAGAAGTGTGTATATCAGTCAAAAAGCGGCATTCATTAGAGTTTTATTTAAAGGAATGTAGTCTTAATCAAAACCCTCTTCAAATTAGGTGAAATGGATCATGCCTATAATCTCTGCACTATCCTTAAGCTAACATGTATGTTAAAAGATGGGATATAGTTAGTAGCTATTATGTGTCACTTTAAGTCATTTTGGTTGCAGCAAAAAGGAGAGGAAGAGAGAAGGAAGGAATAAAGGAGAAAAGGAAGAGAAAAAGGATGAAGGTTTTAAATGCTACAGGGACATGCAGAGATGATTATGACCTTGAATCTGTCCTTGGTCACATAGGCCCTATGTACAGAAAATATCTACTTGATTTTAAACCTTTAATCATAAGAAAGCTCAACACCAATCCTGGGCCTTAGAACAATGATTTATCCTGGCTTTTTTTGTATTAGATTAAAGAGTCATTTTAATTTCCTTCTAGTTCAAAAATTATTTCTCTATAACACAGCATCTATCTTAAAACCATTTTTAAAAATGTATCCACTGGCTCCTGCATATTTTCTTATCACATCCTAGTAGTTGCTCTCAAACATATGTCTTAGAAGAATTTCTTGAAAGTGAGTTACATTTGCAGATTGCCAGGTCTTCCCATACCCATATATCTGGATCAAACACAAAATACTCATCTTTGTCAAACATCCCAGGAGATTTTGATACTGGATGACACTTGGAAGGCAACATTGCTATTGAAAATAAGCTTATTTAGAAAATAAGCTTATTCATAGGCAACTGTGGCCTGAGAAAGAAAAAGTCCCATTTCAGTCTATCCTTCTGAGGTACATAGGTGTATACTTGTCAGATAATACTAAAATCATTTCCCAGATTACATTCTGTTGTTTCAACATCTAATCTTCACACACTATCCAACTGCAATATCTGCATCTATCTTCATCTTGTCCCTTTGGACAACTGTTTAATTACTTATTTACTGAACTAATTGGTTTGTTTTTGTGTAGACTTATATACACAAAAAGTAGATATACATATTATATCTACCATGCCTAGAAGGTAGGCATAATACATCACAAGTGAAATTCTAATAATTTATTTTAACTTATTAGGCTTGTATACAAAGATTAATTTTAAATCAATTATAAAAATGATTTTTATAACTATTTTGGAAACCTAATAATAGATTTTTATAACCATGAGAATTTGGTGTTGACTGTGTTTGTTTTATCTGAGGGTGGTCTAATTTGTCATCTGCAGTGTTTCTAGGGTCCTTTATTGTGTCACAGAAAAGCATGGCTGAGCAACCAGAGAAAGCAGAGTCACTCAGTGGAACGGTATTTATAGGCACAGCAACAGAACTATTATGGAGTAATTCCACAGTGATTTTTCATCTTACTGATGAGCTATAATCTGCCTACAAAGTAGTAAAGGCTACAGTTTATTGGTTCAAAGTGACGTTAAATTTAGACAAGTTTTGTAAGAGGTTATTTCTACTCATTTTCAACCCAATTCTAATCAGAGCTGCCTAATCTTTGTACTACAGGAGAATTACTTAAATTAATCCTCATATCCCTAATGTGAAGAGAAGTTCTTATACTTTCTTACCAAATTTCCTCTGGAACAAGGAGTTAGGAAAGAACACATTGTAGACACATCCCATAAAACTCTTCCTGCTGGAGATTGACTTGACTAGAGAGTTCAAGTTAGATTTCATAATCTATTTTTTCCAATTTAAAAATGTTTACATTTCATTTACCTGTATTGAATATTTCTGTGATATATTTGATTTGAAAGCAATATATTTGATTTGAAAGATTTTTATGACAATCTTTGTAAGTTTTGAAATTGTTCATTTATATTGAATCTTTGATTTGTGGAGAAAATTGTCAGTCAGCATACATATTTCACAGAAGTCCTTCAGAGTAAAACCAAACCACAGGGCATATTATTGAAAACTAGTGGTATACATATGTATACTTGAAACCGGTGCTGTTTTAGGGACAGATCCTTGTCCGACAGTAGTCTCAAGACAAAGGGCAATGGAATAATCAACAATGACAATGCTCCTCCAATGAAAATTTAAAAATAGATTAGAAAATGCTATGAATTCATAATCAATTGTTTAATAGTTACATTAATCAAGTTGAATATTATGGATTTGAAATCTATGGTCAGTAATTCCATACACAAATATGAAGAAACAAAATCTGACAAGCAAAAATTGATAAAAGTTATATGAAACAAATCAGCTGCAAAAAAAAAAATTCTACCATCAGTGAAGTTCAGATTGCAATGTAGTCTTTTCAACTTGGAATTGGGAGGTGGGAAGGCCAGGGAGTTGGAGAAAAGCCAGAGTTAGAATTTTGGTGAGAAATAACAGTGGAAAGAGCATTCTTTTACAAGTGTCCTTAAGACTTTGAAAATATCATTCCTCTTCTAGAAACCTCATGACTCTTAAAAAAGCAAAGGAAAAACTTTATGATAAATCTGAAATTAAGTAGAAGATTATATTTCCTGTTTCTGACATTCACCTCATTTTTTTCTTCATAATTCCAGGGTGATTCTAAATGGCAATTTGCGCTGTCATTTCAAAAGCATTTCTCAGACATTTGCGAGACATTTGGTGGAAGGAGACACTGAGGTAAAGACCTTAAGCCACATGCCCATAGTCAGATAAGAAAGCAGAAGTTAAGTCAACTTTAGAAACCAGATACCCAGACTCCGGGGGCCCTAATTCTTAAGCCACACTCCCATTTAATATATCCACTGTGGCTTTTACCATGACAAAAACCGTAATTGGATCCATGAATGCCGAGCTTTGGAAGGTGCTATCAGCATTACACATTATCTTTCATCTTGAAACCTCACAAAGCTTTATTAAACTGTTCAAAAAGGAAGTGTTATTGTTCCCATGTACCTTTCCCAAAAGATAGCTCAAGTGGACTTATCAGGTGCCTGAATGGGAGTGCTAAAGAGGTAACATTTAATTCAAGGGAAGATATTTCCCTGGTGAACACAGAAGCTTTTGTAATGTGGGTGCTAAAATGGTCCCCTGGTCAGAGGACTTATGTCCTATGAGGTCCTCCAAACAATTTAGAAAACGAGAGGAAATTGACCACATAAACTCTGTCTAGTACATTTGAGAACCCAGAGTAAATTTTTGTTCATGGCATCCTGTACTATGGGCAGGTTAAAATGCCTCACATGGATCCACAGCTAAATTATTTTAATCAAGAGCTGTGTTTGTGTAAGCAAACTGAAGGGAAGAAGTGGATTAGAAATTATTTGGATGATTTAGGCTGAAAAATATTACTATATGAATCTTTAAGACAATTTGAAATACAACCAGTTTTCCCCTGAGAAGTTCAGTAGGTGCATGCTATCGACTCTGTGGAAGGCACAAGGTGAAGTGTTGGTTTTGTTTTCATTGGAGAATAAAGAGAACTTGAGTGGGAAAATGTATAAAGGCTCTGATTATTCACATTTACTTTGTGCACTTCATCTCTTAACAACTTATACAAACACTCATTTTTAAATGGGTCATGTTAGGAAGAGCATTATTAAATCAACTCTGAGACACACATTCATTGGCGGGCCTCCCAAGGAGTAATTCACTAAAGTCCTAGGTCAATAATTCTACACATTGACACAGCCTATTATTTTTCAGGGTCTTTCTGAGACATTTTAGTTCACCACTTAGAAAAGCCAACTAGAGAAGAAAAAAATTTCTTATCTGAAAAACCAACAAGAGAAGAAAAAAAATCCTTATCTGAAACTTGAACTTAGTACAGCTCACTGGTCTGGAAATGAGCCTGGGAATACCCAGGCACTGGAATTTCCCACTTTATTTTCTTTCTCCCTCTCCATTTTAAATCCTGAGAGCACAAAGGCATTTACCCATGTCTGTGTTCTGAATTTTCAAATATGCCAAATTTAGAGTTATGTGAGGATACAATGATTAGAGTTCCTAATGAGTCCAATACCATCAATATCTCATCCAGAGTTATTTTTTTATAAAATATGGTGTCTTTCACTGACAAAATAGCTCCTGTTCCCCCAAATGCAGATCTTTGTTTTTATCATTTTTTAAAAAAATTACATGTTGGTGGGGGGGGGAAGGAGAAAAGAAAGAAAAGAAAAGGGGAAAGTAAATATGCCTAATTCTCCCTTTGGGTATAAAACAGGATGTGGGGATAATAAAAGGAGACAGAAGATTTCCTTCACCTCACTCTACATCTGCTGATAGGAAATGCAATATTTCCCTAGTTAGAGTCCCAATTCTTCCCAATTTGCTTACACCCAAGTTGTTCTTTGAGTTATGTTGCCTGGTGGCCCACAAAACATTTATCTTGCCCATGAATTCAGTGATTATTGTCTCAAGATAGCCATGAACCCATTGTTGGTGTTGAGAGCTCAATGTCCATTTTTTTTCTGCATAACTGACTTAGTCCTGATTTGCCTGGGGCTTCTGACAGCATCTCTGACCATTTTCTTATGCCTTTACTGCTCTCCATAAATGCTGCTCATCCTTCTGAGAAAGCATCAGCAATGTCCTAATGATCCTGGTTGGTGCCCACCAGTTAGCTGAGGATCTACTTTGCGCTCCCCCAATTTCCCTGGTCCACCACCCCCAGTTCTACCTCTGACCTGGAGTGTACACTCATTTCTGTAAGATCCATTTTATACCAGCAGACTTTTCTGTGAGAAGCTCCAACAGATGAAATGAAATCATCTCTAGACCTGGGTTCTGGACGATGGTCAGCCTTGGTGCTTCTTATTTCTCTAAAGCTGTCCGGGCCCACGAAATCTGTAATACTTTAGCCTGGCTGCACTCAGTCAGTTACAATTTCTACTTCCCTCCTCAATTATATTTCCTCCAGTGCACATTAATTACTGATTTGCTTTGGGTCACATACCTAAAATATTTTGGTTAAAGAAAAAATCCCACTCACATGCCAATCACACCCACAAAAAAGAAACCAAATACAAAATCATGAATTAAAAACCTTTATAAAAGTAGTCATGAAACATTTGACAGGATTAAAAAATACTGGGCTGAAATGGTTAATTAATAAATATTTTAATAATAAATTAAATGTGGCAGAAAAGCATAATTTTTGCAATAGGTACATGGCCAAGCTATTTTAACTCCTGAAAATAGGCACAAGGATTTTAAAATAATGGAGGATTAGGGGAATCATTCCAGAATTAAAAATTCTATGACTTGGACATTAATTTCTTTGCTTGTCAAATTTCATTAAAAATCAATTTTATAGCTTATATTTCAGTCTTTGCCCAAAACCAAAATAGAATCTATTATTCAAAATAATTTTCAAAAGATTTCTACAGTCTTTTGACTGTATTATTAACAGTCCATAATGATATTTAATACTGTGAAACCTATTTGGTTTCCTGGTCATTTCTGACCATCCAATGAGGCAATTATTTCAAGCCAAAAGCAACCCCTAAAAGACCTCAACTTTCAGCAAGGCTCTCTTAAATAGACAGATCTAACAGTTGCACTTCCATTGAAAAGTATGTCATTTTCTAGACAAATATGTCTTCTAAGGACAGTTTTCAAATAGAGCTTCCCAGATTCAGTGGGAGGTTCGGGATGTGCTGTTTCATGGCCGAGTTTTAAGAGGAGCTCCACAGCGTAGTCCCACTGTCTCTGGAGACAGAGGTCTGGCCCAGACCTGTGTCCAGTACTCAAATACACCCCTTGCAACTTTCCAGCTGAACTAATCAGAGTGTGGTGCCTGCAGTACCTTGATGAACATGGGCCAGGGCAGCTTTTCTTAGGGCAGACGTGAAATCCCAGAGAGAAGGGCTCTCTTTCGCTCTCTGACCAGAAAGAGACTGATTATATTTATTTGAGGGATGAAGGGTGGAGGTATAAAGAATAAAGAAAGAACAGTGACTCTTGTTCACTTATATCCAGAGCCTAGATCCTCGCTTGCTCTTCCCATGGAAGAGGAATCCCAAAGATATTTTAAACCAATTGACTTTCCTTGCCTTTTTTTTTTTCCTGAAACCCTCTACTCCAGTGGCATCTATATCTGAATCTGTCCACAGAGGGCGGCACAAGGTCTGATTTGTCCTTGTCTTTTACTAAACTGAGAAGAAATTGCTTAGCTAATTCATTATCTCAAGATCAAGAACAAACCCAGCACATGCTACCATGCAAATATTCTCAGACTGAACTAATGCCTGATCTTCAATCTCAGTGGAACTTCGTTAACTGTTGCCTACTCCTCTGTCTCTTCTTGTCCCTCAGGTTGGTTGTCACCATTTCATTGATTCATTCATTCAGCAGTTTGTAGGACTCCAGTCCCCTCTTCCTTCTCTGCTCCATGGACTGCATGCCCATTCCAATGTGCTTGCTCATCACAGGCCAATGGAGCATCAAGAGTCATCATGGACTGGACCCTACAAACCTGAGAGCTGAGATTAAGCTTCTCTCTTTATACTCCAGTTATCTCAGGTATTGGTTACATTGACAAAAATCCAACTGATGGGATGGAAATTTGTGTGTGCGTGTGTGTGGGCATGTGTGCATGTGTGTGTGTGTGTGTGTGTGTGGTGCTAGGGATTGAAGCCATGGCCTTATACGTGCAAGGCAAGCACTCCACCAACTGAGCTATAAGCCATATATGTGTGAGTCTCTTTTGATATTCTACTTTTATTCCATTCATCTGTTTCTCTATCTTAATGCCAACACCTATCTTAAAATTTTAACTATTTTCAGCCTTATTCTTCTTTTAAAAAGCTTTATGGCTAATGTATGGTTTTTATATTTCCATAGCAATTTTAGATTCAGCTAGTCAAATTCTACAATGTAGCTTGCTAGGATTTTACAGACTCTGAAGATGATTTAGGAAAAATTAGCATTAAGAATACAGAGTCTTATGTTCCATGGAAAATGTATTTCATTATACTTATTTAGTTAATAATTAATTTGGGCCCGCACCTGCCAGGTAGGCGGAACCGCAGACCCACTGGCAGAGCCGCCCCCTCCCCCTGCGCCGGCAAGGTAGAGGGAACTGTGACCACCCACAGAGCAGGCCCAGCGGCCTGCTGAGGGGCAGAGCCGCCCCCCACCCCCCGCGCCTGCCAGGTAGGTGGAACTGTGACCACCTACAGAAAAGGCCCAGTGGCCCGCGGAGGGGCAGAGCTTCCAATCACTCCTGCAAGGTAGGCGGGCCTGCGACCCACCGGCAGAAGAGGAGCAGTGGCCTGCTGAGAGGCAGAGCCGCCCCCTCCCCCCGCGCCTGCAAGGTAGACGGAACTGTGACCACCATCAGAACAGGCCAGACCTGCAACCGACAGACATAACAGGCCCAGTGGCCTGAGGAAGGGTAGAGC
>NW_025999932.1:6140963-6195911 GCF_001458135.2 Marmota marmota marmota | reverse complement strand
TATATATATATATATATATATATATATATATAAAATATGGTCCCTATTTGTCCTTGGCTGTAAATGCTATTCCTCATTGGCCTTTTGAATGTTTAATATTGGCTTCTGATTAAACATTATTTTACTAGGAAATGTTATCTACTTGAAAGCTTTGATTATAATTTATTTACAAATCGCTCCTATACTCACATCTAACTCTGATCTGTCATTCAAATTCCATAACCATTTTTCAATCACCAGGCTCAAATCTTCAAATGGACATTTCACAGACAGGTCAAACCTGGCATATGGAAAAAATGAACCCATGCTTACCCAGTCACTAAGGGGACTTACTGAATTCCCTGTCTCGGCAAATGGTGTCACCATTTATTATTCATGTCAGAAGCCTGGACCTTGGCGGTGACTTGGCTCCGTCCCTCAACTCCCACTTAGTCACCAAGTCATGTTGAGTCTGCCACCAGGAACTATGTTTTAAAATCTTTTCATGGTTCCTTTTAGCTGCTCATCATCTCATTTCCTTTCAATGATTTACATTGCATTATGTCCCCATAAAAAGAGCATCTTTCATTCCTAATCTCTTATTCCTGTGAATGTGACCTTATTTGGAAATAGGGTATTTACAGATGTAATCAAGTTAAGATTAAGTCATCGGGGATCCCTAATCTAATATGACTGATGTCCTCATAAGAAGAGAAGAGGCACCGAGCCAGACACAGGGAGAGGAAAATGTGAAGACCCACGGGAAGAACACCCTGTCAGAGTGGATGACACGTGGAAAAGCTACGGAGCGCCAAGAACTGCGGGCAACGCTGGAAGCCAAGGCCCTGAGCAGCTCTTGCCTCAGAGCTTCACAGCAAGCACCTGCTGACATCTTGATCCTAAACTGCGTGAGAGAAACTTTAAGGTTACTTTAAGGTAGCTCTGGTACTAGCAAAATAATGCTTTCCCACTCCTGTCACCGTGCGTCAACAAGGGCCACTTAGGCAATCTCCTAAGGTGCCACCTGGCATCACTTTTAGCTCCTTTGTATGCTACTCCACACAGAAGCCAAAGTGGTCTTCTAAAAGGGCAAATGCACTCATGTCATTGTCCTCCGTCGAACTTACAGTGATTGCTTATAATTTTAAGAGTACTCTCCAGAATTTTTAATAGGGTCTGAATATATCACAGCAATCAATTCTCCAGCTTTCTCTTTTATAAGTGCTCTGCTCTGCTCTGAGGCTGCATTTGTTTGTTTGTTTCACTTCCTCAACATAATGGAGCACTCCCTTGCTTCTGAGTTGCCTGCAAGCTGGTCCCTCTCCCTGAAACACATTTTCCCCCAAACGCCACCTGCTTCTTTTGATTCAAGTCTACATACTCAGATGTACTTCCTCGAAGAAATCTTTCCATGTGAACTGAAACCCAGATCACCTACCTGTTCCTCTGCTTCTCTCTGTGTCCACTGACCTATGTAGTGGCAGGTGTGCACAATAGGATCTGCTCATTTGAGTAATTTGCATCATGAACAAGAGGTAGCACAAAGTGTGCCATGGATGCAGTACCCAGGTACGTGACTGTGACTTCAACTTTGTCCATCTCAGCATCATATTTTCACACACCTTCTTTTCTTTCCAGTGCTGGTCCACTTTCCCAACCTATCTCAAGGGTAAGCTCAATAGTTCAAGACCCAGTGCTGTGAGACCATGTGCATTTAGTGAGACTAGCCAGGGAACTGGAGTGGGGAACCAGGAGACGGGGAGAAAGCTCCGGAAAACAAGGAAGCTTGGGGTAGAAGGAATGACATAATTTGCTGCCTCCTTTTGAAAAAACCCCAAGTTTCACATTTATTCAATTATTCATGAATTAGCTTCCACATTAAAAAATTAGTAGAGGGCTGGCTTCTGTTTCCCTTCTGTATACTCCTTACCGTGCACTGCCCTTTCCTCTCCAGGTTTTGGTTATTGGTGTTTTCTGCTGTTGTTCTTCTTTAATGGGACCCATTTTTAAAACATGATTAAATTTATATAATACTCTGATGAAGGATCCAGGGGATAAAGTGATTTATCTCCTATCTTTTTTTTAAGAACAACCTCTGTTCTGTGTCCTGTAAGAGTACTGGCAATCCCTTTGAATATTCTGTGATGGGGGAATTAGCATTTTAGGAGTCATTTCTCCTCGCTGACATCTCTTCCCCTTGTTCATAAAACAATATACCCAAATGTGATAAGTCAGGAACTCTGAAATTATTACAGCCAGGAAAAGAGAAGACAGAGAGAAAAAAATACCTGCAGTTTTCAAGATAAAAATCAAATAGTAGAGGGAACCAATTACATAATCATCAGTAAACCAGAAGTGAAAACAAGAAAATTTTAACCAATTTTGAAAATATAATTTTGAACTATTTTCTAAAAAAGTCTTGCATAAAATAGTGAACTTCAAATGTACTCTTTTGTTTGGTCCAAATAATGAAACATTTAGGAGAATTTGATCATCCAAGGCCTGTTAAACACCACTGCTATAATTGCCTGGTATCTATTTCAGCATTTCCGAGAGAGTAAATGGAGTGACCGGTGTCAACAGGCAACATTTAGAGAGTCATTTCTTAGAGATTTAGAAGACTTTTGCCACCCCCGGGGACACGCTTTGAATCTGGCAAGAACATTAGCTGATCATGCTACTTCAGTCTGACAGCTTCAGATTTTTAACAGAGGAAAAGGCAGAACTAATGGATGTGAATGGGCTTAAAAGCAGGAGCTTATCAATCACGGTGTACAGCTGTGTTTGGGAAGCTCCTGGGGGGACTTCTGAAAACATAAAATGGCAATAGATAGTTTTCTGGCAAGTAATAATTTCAGTCTGGTCTTCTTCATCTGTCTCTTCACCCACCCTAACCTGCCAATAGCCCCTGCTCCCTGTTTTTTGGTATAAGATTCTTGTCAACATTGATTAACATGAAAAGCCTTCTCCTTACATAAACCATTCCACTTTGCAGAAAGGAATAACGCAGCACGTAATTTTATGAAAAGATAACTCAAAAGATGAATGAAGCAAATCAAATTATTAACATGATTATAATCTGTTTCCATCCCTTTCTGATTTTATAATAGAGAAAATATACACACAATGCTATTTGTAATTGGTACATTACTGAGTAATGACTATAACTATCTTTTTATTCAACCTCAGGCACACAAGGTTTTACATATATATTTCAAAGAGCTTGAAAATACAATCCGTTTTGCTTTACAATTATTTCAAAATATTCTACTATTGTATTCCTCCACAGAGGGCTCTAACCCATTATTTTCCAGAACAAATTTGCTTTTGAAGAGATTACAAGTGTGACAATGACTCAAGAAGCACAAGAAAATCCTGCTTACTTCACCAGAGAAGTGGAAAACATATTCAATTTTATTCTCTCGCCCTCTGAAGGGTGAGATTAGAATCAGGCTTAGGATAACATGAAGAAAATGTCCTCCACTTGCAGCCCAAGGAGACGGCCTGTTTGAAATGTTGTTATGGTCATCTCTCAAACTGAGAAGCTACTGTCCATCAAGATGGTGCTTTTTCTTTTTTTTGGTAGAAGTTGAAAGGCATCAGGATTTTTTTTTCCTATACAAGATGTACTACATCATTTATTAGGACTAACGAGACACTACATGGTTGGGCTTCAGTGCATGGACTATTCCCCAGGAGAGTCAAACTGCAATTCTTTCTCTCTCTCTCTCTCTCTCTCTCTCTCTCTTTCTGTTTTTCTCTGTAAACTGGCGATTGAATCTAGGGTGTTTTATCACTGAGTGACAGCCCAGCCCTTGTATTTAATTTCAACTTTTTATTTTTAGACAGCTTTCACTAAGTTGCCCAGGCTGGCATTGAACTTGGGAATCCTCCTGCCTCAGACTCCCAAGTGGCATGTGCCACCACATCTAGCAGGAGAGTAAAACTGTGAACACACACATTAGCTTACAATGCACAGAGCCCAGGGATAGTGGGCATACCTATGACAGTGTGACTAACCCTTTTCTTCATTCATCTTGTTAAGATTTGGGAAAAAAGGTAAAAGCTAAACTGTTTTGTTTTGTTTTTAAATTACTATTTTCCCTACCTGTAGCACATCTTTTTCTTTTCCTCTATAGTATTTTCCATAGTAGAGCACAGTGCACAACACTTACCTAGTAGTTCAAGTTCTTGCCAAATGGATAGGTAGGTAGGTAGATAAATAGGTAGAGAGATAGACAAGTAATTTTCCAGAAGTGGACAGTGACATTTAAATGTAAATGGATGGCAAGCTGAATAGCACAGGCTCAGAGGCCAGCTGTCAGTATTTGAATTTTTTCCCAGCATCCACTCTCTGTGTGACCCTGTGGATGGTACATAACCCTACAGTTTTAGTGTTCTCATATGAAAATATATGCTTTAATAATTCAATTTTCTTCTTTAAAAGTAGCCTGTGTTACAATAAATTTGAAATCCAGACTACTGGGCATTTTCTATAGAATAACATTTCAACAATTGCTTTAAGAAGATAATGTTTATATCTGTAATTTTAAAAACTGCCTTTTTTTTAAATCCAAGGACAAACCAGATAGATTTTCCTAGTGCCCTTTAAAAAAAAAATACTTTCCAGCAAGCTAAACTTGTCTAAGATAAGCCTTCCAGTCATTGTAGATAAACACTCTCAATTCTCAGACAATTTCTATGATTCTTATAAATGATTTTCTCTGTTTGGCAAATCTAGTTCCTATTTACTTATTACAAGTTTAGCTAGAGTCTGCTGGTCATGGATGGGGCTCGACAAATTGGAAATCCATCTTATAGCACAACAGACACTAGGACGGCAATTTGTAAATCAATGGATGTGTAACTGATGTGATTCTGCAATCTGTGTATGGGGTGAAGGTGGGAGTTCATAACCCACTTGAATCAAAGTGTCGAATATGTTATGTCAAGAAATTTGTAATGTTTTGAACAACCCACAATAAAAAATTAAAAAAAAAAAAAAAATAAATAAATAAATAAATAAATATAAAGTGATCAGTCCTTAGCCTGGAAGATGGTTAGCATACGATATCTGAGTGGTTATTCTCTCTAGAAAGTAAATTCCACAAAAGCCAAGCCTTTTTCCATTTTCTTTTGCAAAAACGGCAGTCTATGAAAATGTTAACAACCAATATGGACATACCAGCAGATATTCCAGGGAATGTCTGCTGTCAAGCTGTCATAATAAGCCACTGATTTACCTCCTGTCAGAACTGGGCTTTGGAATAGACTTAAATACTACTTCACAGTCTTGCTGTGGAGCTCCATCCACACGTACAGGTGTGACAGACTCTAAGGTGACTTTCATAATCCTTGAGTCCTGGTGGTCACACTTGTGTATAATCTCTTTCTCTTATACACAGGTGGGCTCTGTGCCGACTGGATGGAACACTACTCCTCTGCATAGGTCATATTATAGAGGACTTCTTGCCTACGCTGTCAGGTTTACATGCAAGCATGAATCAGTGAGTGGCCATATTGGAAAAGTGGAAAGAATGGTGAGTGGTTCCAGGTACTTTCCCACAGCTTCTGGGATAAATGGGACCCTACAACCATCTCCAGTAAAATGGCCAGTCCTGCAGTCACAAAGAGTTAAATTCTACCAAAGCCAAGTGATGCCAAGAGGTAGATTCTTCCCAGCCAGATCTCAAGAAGGCAATGCAGTCTGCTCAATATCCTGATTGGATTCCAATGAACTGGAGCCTGGAACCCAACTAAGCTGTGCGCAAGATAATAGAGGATGATGTTTGCAGTCTCTAGATCTAAGATTAGCCTAATGATAGGCACTAAAACAATAGGTAGCCCAAAGTCTCCCCTTTCAATTTTTAATATTTCATGAATACATTATTATTGAATGTTATATATGCTGATTTGTGTGCTATTTTCATCAATAAGATAAACAGAAATGCAAGAGTTCTGTGATATTTTTTAGATAGTTCATGAACGAGTGGGGAGAGAAATTCAAAGGTGTTAACTTATCTCTAAGAGAAATGAACACTTCTCGTCAGCATTAATAGGTATTTTTAATCTGAAATTTATAACATTACATTTTCATCAATATTGCTGATTGTACCATCCCTACTGAGACATTTCTAGCAATTGTTTTAGAGAATGCTAATCACTAAAATATAATTTACGACTTTGTATGGCTTTTACTTATACTTTATATAAATTACTCTGAAATATTTGCTTTTTGTGTCCTTTCTTAGAATATTAATACAAAGAGAAAATTACTTCTGAATGTGGTTTTCTTTCCTTTAAAATATAATAACAGCATCTGGTATGATCAACCAAAAAAAGAAAAGAATTTAATCTTAAATACCTACGTAGATGCAGAACTTACTATTACAATTAAAAGGGGATCTTTTAGTTGTTATGTTTTTGTTTTGTTTGTTTGTTTGCTGTTGTTTTTACATGACAGGGTTATGGTTGCAGCTGCTCAGTGAATGTAAAACCCCATTTGTCCACCTGCCCTGTGATACTGGTCTCCCAGTAATGGTCTTATCAAATGGTTTTGCTAGTGATTAATCTGACTCACCTTTCAAACAATGCAGATGATTTGCACATCTCACCTTGGTATAGCAGCTCCTGTTTGGGATGATTTTCTGTAAAATTTTCCTCTAAAAAGTGGGGGAAGCAGGGAGGGAGGGAGAGAAGGAGGGAGGAAGGAGAGAAGGAGAGAGAGAAAGAAAAGAAGAAAGAAAGAAAGAGAGAAAGAGAGAAGGATGTGAAGTCTTTCACCGTGGCCGGATCAGATTATTGTAGATAGTACACTTACTACTTGAAGGTAATGTTACAAATAGGACCATTTATTTTTATGTGGATGTATCTGAGACTCAAGTTAAATAGGCTGCTTGAATTTCATTTAACCTGATAAGAATAAATTCACATGCTGATAGCCTCAAAATCAGCAAGATAGAGAGCCTGGTCAAATGTTGAGTCTTTGAAATGACTTCCTGGGATTGAATTCCAGCTGTACCCTTTTTTTTTTTTTTATTGTATGATCTTGACTAAATTTCATAATCCCTCTTTACCATAGAAACCAAAGTCCGCAGGGTGCTTAGCACAAAGCCCTCCACACACAGTCTTGGTACTTACTAAGTATCCTTAACTGAGATAGAATTCTTTCCTCTTCACATTAAAGCAGATTTGTTAGAAAGTCTTCCATTCCCACATTGAATATCAATAATTAGCATTTTATACTACAGGGCCAGGTATTTATTTTTAACTCATTTGTTTTGTTTTGTTTGTTTGTTTCTCAAAACATAATAACCAAAGCAAGTATTCAGTCAAAGTAGATGTATTTCTTAGAAATTATTTTTATTAACCTAGGGTTCCATATGAGGTCTGAATTAACAAATCCATCTCTAACTTGGCATTTTTCTCACATTAAAGTAAATTGTGAAATATGGATTAGAGGGCAAATAGATTAATGACCTAAATTTCCAAGGGTGAAAAAATGTTAAATAAGTATTTTTGGTCAACTCTTGTTCAATCAGAGGGTGGTAGTTCTATGAATTTTAGAAGGGAAGATGCTTAAATATGGTACACTGTTACTTTTGCGTGTGGTTTGTAATTAAAAGAAGAATGATGAGGTGATTCCTTGTAATTTTTTAAGATTATTTCTGTTCATCCCCTCTTGAGCATTACTTCTCTAGCAATTGAATAATAATAGCCAATAATAAGTTTCTGAATAAATGAAGCCTTTGCCAGAAAAAGTATTAATATATGAGAAAAATCAATTGGAAGTTTTCTATGTAAACTAGAAAAGCTAGAATTGCAATACTGAAAACATAAATGAATATGTCAGTCCTTAAGGATCACTCAGCACTGATTAAATCAGAATGCTTCTATGTCATCAAAGTATATCTGTATTTTTAAATGTAATGGGGATGTGTGTATGCGTAGTTTGTACAGTTTACAAATAATGTAGATATTCTTCTTAAAATACACTCAATCATACAACCATGTGACCTGATTTACATGTATTAAGTCTATGCAATCCAAAGATATAGAAAGCATTTAGAACCTTACTTCTGTTGGAAGTCTTAATAAAACTTATTAATATGTAGATTAATTCACACACACCAAATCCTACCTTGTATATCAAGTTGGATGGTGCCATTACATAAAGATATAATTTATCCCTTGTCATATTAAATGGTTGTAAATAGAAGCAATTCCTAATACAAAAAATATAAAGTAAGTTAGTAACAAAAATGAGAATAAATTTGAGTTCAGTCTAATGTGACAACTTAGGGATTTTAGCAAAATTCAGTTATTGATATCACATAGTTTTATTAAAAAACAAAATGCTATCCCTAAAACTTTGCTACTTAAATCTAAGGGTATCACTTTTGAAACTGTTTTTGTAAGTGTAAAAGATTTTGGAACAGGAACTATAACAGCCTCTATTATTTTAAATATTTCAGAAATTAATATTTTATCTAATATCTCTCCACTTTTAAAAATAGATGAAACATGTACAAAATCATTTCATCCCAAAGCTTTGGCATTGAGACTGAACACATTTGGAATAAGAGGCTGAACATCACAGCCCAGTGGTAGAAATCATTCAGAAGATGGGGGCTTTTGGGGGGAGTGCCAGGAAAGAGGATGCGAGCTGGATCCAGTCCCATGCTCTGTGCAGATGTACTTTCCATGAGGTTGATGCTATTGGGATAGCCATGGAATAGTACCAGGGTTTTTTTCCTTAGAGGTACTGATATAGGATTTTAATTGGAAAGAATTTTCTCCTTAAGATGCATTTTTTCTCTGCTCCTAATGTTCTTCACATAATGTTTTCAAGTAAGTCCCCACCCCCAACGATGTAAAGCATTTTACATTCAGCAATGTATAAATTTTCCGGTAAGAGTTCATTGGTATTTTATCCCAAATATACATAGACATCATCTAAATGATAAGGCCCAACACACTTTAGCAGTGAGCTAATAAATTAAAAAATATTATTTATAAAATTAGTACATCTATGTATTACAAAGATCACACAAAAGTCACAATGCCTTTTTATCTCTTATTGTGGCCATATACCAAATCTTTCTAAAATTCACATATATATTTATATTCATATATAATCTCTCCCTATAGATTATATTTTATGCACACACACACACACACACACACACACTCATATGTACATACATACTCCCATATTTAACAAATCCTGGGTGCCATCTTGCTTTTAGAGCACAATGTGTTAGTTACAGAAGTAAAAAGAAAGAATAAAAGAAACAGTATCAAAGGCATGTCATGTAGGAAATAAACTACATAGTAATTTGTTTTGTTTTTGCTGCTGAATTTTGGTCCAGCTACTAAACTTTTCTAAGCCACAGTTTACTCAGTTATTAAATAGTGATAGCAAAATAACTTATCTGATAAATCCTTAAATGAGTGAAAACCTCAAAATTTTGGGCCCAGTCTAGTCCTTAGAAAGAACACAATAAATGTTAGCGGCTGTGGTGGTATTGCTATATGCTATGTATTATGAGTTAAGAGGCACTGTGCTTAATAGATTGGACATGCTACTTTGCATTGAGCTTAGAAGGTTGAATTATCCTGTGCAAAGCTTTATATAAATGTAAACCAGGTGTCTCACACTTATTCAGCCTGCAGGGGTGGGTCATGCTTCCCTTTAATGCCTAAATAGCAAGAGCTTGTGTCCCTTTGTGTATTATGGCAGAAAATCCAGTCTTTTATGGGTTTTTCTCCCCAACTATTTCTGAGAATCCCTGAGAAACGCTTCTGTATCCAGAATACTCTGTATGTCATAGTTGCTGCCTGCCCTTCAGGGAGTCTCTTGATTGCATAAACCTGTGGCCCTCTTCCACACTCGCTCTGTATTTTCTTTGTTCTGACTCCTTTGGGTGGGTGCAGCTTCTTCTCACAGTGCAGCATGGCTGCTAGGCTGGGCCCAGATTTGTCACTTAGTCCCCCTCTAAAGTTGGGCTCGCACCAGGCGTGCCTTCAACAGAATGCAAGTTCTTGCACAAAGCATTGTATCTGTGGAGTTTTCACTGCACTGCCCAGTGGTACTTTATAAACACTTGTGAAACTCCGTGGGTCAGTTTAGGCTCAGCCAGGCTCTGCTGGAACTGACTGGTTGTGGCCCCATGTTGTGGGTTAGGACTAGGCAAGCTGCATTCTTCTTTCATTCTTGATCAACAGTGGAAACACAGGAGCTCAAACCAAACTTACATTATGTTCACACAGTTTCCTTGAGTGAAGCAAGTCAATGACCCAGACCAGAGCTGATGTCCAAGAAGGCACAATTGGTGTGGACCCCCTAGAGGTTTTGCAAAGGCATGAGCAATGGAGTACAAGTGCCACTCCATCACATGAGGGGGTGAGTGGTTGAGCACAGGAAGTGACAGCAGCAGCAACTGCAGCTGCTCAACCGTTTCACAGCAAGCCCCTTCCAAAGGGGTCTCAAGGGTGGTCACTTCTCTCCTGATCCTCAGTGCTTTTTTTATTTTTGATCAGTGCTTTTTTTATTTTTATTTTTTTAATTTTTCAGGTTTAAAGGTCTAAACTCCCTGTGAATGTGACTTTGGCACATTTCTTCCCAGAAATGTGTCTGTAAGGTCCACAGAAGGGTAAATGGCTTCCTACAAGAAAGCCTACCAAGATGGAATTCAACTGACAATGAAGAATCTATTTTTATCAATGTTTACCAAATCACAAGTTGTACTTCATCATATTCCCCAAATGCCATGCTCCTAAGAGGAAAACTGTGTCTTTTTTTTTGGGTGGGGGGGATTATCAAATCATTTTTCCCACCCACTTCCACAAAATAGGAACAGAAAATTTCTAGTGATGAATTTAAGCTGTTCCTATGGACAGAGGGACATGTTCAGCCATCTGTAGGGCAGTCTGTCTTTATCCATAGTCAGCAGGTGTCCCAGGAGTAGTGAGAGGCTAAGCCTCAGCTTGAATCCTTCACTAAAAAATATTTCAAATATTTAAAAATATTTCAAAAAAAAATAGAGCTGCAAGGGTGTTTCCCTAATTTAGGAAAACTCAAAAATAAGTAGACTGAAAGCAAGCCAGCCAAGGCAGGTGAGCGCCAAACACTGCATGGGCCATAACTGCACTAGCGACTAGAAGGGTGCTGGCTTTTCCGGATTCCTTAGGAGATGAACCCATCCACAGTACAATTAGGATTATGATAGGACGCAGCACAGAAGCACTGAACAGCGTCACAGGTGCATTAGCAAAGGAATATTGCTGCAGAATGGTTAATTCTGCAAAGATTAAAAGGGGCCAGACGGAGATGAGATGGGGGAATAGTTTCTATAAAACAGAAAGCACCTAAGACACTTGTGTTTCCTAAGAGCAAGTTCAAAGTATCAGGTAAGGATCTGGAAGTTGTGGATCCTCAGATACACCAACCCATGTTACCTGAGGATCTCTCCTTCTTATATGTTCAGTGAGAATGCTGAGCATCTGGCATAATTATGGTACAAGCGTTAGCAGCACTCCCTGGAGGCTTCAGGAAAATTTTCAGGGAAATGGGATGCAAAAGGTACTAAAATATTACTCAAACAGGCCAAGTGAAAAAATAGAAAATATTAAAAATTCAGAGATGAAATAAAATATAAGGTTTTTTTGTTTTTTACATTTAACTAAAGAATTATCAAAATATTTGTGTTGTGCTGGGGACAAAGTCAGGTGAAAAACAGTAATAATTAACTTTTTTTAGAAAAATTAGTTAACAAAAATGTAGCATAAAAGTTGAATACTTCATGAAAACAAAATCTTCAAATATTGCTTTTAGTGGGGATTAGTTTAATTATTTTACATAACCCTTGTGGTTATATTTTCTTTCCTCAATCACAGTAAAACAACCAAATCAGAAAAACAGTCCTGAGATCATTCAGTTTCAATGAATCCTAAGCCAGTTTTCCTAGAATTTGATATTCTTGGAAATTAAGAAAACCAATAGTTTTTTGGCTCCAAAAACATAGGAACATTTACAAGATCTGTTCTTACAGTGTCCTCCACATGTGGTTAAGGTGTATTGGGGACTTTGCTCTGTATTGACCTGGCAGGGGTAAAGGCAGGCAAACTGTGCAGGGGCAATGCTGGTGTGAGGGACACATGGTGGTACTGAGAAGAGAAGGTGATGAGAGAAGTGACATGTGAATTCATTCACAAAGATAACACAGACTGGAGTTGGAGAATAGTTCAGGGGAAAGAACATGATGTCTTCAAGAAACAGTGAAATGTGAGATGAGGAAAGACTAAGAGTTCCTAAGTAGGGGAAAAAAGTCCATTTTCTACAAAAACATACTTCCTTTAAAACTCCTACCCACTCACATAATAGAACAGATGGTCTCCTTTGGCTGCACCAATGGAATCCTCTCAGGACTGCTAAGAGAGAGAGTACCTAACAGCTGAGGCCCAGTGGTGAGGTACCTCATGGCTCTCTATGGGAAACTTAATGGAACGGTTGTCCAGAAGAGATGGCCAGCTGATAATGATAATTTGGTAGAAATCAACAGTTTCTGATCAAGTGAGAAAACAAAATTACATTTAAGTAAAAAGCATAAAACATGAATTATAAGATGTAAATACAAAGAGGATGTTTTCCATTAATTCTCCAGAGGGATAAGCAGTGTGTCCTTCCATATGACAGAGCCTCCACACCACCAGAGTTCTAGCAAGCTCCAGAGCCTCTCCTATCTATCTAAAGAAAGACACTGTATGTCTTGCCCTTCCAGAGGCAGCACCAGCTGTGTGTGGTCTGGCACCTCACACAAATGCACACACAGTGTCAAAGCCAACTAGTGATTCTGCTAATCTCCAAGAGCAGATGTGGCATGGCACTCAAAAGATGATTCCCCCTTGCTTATCAAAGTGTCCATGTATCCTTAAGCCATCTTCAATACTCCTGCTTTTTACTGCACCCTCCCTTTTTTAACATTTCAAGTAGAATTTGTTTTCTTACATGGTCTGGTAGAGATTTTCTCATTTCATTTCCCCCAATTCCACACAATTTCATGTTAGAATTTCTCTCAAATAAGTCTCCTTTTTGTAACCATGGATCTTTTCTCTTCTATTCTAGTCATCCTTCCTGATAGGGAAAAAAAAAATTCAGTTTTGACAATTAATCTGCTGTCTTCATCAGTTTTCCATTACCGTAACCAAATACCTCAGGTAATCAACCTTTAAGGAAGAAAGGTTATTTTGACACATGGCTTTAGATTTGTCAGTTCGTGGTCACTACCTTATAGCATTTGGGCCTGTGTGACAGGAAGAGCACAGTAGAAGAAGCTGTTCACCACATGACATCTGGGAAGTAGAAAGGAAGGAGATGTGGTCTCCGATTGCCCTTGGAAGGCATACCTCCAACGACCAAACTTCCTTCCATGAGGCCATCCTCTTAAAGTTCCACCACTTTTCAGTGGTGCCATGGGCTGGAGACCAAGCCCATAGGCCTTTGAGGGACATTTTCAGATTCTGCCTTATACCATTACCCATCGGCCATGGATGGACCAAAGGATCCCTTCGTTACCCATTAGAGTTTCCTATGTCGTACTTAAAACTGACAACGTTATTCAAAGCCAGGAGTGTGATCTTCATGTTATTTATATAAAAATATGACTAACATCAGTGATATTGTACTTCTGAAAGCCTTTATTCATGGTTCTTTATTCATTTCTTTGTAAGTTCTCTTTGTACAGATGGCCAGGTCCAAGGATATTCTCAGGGGTGAGATCTACTATCCACAGTGTGTGGCACCCCAAACAGTTGGCTTCCAGAATTTCACAGTTTCATATTACCATCATATTTAATTTTTTTCTCATTGAAATGTCTAAATTAAAATGCATATATAATCAAACCCAGGTGGAAAGAAGAAAACACATGGGATTGCTATTTGCAATTGAATGGCACAATGCTTACTGATTTCTTTTCCTTTTTTTTTTGTGATGGCACATCTTCTATCTTGTATGCCCTCTTCTCTGGTCACTGAATTCCAGTTTTCAAATGGAGAAAAAAAATCATAAAATTAAAGCTATAATAATCATGTGTTTATAAAGTGTGGGTGTCTACAACCTAATATATAATACTTAAGAATTATTCTGGTCATTCAAAATAAGAAATTATTAATCCTAAAGAACTTTGAAGATCCACAATATTTCTTTCAAACTGTGAAGAGTGGCAATTCCTACTTAACTGTCTTGAATATTTCAGACAAAATTATCACTTAGTGATTTTGTCTGGGCTTTAATGTCTATAATAGAGCTTAGTACCACTTGTGTAACATTGTATGCATCACGTTTTGTCACACTTAGCATAGGACTTGAAATGAAGACTAATTGATAGTTTCACATCCTGTGAATATTTTTTAGCCTTCTCTGGCAGTAGTTAATATGCTAACCAACTTTACTGAAAGGCATACAGATGTGGAAGAGATCTATCTGGGGACTTTAATTATCACCTTGTCAAATTCAAATTATTATCTTGTGAGTTCATTTCCATAAAGTATCCCCTTTGCTGTTCCATGATTTAACATGTGTCTATTTTTTCTTATCTTATTTGTATCTATGTGGAGGTCCTTGTCCTTTCAAAGGAGATAGTTCTCTGTCAGATCCCATGTTCTCCTCCGTGAGGGATCTGGTCGAACACAGCTTTCCAAACACTGTTTTGGCAGCACGATGTGCTGGACAGTCCCACTGCCCGTGGTGCAGCACAGGTAGACTGTGACCTATGTCAGTGTGAACTGCAAGGTGCTGTTCAGAGTTAATAAGCAACAGGGAGTTACTGGCCGAGTTTGAAAGATCACCAGTGCCGCCTGGCAGGTGCTGTTTTGGGATGTGGCTTGGTGTTCTCCCAAGGGTTCTTGACTTGAAAGCTGGGTGCCTAGTGTGATGATGTTGGGAGACATGGTAGGCCTCCAGCAAGATGATTTGGTCTTTGGTAACATTGCCCTTGGAAGGAATTAACAATTAATATTGATTCTCAAGAGGGCATTAATATGAAAGAGCAAGGACAGGCCTCTCCCCACACTCTGACTTCCTGCCTCATCACGTGACTTGCACTCTCACAAGTGCTCGCGCCACTGCGGTGAGCACACCTGCCATGAGGCCTTCCCCAGAGATAAGACAATGCTAGTGTCATGCTTTGGATCTCAGGAACTGTGAACTCAAGAAATCTTTTAAAAGCACCTAGCCTTAGATACTTTGCTATAGTAAAAAAAGAAAAACACAGTAGGTTAGTTCAGGAATTGGACTGACTACAAGATCAAGAAATGTCTGCTAAGACAGCCCTTTTGGTGGGAAATGGAAATAGAGGTAGAATAAATAACTAGCATTCTTCCAGAATCAAAGTAAATGTATCTTGACCAGGGTAGGTAAGAGGCAAAAAGGGAATAATACAGAGAGTACAGGCTAACAGGTGCAAAAAAATATCAATTTTTTTAAGTATTCACAAAGGGATAAAACTCAATATAAAGATTTATTCAGAGGTTAACATATAATAAAATATTTATTTTTGAATTAAATCACAAGTACATTTGAAATTACTAAATAGCTTTTATAAAAAGTTGGATAAGAAAGTGATACCTTGTTTCGACTTTCTCGCAGTTTCAGAAGCTTTCATTTGAAAGATTCGGTGTTTAAGAGGTCCCTTTAATGATTATTAAAATGTGTTAAAGTATGCCTTTAAATGTTTTAACAGGGACTGCAGCTAATAACCTCTATTATCACCTGTCATGTGTCCCACACCCAAAATGTACAAGTGAAGGAAGTAAAACACTGCGTGTTTAGCTAATGAGGTGGTGGCAGGGCTTTTTGGTGAGCGAATGATCAGAGTCTCATCATAGCCTTACTCAGAAGCACATCTTCCTCCAAAGGTCTGTTGCACAGGCTGGGACTAGGGCTTAATGTTATTTATTGGAGGAGAATAAATGTCAGTCAAACATTGTCGTATTGAGAAAAGTTAAATGTCCCTTTCAAAAGAGTCCCTTTACAGCAAATAGAAGACCAGAAAAAACTGAAGTTAGGAAAAGTCAAATCAGTTAACAGTAGTGTGCCTCTAAACCAGACAATATCAATCTGATTATCTTCCTAAAAGAGGACATAGCTACCCGCACCTCCATTTAATCAGAGTTCTCCAGTGGTCAGTGTGTACAATGCAGACATACATCTTGATAGTATCCAAGTGTAAGTGATAAATTAACCTGCTGGAGTTTTAAAAAATATAATCAGGGTGATCAACAACAAGAATTCCAGCATTACATAGCTCTCTGTTGCTAAACCTAAAGTATTTCTCTTTTTATGGTCTTGATGCAGCAGAGAAATGCCATTCTCATCATTTATTACCTGCCTATTCCGACTTTTACAGTGTGTGCTGGTTGACTTAGATCTTCTCCCTGCATTCTTGAGCAGGTGCCTGACTTTCTTAAGGATTGTTGGGTTAGTTGCTATGCAATTTTTCATTTCAGGCTGTTCATCATTAATGAACTTATGAAGACCTCAAGAAGAGCCAAAGTTAATGTTGTCACCATGGTTGCAAAGGACACTATTCTGACTAATAAACCAGCCAACTCTCCTACAGTGTTTTATATCAGGTCTTCTTTCAAATTAAAGACAAGAAAATGATAAATCACTATGTTCCCATCTGAAAGGAAACCAACTTGGGCCGCTTTTGCAGCAAAATTTGTGATTTTTTTTTTCCCCAAAGGAATGTCAATGTAAAATTTAGAGGAAAATGTCATATCTTCCTTACACTTTCAGGCATAATCCTCTATGTACCTTGCAAATCTAAGTCCTTTTTAAAAAAAAATACTTGCAAATTCCTCTTTTTAATCTCTCCCCTCATTTTAAAATCTTTTTTCCTATCTTCCAAATTTCAGAAACCCTGTTTTATTTCTTCCTTGTTTCCTCTTAGATCATCAACAGTAAAGCCATGACTTCATTGTCCTTCAGCACGTGAAATACAGTGAATAAGCCACACATGAAACAAACAAATCAAAACCAAATTGGGTTTTTGCAATTTATTTATTTATCTTTTTTTTAAAGAGAGAGTGAGAATTTTTTTAATATTTATTTTTTAGTTCTCGGCGGACTCCACATCCTTGTTTGTATGTGGTGCTGAGGATGGAACCCGGGCCACACACATGCCAGGCGAGCGCGCTACCGCTTGAGCCATATCCCCAGCCCCGGGTTTTTGCACTTTAAATGGCAATCCAACATCTACATGCAGAATCTGGAAGAGGATTTCAATTGATGTCATGCCACGCTTTTTTTTTTTGTATTTACTTTTTTTAAAAAATATTACCTGCGATTAAACATAGTTTTAAAATATTTTATATGTATGTAAGAAACTTAGCAGTTTTATTTGGTGTGTTAAATATAGAGGGGAAAAAACGTCAGTCACAAAATTGTGAAGGAGAGGAACAGGAACCTTAGACCACTTTAAAAAGCACTTCTGATGGGATGAAATGAGCCTCCAACTTTTAAGTCCTGGCAATTTCCTGTAGGAAAGCACGGCCCAAGGGGGCGAGGGTGAAAAGTGTGATTACCTTAATTTAATTTGGACTTGGTAGGCGTTTGAAATATTTATCTCTAACTGCATCAGAAACTAATAATTACAACAAATGTGTGCATATACAGTTGAGATAAATAAAAACAGCTGTGGATGCCTCTGAATGTGCAAAAATAATAGAGCTGTCACCTGTGTCTATTTTAAATTAAAGCTTTGCCAGAGAAGTCCTTTGTAATTGGGAGCCAAGTGGCACTTGGAGGGCACATGTTGGAGTGACAACAGTGAAGTGTTTAACCCACATCCAAGCAGTGATAACTTGTAGTGGGTCTCCTCTGCTCTTCTGTGGAGTAAGAGAACCATCCGTGTCTGCCAGATGACAAGCAATCAAGCATAAAAAACAAGTAGCAGACGCACCCAGGGAGGAATTCCTGCTAATTCTTTCCTCGGGGTTTTTTTCTGTGAGGAAGCCATTGAACTTCACTTGCTTAGGAGGATTTTCCAAAGTGATCTTAAAAAAAAAAAAAATCAAGTTTACTTTCTAGACTATCTAGGATAAGGAGCACAAATTAAATTGAGGAGAGTAGGTGGAACGAATCAAACTTCTCAAGTTTTCCAGGCAAAATTTTGCCTTGGGTTTTGTTTTGTTTAAAAGGGTTTAGGATAAATGGAGCTCAGGAAAATGCAAAAACACTGTTCTTATGCCTGCCTTCTGAACTAAAGAATGATTATATATTAAGTGAATGATGAAAACACTCCTAAGTAGTAAATATAACTTGTTCTATTCTTACATAAGAATGAATTAGAATTAATCGTGTGATGAAAACACCAGGTAGTAAAGACAGTTAGTTGCACTTTTACATTTGCTGCAAAAAATGAAAACAAGTTAAACATTTATGAGCAATTCAGTATTTGTGTTATTTTGGGGAAGCACAATAAGGGATACTTAAAAGAACAAAAAACAGGGCTCTGGTACCAAAGCAATGATTAAAATAAATAGCATCAACTGAGAAAAAAAAATCGCAGGCATCCATATGCACCTCTGGAATATAAATAAATGTTTCAATAAAAAAAGAGAAGCAGATTTGAATTTTTTAGTTTGTCATACATTCTTGATTTCTTTATCCCACTACCACATACATAAGAAGCCCAAAGACTGCTTCAGGTGATCAGTGTGGTTGGTTAAGCTAAGGAAAGGAGAGCTATGTCACAGGGAGACTGGCTGTTGATGGACACAGAGCAAATGCCATCATCACACCACAGAACTTAGGACACTCCCTGCTCACCTATAACATCATCTAGACAGTGGCTTTAACAGTTGAAATAATTTATTGAGTGGATACTCCGTAGCAGGCATCATCAATGATGGATCTGCCTAATCCTCACAATAATCTATTAAAAGGGCTACCATAACTTTTCCCATTGTGTGGACCATGGAATTGAGCCATGGAGAAGTCTCATAACTTAGACAAAGTGACACAGCAGTTAAGTGCCAGGACTTGGACTAAAAGCCCCAGGTGAACCGACTCTCCCTGAGACTACACTGAAGCACTGAAATAGTTTTGTATGAAGTGACATCCCTGCGCTAGCAGTGTCAGTCACCCCTGGGAACTTTTAGACATGGAAATTCTGGAGTGCCCCCAGACCTTCTGAGCTGGACATTGTGGGGGTGAAGCATCGGAAACCATCCAAGTGATTCTGATGCACCCTCTAGTTCGAGAGCCCCCTCAATGTCACTGACCCTGAGCACTGTGTAAGAAAACTCGTTGACTCAAAAGTCAGAAGTCCTCCAATAAAATTGTTTCTTATCAAAGCAATATTGAGGATATTGGGCCTATCTGCCAAGGAAATCTTTTTTTTTTTTGGTACCTGTGATTGAACCCAGGGGTGCTTAACCACTGAGACAAATCCCTGGCCCTTGTTTATATTTTATTTGGAGACAGGGTCTCACTGAGTTGCTCAGTGCCTTGCTTTTTACTGAGGCTGGCTTTGAACTTGTGATCCTCCTGCCTCAGCCTCTTGAGCCACTGGGATTACAGGCATGTGCCACTCTGCCCTGCTCTGCCAGGGGATTCTTAACCCACTGAATTAAAAAGCATTATAGCTTTTTAGGAACACAGTATATTATGTACCTTCAGAGAACTCCCACAATAAATAAGTAAATAGGAAAAATCAGAAACAGATATTTAGAATCCCAAGTTATTTTCTGAGTTTCCTTTTACGCTCCTAATCACCTCCCGAGGTGTTGGTCTTATGGATCCCCAACTTCCCTCTCATAGAGAGAGGTGAGAGAGACAGAAAGAGAAGGTTATTGTTCAGATGTGATGTGTCCCTAAAAAGATCATGTGTGAGACAATGGAAGGTTTGGAGGAGAAATGACTGGGTTAAGAGAGCCTTAACCCAATCAGTAAATAAATCCCCTGATGGAATTAACAGGTTGGCAACTGAAGATGGGTAGGTTGTGGCTGGAGGAGCTGCACACTGGGGATGTGCCTTGGGGTGTATATTTTGTATCTGGGAAGTTCACTCTCTCTCTCTCTCTGCTTCATGATCATCATGTGAGCTGCTTCCCTTCACCACACCCTTGTGCCATGATGTCCTGCCTCTCCTGGAGCCCCAAGGAATAGAGTCAGCTATCAATGGACTGAGAACTCTAAACTGTGGGTCCTTAGATCGACTTTTCCTCCTCTCTGGTTGTTCTGGTCAGCTCTTTTAGTCCCCCCCCCAAAAAAAAAGCTGACTGAAATAGAGAGGACCCCCCCGCCCGGACCTGCAGTTGGGAGAAATTTGATGATACCACCAAGCTGCTTCATTGCTGACCAGTTCTCCTTTAGTCAACTGTGTATTCTAGGGACCAGCACAACTCACAGCGGCCATCACTAGAAAAGTTGCTCATGAGTTGCTGTAGCTCATACTGATCTGACACTGAAGGAAGCACTTGAGTGAAAGCAGGAAACCCTGAAGATGGTCTAAAGGCAGAGAGTCACAGACGAGAGGCCAGAATTCTTCCTGGCTTCCATGACAGGAGCTCGGGAACACAGAAGACAGAGCCATGCCACTGGGGGCACTTGCTAACTCCCGACACCAAGCTCTCTTCTTGTCAGAGCTTCAACCCTGGAGACAGCGAGGATGGAGAAACACAGGCCTACCTCTTTATGACAATTGAAATCCTGCTGACCTCTCAATTTTACACATCCAGTTTTCCTGAGATACTAAATGGGGAGCAAATATTCTGCAAGTTTAGGCAATGTCAGGCCTCCTGGCACCCACTGGGATGGGATTGAAACCCACATCTTATTGACGCCAAATATTCGGGGTCCATTCCTTGGGGAGATGGGCCCCGTCGTTGGGCTCTGCTTGAGTCCCTCCAGGAAACAGCCATCCACCAGCTATGCAGCAGGCTGGTCTGACCAGTGAATCGTGTCTGCTGCTGAGACTGCAAAGTGCTTGCATTTGAAATAATACCCACGTTCTAATCATGGCCACCGCTCTGACTTTCCTTCCTAATTAACCTCTCTAATTTGGCCTGCATGAGAAATTGGACTTCTAGAGATTAGTTTTTTAAAAAAATGTGTTTAAAATATATAATTGATCTTTCAAAGATAGGGGTCAAAATGGAGAAATAAATTATGTTCTTTGGGATTGATTTTTAGATAATTTATACAGATAATTAAAGAGAAAGGCAAGAGATAGTTTAACACGAAATATATGGACATGAATGAATTGGAAAAATCTTTGAATATAGTCATCCCCAAAGTAGAAATGATGTAGGCGAATAATACAATTGTTTGGAAGTCTAATCAAAAATCCATTTCTCTATATTTTCTGTAGAAAAAAAATGTTTTGAGTTTCCTCTCTCTCTCTCTCTCTCTCTCTCTCTCTTTATTTTTACATTTATTTTGAGGGATCATGACTACTACATCAATTAGTGATGGATTTTCTCTTGTTTTCATTGAATTTCTTTGGGAAAGCACATTTACTTAATACTAATTTGAAATCAGTAATCTGTTATCTAACAGGGAAACTCTTCAGATAAGAAGGAGCACTGGGGAAGTGGGTTTAGTGTCAACACCTCAGGTTCAGATGTTCCACTTGAATTATTTATTCAGCAACTCCTGCTGTGTGCCTCTGGCCCAGTGGTCCCTATCTGAGAAGTGGGGAGAAACAGTCACCTCGAAGTATTGCTCAGAGTAGTTGTTTCCAAAGAGCTTATCACATGCTCAGGGGGCTCTTTTAAGCCATCGATGCCTAGATCACCCCTGCATTGATCAGAACAGACTATGCATGGCTAGGACAACAGTGTCGGTAGATTTACTCTTCTGTTTCTCACGGAATCTCCTATGAATTTACTCAGGCCTATATCCCCAGAGCAAAACTAGAAGAACACCTTTTAGAACACAGTTTCTAACCTTTGTGTGCATAAGAGTCCCCGAGGAGCCATGTTACCCTGCAAATGTCGATCACCTGATTAGCATGCGGGTGGCACTGACCCAGCCACACGTAGTCCACTCCTGTGGACAGGAATGGTCTGGATGTGGAGTGAAGCGCCCAGCTGTAGGGTGTGGAGAAACAGGCTCTTCATCCTCCACTGCCTCTATCCCCTACAAACTCAGCCTAAGTACTTGCCAACACGATGCTGATGACCTTTCATCTGCACTGGGACAAGTCCAGAAAGCCTTGGTTTGGATATTCTCATGTGTGAAATGCCTAAGAGGGTGACTAGCAGTGGTAGCTGTCCTATATATGGTCATTGACATAAACTGAAAAGCAGGCCTTCAAAATGGAATTGTAATACCCCCCTAGTTTTTCTCAGCCGATGTATCCCACGCCTACAGTACCACCACAGTGCACCCCTAGGTTTCTTTAAAGGAAGAGACAAGGCAGAAGGAGGGCCAAATCTTTTCTGTCCTCTAGGGTTCTCTTAAAATGTGTGACTCTATTAGCCCCAAGGATGTAGGAGATACCTGGAAACATGCTAAAATTATATTCTTTATTAAACCTTTCTTAACAAGAGGCTGTCTATAATCAGGATAAATTCCCACAGAAAGCCTCAGAGTCCAATTGCAGTAGTAGCTCTCAGTGAGGGGGATAAATCCTGAACCATCCCGGAGGATCTCAGAATTGGAAAGGAATATCCCCGGTAATCTTGAGGTTTCTGATGATAGATTTACCACTAACCAGCTCTGCGTCCTGAGATAAATTATAGAATTTGTTGAGTTCTCAGTTATCCCATTTATAAAGTGAACATAAGAGTATCTTTCCTGAATAATTCATAGGCATTGTATAGAGGAAAAAATTAGCTGTGTGAAGTTGGAACAATAAAGAGAACTCCAAGACAATAAATTGCTATTGTTACTATTTATATTATTTATACTCAAACAGAAAATAGTCAGCATTGTACTTAAATGTTTTCTTCTTGTTACTAAAATATATTCCTAGAATTATTCTGCATCAAAACTACTGTTCCAAAATGCAAATAAAGTTTTATACCCACAATTCCAAGCAACATCTGTAAGCCCAATTTTTTTGTGATTGACTTTTGATATCATAAATAAAAATTATTGAGAGATTAATCAAAATGTTAGTTTCTTCTCAAATTTTACTTGACTATTCCTGAACATCTGAAGGTCTCATTGAAATTCTAAGATACAAGATGCCATTTCTATATGAAATAGGGATAAACATAATACATATTACATTGAAAACATTCAAAGATACATCCAGAAAATGTCTAACTTAATTTCAGTGCAGATTATAAGAATTAATTTTGTAATAATTAACTGGATCAACTAAATCATTCATCTTTTGGGAAGTATCCCAAATTCAATGCCTTGGTTGTCTTGAATTTTTGTGCTATTTGTGCGCACTTGCGCATGTGCATGCGCGCGCGCGCGCCGCGCGCGCACACACACACACACACACACACACACACATCTTTCAAAGTTGAAGCACTCTGGTCAAAAGATCTCACCTGAGGTAAAGCACATTTTGCCCCGCTGCTGTGATGGTATGGATGTACATATCTTCTCCATAGAGCATTTTGCTGCATTTTTCTCTGTCTCCAATCCTATACTTAGGGATCAGTACACACACACCACACTTTCGATTTACCATACTGGGGAGTTTTCAGTGGCTTATAATTTAGATCAGTCAAATTTCCCTCAAAAGGTGTCATTGCTGGTGGAAGTTTTTTGCTTGTTTGTTTTTAACAAGTAACTGTCACTTGTTTCTATGGCAGTGAGTATTGTAAAACCTCATATATGTGTCTTTTGGTGACTGGCTGATTTCTCTTAACGAATGTCCTCCAGGCTCATTTGTGTTGTTATTGGTGTTGGAGGAGGAGAAATTGGGACCTGCCCTGCAATGGGTGTATTGGTACACAAGATGAATATGTTCCAGAGGACTGGGCCACAGTGCAGCTGCGTTGAACAACACCGCGTTGTACACTGAAGCATTTAAGAGTTTACAGCTCATGCCAAATGTTCTTACCCATCGCGGCCCAGCTATGGGCTGTGTGTGTGGGAGCTCTGAGCATTTGAGCGTGTGAGAGGACTGGTCTGGTATCGCGTGCTCTTTGGGCCATGCAAAACCTGTGTGCACTTTCCTCTTGCTCTGCCTATGTTCCGACTGAGATGAGTGTAACTTGCCAAAATGTCAATCAATCTACTGACCACAAGACATCAGGAAGCTAGATTCAACCCCCTGAAACCTGACCCTTTGCCATAGAACTTCCCTTTGTATGTCCTCCCTGTATAAGAATAAAGAATTCAAGTGGCTCTCTCTCTTTCCAATGGACCCCTAAGGTCGAGAGCCATCCTGGATTTTGAAAAGGTATTTCTGTGTGCTTGCGTGCTTTCTTCCCTGTTTAAGTTATTGGTGCCACCAGCTTTTGTGAGCCCAGCATAGGTCACCAGCCTGGCTAGATGGCGATACTTTCCACAATGATAATATGGGGGGAAAAAATCTCTTAATACTTTTTTATTTCAATAATGCTTCTCTGAAAGTTGGTTCAATTGGAAAATAAACCCAACTGGCAATCCTCAGGAGACTCCTGCTTCTGGAGATGCCACGAATACCACTAAAAAACAAAACAAAACAAAAAAACAAAACAAAAATTAAAAAGTGCCTCAGATCCACATCATAAAATACAGCTTGAGCAATTGTGACTGAAACAAGACACACTTGAAATAATTGAGGACTTACATCACCAGGAATACAGAATGGACGGGAGGACACACTTTGTAGACCAAATTCCCTTCTGAGAAGTCATCTATTTTGCATGCAAAGGGCTTCCTCAACTCTCAGAAGTGACACTTCCAGCTTTGACCTGAACCTGTGCCTATGTTTGTTATGCAGAGTGAGAAAGACAAGGCCTTCCCACTATTGAGAGGAAGAATAGGGATTTAGTGATACCCTGCAGTAGAAGCCACCATCTCCCACCACAGACACCCACTTGCACTGAAGACCCTGGTGTGGCATCTCTATTGACCTGCTCCTATCATCAGGAAATACAAGGAGGCAGGATACCCGAGTACCCAAGCTTATGGCCATTTCCATGTGAACGTACCAGCCCTGGGCCCTCAGTGGTTGAACAGGCACTGTTCTGACCTTTGAAGTTGCCTGGTTCTTGTGATGGTCTCCTACTCTCTCTGACCATGTACAGAAGCAGACTTCTGGACTTCCTGGAGATTTATGAAATCCCCACTACCTTTTCAATAAGAGCTTTCCCATTACTATTGGCCAGGGATATTTTTTACTGTGTGCAGTCAAGAACTCACTCACACAGAACTTAAATAATTCCTCAACAAACTGTACCGAGGGTGATTTCCCCTGCATCTGAGCGTGCTAGAGTGTGTGCACGGTTCAGATGTGAAAGCATGGGAAGAAGGAAGGTTCTGCTCCTCCAGGTCCCACACTTCACTCAGTCTCCATGACCCCTCTCCATGTGCTGTGCCTGACAGAGCACTAGGCAAGTACTCTCCAGGCACTGCATGTTAGTTAGAATTATTAGCACATTGTCCACAATTCCATTGTTACACCTGTAAGAATACCGTTTGGTGAGTGGTATAAATCCTGAAACTAATTATACACATGTTTTGTTGTTTCCAAACTAATCATCCACAATTACAAACCTTCAGTGTTTGATAAAGTTTTGAATTTATATTTCAAATATCACTTTTTTTTTCCTTCAAACAGGAAGTGTTGACTAAAGAGATCAAGTGGCTCTCCTAGGCTCTACATTTTATTGACAATTGATATTTGGCAGATGTAGTCAAGAATTTATTTCCCATCTGTATGGAAATAAATACTTGTAATTATAACAAAGCAAGAATGTTGTTCGTAAGTATGAATAATAACTAAAACAATAAGAATGTTTACCTTTCTATTTCACATGGGTTTGAGGTGGATAGCATAAGAAGTTGTTGTAAAGCAGTTTCCAAATATAAAGTGAAAGAATTTTTTTAAATAATAATAAATTTACTTGCATTCCATAAATGCTAAGGAGCAGCCTTTTATTTTTGTTCTAATAATTTCAGAAATTCCCTATAGCTTCCCCTAAGAAATTCACATTAACTTCTTTTTGCAATATAATTTTTATTTGTTCTTTTTAGTCATACATGATATTAAAATCCATTTTGCTGTAATTATACAAGCTCAAAAGCTTGTATAGGTAGCAAGTAGATACTTCCTAGCACAATTCCTAGCACAATTCCAATTTTTTTTTTTTCTAGAATTCCGGATTTCCATTTCCCCTGGGGGACTTTTCGCAAGAGATGTTTCAATGAGCAAACTTTCCTTTATTGTCAGGTACCTTTCTATCTTGGACTTCCCTTCAAAACTAACCTGGATGATGGTAACCTTCAAAACGATTCACACAAAGAGACCCAATCCCTTTCAAGTTCCTCTTTTGGAAGTTTCCTCGTGGTCAGAGGATATGCACTCTTTCAGAAGCAAAGTTGTGGGAGCCAAAGGCTGGGGCAAAGGCCATCCAGGTACCTTCTCCCTTGATCCCAGCATTGCCTAAGTTCCTGAAGGACAGGGTGCTGGACCGTCCAGCTGGCAGGATCTGGCAGCCCCAGTCCCCTGCTGTCCTTGCTCACACAGCTGTTAGAAAATAAAGACATAGTGTCATTTGTTAATGAATATTAGATTGATCCATTTATATTGCAGTGCAAGGATTTTTTTCCCCTTCCTCACTTTATGGTTCATTTATTTAGCTTAATGTCCTCATTTGCTGAAAAATGCAGAGATGTGTATTTAATCACTGAAAAGATTAAAGTCAAAACTTAAATTAAAAATGTAATTTTTTGATAATCTGTTCCATTGTTAGACGTACCCTCGGTGTTCCTTTATGTGTACGGATAATTATGTATGGTACTATGCTGTGTGTAGACACCCTGTAGTCTCAATTAAATATTATAACTACTTAATGAAAGGCAACAGGGATTTTTGCAGTTAGTAATTATAACCATAACCTGGAATTGAAACTCTCAATTCACCCTGAGACGGCTTAATAAGTTGGAAAATGAAATGGTTGTGGCCATCATGTCTCAGAGAGAACTTTTCATGACAGAAGAATAATTGCAGCCCGACAAAAATTCCCTACAATTGTTTTGGTAAAAGTGTGAATTATTTTTTTTCTTCCTTTATCCATTTCCCTAGTACTTTGGTAATATATGATTTTAGATTTTGAAATTATCAAACTTCCACTATTTGTTATTACTGTATATAAAATTAAGAGCACCCCTTCAACAATTCATAGGTTTTGATTTGAAAAATGACATATTAAAAGATCAATTGGATTAATTTCTTTATAGAAACATTTTAAAGTATATTAAATTATGATTAAACTCCAGATTAAGGTTTTTTTAGATTTGAAGGGTCAATGAACTAGAAGTGAATATTTATCTTTACTTTTTCTAGTAATGATAATCTAAAATTTTAAGTATAGTCCATTATTCTTTTATTTGAGAATGCCATATAACAACTTGTTTACAATAGGATTTCAACAGCAATTTTTAAAATGGCAAAGTTGTTCAAAAAAATCTCATAGAATGCTGTGGTTGGAAACAAAACTTAAAACATGTATTGTCCTTTCCCATAATCCAGACCTGAAATCATGGAAACTCATCATGGATTAAACTGCTGCTCAATAAAATTTCCCTAAACACAGAAAGAACTCAAATTTATCAGAAGTGCTGAGGAAAATTTCTCCTAATACCCAATCAGTTGCTTAATGACCATGATCTTTGAACAAACTCTTGGCCTACTGGTAATGTCTTACACTGCAAGCTATAGAGTCTCTTTTTGACCACATCATGCAAATGATCCACCATTTTGGAAAATGAATGAAGAGAATTTAGCCACACTTTGACTGGATGGTTCATGTGAACAACACAGAAAATGCATGCTGTCTGTTTTTTTTTTTTTTTTTTTTTTGTTACCTGCTACATTCATAATTGAACTTAAGATTTCTTACCTGAATGAGAGCATTTTCGCTTTATCTTTCAGTGATCTCAAGGACGCTAGACTAAAGGTCTTTTAAGATTTCTGGTCAACATGGAACATATCTATAAGCACTTGTCCCACTGCTTTTGACCTTTTATTTTGTGTGTCTTATTTTTCTTGGTTATTATGAAGTTGGATTTTGATAGTAAGGTTTTCCCAGCAACTATGTTACTATTCATTTTGGAAGAGTGATCATTAACAAACTTCTAATGATTATATCATAACCCAGAAAAAAAAAGAAAGAAAAAAATCAAAGAAACAACTCAAAATAAGAGAGGAGGTGAGATAATAGGGGGAAAAAAAAACACTGAATGAAATGTTGTGTCACGCCCGATCCTTAAGAAACAAGTAAGTTCCTGCTGGCAGTGGGACTGCCCATCTGGTAGAAAGGGAACCTGGAGTAATCTGAATTTATTGTGAGCATGTCAAATGTCTTTCTGTTGCATGGTCTTTTGAACATTCTTAAGGGTAACAGTTTAGACTGGTCTTGCTGGAGACTGAGTGGTTTGGGGCAAAGCTCTTCGTCAACATGGATCTCTCTTTCCAGCTCTGATGCCAGGATGCGGACATCTGCCTGTCAACTCAGCCTCCAAGCTCTCTGTGGGAACACAAGAAGACTTGGATGCAGTTCTCTTGTGAACTACATGCTCAAGGTGTCAGTAATGACAAAGATGATTGAACTTCAGATCCAACCTGCAGTATGTTAATAGAAATATGCAATGTCTAAACAGTCCAAAGCTGGACTCCCTTCCTTCAAGTTTCAGGCGGAAGTGTACGCATTCCAGATTAAATGGTTTATTTTACAAGGAAAACCAACCTCACGTCCAGCTTCGCAGGTAATCAAATTTCAAAGGAACGTAGTTGTCTGGAGTCGAGGGAAACGTTTCAAAATCTTAGTTAGATACAACCAACTATAACAATCCAGTAAGGAAAATTAAACTTGCAACTTCCAGCACTT
This sequence comes from Marmota marmota marmota, assembly GCF_001458135.2. Classification (NCBI taxonomy): domain Eukaryota; kingdom Metazoa; phylum Chordata; class Mammalia; order Rodentia; family Sciuridae; genus Marmota; species Marmota marmota. The sequence continues at coordinate 6,166,918 of NW_025999932.1, read as the reverse complement.
AGACCTAGAACACCGTAATACATTTTTAAATATTGACTGTGTACATCACACTAATTGTTAAGTAAAACCAAAGGTAAAACTGACCCAGCACAGCAAATGTAGAAACAGGAATAGAATTACCTGCAAATGAAACAAGCATGGAGAGTAAGTAAAAGGACTTCAGCGCAGGGAGACAAGACAATAGGAGCCCTGTCCTGTTTCCAGCCAAGGAAATTACCTGGTCTAATAGGATTTGACATACCTCAGTGAGAGGCCCTCGCCTTAATGTCCCCATTTCCTGCCCCCTCCCACCTCCACACTATAGAGTAGGTTTAGTCAGTTCAAGTGGTTGGAACCGAATTATCCGTATTTAGATTTTATTATTTTCAAAGCGCTCTTTATAGTAAAGCTAGAATGCATTTAATATAATGGATTGCTATTTAAAATTATATTTCCAAGCTGGTCATCCTATTAATTAACTCCTCTAACCCCGTACTCATTGCCTTAATCTCCTAAACTATATTAATAGTTTGCTTTATATCTATGTTACCGGGAAAATGAGGAAAGATACAATCAGAAACTTAATTTCCCTGCCTCCCTCCACTGCCTACTTAAAACCATCCCCACTTTTAGGACAAATGTTTTACCCCATGAAAGGCAGAGTAATCCCACAGTGCATCTGCCCACTCTCAGTTATCCAAAAGTGCTCTGGTAGAGAAATGAAAAGCCGTGCTTCATTTGTGTGCAATGAATCGAAATGCATTCTGTTATCATGTATAACTAATTAGTACAAATGAAAAAAAGGGCTCTGGTCACTTGTACTCCTCCAAGTGTTTGTTATTATCATTAATTATAAGTTATTATTATTATTATTATTATTGACAATTTATTATCATTAATTAAAATTAATTAATTATTATTGTTAATTACAATTTCCCTTACTCCATAAGAATCAAAATATCAACCTCTGTTTCAAGTTCTCTACACACCTCTGTGTCCCTCTGGTGAGCAGGCACACTGTTTCCAGACCTGAGGCTTCTGCCCCTTTGTCCCTCATCCCAGAAATACGGTGGTCCTGAGGTACTGAGGCGGTACCATGGGAAGAAGCCTTGAAGTTTACTTGGTCTTATTCATTGCCCAACTCTCACAGAAAGACAAAATCCCGAAACTTGTTAAGGTCCCACTCTTGTGAATGCTCTCCAATTGGAAACAGGGTCTTTGGAGAGGTCATGAAGTTACAATAAGGCCATTTTCTCTTGGGGTGGGCCCATATAGTGGGTGTCCCTATTTGAATTCAAAGAGGCACTGGAGACCTCCCAGGAGAGCAGCCATGGAAAAAGGTGGAACTGGAGTGACTCATCTACAGGTCCAGGATGGCAGCAGCCCCCAGAAACAAGGAAGCAGAACAGACACTCTAGAAGGAACCAGGCAGTGCACACATCGATTGCAGACTTTCAGCCTCCTCACCTCTAAACAAAGAATTCCCCTTGTTTTAAGCAACCCTGTTTGTGGGATTTTGTTATGGCAGCCTTGGCAAATTCTGGCCCTTGGGAAGAAGGAATGATGGAACAGGGTTTTACTCAGAATCAAATCATATATCCCTTAATGTTATCATTCTGGTAAAAATGTTTATAGAGACATTATTCTTTATTAAAAAGAAAACAAACCATCAACTTTATCTACTTAGTCATAGGAAATGCCTCCTTTCCTTTCTAGCATTGCAGTGAAAACTCAGCCTGCTTGTCTGCAGGTCTTCAGAGAGAACTCTGGTTATTCTCTCCCCTTCTGCTGCCTCAGTCAGAAACCAAGGGCTACACTGCCCAAGACAGAGCAGTCAGGGATGAGACACACAGCTTCCTGGAGCTTCCTATCAGTTCTCAAGTCCCCCATCAGGGACTTTGCTTCCACAAGTAGGCAATTCCTTCAGTAGGCAATTCCTTCAGTAGGCAATTCCTTCAACAGGAAGCCTGAGAAGAGGTGGCCAGCACAGAGCACAGGCCACAGGTGCCAACCCCCCAAAACAGCCCCGCAGGTGGTCAAGTCAGAGGCTGAGCCCGGGAGTTGGCTCACTGGGAACTACATGCATTTAGAAATTTCATTGGTTTAAAGATAAGAAGAGTGGATTTAATTAAATGCTGCCTCAAGTTTTCAGAGGACCATTTGAGAGCCTGAAAATAACTGTGGAACCACTTCAACCAGCGCACAGAGAAAGAATGTGAAATCCAGAGCTTGGTAACAGCCATGGATGAAAAATAAAATTTGTGAACATATAGATGCGGAGCATCTCCTTAAACGTGAACTGGGACACAGAGGGGCTCTGGTTTCCTTGAATGGCGTCTGCCTTGCCCCACACCAGAGTCTTCTCTGCAAGGCTCCTGGCTGATTCCTTCCTTCCTTGCTCAGCCCCAAACTCCTGAATTCACCTGTCTTACGGGTCTTCTTCCCTCCAACCTCCCCAGTCCTTGCCCGCTTCTCCACCACCATCTCTGCCTCCATCCTGGCCCTGGGTCAGTTAATAGGGGTTGATCACTGCCATCCACCAGTTCAAAATAATTCTCAGGTATGATGAAATTTTCTCTGGCCTGTTTCAGATCTCCAGGGGGAGCCGGCTGATCCCTTGCCCTCTTTCTTCAAGTGCAAGGTTCTCCTGCAGAGCTCCCGTTTCCTGGAGTGTGCCTCTCCAGGTGACCTCCTCAGCTCTGTCCACCCTGAGGCTCTGAGTTGTGTCTGGTATCACACCAGAAGCCATTTGTTCCCTTATATTTAGGAATTCTCTTTGGTTCCTTTAAAAGTCAGCCTGTTTATTCTTTTCATATTCTTTTTTCTTGATCATAACTTGAAATTAGTGTTTTAGTTTTGTAAACATTTTAAACACTACATTTACAGTCTGTGGGGGATTGCTCTCCTCTTTAGTAAAGGTTGACTGTGAGTGCTAACTCCTAGGAGCAGCCTCTGCAGTGTTTGAATAATGCAGGTGAAATCCACCAAAGAGGATTTGCATGCTTATGCCAGCTGTAAAGGAAGTTCTGGTTTGTTGTGTTACGTTTTTATTTATTTTTATCATGTAAGGATATGTGAGGTCCAACTTTTTCTTTCTCCTTTTCCTTTTTCTTAAAGGATTAGTGGGAGGTTTGTGTCTGTGCATATGTTTATGGGTTTGCCTTCCATTCAGTGTCAAGTTTATTGATAACTTTCATTGTTTCACCTGAAGAAATGGTTGATTTAGTTTCAGTTCATGATTATGCTGAGGGTTTAGTATTTGGGTTCCAGCTTTCTAGAAGAACTTCCAATAGATCCCCATCATTTTTAAGATCCCTGGGTGGTTTTGCATTTTTCATAAAGTCTAACAGTGTGCAAACCAATTTGAAATTCAACTTTTGGGGGGGGGGATAAGATCCTCTAGGTCAAACCTATTTGAGAATTCTACTTCCCTTCCCAGTTTCTTTCTCCAGTTAGTTTTCAACACATAATTCTTATTTCCTTTTTGGTGCAATGATTCATATATAAGGCATTTTCCAAGACTTTTAAGGTTTTATTATTAATGTGGGATGATCAGTTAGAGTACCTATTCCACCTCCCATATTTCCAGAAGTGGAAGATTGTACTAAGATTCTTTCATTTCAGATAAATTTAATAAAATCTTATAAATTAACAAATGCTTCACCAAAGTTAGCCTTGGTCTTACCAACACTGTTGAACAAAGTTTAAGTTTTTTTATTTAAATAAATCACTTGTTTCAATTATTTAATTTACTTAAACTGTGAATTTGCAATTTAATACATATTTGGAAATAATTTTTGTATTTATGTACTGCTTTAGGAATGCTCTGTTAGCAACCTGGATAACTGGCAATGTGCAGGTTTTAGCACAGTACCATAGAGTATAATCTGCCATATAAAAATAAAATACACTGGATGATTTTTAACAAATAAGTATCAGTTTTCATTTTAATAATTTAGCAGTTTGTTTTTTTAAAACGGTGAGCTGCTTGTGTTTTTTTAAGTTTATGTGCGAGACTGTAAATTAGAAAATTAATATCACATTCTATTTGGGCATTTTGAACGCATTCTATATGAACTCCATTATACCAAATTCATTCTTTATGGACTCCTGTGTGTATACTTTACAAAATGCTACCTTCCACAGAATTGTAGTACTTTGCTACTAAACTTAGGAAATCTGCTCAATATAGTCATTCATACCGTTGAGGTTTGTGAAGTATTTACAGTCTGAGTAATCTGTGCAAGGAATCTTGGTTTGTGGCTGGTGAATGCAATCAGAGAAACAGGAAGATCTTTATCTGGGTCAGGTAATTTATTATTCATTTCTACCTATCACAGAGATTGCCTCTGGAGATGACAAGTTGCACTGTGACATTAGGGAAGACCTACACATATTCATAGTAACGGTCAAGAAAGTAACTCAAACTGAATGTCCTTGGAGTAGAAAACTTGGGAATATCTTTGCATTAGAATAAACAAGCAGACCTGGCTACTGAGGCTATGTATTAATGCCTTAATAAAAATATCTTTTAAAAGTTCATTAATTCTGGCCTCTTTCATACAAAGCATGTAATCGACACATATAAGAAACATTGAGACATGGTGTCACCATAAATGTCAGGCATCCAAGTTCTGCTCAGCTTTGGCTTGGAAATTTGAGCTCTCTTCTGCAATCCTATGCCCCCGTGCTTCCTCCTCCAGGACTCACCATCACTCTTCCTCCCAGGCCCTCTGCTTTAGGGCTCCCCACCATGGACCTCCATTCCTGCACCTCTGGAGTGTCAGGAGGTGACTGTTTCCATCTCTCCTCCTGGTCTCCACTAACACCCCTTCCCTTTTCTCACAGTTTCCCTCACCTCCTTCCTACTGGCTCCTCTTCTTTCACAAGCACAAGGGTTATGTGGCCAAGGCTGTGGAAATACACAGTCTAACGTAACAACAAAGTTGCAACCAAACTGGAGTGGGTTTTTGCTCCAATGCCATCCCAACTTTGCATTTCTAGTTGGTTCTGCTGAGGGGCCCTGCTTTCTTTCACTCTGTGGCTGCAGCCTCTTCCTTCACTAGGGGAAGAAGGAGGAGGGCCAGGGGCACACCAGAGTCATAAAGATTTAGCCCATCACATGCCACATGTCATTTCTATGGATATAGCTCAGTCACATGGCCACCCTTCACTGTAGGGTGAGGAAAGGGGTCTATTTGGCATCTGACAGCATAAGCAGAAATGAAATGGATACATGGCCACTCTGCCTGGCCCCACATATCTACCTATGTCTTTGAGATCATTCCCTCTCACCTGCCTCAGAACTTTGCTCCTTTTCCACTGCTTTATCTGCAATGACTCCTTCAGAGAGGACTTCTTAGCGAGTAAGCACAGTCATAAGTGGTCCTCTACAAGAAATGACATTCCCCCCTGCCCTTCTAAGCCCATCTTTTCTAAATCATGATCTTCACCACCTTCATCATCATCTATGCCCATTGTGTCAAGTTTTCTCCAAATCTCCAAACCAACAGTGATGCCCAGGGTCATTATCAGCTTCCAGGGGCATTCTGTGCTCCTTGACCCATGTTCCCTCCACCTTGACGTGGCATGTCAAGTCCTTCTTCTCAGACTGTAAGAATCTTCTTCTTCCTCATCTTCATCTCTCTGCCTTCTCTTCTGTGTCCTAGCCTGGCTAAGATGCTTCTGGTCTATGCAAGTTACTATGACATACATACTCAAATGCGATCCAATTTGGAAAATAAACTAAATGTCCACTTACCTTCATTCCATGTTCAACCCCACTGCTAGTTCCTACTTGTTAGTTTCCAGAAACTTACAACCAACCTATCTTTTAACCATTTGTATAGCTAATACTGCTTGTTCTTGCCTTCTCTCAGACCAACCTTCTTTTCATTGTCTCTGTGGTCCTTTATTATTTCTCAGGTTCAGTTCACCTCCTCTGTCAAGCCACCTTCATCCCCATCCCTGTCAATTTTCTCTTTTTTCTTTTTGCCTCATCCGTAAGCTTTTATACAACTATCTCAAAGCAGCAGAAACTACTTATCCTTTCCTCCTTCCTTCCTTCCTTCCTTCCTTCCTTCCTTCCTTCCTTCCTTCCTTTCTCAATTTCTGTATTCTTCACTGGGCTATGCGTTCTCATGTCCAGGGATTGTAGTTCATCTTTTTTTTATTTTGACATATTATAAAAGAATCAAGGAGAGTATAGTATTTTCCATGATTCCCTCTGAAGATAAAATGGGTGAACGGTCAACAGACTGAGGCTCCAACAATAAAAACAGAGGTAAAAAAGAAACAAAACCCAAACACAAGGATCAACATTGAGCACTTGACTTAGATGTAAGTCTGAATCCCATCAGCTCAAGGTATCACAAACTGGGTAAAGAAGGACAACACAATACCAATGAGATTCAGTCTTATGGGGAATGATATACCTTGCCCATTCAAGAATGGCTTTGGGGAGGGAAGGATTACAGATAGATGTATTTGTGAAACTTTGGGGGCTTCAGTCCTCAGAAAGAATCTAATTTTACTAACCACTATAATAAGTTTGAGATAAGTTCACATTTTGATTGTCATCACTTTTCTCTCTTTACAGATCACTGGAAAATTTGCATTAGGTGGTTATTAGCAAGAATTGCATTGTACTTCACAAAATCTGGTAGTAAGTGACATCATGGAGCCTGTTCAAGGGAGTCCTCAAAGAATCCCTCCCTTAAAGCAGATCAGGAAGTAGATTGATGAACATGCCGATTGCACTTTCGTGAACAGCCAGCCTGCTCTTGGTGCTGGGCATTGATGATGTGGGTATAATTGATTGAATGCAATAAATGGCAGTTGCAGGTAGCAGTGTTAAAATTGTTGTACATGCAAACTCTGTGCTAAATGTGAGCATGCTACCATGTGCTTTTCTGTGCAAGGTAGCAACTAAGCTAAGTTCCCTAAACTCAGCAAAATGAATCAAAATCTTCCTACAGAGGAAAACATTTACACACTCCATACTATTGTTAGTGAAAAATTCATGATTTGCAAATATGGTCCACTAAATATATCAGACTGATTGGACAAGGTTCCTTATGACAAAACTTGCATTTGATATTTGGCCTTGTCCCTCCCCACCCTTCATTTTTTCCCCCTCAGTATCTTTGATAAAAATTGTGTCCTTAGTGCACCTCTATGAAACAATGGAACACATAGCTCTTTCAAATACAATGGCATTTTTGTAGTATGCTGTCAATGGTTTATTTAGTAATCAAATTATTTTAATTTTTAATTTGGAAAAAAAACAAGGCAATACTAAATTCTTTGTAGTTGAGAAGCTATTGGGTCTTTTATGACAGAATTTTAAATTCCTACAAATAAAATTATTTAACAAGTAACTAGCTAGCATCTCAACAATGTTTGCATTTTAAAAACAACTATAACCATAGCCATGATTAGACTCTAAATTGTATAAACTAGTGAGCCATGAGCTCTTTGAGACTGTGCACAGACAGTTTTCTATATACTAGACAGCCATATCAATGTTTATAGCACCACAATTCCCAGCAGCTAAATTGTGGAACCCACCCAGAAGACCTTCAGTAGATGAATTAATGGATAGGGAAACTTTGGTATATATACACAATGGAACATTACTCAGCATTAAAGGAGAATAAAATCATGGCATTTGCAGGTAAATGGATGAAATTGGGGAATAAAATGCTAAGTGAAGTAAGCCAATACCCCCCCAAAACAAAGGCCAAATGTTTTCTTTGATATGAGGAGGCTGACCCATGGTGATGGTGGCAGGGGGAGCATGGGAGGAACTTTAGATAGGGCAAAGGGGATGGAGGGGAAGGGTGGGGGAAAGGGGGTAGGAATGATGGTGGAATGAGTTAGACATCATTACCCTAAGTACATGTATGAAGAAACAAATGGTGTGAAAATACTTTGTGTACAATGTCTTAAAAAATTGTCCTCTATATGAGTAATATGAAATGAATTGCATTCAGCCATCATGTATAACAAATTATAATAAATAAATATTTTTTAAAAATAAGTTCTCTAGAAGGGGGAAAAACAAACAAACCAAAAAAAAAAAAAAGGAAACTGGCATTGATTTGACCCTTTTATGTGACACATACCTTTACTGTTTCTTATCCAGTCTTCATAATAGCAATAGCTAGCATTTATTGAGCAAATCCTGAATGCCATTTAGTACATTTATTTTAACATACCTCATGTCATTGAATTCCCCCAATCCATTCAGATGTGGGAAAAATTACCCTTGGTGTATACATAGCATGCAATATGGAGAAGCTCAGAAACTTAATTATGTTTTTTTTTTTTTTTTTTTGGTAGCAGAGATGGGATGACCTTTGGCAGGATTTTCTCTGGCTATAGGGATGACAAGGTTGAATGACAGAAACATTGCCAATAGGATACAGTGTTTTATAGATTGTAAAGGGAGACTCCTGATCTGAGCCCTGGTCGGTGTGATCTTAAATGTCCTCTGGAGTAGCTGGGGAACCTGATCGGAAGAAGCAAAGCAGCATGTTAAGCTCTTAATAAGAGACCCTGAAAACTTCCACCCAAACCTGACACACAAGAGCCACTTCTACCTGACAGCTGCTAACAGTAATTCTGCTCCACTTGTTTGCAGAGATGTATTTGCCCATGGATTCTTCTAGAAGTCAAAGGAACAATCAGCTGGCAGTTGGCCTGGAGGTCCACCGATCGACTCTCCCGTGGGCAAAGTTTTCGCAGGCTAGCTGGAATTCTAGGCTAAGCTGGAAGGGCAGATCAGGACAGCCCCATATGCCCTCTCCAGTACTGCAGGGTTGGGGTAGCTGGACTTCTGCAGGTGGCAGGTCAGGATCAAAAGTTGCTCCAAGAAAAGGTGCGCCAAGAAAGCTGAAAATAAGCTGCAGCAATTCATATGATCTAGTCTTGGAAGTCTCCAACCATCACTTTCCCCAACATTCTTTAGGATAAGAGGTCACTGAAATGAGCCACATTCAAAGTGAGAGGAAATACTGTCCATATTTCAGTGGGAGTAACAGCAATTAATTTGTGGCAAACTTTAATTTACTAAGGGAAAGAAAAATGATCAAATTGTGAATAGATAGGTAATAACATCCTTATTTATGGTGACATAGCTGCTGTGGAACTAGCCTTTCTGTTGTAAACAACTACTAATAACATTAATAATAAAATAATAGAGTGATGTAGAGCTTATCAAATACTACCTGTTTATAATACTTTAGATATAATAGCACTCAAGAAGTATGATATTGGCTTGAGGTTTCCATTTTCAGACTCTAGAGAGAATACAGGGACAATGGAAATACACTAATATTTTTATTTGATTTTTTTGACAAAAATCACAATTCAATGGGGAGAAAGATAAAGATAATTATATAGAGAGGGGATGAGAAAAGGAGAGTCTTTTAATTAATGATAATAGAACAAGTGGATATAAACATGAAGAAAATGGTCTCAGTGAAACCTCCCACCTTATGCAAAAGTCATACACAATTCAACAGAGAACATTTCTAAAAGAAAGAAAAGAAAAAGTGTTCAAACTCTTGGAATAAAAAAAATAGTACACAAAAGCACTAGGCATAAAAAAAGGAAAAAATTACATTTCATCAAGATAAAATTTTGCTATTCAAAAGATATCACTGGGACCATGAAAGAAATAAGCTATAGTCTGAGGGAAATAATTTTATAATGCCATATCTGACATAATACTCCACAATGTAAGGAGCCCTTGAAACTGAAAAAATAAGAAACTAAAATTGAATTTAAAATAACTTTTGAATATACATGTGACAAAAGAAAAACAGATATGTGAATGGCCAATACTAAAATAAGAAGATCAACATCATTATCCTTCAGAGAAATTTAGATGAATAAACACAAACTAGAACAAATACAATTAAAGAATTTTTCCACATTGCTAAGGGAAGGAAAATTATCCAACTGTTGAGAAACTACTCCATGTGTCCCTCCTTCTATGCCACATTTTTGAAAGTTTCACAGTGACCTTTTCCTGGTACTTTTCTCAGTTACCTTTGTAGGAAGCAATTATGAGGAACAAAGAAATGTCATTCAAGAAAAAGTTCAGGCTTGCAAACTACTTACTGTAAAATTCAAGATTCCCAAAGTTTGTGGTTCCTCTTCTGCAATGTTTGGGCATCCATCTGGGCTCTCGGGGTCCTCTCTATGGAACATGGAGGATAGGATAAACTAACACAGACATCATTTTCATGCTATTCGCTATAATGTGGATAAAAAAAGTCCTTTATTTCCTGAACCCAAAGTATCATGTCTTCTACCTGCATCTACAAAGCATTTATAGGTTAACTTATTAGCATCTATGTAAGTGAAAATCCTGGAAATTTTGCATTTTCAAATGTTGTTAAATTTGCACATGCCACATGTTTAGAAACTCACTGCTAAGTATTTTTTCTGAGAGACATGAAAGCATATGTACAAAGAAAAAACTATATGGGAATTTTACAGAACTTTATGTAGTATAGGCAACATTTGGTATATTAATACAATGAATAACTACATAGCAATAAAAAAGGTCAAGCAATAAATTTAACATGAATGAATCTCAGGAATGTTGTGCTGAGTGAAAGACACCAGCTAAAAAGAACACACATTCTAGGCCCCACTCCTATGAGTGCTGCATTGGAAAACTAACTCACAGGGACATTGTTTCATTTGTAAGGCCTGAAATTCATGAGATTTGCCTTGGGGATGCTCCATTTGTGGTAGATCTTGAGAACCCCAAATGAAAATATTAAATAATTCAGTTAGTTAAATATTAATTTGTGAAGGAGCAGATTTTAAAAGTAGAGGTCAACCTGCAATAGAGGCAGAAAACAATATTTTTTAATAATGCAATTATGGTTCTTGAAGCCAAAGCATGGTAATATTTTATGAAGCTTGCAATAATCCAAAAAGTTACATGTCAATAGAACCTTTCTTCAGTAAATTGAGGACTTAAAGAGAGGCTCTTGCCTTTTGAGCCACCCATATAGCTAATCACTCGAGTGCATTGTCAGGGTGGAAGTACAGAGTGCAGAAGGTAGAAGAGCCAACAGGAGCTGCTGAGATGGAAATGGAGAGGAGACTGTTTTTTTAAAAAAATGGGTATAAACAGTTGACAGGCAGTTGAGACACGGTAGGTTGAGTAGGGAATAGGACTCAGGGTGCTTCTTTCACTTTTATTTTTTAATTGAAGAGAATCATGCATCCTTAAAGTTGATGGGAGCCATACAGGAAGGAAATATAGGCTCATGAGGAAAAGAATATTCTTCTTTTTGTTCTGTTTCTGTGGGAAGAACCTGAATGACTGGCTGGGGGTGGGTTTGAATCTGCAAATCTGATTATCTGCTTCAAGCTCTTACCCAGACATGCAGCAGTCTTTGCTTTTGAAAGGTGACAATTTTCCAAGTCCAGTAAAATTAGAGGTGTACATGCAGTGAAAACACCATGTGCAAGTGTCTGAAAGCACACATGGAATACCCTGCTCTGGGAAGAGAAAGTGCCTGCGAGTCGTGTGCACAGGTGAGAGAAAAGGTGAGACATTTGCACAATCTACACCCAGACAAACCGCCCCCTTGTGAAAAGGGCAAACATCTATAGCCTCTACTGGTTAAGTGGAGTCCACCCTGGGAGTCTCCACCACTCAGGGGAGCAAAGGACACAGAGTGGATTCGGGGGTGTAAAGTGACTATCTCTGCTATGAAGGTCAGAACATCTGGTGCACATCAGGTAAATATGTCCGGTGCACCAAATGGAGTTTTAACAATGGGTCTAGACAATTAGAAGTCTTTAGATATACAACGATAGGGCAGGATAGTGGAGAGTAGGCTGAGGGGCCCACTGCCCATCATAATGAACCCTTGAAGGACTGCAGTAGGACTTGATCTCAAATGATTATCCAGACATCAACGTTAATGGAAAGCAGAGTAACCAGGTGAGTTTACTTCTCAATAGGATGAGTGGAATGGTTTGATTTTAACTTGAGAAGGTGGTCCCTAGAATGACAGTAGGTAAGAAAAGGAGTTGATGGCCTCAAGGAAGGTCAAGCAGCTCCACCAATGGACTTGCTTGTGCATTGTGTGGAGGAGGTGGAGGCGAGGGAAGGAAAGCCGAGTTCATGCATAGACTGGTTTTACAGCATCACAGTCAACGTAGGAAAACATGAGAATTAGCAGGTTAATGTAAAGGCACTAAGGTTAGGGTGCCCTCTGTTTCTTTGTTTTAAATACACATAGAAATATATAAGGAGAAACCCCCATAGATGATGGATATAAGTTCCTAAAATCTTAGTCAGAATAATTGGGGCATCAGCAGCACTTGTGTTAGGTTTAATGCCAGGACAATGCAGGAGGCAGAAGGAGGGGTCAAAGGTAAGCTCCTGACACATCACTATGTGCAGAGTTTAGCGAGGAAACCCGTCCCTGTGAAGGTCACCAAATTGATGTCCATTGAACTCTTTTTTCCTACCAAGGAAAACCAAAATTTGGAAAAAGAGGAATCATGCCTGGCAGTAAGGCCTTACCTCCCAGCTCCCTCACATCTGGGAGAAGCCAACACGGAGGCCAGGCTCCTGGGTAGAATCTGCTGCCAGATCCCTGGGAACATTCTCTTTCCTGATAAAGGGATCAAAGGTTTTCTGGGTGCTGGCCTCAGCTGTTTCTCTTTCTGTCTTGGGTAGGGTGGGGTTCTTGTCCTGTGGCGCTTCGGCAAGGCCACCAACATGAGAAGAAAAGCAACGATGATGTGGAGCCTGGAGCACGAGGTGAAAGATGCTGCCGCTGCAGGATAGCTGCCACAGCTTTGGGCTTAGGACTTCAGATTTCAGGTTTGGTGAACAAAGCAAACTTTTTGTTTTAGTCACTGCTTGGATTTCAAACCATAAACAGTTAAAGGCATTCTCATACAAACACAGCTGCCAAGAAGAAGCAGAATCTGTCAGAGGGCAGCATCCACAGCACAGGGAGTCCAAGTGACAAGGGCCAGACTGTGGCCATGCATTCAGCAAGCCACCCTTGGCAAGATGCTTTCAGGAAACTCTGGGGGTGAAAGTCAGATGGCAGAATTTTTGAAGCATGAAAAGCAAGTCAGACCCTAGAAACTGGACAAATCAGAATTTTTTCTAAGAGGGTTGGCTAAAATCATAAAGACGTGATTTAGTAATAGAGAATAAAAAAGAATATAGAGGAGGTGTCAGCAAAACCAGGGTCCCCTACTGGCCTCCTGCTTCTCTGAACAGTTTTATTGGAAACAGTCATGCCTATTTGTTTATATATCTCCTTGGCTGCTCCACTACAATGGCAGAGCTGAGTAGTGGCGGCAGAGACCATGTGGTGAACAACACCAACGCGTTCGCTGGCTGTTTTCAGGGTGAGAGCGATGGCCATGGTGATAGGAATCAGCGGAAGCTGCAGAAACACGAGACAGATGGTTAAACTACCCTCATGATGACCCTGAAGGGGGGTTGGGGGCTTACTATAGGACCCAGCATTACAAATATGGAAAAGGAGGGTCTGAGGTTGGGAGCATCCCACTTCTGCTCTCAAGAAGGGGTGGAGACAGTCTCACGGAGCTGGTATAAAAGGACAGACATCAGAGAATCCTGAACTTCAGAAAACACCCCGACCCTTGACATGAGCAAGAAATAAGTCTTGCTATATATATTGATCCACTAAGAATATAGGCTTTAATCTTTTAACAGAATGAGGATTTTCTTAATTAATATTTTCAGGGAGGAAACTCTCATTTTTAACCCTGTTTGAGGCTCTGCATAGGACACTAGGCTGAAATTGCTCTGTTGGTTCTTTCTGTTACATAATTATCTTCCATGTATGTGTGCATAGGTGATGCTTTGTTCTTTTAGATTTTTTAATTACTGTGAATATATTAGATTTTATACTCTATGTGAGAAACATGCATTAATCAACCACAGGACTCAGTTATTCAGAGCTCATTTATTTTGATAAATAATAATAAGAAGGAAAAATGTAGAAATAAATCAATCATCACAAAACTTTAGGTTTGGTTTAAAAATACAGACATAAAATTAACTGTTAAATATTTTTTTCAAGAATGGCAGCTAGAAGTGGAAATTCATGGAAGAATCCAAAAGTGCCTTACCATGTCTCAGAATGAGACTGAGATTCTCAAGTCATTGAAAACACTGATTCAGGGCTGGGGATATACAGCTCTGTTGATAGAGTGCTTTCCTTGCATGCACAAGGCCCTGGGTTCAATCCCTAGCACACACATACACACACACACACACACACAAAACACACTCACACACACACACACACACACTAATTCAATATGCTTTATAGTAATTTATAATTTATTAGCATTTCCAATTTAGATCTCTACTAACCACTCTATGTTAATAACAGCTATATTCAAACTCATTCTGCAATCTTAGAATGAGGATTCAAAATCCTGAGAGAAACAGTGAATAGAAAATATTCATGTATTACTTGGAGTTCCTGCACTACCATGCTGATTGGATCACCAAGATTCCCAAGGGTTTTTTTTTTTTTTTTTTTTTTGGTGATATATTGTAAGTATTTAAATCAGAATATTCCAAACTGAGGTTAAGTTATAGGAAACAGTAAGAATGTAGACATGAGGCAAAAAGTGTGGGAAAAAAATGTCACATAAAAAATTCACATGCACACAGCATCTGTATCTAGGGCATCTCTTTATATATTAGAAGCTGTATGAAAATTCCTAGCAACTTAAAAAGCTATTTACAAAATCTTTATATCAGTCATTTGAAAAGTAACATTTCTCATTTATACCCACCAGTGAATTCTGCATGCGTTCATGTGGTCTTTCCTGTAAGTAAGATCAATAAGAGCAGTGACTCGGGACTTCAGGAAACTCAGAAACCTCTTAATATGTTGATTCCTTATAAAAGACCCTAACTTTTTCCCATCACTATAGAATTCGATTCCATTAAGTGCTGCCTTTCTTCTTATGGTTAATGGATTGAATCTCTGTAACTTATTCAAAATAACATTTTTGGAGTCACCTCTGACTTTCTGTAATTGCTAGGAACTGTTCATTAGGTCTTGCTGAATTGCCTCATAACCACAACCCACTAAATGAGTCAAAGGGCTTAGACACTGTGAAGATCTGCTGACCTGTGATTTCTTCCACCCTCTCCTGCCTGGGAGGAGGCTGGCATGAGACACCATTCTGCTTCTGTTGGATCAAATCTCTGCATCTTTCAGAGGTTACTCATAGTCTGCAAAGATCAAATTCCTTGGTCTAATTTTAGGACATGGAGATCAATTATTTAGCTCCATTCTGACCTCCCTTTCACTGTCCTCTGTGTAAGCTTCATTACCACCGATGCAGGTTATGGGCACATTCCTAGATATTTTTGATTCTTTGACTTCATTTACAGTTTATTTTCCTACATTACTTCCACTGAAAATTATTGATCATTTGACATATAGATTAAAACCTAAGTGGTATCATAACGTCACCTAGAAAACCCTGGTAAAGAGGGATATTTTGTCATTCATGCAGTCTTATTTTACACTGTTGTATTTCAGGAATTCATAATACATGATCTCGAGCTTAAAGTTTCCATTTGGAGGCCTGTTGTCAACTAATCTATCTTTAGTTGCCTTTCTAAACAAACAGTAAGGAATAACATTCTATTCTTATGTAAGTGTTAAACAACAGCCAGAAAACCATGTCTCAAACAAGGTTTAGCCAACTTTGTACATATGCCTTTTGACTGAGAAGGTCATATAGGATTCAGTCAGTAGAGCTATGTGTCATTAATGACATCTCAAAAGTCCTTTAATTCAGGATTACATAAAAACCCTAAAGACACAGAATGAGAGTGAACTATCCCATGACAAAAGAAAAGCTTAAGTATATTATTATATGACTAATTAATAATTCCTCATAAAGCCCTTTGCATAATACCTGCTCCTCAGCACTCTGTAAATACTACCTTTTAGGTTTATTTAGGTCCAATCCAGTTTAAAGGTGAACGATGTTAGAGAAGGTTTGACAATAACCTCCAGGTATTTCCAAACAAGAACTGTGGAATAACACTTTGACAGGTGTGGGAAATTCAGTTAACACGTTCTGCTGATCTTTTCAAGTCCTTTGTGCTTGTCCTAAGTTGGTTTTGACACAGAAACGTACCTATGTGTACACACACACTGACACACAATCTGAGAGATTATGTTGCTAATTTTAGATGATACTTATAACTGCATGAATGCTACTTTGGGTGTTAGGAACGTGTCCAGGCTATGTGTTGTGGATGCTGATCACTGGTCACAGACCTGGCACAATGTCCACAATCGTTGGTGGCCTTGCCTGCTCTACCTGCCACTTCACCTAGAGATTCCATACGATCTACACTTCTGCTTTGAGGAATCATCCTGTTCCATGAAGGAAGAGAGATTTTAAATGTCTTTACAATTCTTTTATAAAGTAGCATCTGGACTACAATCTGAACAACAATTTGTCCCAGTGACCAGAAATATGAAAGTCACAACCATCGGGTCCCTGTATCTGCTACCTACTCTCTGCTAGGCCTCCCTCCTTTCATGGGATTGTCTTCCCATTGCAACTTGCTCCCACTCACCATTTTCTTTTGTGATTTCTAAAATGTGATGGTGAGGGAATTACTTAGCATTTTCAAAATTAATTAAAATCTCCTTCCCATTCTACATTGAAATTTGTTTCTCCTTCAAGGCCATTTCTCTTCCTCTGACTCTCTCTAGGGAACTTTCTACTCATTTTTGAGGAAGCAGAACATATTCCTTTTTTCTCCCACTCCTACTTGCCGACTCTGTTAGCAGTGTCATGCCACGTGCAACACTTTCCCTGCGAGTTCTGTGTCCCCTTCCTTTACTGTGTACTATCTATCTAGTGAGTCATAGTTTTTTCTCCTTGTTCCATTCTGGGTTAATATTTAGGTCATATGCTCTTCACCTTTAATGAACATTATAATTACATAGGGAGATTTCTAGAAATAATAATGCTTGGAACCCACCAAAAGATATCATGATTTAATTGTTCTTACTCCCAGATAATTCTTTCATTAATTAATTTATTTTAATTAGGTATATATGACAGCAGAATTCATTTTGATTCATTGTACACAGCTGCAGCACAACTATACATTTCTATGGTTGTACACGATGTAGTGCTACACCATATGTGCAGTCATAGGTGCACCTAGGGTAATGATGTCCATCACATTCCACCATCTTTTCGGCCCCCATGCACCCTCACTCCCAGATAATTTTAAAGTGCAAAGTTAAAACCATTACCTGGACGAATTCACCTCTGTCAAAGCAGTATTCAAGAGCACAGGTGAAAATGACAGAGCCCAAATCTGCATTTGGGCACACGTATTGACTTGGACTCATCCATAAAGGGGCAGTCACTTGGGGTGAATTCCTGTGAATTGAGAAGTGACTTGGAAGTGAGAAAGTTGAAACTATATGAGCAGTGTCTTCATGAGCATTTTCATCCCTGAGACCAAAATGCCCTACCAGAACAACTGAGATGAGGAAAAGTTTATCTGGGGCTCATGGTGTCAGAGGTCTCAGACCATAGAAAGCCGTTTGCATGGCTCTGGGCTGAGGCGAGGCAGCACATCATGGGGAAAGGGCCCAGTGGAGGGAAGTGCTCAGCTCATGGCAGGGTCAGGAAGGAGACGGAGAGAGAGAAGGGGCCCAGGGCACATGCAGCCTTCCAGGGCATGCCCCCAGCGACCCACCTCCTCAGACAGTCCCCACCTGTCTGCAGTTACCACCCAATCAGTCCCTGCAGACTTGGATGGGCTATTTAGGTTACAGCTCTCATAATCTGATCTTTCCATCTCTGAATGTTCCTGCATTAACAGGAGCTTTCATATCCAAACTACAAGACTCTTCCAAAGTTTTCTCTCTGAATAAAGAAGGAGATGAATGGGGAGAAAGAGAGAAGAGTGACAAGCCAGAGACAATTTTAAAATTCTAGAAATTTACATAATTTAAAGGAAAAGCCTGATCAGGGTTACCCACCCAGGAAGACCCAGGAAGAGTGTGGGACATCACAGATTTATGACAAAAAGTGTAATTACTGACAAGGTAATTCCCGAAGAAGTAGGAGAGGTTGATAGGGACTGACATTAGCGGACAGGGAGATGAATTAGAAGGAAGGGGAGGGTATTCTCTGCTGGGGTCCTAGGCATGTTTATTGGGGATGAAGACACGTGAGTATGTCTCCATCTGAGTGTGTCTGCTGTCTCTGAAATGGAAGGTGAGTGGATTCTAAATATTAGGAAAGGAGAATTGGGAATAGACTTTAAGAAATCAGGGAAGGTATGGCCACCTGGGAAGAGCAGTGTACATGGTGCCAGAAGTAGGAAGAGTTGAGCTCAGCACCATGGGATCAAGAATGGCTCAGATGGCAAGAATCAGAAGGACATGAAATTCACACAATTGCAGCACTGTGTTCAGTACAGGTGTGGAGACCAAAGGGAAAGATGGCAGGATTGATCTTGATGTATAGGTTTCAGGGTCAGGTGGAAGTGAAGGACAAAGCATGATGGATTCAATTAGGTTGACGGGAGAGAAGTGATTGCTGTTTATGATATCCAGGCTGAGAGAAAGAGGGAGGGTGTGTGAAGAACTGACAGCTGATAAGAACTAAGGGACTGCAAAACAGGAGGACTTGGTAGGAAACCGGATACTGCTCTAAAAAAACAAATAAAGATAATGGTTTATGTTTGGAGAATGAATTATTATAGATTGTAGAGATGAAGTGAAATAAAGGCAATTAAATTTTAGTGCTAATGCTATCACCAGCTGTGTACCTTTGAATAGGTCCTAACATACTCTGCATTTCAGAACTTTCATCTGTGTAAAAAGAGGATTAGACATGGAAAGTTCTTAAGAAATCCCAGTTGCAACACTGTGTGATTTAAGTGTCAATAAATTATCTCTAAGAAAGAAAAGATAAAATATTCATTTAAGAGTGTTCTTTAAGAAAGAAATGCAGTTCCAAAATGAACTGGCTATGGCCAGCATCTTGCCAACAGATCACTGCCCGTCATTTTGGCTGTCTGTCCATTGAATTCCATCGCTATCACTCTCTGCTAAAATGTGTTTTATTTCTCTCAACTTCTATTCTCCAGCTCCTAGACTGGCTCCACGCCTTTCCTTATTTCCTTCCTTAGATACTAAGCATAGCACAAATGTCTTCTATTTGCTCACTTTTCATTCCTAATCCTCTTCCTTCCTGATCCCATATACGCTGCCATTGTTTTGACTGACACATGCAGGCTGACAGCCCTAGGGCAGATTTCACATCTAGATTTTTGTACAGGGCTCCACACACATATATCATGGTGTCTGTTGGACCTCAGGACCTGAGTGCCTCACACACTTGAACTCAACATATTAAAGTAAAGCCCACTCCTTCACCACGCCCTTTCCTGCAAACATGAGCTGATTCTGTTCCTGCACTGTTGCACACAAGGACAGCCAGTCAGAAAACCAGGTCAAGTTCTCCTGCTTCTCATCTCCTCATGCCCTGAATTCAATTCTCTCCAACAGATGGGATGAAAGAACTCCTGGACACATTCCCACCTCACAAACTTACCTTTGCCTTGAAGTTGGGTCTTCATTTCTGGTATGAGGGATGGAAATAGCCTCCAAACTACCTCACTGCTTCCAGGTGATGCACCAAACTCTTTCCAGAATTAATTCTCCCCTAGGTAAAAACCCGAATGTTACTCACCTATAAAATTATTTCACTGATACTCCATTGGTGAGAAACTATATTCTCCAGCTTTCACGTGGTTATTATGACACTCTTTAAGATCTTATGCAAATCATCTCCCTTTACACTCTGAGTAAGACATGAAGATACTTAACAGTTTCCTGAAAATCCCCTGCTTTTTTTTTTTTTTTTGGTACAGGGGATTGAACTCATATTTTGTATTTTATTTAGAGACAGGGTCTCACTGAGTTGCTTAGTGCCTCACTTTTGCTGAGACTGGCTTTAAACTCAGGATCCTCCTGTCTCAGCCTCCAGAGCCACATGCTGTTTTTTTTAACTTCCAGTTGGCCTTGACCTTCAGTCTTCTCTGAAGGCTTCTCCCTGTGTCTGCATGGATGATCCCCATTCACCACCCAGAGCTGGTAGGGATATTAAATATTCTCTGGGAGCCACAGCCTCCAAGTGTCTTCGCATCCACGTTTCATAGCACATACTAGGTTCTCCAGAAGTATTAAAAAAAATCATGATGAGGCAAAGAAATATGATAATGTTGGCCTTGTAGATTTAGAAGTGAGTGTGTCTGGAGATTCAGAGGAGGACAACTAAGACATAGCTACTCTGTTGCCATTTTACAGGTAGATTTTATCCAGTGTAGATCTATGTATTGAGTAAGCTCTGAACCATAGCAGATTTTCTAATATAGTGAAAATTAAAATACCCAGTGCAAGCAGATCTGGTTTATAATCTTTCTATTTCAACCATTTTCTCCTTAGCATGCATTCCCCAATCTCGTAGCAGTATTAGTTTATTTTTTCTCCAGGTGAGAAAACCTGTCTTCCCTCACTGAAAACTTCATGTTTTAGATGAAACTATGTCCAATAATAGAGTTTTAGGTGAACCGATTAACACAATGTTTCCCATTGGCTAGAGTATTTGACTCAAAAATGTGTTTGTGACTTAAATTACCCAATTAAAAAATGTCCTGGTGGATGCTAGTGAAGAACACATACCCTTAAAAGATGCAAGCTTCCATCTAAGATGCACCAGGAGACTCAATTCCACCACAAACCCAGCTCATGAAGAAGAGAGCCAACAATGAGAGAAAAACTTTCTGAATTCAGTTGGATACATCTGTTTTGCCATTTGAATGATGGATGGCATTGGCAAAAATAAGTTTGTCTTGTTTCTTTTGACCGTGTTCCTTAGAGAAATTCTGGATACAAAGACACCAGGGTTGAGTCATGCTCTCAGCTCAAAACTAATAGATTATTTTAGTGTGAAAATTCTCTGAAGGACTCTCACCACTGTTTGGTCGAGGAGAATATTTGACAAATTATTTCTTCCAGCTGAGTGTGGCACTCACTTCAGAAAAAATTGCACAAGAAAACTGTAGAATGTCATTTCCACTGAATCTCTGCTTTTGATTATTTAACCACTCTACTTGAGGAAACAATGTAAGGATAACCGAGGTAATAGTGGTTATTATGAATGCAGCATTGCATAGACCTTAACAACCTGATCACATCAACAAAATCTCATTCCATTGTTAGAGGCACATTCTTGTTTACGTAACGTTGTATTTGCATAAATTGGTACAATTTAGTTTTTCTCATTGTTTAGCAAGATAGCAGTTTCAGATTAACATCTCAGGAAATAATTCAGTGAATAATAATTTATTTTGTTCCAATTTAGGAGATAGTAAAACAAGAAGAAATTAGAAAATGGTAAAGTCCAACATTCAGGTTGTATCTAGGAACCACTGAATAAATCCTTACTAGAAATTGTCTTCAGTTACCCACAGTGATGTCACACTGATATCAAAGTTACATATGCATTTCATAAGTACTTTCTATCCTTTTCTGTGTAAGTCACTGAATTTTTAAAGTGGAATTATTTAATCGTGGTACTACTGTGATAAATAATTACTGTCCAATGTTCTAAGTACTTAACAGAAATTGGACTCTCCTATTGTTTTTCGTGTGAACTTTTCTCAATTTTTTTGTTCTTTTATATCATAGTGTGTTGAGGCAAATATGTTTATTTTCTTCTTCATCTCACTTGTCACTTTTACATCCATGAATTTCTTCTACTAAGTTTGTGCACTTTCAAATCATTCAACTTTCTTTTCCTAGAGTGAGTCATATCCTTTTTCATTTTTAAAATTCTTCCTTACACTTGTGATTTGATAGCTTCTTATAAACCCACTTGCTCCATGAGGATGTTGCCAGGGCTTTGTCCTCCAGTTCACTTGAGGACACTAGTGAGAAGAGTCCCAGTTGTAGTGAAAGAGTGCACTGGGTTTCCTGTGAAGTCTCTTCTCAACCTAATGTACTTCTTCAAAATGTCATCATGGACATTGGACCAATTATGTGACCTAAAATTTCAGTGACTCAGGCCTCCCATTTAATCATGTAACTGATGAGATCATTACTGACATATTTCTTGGAACTGATTGCTGGAATATACACTTTCTACAACTGTAGGTTTGGTCTCCCCAGCAAAGAGTTGGAGGAAAGAATCTAGTACTTAAAAGGTAGCTTGTGAGTTAAAAATAATATAATTTAATATTTTAGACAGTTGGAAAAACAACTCAGTGGTACAGAGATGACCATATTAAGCAAAAAAAATACAATCTTATGTAACTTTTAATTTACATTCTCCCATTTACATGTGGGAAATGATAACTTAAGATAGGTATTATGCTGTGAGGCCCTGGGTTTGATCTCCAGAACAAAGTAAAGAATGAAAAAAAAAAAAAAGACTCATGTCATTTTTACAAAAGTATTTATTACCTAAATTTCTTATCAGTTTTGTCTAACAGTGAATACTTGTCCAAAATTTATATAATAAAACTAGTACCTGGAAATAAATGTACCATAGCTATTTTTTAATCAAACTGTATAGATTACTGAAAATACAATAGGCTTAATTTCATCATCAACAAATACTACTAAATGGAAGGAAAAAAATACCCCATTCTGCCTCTAGAACAGTGACAAAAACTTTCATTTAAAAAGCCTCGTAATGCAGGTAAGTGCTATGATCAGCACAAAGTGCTGGATAAATAGGAACGTTAGATCCACTTGTCAAGTCACTAAGAATACAGAGCTCATGGCCTTAGCCATCACAAATGAGTGCATTTCCAGGAGGGATCATCACAGTCCTCCACAGGAGCAGCTGCAACTACAGTCTCCTTCTCAATTCTGAGTGTTCTTGCCTTTCTGTAAGTAGAATTCTCTTTTTAGCCTACCCTGAAAGACAGTAGACACGTCTGCAATGATTGTCCCTTCATTCTCTTTTACCTGAAAGACACTTTCCCAATCACTAAAGCAATTTTCTTTTCAATTATACCATACCTTCTATAGTGACAATCCATGTGGCCTAAAAAAATTACACTTGAGACAGGCAGCTATTACACCCTCAAGTGGACCTTTGTATTTAACCATTTTATGTGAATAACTTGCAGTTGCTGTGTATTATAGTTTAGGTATTAGGTATTCTGCAAAAGCTCATTGTGCGATAATGAAATATTCAGAGGTGAAATGATTAGATTATGAGAGTTGTAGCATATCAGTGAATTAATCTACTGATGTGGGTTAACTGAGTGGTAACTGTCGCAGGTGCAGACTTACTGGAGGAGCTTCATCACTGGGAGCCTTTGGGGTTCACACTCTGTCTCTGGTGAGTGGAGCTCTCTCTACTTCCTGTTTGCTGTGTGCTGAGCTGCTGTCCTTCGTCACCTCCTTCTGCCAGGTAGTAGTGCCTCACCTTGAGTTCAGAGCTATGGGGTCAGCTATCTATGGACTGGGGTCTCTGAAACCGTGAGCCCCAAATAAACTTTTCCTCCTCTGCATTGTTCTTGTCAGGTCTTTTGGTCACAGATGACAAATAGTCTGACTAAGACACTGTGCTTTGTGGGAGACTGTGGATCACTGGTAACCATGCTTCATTCCTTGTGGTAGACCATGCATCGATGGCTTTGCTGTCACTCCAGGATAGGTAGTGATTCCTTCCCCATCCTCCACTTTTTTGGGGGGATAGGGGGAGTACTAGGGATTCAACTCAGGGGCACTCAGCTACTGAGCCACATCCCTAACCCTGTTTTGTATTTTGTTTAGAGACAGGGTCTCACTGAGTTGCTTAGTGCCTCCCTTTTGCTGAGGCTGGCTTTGAACTCATGATCCTCCTGCTTCAGCCTCTCCGGCCACTGGGATTACAGGCATGAGCCACCATGCCTGGCTCCCATCCTCCACTTTTAATGTATACCAGGTGGGTTGACTTGGTCGAGCATGCCCTCAGCTCCTCTTGCTGCATATGAGATAGGTAATGTGGGCAAGGCTACCCTGGAACTTCAGTCTGTGCCTCAGGATGAAACTTGATGAGCCAGGCTCATCCAGCCTTCAGCCTAAGCCAGGTCCAACTACTCCACAGAATTGAATCAAGACAAGCCACAATTTAGCCATGTGACAAACCATGAAATTTTTTGGATAGATGAAAAAGTAACATTATTATGGCAATATTTAAAAAAGAAACAATCTTGAGTTGAAAATTCTAGGTTTCATCTTTTAAATCAACTGTTTATTTATCTGATACTAAATTCCCTAAAAACAGTAACATTTAGTTCTTTAAAAGTGTTTCTCAGACTTAATGTGCCTCCTTCAGTCTATTTGATATCATTTAGACTTTCTTCTAGTATTATCTACAAATTATGTCTGAAGATGTCCTCGTCCTTCCCTCTCTTTATGTCTGCAAGCCATTTAAATAGTCTCCTACATGCGGTCTTCTAGTGCAATCATCCAAAATGTATAATTAGGTGATGGTACCCCTACCTCTTCAGGGTAAGGGAAAGGACATTGAATTATTTTGCTTTCTAGTCCATACCCCAGAGGAACATTAAAAGGCATAGGGAAAGGAATAGGAAGATATACTGGGGAAACCAGACCTGGGTGCCTAACTTCACATTTACTCTTCCATAAGGAAAAAAAAAGATTTAACTAGACCATAGATTAATGATCTATTGGTTATTTGTAGCCAAGAATTATTTCTCACTGATGTGATACCTAGCATATTGCATGATTTCCATAACCCACAAAAAACCCACATTGTTTTTAGCATAGTCTCACATCTAGGATATCGTAAACAAGATACATGCTTAGAGTCAGCCCCAGTTGCTCTCCCTGTCAAGAACCAATGAAATCCATACCTTTGTCACTCTATTCTGGAGTAAATGACATTGAATAGCCACCATGTTTGCTTTGTCTTTGGAAGAGTTTGATGTGGGCACAGCAAGACTATCTCAGCTGGAAAGGTGATATACAACCATTTCTCTTTATTCTGTGAAATTCCCCAAAGCTATTTTGCATTTCACACAATATTTCTGTTTCTCACAAAGGCACCAAAGGTATTTTTAAAGATTTCACTAAGACACCAAGCACGGAGCGGCCGAATTCTGGCTCCCAGAACTGCTCTGGCCCAGGGCTAAAGAATCCACGCAAACTGCTTCTCGGTCCGGGTCCTGCTGAATACTGTGGAGGTAAATATCAACCGAGCCTTCATAGGCAGTGGCAACAGGACTGAGATGGGGCTTGTGAGGGCCGGTCAGGACTCACCCGTTGCTTTGGTCACCCGGTAAAGGGAACGAAATGCTGCCATTCGCATGGGATACCAACATGGCAGAGATCTGATGTCATCCGAAAGCAGCGGAGGAGAGAACGTCATCGATACCAGCGGCGACAGAAACAGTTGGT
Organism: Marmota marmota marmota; assembly: GCF_001458135.2. Taxonomy (NCBI): domain Eukaryota; kingdom Metazoa; phylum Chordata; class Mammalia; order Rodentia; family Sciuridae; genus Marmota; species Marmota marmota. Next base: position 6,141,410 of record NW_025999932.1, on the reverse strand, counting down.
CTCCTGGGAAAGAAAGTGAGTCACAAACACCCGAGTCTCTCTCACTTTATCATCAAGCCAGAGGGGCAGAGCAGAGCCGCCACCCACACCCGGAACAGGACCAGCGGTCCGCCGGCATGACCCCAATTGGAGTAGGGACAGAGCAGAGCCGCCACCCGCGCCGGCAAGGTAGGCAGACCTGTGACCGACTGGCAGAACAGGACCAGTGGTCCGTGGGTGTGATAGGAGGGGCAGGGCAGAGCCACCACCCGCGCCTGCAAGGTAGGCAGGCCTGCGACAGACCAGCGGATCAGGCCCAGCGGTCTGCCGGCGTGGTACACACGTCACCCCAACTGGAGCAGGGGTAGAGCAGAGCCTTCGCCTGCGCCCGGATCAGGCCCAGCGGCCCGCCAGTGTGGTAGTCACGTAACCCCAATTGGAGTAGGGGCAGAGCAGAGCCGCCACCCG
>NW_025999932.1:6115456-6139313 GCF_001458135.2 Marmota marmota marmota | reverse complement strand
GAAAAATAATACAAGGGGGAGAAATGAATGACAGTAGAGGGGGTAGAGAGAGAAGAGGGGAGGGGGGATAGTAGAGGATAGGAAAGGCAGCAGAATACAACAGACACTAGTATGGCAACATGTAAATCAATGGATGTGTAACTGATGTGATTCTGCAATCTGTATACGGGGTAAAAATGGGAGTTCATAACCCACTTGAATCAAAGTGTGAAATATGATATGTCAAGAACTATGTAATGTTTTGAACAACCAACAATAAAAAATTTAAAAAAAAGATTTCACTAATATATTCGAAAGAAATATTTCTAAACTGTTTAATTTCTGTATCATTCCTCAATTTAGACTAATGAAATTAGTAAAAAGCTTATTTTCATCTTATCCCTGAAGTATATATAACTATTGTTGATATGTCTTCTAACAAATATGAGATGAATATTTTAAAGTCCTGAAATTCTTCTATAGGTGCAGGAAACACTTGGTATAGCACCTCATTTATTTTAGTAACATTACTATTTTGAAAGATGAAAATAATACAAAAAGTAATATAAATATTTTCTAAGTGTATTTAAATAGTCCATAACTTCAGAAAATATAGCATTTTATAACATACAAGGAAAACAAGAAACATACTTCCTACCAATGCTCAACTCATTTCACAAAGTATTGGATTATGAGTTCAAAAAGTAGACAGTTTTCTGTCACTAAAGCCCATGGGTTTATATAAAGGACTTATACTGAAAAGTGTTAGCTTTTAAAATTAAGGAATCATACTAGCTTAATGGAGACTCAACATAATCACAGGAAATTCACTTAAAAATTACTCCATGGTCAAGGAGGAGCCCAGGATCTCTGGTGTAACACAGCTGCCCAGAAGATTCAAGACACACCGTTGGTGGCAGATGTACAGGCTTTAATCATTAATGAGGTCTTGGTCAGGTAGCTCATTCTCTGGCTTGAAATTTACTTCTTCTCAAACTTACTTCTCAAGGAGGTAGTTGGATATGACAATTCATTTCTTTCCTTTTTTTTCCTTTTTGTTTCTGGGAGTCAAATCCAGGGCCTCACATATGTGAGGCAATTGCTCTACCACTGAGTCACATCCCCCGTTCGCATTTCTTAATCTCTAAAAATAGCCAACTTGTAAAATTTTAGTTTCCTTCCGTGGTAGACTCAAGAGTCAAGGCTGACTCATTAAATAATTCAGCTGCTGCCTCATTTTGGATCAGAGAAACCTGGGAGTTGAGGAGGCCTAACCTTAGGAAAAAAGATCTCTGGCAGGATAGAAGTCTAGAAAGATGCAGAATGGAATGAAATTGTAAGATGATTCTCTGCCAAAGTTAAGGAAACATCTTTAAAGTGCTTTGGCAAACAACTCCAATTGCTCTTTATGCAAAACAAGAATGAGGTCTTCAGGTACCAAGCGATAATTGAGAAGATGATTTACAATTACGAGTGATGTTTGGGCAATTGCTTTCTCTGGGCTCAGCATTAATGATTGCAATGAGACCATTTTCCAAGCACACCTTCCAAATCTGATACCTGGAAAAACTTGAACACAGACAACATTGTTTTTAGTGTCAACTCTTGTGTTTGTTTACTTTTTTAGAGTATTTTCTTCTGTTAAAAGTACAGTTACAAGGGCTCGGGTGGGAACAGAAATTCAATAACTAGTTCATTTTATGGTTCAGAGAAAAATGAAGGAGTTTCAGAACGCTGTTCTTCTATCCATGCAGGAGAACGTTTAGGGCCATATGTAGTTGAGCTCTGAGGACAGGCTCTGCCAGTAAGCTCATAAAAAAATCTTATGTCTGGATAAAAACTTAGGGAATTTCTTATAAGATGAGTCTGGCAGTATCACCATTTGTTAACTGTTAACAGCAGCTTTTCAGTTTTATATTCAGTTGTGGAAAGACAGAAAATGATAAAGGGTCAGTAGGGACCCAACACCTACTAAGAGTTCCAGGACCCCCCATACCAAGAGCACATTCATGTTTAATGTATTACAATAAGGGCTCCCAGAGTAAATATTTTCCATTCCCCCGTAGCCATATTCCCCATATATAGACAAATTAATGAAGATAGATTCTGGAGCTGTACATAAATATTCAACCAGTGTCTGTATTTATGCCCCAGCTTACAAATAACTAATGGTCGGCTGAGCCAAAATAACCATATAAGCTAGACATGTAGAGGGACTGCTGATTTCATTTATTACACCACCTGTGAACCTCCTTAGGGGAAGGGCAGTCGAGTGAAATATTTTGGTGTGCTGACACAATTTTGTACTTGTTTATGGGGCTGCACCAGCCTATTCCTAATTTCCTGTTGTAATTCTTTGCTTCAAAGGCCAAGTCCACACATGGGAAGAATATTTTCTGCAAACAGTCTTCTCACAGCTCTGCTATCTCTGTCTCCCCAATTGCCTCTCTGTGCATTCCCTTCCCCTTTATGCTTTGGACAGTCATAAGGGATCTAAATTAGCATTTGGGGAAGAGCATAACTAAGGGCTGTGGAAGTTTCAGATTGCTGTGCCTGTTTTACCTGGTTGGGTTTCTTCTTGAATATGTGGGAGAAAACTCTTTTCTGATTCATTAGCTGCGGATGACACTGGAAAGAGACTTGACTTCAAGGCATTTCACCAAAAGATCACGTGGAGACAAGCTGACACTGCTTTTCAGCTTACGACCTCTCCACAAACCTGTGTCTCTTCAAAAGCAGAGCATCCCAGTAACGTGGGCAGCTCGAAATACCAGGACAGCTCCTTCAGAAAGCATTGACAGCGTTGCCTCTTGGAGTAGTGATCATTGAGCTTTTTTAGGGTTTCTTATTAAAATGTGCTAAGTGCAGCTGGAAAACTCGATGTTACTAAAACTGAGGCAGGAAGGGAGCCATTGTGTCAGTACATCTCTCAGAGAATATCTGCAGGATTCCAATTATCATGACTTTCAGCTTTAAAGTACGTGTCTTGTTCATGAAATGTGGTTTCAACATTGACTGGCTATGTATTTGGCTATTTAGTATAAATATTTACAACTTGATTTTTTGAATTTTAGAAGTCTACTTCACCTTAAGGATTGATAGTTATTTTCAAAGATGTATAATTTTGACAATGAACATTTTCATTTCCAATGAGACAACAAGAATAGTCTAGTCCCATGGGATCTATTGCTTAACCAAAAGCAAAAAATTAAAAAAAAATAATAATGAGAGGTGCCATTGGCTCATAAGCTCTTCTCACAATTGGACAAGGTAGAAAGCAAATGACCTGAACAAGACTGAGATCAGTAGAGAGGAATTGACAACATCTGCAAATTTTCACTCAAATTTCCACAATTCCCTAACTGCTGGTGAACTGAAAGTATAATTCTTTTAAACAATAATCAGTTTCGATGTACACCAGTTATTTTTTTTTCATTCTTTTTATCAAATAAATTATGGTGTCATAATAAATTATAGATAATTTAATGATGCCTGTCCAATGGCTTCAGAAGAATTTTAGAAAGAAAATGAACATGCAAATAAAAATGATAATTAGAGTCGAAAGGTCACATTGCTTAGCTGGTAATTTGTTTGTTGTGCCTAAATATTGCAAAGGTTTCTGGTATGCACATCATGTTGTGCCATATGTGCTTACACCAAAATAGTTGTTACTGACTGAGATTTCGAATCTATCTCTTCTTTTTTGTTCAAGCCCTAATGATAACTTTATCATAAGTGTCAGGGTGAATGTGCAGGCTAATATTAAGTATATTCTTCCTGACCTTTTTTTTTTCTTAAATTGTATACATTTTTATCTGTGTTTGAAGATTGAAGGTATATTTTCCAAAAACACTCCTAAAGAAACTGAACTTTTTTTTTGTTTTATCTAATTATCTAATAAATTAATACAACAAGGGAGCTCATTAAATGCAAACGAGGAAGAGGGAAAAGGTGTTGCTAGAACTTAATTAGCAAGATACAAAGATACCAATTAACACCTATAGCTCAGGATAAAAAACAACTTTTTTCTTATGGCAGCATCAAAAAAATAAAATCACAGCTGGTTGCACATATTAAGTGGAGTGCAGATGAATTTCCGTCTTCTGTTGATATCAAGGCCTTGGAGGAAGTAGGAAGGAGGAGGAGAAAGTGAGAGAGAATTCTCCAGGCTGGTCAATAAAGCACATTTTGTTGATTTCAGGGCCTTCTGTTCAGGTGTTTAGAAGACAGTACATGTTAAAAGGGAAAATTCTATACAGATTCCAAGCCAATAACATTTTACTATTTTTAGCCCTTCATATCTGCTTGTAAAGCACTAAAACATGAAGTTTATAATAACACTTCTGTCAATTTCATCAATAATTTGTTCCTCAAATTTCATACTTAGTGTAATAAAATAGACTCCATATGATACAAATCTTAGATCCTTCAGTTTAAGGAAGTAGGAACTCACTAGAGGGTTTTTTGCTGGTGTTATTTGATGGATTTTGAAGAGTTCAAAGTCACCACCCATCAGTGTGACTTAATGAAATGCATCTTCTCTGATTTAAGGGGAATTCTGTAGTATCTACAACTTGGTGCTTCTCAAGGTCATTTCAGCTTGTCCTTACACATAGACTGACCAAGTCTATAAGCAAGGGAAGAAGCTAAACCCCAAGTGTAAGTTCAGGGTGCTGGGTTGACTAAAATGATGTTATGCTAGTTTTATCTTGAGTAACATTTTTTATTCAAATTAAAAAAAAAAAAAAATTGCAGCGTATACCTCCCAGCGACCCTTTTCCCAGTGTCTGACCCTCGCCTCTTCCCATGTGCTCCATGTGTGTTCCTGGCCACCCACAACTGCACACATGTGTGCAAGCAAGCTGCTGACCTGAGTCCCTAGAGCCCCTTAATGCTTCAGTGTGCATGTCTTGAAAAGAAAAGGACACTCCCTGAGCCACAGTGCAGCTATAGTTTCAAGAAATGTACAAAGATGGGCTGCTGGTACCTGCTTTGCCTTACACATTCCAGTTCTGTGACTGGATCCATTCATATCATGCATCTATGACGTACTGCTTTCTGCCATGACCTTTTAATCTGGGACAAGTCCTCAGACTTTCTCTGTGTTTTCATGACACTGGCCTATTTGAAGGAATTTTAACAACAAAATGGTCTTTGATTGGGGTTCATGTGATGTTTCCTAAAGATTTGGTTCAGGTTGTATGCCTTGATCATAGTGCTACTATTTTTGCTTCCTTTTGGAGTTTCAGAGCTGCAGCTGTGCCATGATCTATCTGCCCCTTATAGATAAGGTTAATTACATTTACACTAAATCTGCTTAGTTCATTCATAGTTTAGATCTAATAACTTTAAAACTCTTTGTATTTTGGCTAACCATTTTCCCAGATATAAAATACACATAAGAACTTAAATGTAATATCATTATGTAATTATATAATAAGAAGAGCACAGTTACATCATAATAAACTAATATTAATTAATAATATAATGATATATAATAATAAATTCTAGATTATAACTTCCATTCTATTTTAATGCACCTGTATAAATTTCATTGAAAGAGTTACAGAATTGAAATGTTGGAACATAATGGGTTAAGAGGGTTATGTTGCATATACCACATGCTGATCAAATTGCAAAGATTTGTGTTTTAGACCTCTACTGGGAAATCAAAAAACATCAAAACCTTAATTTGCATGAAGGTAAACAAACTTTCTAAAAATTTTATGGACTGTAAAATTAAAACATGTTGTTAAAATTCCAGTGTTCTTAAAATGAGAACATTTTTTAAAATATGCAACCTGTACCCATTAAAATCATGTTTGTTATTTCCTAGAAGACCAAGTCAACACAGATAGATATTCAAGAAATGATGAACTATATTTCCCCAGCAAAAGAGACTTTTTCCATGTTATCATTAATGAAAAAATAGTAGGTTATTTGAGAAAATAAAACAATCACATCTAGGTATAGAGTGAAAATTCTATGTAATAATAACCAAAGTACTGATAATATGACATCCTTTACCTAAGCTGCTCTCACTATAAAAACTCAGATCAAAAATCAAAATGACTCTGATTGTCCTCTATGTCATGGCATAATAGAATATAGTGTAAGCATTCTTCTTAGTATTCACCTTCTGTTCTAATATGAAACAAGTGATTTCAAAGTCAGCTAAAAATGATTTTGGAATATGCTGCCAATTATCTCCTGGACTAGAACCACTCTTATTTTAGTTCTGATGTATTCTCCTGTTTTGTTTTCTTTCCTTTCCATTGTTTTGCTCAAATATATTATCTTAAAAGTATTTATTGAGAAATCTATTTTAAAATGATTTACTTAGTTTTTATTAATCTAAAAATATCAATTCTAATTCTCAGAATGATAATTTGTCTAAATAAGGAATTCTGGGAATTTTAATCTCAAAGTGATTTCCCTAAGCACTTTTGCAGGCACCACTCCTCTGTACTCTAGAATCTAGAATTGCCAAGACAAAATCTAAAGTCAGGGACTTTCACTTCCACTTGAGATGTGGGACTTGGAAAAGCATTAGTAACACCTTAATGATAAGAAAAAGTTGGAAATAGTACAAAAGCAGACCTATTTTTGAAACCATCTGAGAACTGAGATTGCACTGAAACCAAATAGCCTAAAACCTAAGGAAAGACAGGCCCTGGCAAGAGAGATGGAATAAGAGATTGACCCATTTGTAGCAAAGCATGGGAGAAGAAGGAACCACTGTTCTTCCTTTACATTAGATATAAGTTATCTCCATGACAGTTTTTGGCTGATAGGGCAGGGTGAAGCTATTGCTAACCAGTTTCTATGCCCATATCTCAGCAAACTGGCAACTCTGACTTTCTGTACTCTGAAAGTGGCATCTCAGAGCCCATGGCTATCATCCCTGTCTGACTTTCCTCAGCAATCCATACTGAGGAAGCCACACATGGATGCTGTACACCAAGTACAGCCTGTACCAGGTGCCACCCTGACCAGGTGCCTGATGTCCACAGGTGTCTGTGTGTCAGTTGAAGAGAACCTAATGATCTTAGTGTTACACAAACAGAAGAAACTCCCAGGGGAGAATGTCTCTAAATTGTGAGACATAATAAATGATTCTTGTTTTAAGTTGCAAATTTTGGATTAATTTGTTATGTGGCAATGGATAATTGCAATACTAAGGCTAACAGGGAACATGTTACGCTATTTAAAATTGAGTTCAGTATAGGTAATATGATATACATGTTAACCATGAAGCATCTGACCAATCAATATTTGATATTCTTGGACCTAAAAAAGGAACTTGGTAAGTTGCAGACTAACATAAATTTTGAGATGTCCTCTAAGCTAAAAGTTGATTTAATCAGGAACAGGCACCTTGGGATGGTTGACTAGTAGGAATTCCAATCCAAAACCTGGAACACTTTTTAGATTCTTCCTAGTGTCTAAAACATGCTATTTATTTTCATCACTGCGGAGACCAAAGGTTTGGCTGAACACCATGATTCATACAACAGAAATTATTTTAATTCAGAAAACACTAAGGTTTAAGATATGTGAAGAAACTACTGCCCATGTGCCCCAACCACCTCAAAACAGGTTATATGGACCTAGCAAATTTGAGAATCTGAGTATTTTGAGATGGTGCCCAAGGCTTGATTTTGAAATGGCTTCAGATCCAACTGCTGATTCGATAATTTTGGTACAATTATCTGACCATAACTTTAGCTGAATTCTGTCCTTAGACTATTTTGTCCTCTAGCTTGAGTAAACATTTTATGGTATGTGCAATTAGAAGACATAAAAGGCAGAGAGCTAGGACTTCATTAAGCTTTGTGCCATTGATTTTGTCCCTGCTTCATAATATATGTCTGCATGTGCAGCAGAATTCTGTCTGAGGCTGCAGGGAAAGAGACCTTTAATTCTCCCATGCCCCTGCATATGGAAGACTAACAATATTACTAGAAATGACCTAATACTTGTGAGTGAAAAAATGATCTGAAGTCTGGTCACATAGAGAGCAGGCCAACAAGCTGTACCTTTCCTCTAGCAACTGATGAAATGGACAAGTTTTCTATTGGGGACCCAGCAGATACACTGGCAGCCTGGAACTTCTCAGAGGGTTCACTCCGTGTCAATCACAAACAAGTCTGCAGTATTTGGCCATAAATTCCATGTTAATCTCTTCTTTGGTGGTGGACTTACAGAGGTAGTCTGAACAGCGCACCTGTTCCAACACTCATGATTTTGCACCTTCATTTTGACACCATGCTCATTTCTGTTTTGTGTACCTGTAAACCACCTCTGGTCCCCACTTAAGAAGTGAGCATCCGCTCCCTCTGCTTCCATCTGTCACACACACTTCAGATATGGCCGCTACTTCTGTGTCGATTTTCACATTCTTACTGCTCCTAAGTATTCATAAAAACTTAACCAATCCGATGTGCATGTGGTAAAAATTTGCTCCCATTCCGTAGGCTCTCTATTAGCTTCACAGATTGTTTCTTTTGCTGAGAAGAAGCTTTTTAGTTCTAATCCATTTCATTTATTGATTCTTGACTTTAATTCTTACACTATAGGAGTCTTATTAATGAATTCAGAGCCTAATCCCACATGATGGAGATTCAGGCCTACTTTTTCTTCTATTAGACACAGGGTCTCTGGTTTAATTCCTAGGTCCTTGATCCACTTTGAGTTGAGTTTTGTGCATGACAAGAGACAGGGGCTTAATTTCATTTTGTTGTGTATGGATTTCCAGTTTTCCCAGCACCATTTGTTGAAAGGCTATCAATCAAAAATCTTAACACCAAAAAACCAAACAACTCAATCAATAAATAGGCCAAAGAACTGAATGGACACTTCTCAGAAGATGATATGCAATAAATCAACAAATATATAAAAAAATGTTCGATATCTCTAGCAATTAGAGAAATGCAAATCTAAACTAAGATTTCATCTCACTCCAGTCAGAATGGCAGCTATGAAGAATTTTACAAACAATAATAAGTGCTGGCGAGGATGTGGGGGGAAAGTCACACTCATACATTGCTGGTGGGACTGCAAATTGGTGCAGCCAATAAGGAAAGCAGGATGGAGATTCCTTGGAAAATTGGGAATGGAACCACCATTTGACCCAACTATCCCACTCCTGGGTTTATACCTGAAGGACTTAAAATCAGCATACTACAGTGATACAGCCACATCAATGTTTATAGCAGCACAATTCACAATAGCTAAATTGTGGAACCAACCTAGATAACCTTCAGTAGATGAATGGAGAAAGAAAACGTGGTGTATGTACACAATGGAATATTACTTTGCATTAAAAGAGAATAAAATCATGGCATTTGCAGGTAAATGGATGGAGCTGGAGAATGTAATGCTAAGTGAAGTTAACCAATCCCAGAAAAACAAATGCCAAATGTTTTATCTGATAATAAAAAGATGCTTATTCATAATAGGGATGGCATGGCAGCATTGGAGAAATAGACAAATTTTAGATAGGGCAAAGGGGAGGGAGTGGGAGGGAGGGGACATGGGGATACAAAAGACAGTGGAATGAGATGGACATCATTACCCTACGTACATGTATGAAAACATGAATAGTGTGACTCTACTTTGTGTACTACCAGAGACATGAAAAATTGTGCTCTATTTGTGTAATATGAATTGAATTGCATTCTGCTGTCATATATAACAAATTAGAATAAATAAAATTAAATTAAAAAAAACTTAACCAAGGTTTGGGAAAATAAGTAAACAAGTATTTGTTCAATCTGCCAACTTGAGTTAATATTTGCCTAAGCAATATTTCCATGAGATTTTTTTAATTCACCAGGAATATTCAGTCCCTATAACTTACAATGTCCACAAAGTGTCTGTTTACTGAATACTTACTGTGACCCACATGCTCCAGGTCCTGCTTAGTGTCCATAATTCTAATCTCAGTGCTCTGAAACCTAGATATCCCTAATTAAAGAAGTCATATTCTAAAATATAAATATGGAATAAAAATGATTGGAGAACCAGAGGAGGGATCTCTAACTCAATATATGAAGGACATCAAGTTCAATGTTGAATGATGAGAGGAAGTTTGACATGCAAAGACAGTGAATGGGGAAGTGTAGGCAGAGGAGCAGGGGGGAAAATCGCTTCTCTAGGAAATGAAAAGCCATTTAATGTGGCTGAAAATTTAGATGTATGGGGAGAACTGTAGCAGAGAAGACTAGAGAAATGAGAATTAGAACACTGCTAAGGATCTTGGATTTCATTCCAGAGCAGAGGCTGATATGGTGAGAAGGCCCATTTAGCTGAAGTCCTACCATATCAGTGACCCCCAGGACTGTCACTTCTGTTATATGATGTCTCTCACAGTGTGTGTCTGGGAACACTGCAGCTGCACCGTACAATTGTCATGGTTTGCACAACATAGTAGAAGAGGGAAAAACAAGAAGGAGATGCTTCTGCAGACACTGTGAGGAAAGAGATCGATTGGCATGACTGGCCGAGTGAGGAAAGAAACGACAGGAAGACAAGACATCATCTGAAGTCAAGTAGAAAGCACTGGAGAGCCAGGTATGGGGGCACACAGCTGTGATCCCAGAGACTCTGGAGGATGAGACAGGAGGATGGCAAGTCCAAGGCCAGCCTCAGAAACTTAATGAGTCCTTGTCTCAAAATAGAAAAATGAAAAAGGGGTGGGAATGTGGTTCAGTGATAAAGTGCCCCTGTGTTTTCAATCACCATTGAAAGAAAGAAAGAAAGAAGGAAGGAAGGAAGGAAAGAAAGAAAGAAAGAAGGAAGGAAGGAAAAAAAGGCAGGCAGGAAGGAAGGAAGGAAGAAAGGGAAGGAAGGAAGGCAGGCAGGAAGGAAGAACGAAAGAAAGAAAAAGGAAAGAAGGTAGGAAGGAAGAGGGAATAAAAAAAAGATTAGGGGGGCTGGAATTGTGGTTCAGCGGAAGAGCGCTTGCCTAGGACGGGAGGAACTCGGGATCGATTCTCAGCACCACATAAAAATAAAGGCATTGTGTTGTGTCCATCTACAAAAAAAAAAAAAGATTCATTCTCTCTCTCTCTCTCTCTCTCTCTCTCTCTTAAAAAAATTTTAAAAAGATGAGGGACAGGTGATGTGATCTACTGTTTATAGACACTGACCTTTCGTACTTAAAAGATAAGAACTTTCAGGAGTTCACAGGGTCCCAACCCCAGCCACCAGCATGGGTGGAAGAGCACCTGGAACTGAAGGCTCTGGAGAAGGACATGTTGGGAACGTGCCCAGGGCGTAGACATGCAGCAGCGTCACACCTCGCTCTGAGTTATTTGGGGTCTACACACTGCCAGATGCCACAGAAGCCCAGGCTTAGTGTCAGTGCTAAATAAATGCTGGCTGAATGAGAGCCAGTGAGGACAGTGTTACTTTAACTGAGTGTTGAGGGACAAAGGAGCCCAGAAGACAGTGAACAGGTTCCAGAGGGACTGTGAGATGTTCTGCAGAAAAAAAAATTTTTTTTCACAACAAAATGCAAAGTATTGATAGAGATCAGCAGAATATTGTTTCAAAAATTTTAACTACAGCCTAGAAAAACTGTGATTCAGTGGAAAGAAATTAGTAGAGAAAGCAATTGAGAATTGAGAGAACACTTCTAACTCAGGCTGGCACATCTGTCAGTGGCTACACAGAAATGGGGAACATCAACATAACTTGAGTTAGGAAAAGCAGGCGAGAGCAGTGTGCATATACTTGTTACCTTTTTGTTTCCTTTTCAGAGGAAGACAACTAGTAGATAATCTTTATCTTTTCCCTATAAATGTATGTGTAAGAAAAAAATAGAAATTACAATTGTCACCAACTGTTGGTCCCAACATGGGGACAATGGCTCCAGGTACTATCCTCCATTCAACTTCCCCAGCACCTCCCCCTGTGGGCTTGCCACCCACTCCTCCAGATGAAGTTCCTGAGATTCAGCTCACAGCTGTAAGGAGTGAAGATAGGAACTGAGTAAGCTTGATATCTTAGCCTGTCTGCCATACGCAGAAAAGAATGTGATTCCAGAACCTTGTACGTTGAATGCATCAAACTGACTTACCCAAACAAGTCCTCATGGGACCCTCAGAGTTCAGGGTGGGTAATGAGACAGGGGTTAAGAACACGGGGTCCTAATTAGACAAAGATATATTTCATGCTTGTATAACTTTATCAAAATGGGTTCTACTGTCATGCATAACTAAAAAGAATCAATGACTAATTAGAAGAACATGGGCTTTCGACTTGCAAAGGTGTGGGTTAATCCTGAAGCTCTGACATGTCTTTGCTGTGTAAATCACTAAAATTCTCAGACTCATTTTCCTTATTGCAATATTAGGACAATAAAAATGCTGACCTCATGTGACATTGTGACAAATGATATAATGCATATTAATATCTTATCACAGAGCTAAACCAACATTAGCTGTTAGTGATTCCTAATAAACAAAAGCACATTATTTTTAGTTCTAGAATATTTATTTTACACATATTTTTACAAAATCTTTGGACTAAGCACTCTTATAACTCCATAAAAACTATATAGGGGATTGTGATTATAATATCTCAATCTGTACCAACTAAACTCTGAACATTTTTAGCCCAAATGTTTTGTGTGAACATTAGAGGATTTATAGAATGTGCATTGCATTAAATATATAGCAACTAAATGTCAAATATGTTACAAAATAAAATCTGATGAAAGTTTCTTTAAATTTCTTGTAGAACATTACTTATAATCAACAAAATTAATTACAACTAAAAAGAGAAAAACATTGGATTCATTACCTTCAGAATAAAAAATAACAAGTATTAAGATCAAATTAGTTAATTTTCTCCTTGGCAATAATCAGGTTAACTAAAAACTGTTACTATAAAAATTGAGGCCAGGTGAACCATGTTGATGATAAAAGTTTTGTACACATCAGGAAGCACAACTTGAGTTGAAAATTCTTGGAATAAAATATCTAAAATTTCATGTATAAAATAACATATATTTCTTAATTTAATTCCAGAAACCCTTACTTTTTTATTAGTACATAAATTCTAAAAAAAAAAAAAACCCTAAATGATACAGGAAGGTGAGACATAGCAAGAAGAACAAAAATTTTGGAAGAAAATCTAAGGAGGAGTCCCATCCCAATCTAGGTCATTGGCCAGGTTGTATGACCGTGGTCACTTCATTGGAATTCTCACATTGTCCCCCAAATGAGAAATGGGAAAAAGCAATATCAAACTCATTGTACTATTGTCAGAATGGTCTAAGAGAAGCCAGGGAAATCAGTTTTTGTATTCTAAACGCTGTAAAAAACTTGATTGCCATTTTATTTTTTGTGTCCTTTTAAAAAGAGGAAGAGAACTGTGTGTCTGTCAAATGTCCCCTCCATTTCTCTTCATAGCATGGTTCAACATACTTTCCTACTCTTTAATGATGTGTGTTTAACGGGTGCACGTGGGCTAGAGAAAAGCAAGAGCATTTTTCAGCCAATGCCCTGACTTCATGCTGTGCAGCAGTCTGGCTGGGCACAAATCACGAGCCACTCAAGCAGGAACAAACTTTATTTCTGAACTCCACCAGCACACTCCACACATGCTCCCCAGGAACTCTCCCGAACGCCACCCACGTGGCTCCTCCAGGAACACACCACACACCAACCAGAACTCCCACCACCGGAACTTCACCAATCAACTTGAACTCTTCAGGAATCCCCGAGAGAGCTCAACCGGAACTCAAGGGGAACTCCCTGAGAGCTCAAAAGTCATCATCTTAATGGCTCGCTGGCGTCACCTCTCAACCACTACTTCTGGCAAAAATGCCATGCGTCATCCTGACTCGGCTATGGCCCTCAACAATACTGTAAAAAATGAAGACACCTGAATACCCTCCCCCCCAGATTGTGAGACAATAGTGCTGTCATTCACAAGACCTTTTGCACTTTGCTCAGATCCTCAGCCTCACACCATGGCCCACGTGCCATCACAGATATGGCTACTCACCCCCAGGCAGCCATGCAGCTCAGTAAAGCTGGAGCTATACATAAAAAGCAAACGATATTGAACGTTGTGTTTTTGCAATTAAATGTGTACGTATGGATTCTATTCATTGTCTTCACTGACAATCATAGTTCCGACACAAGGGTTCTCAACTCCCATGATCTCCATGTTTTGGAATGATGAATAATAACACCTCGTGTTATCTCCCGAGAATTGCTTATCATAAGATTAAATCCACTTTTAGAGATTCAAATTCAGTGGAGATTTTTTTTCTCTTCCCTGATTTGTTTGTTAAATCATGTGTTTGTTAAATCATCATTTGCAACTTCTAATTTGTAGCACTAATTGCATCTACTTTGAATTCTGTATGAAATCATCTTCACAAAACTGTGTGATCTACTGTATCATATTTATGGGCTTTCATCACCTTTCCTTTTATGTTTTATATAGTTTTTAAATGCTGAAACAAGTTGAAAAGAAATGTTTATTTCTATTCAGTTATAATATTAAACTTCATTATTAAAATATTCAAAAATATTGAGGTATTTAATGAGGTGTTTTCATAGCAATTTTTAATATATATCCTCAGAAAGCCTCTGTGTATGTACTTGTGCTTACATAGCATTTACCATAGAATCCTAGCACTTGATAGACATCAAAACTATTCTATGATGCTGGTACTATTGTTACTGACATTTTGACTTTCTATGTGTACTACATAGACCTCAAAAGTACTTTTTGACACTGGTACTATTATTACTGATATTTTATACTGAACCTAGAAAGATGAACTGAATTTCTCAAAATCATGTAACTAGTATTTTGTAGAGTGTGTGTATATGAAATACACTGCCCAATTTAAGCTTTCAAAAAAATGGTTCTCAAACTTTATCAAACATAATAATTATCCCCAAAGCATGTTTAAACATAGTTCTCTGAGCCCCATTCTTAGGTAGTCGGAGTCAAGGTGGGACTCATGAATTTGCATTCCTAAAAGTATCATGGATGCTGGTTCTGCTCCTGGTCCAAGTATCACCTTCAAGAGCCACTGAACTATTCACACAGCCCCTCTTGTGAAGATGATCAGGAAACCAGGGCATGAACCTGAATAGGGTTCGCTATGTATACTCTGAAAACTTTGAATATTTTCTGTTTTGGAAGGGATAAAATTCATCAACCCATGTGCTATACTTCCCAGTAATACTCAGCCTTAACTATTATTAGATACAAGCCCCTTTCAGTAGGTGTTTAGAGCCATCCGGCCTTGTGCTTTAATTCTTACTCTGGAAGTCTGCTGGCTTGACATTCAGCAACTTGTGTACTTCTTTAAATTCCAATTTCCACAATTGTAAACCGGACGTAGTGTTTGCTTCACTGGGGTTTTCAGTGACTTAACTGGGGTGATACAAGTATATTTGTGTAGCTTATAACACACGTTGTCTTCAGTCAGACTGTGTATTTGACAGTGTTCCCATCAGACTATATTGCTTAAACGTCCGAGCCTTCTTGGTCCGGGTAAGTGCACGGTGTCACATTCAGACAATGTCAAATCCCCTAAGGACACATCTCTGAGAACAGACCCGACTACTAAGCCCTGCCAGGCTGCCCATCACCTAGCACTACGACTAGGGAGTCGCTTAGCTAGAAACTACTTCCTTCATCTTTTAGGCTATTTGAACCATGTAAGGAATGAGAAATTGTTTAAGTGAATCAATAGCACTGGGAGGAGAAGGGGGAAACAGGATAAAGAAAAAGGAACCCGACATTGGAGGTTATATATCGACAAATTCCTTTTTCCGTTCAATGGGAAATTCAATTAATTTTATAACAAAAGTAAAAACATTTCCTGACAACCTTTCTAACGAATAGCTTGAGTGAAGTGATTAAAGGCCATTATACTCTCCTGAAACAGTCCCTTTCCAGTAAGAACTCATTAAGCACTTTAAACTGTGGGACCCAATCATTGAGAATAAAACACTAATTGTTAAAAATAAGCGTCATGCCTGAACCCACTGATTTAATCTCTCTCAGTACCTTGCAATATCAAGCCCGCTCGCCGCGTGTGGTGCCTGGTTATCATTGTCCCCTCTTCCCCATCTCTGTTCCTTACTGCCCATCTCTATAATCCATGTTCTGTGCTACATGTTTGTGGAACTTGGTGTGATTTAGGTTTTTCCCCTGACAAATTGAATACTGAGCCAAAACAGTGCAGAGAAAACGTGAAATTAATGGCCCGGGTGCCATCAAGCAGGATCTTCACCCTCAACCTGGGCCACGTGGTCCATGTGCAGTGTTCTTTCAGGAATTGGGGAAAATGTTTCCTCTCGTGTTAAAGCTGCCTCGAAGCCTTCCATTTTCCCTTAGTTCCATGTTGAAACCTCTTGATTAATAACTGATAAGTAGGAGAATATGATTCCACTTTTAAGCTCTACAATGGAACGTATGTGCCCTGAAGGGTTCTCTGTAAGAGAACAGCCAACCTCTAAGAGGCAGATCAGCAGTTGCCTTTGGGGTGGGGCACAGAGGCATCTTCCCAAATCCTGCCATTGTCTCATTTTTATTCGAATGCCAGTTGCATGACCACATCCTGAAACCCAGTGAGCTGTGGCCTTATCTTTGTGTAGTTTTTCATAGACAACTTCACTTTCACTACAATTTTGACAATTTTACTAAAATAACGTGTGTCCTAAACTCAGAGGTTCCTCCATGCTTCAGTATTCCCTATTTACAGGATAGGCTAGGAAGAGGACTAAATCACAAAATCTACTTATTCTCACTCTCTCTCTCAAAAAAAATACTTTTGGTCTGCTGTTCAGAACAGTACTAAAACAACTTTTTCTTAAACACAATATTGTTTTTTAATTTCATGGTCCGTATAAATACACATTTCAAAAGATTGTTTTATGGTGGCTCTTGGTTTCCATTTATTTATACAAGTCAAAAATCATCCTTGGATAAAAATCAGTGACCTAAATTCAGAGGCATGATCCAGGACAAGCCCATCTAATTCTGGAGAGATAAAAATCGCCATCTTCTAGATTTATTTATGCTGTTACTCTGCTCCAACAGCATCATCTCAGTTCCTAAAGACTTTAGAATAATTTGTTTTCTCTAAACCAATTTGTATCATGTCAAAGTGAAATTGCCGTTTTACAACCACCTGGGGGAACAAGTGATCCCCTTCCATAAATATAAAAGTAATCTGCATAAATATGTACCAAGATATCCCTATAGACTTCTAAAATTTTGTATGTAAGGAGAAGAGGTGTGAGAACACACAATTAAAACAATTGGGGGAGACCAGTCACCACCGTCACTGTTTGCCATGTTCTATTTGTCTAATAAATTAGCATCAATGCTGAGAACAGATCTGTACAGACATCGACTTGGTAATAAAGACAACTTATTCAAACACGTATCTTCCCACTCAGTTCTCTGCCCCAAGGTGGAGACTTACAAAACGAGACCTTCAGAAAAGCTAAATAATGTGGTATTTGGAGGAGCTAAGATGTTGAATTTGAAAACCCTGAACTATCTTGCATTATGCTACCCATCAAAGAGAATTTCTACATTCACTAGCCCTAAATGTGCTTCTTCTCTGTTCTAGATTCTTCTCTGGTCCAAGGACTATGCAATAGAGGGAGTGGGGAGAAAACACTTCCCTTTGACAAACTGGCACAGGGCATGCAAAGTGTACAGAGAAGAGAGAACCACAACAAAAAACAGACACAACATTCTTTGAAATATCTTCATCAGCCCCTTTCCAAGGATGGGTGTTGTTTTGAGAATTCAGGCGACCACTTAGAGCCTGGATCAGTAAAAGCTGCCCTTGCTGCTCCAGCATCTGCCAAACGTTCTGGTGTGTGTCTGTCTCGTTCATCTTCCTACTTGTCAGCTGGGGCATGATGACTGACTGAATCAGAGGTCTGAATCTGTGTAATTACACAATCACCTTGAGCAATCCTAGCCTCAATTAGCAATCACCGACTTCGCAGCTATCATGAGAGCTTCGACTGTGAGTTTTAAAGACTCCGCAAGTGGCCTCTTGTGGCTACCTGTGTTCCAGTGAAACGTGTGTGGCTGTCTGTCCCCTGTGTTTCCTGTCCACTTACAGCCACTTTTTGTATGTTACATGTCCGTATCTCTGCCACTTTCTGTACTAAAGCATCTTTCCCTTTTCGTCACTGCGTGTGTCCTCTCTCTGGGGGAATCTTCCCAGTTAGCATCCAACCACATCAGGCTGTGCTCAGTTTTCTAGAAAATTGACAAGATGGCAGATGCTTTAATCTCAACTCTTCCAGTGGAGCTTTATCAGTTTTGACCATTTTGCTTCATTAATACAAATCAGTTACTCAACTAATGTCCTCTGACGAAGTAATGAGTTTTGTTCAAACAAGGAAAATGGAACATGTGGTTTTTTGGGGTTTTTTTTTTTGCCTTTCAGTCAAAAATGGAAAGTGGGCATGCTCACCAGTCATGGGAGTAAGATGTCTGATCAGAATCGAGAGGGGATCCTAGAGGGAGAAACAAAACCTTTAGAGAGGGTGAGAAGGGTACAAGGGATTTTCCTAAAGAAGAAATGTTTGCACTAGCTACTGAATGAGAAACTGGAGTTCACAAGAAGACCACAGTGGACAAAGTTTTTCTAGGCAGAATAAAAAGGGTCAGAGCACTTAGTCATGGGGTGGGAAAGAGCACGGTGGGGCTTACAGAACACTAGGGGTTTGGAATCACCCGAGAAGTGGGGTGCATGACAAGTAGACATTGTCACCAGATTGTGAAGGTCTTCCACACCATTCTACAATGCTGGGCCCTCTCCAGGGGACAGTAATTCCCCACCAAAGGTTGTGATTAGGGAAAAAAAGATGGAGAGATACTTCCATAGAGCAGGAGAGAATACAGAGTCTTTGTCCTCTGGACCTGGGTGGACGGAGGAGGGTCCCTCGGTGTGCAGGCTTGGTGCGAGATGGAGGCTCTCACCCCTCAGAGAGCAGACAAGTCATGTCACAGGACTCATGCTATCTTGCTTGTCCACCAAGAACCTACCACGAGGGCACATGCTGCTTTGGATGAATCCTTTACCCTCAACAGCTCTCCTTCTTGAGATGCCAGGACAGTTTTTGACTTTGAATCAAGACTTCGCCTTGAAGTCGTCATTCCTCTTTCTTGGCTTATTCCCTGCATCCATTCACACATCCAGAATATTCATAGAGCATCTGCTCTATGCCAAGGGCTATTCTCAGCTCTGGGGAGCGAGCGGTGAACAGCTCAGGAGACAGAAGGTGTCCTTGCTCTCATGGAGTTGCCATTCGACTGGGGAAATGGGCACTAAATGAAATGACCAAGCAAAATATTGATGTTAGGCTGGGAAAAGTGCTATGAATAAAAATGAATTGGGAAGATAGAGAGGATATGTCACTGTGGGATTGCAATTCAAAATAGGGTTGCAAGGCAAGGAGAAGTCGTGTTTGAATGAAGACTTGAGGGAGATGAGGAAGTCTTGGCAACCGCAGTCCAGGAGGATGGAACCACAAAGTGCCAAGTCGCTAGCAGGAAGCAGTTTGAGACTTATGCAAAAGACGAAGGATGGTGAAGAAGGCGCTTGGAATGCAAGGTGCACAGGCCGCGGGTCTTTCTGGTTGCTCAGGTTGAAAGACGTGGAGTCACTGCTGACCCCGTTGTTGTCCCTCTTTACCTTCATGCCTCAGCTTGTTCCTCAGCACAAGACCTTTCGCACCTTCTCTGCTCTCTGGGCTAGGTCCTCGGCCCCAGCCTACACCTCCTTCTGTCTGGATACAGAGCTGATGGGCCAAGAGATTTCCATGCTTCTGCTATTTACAGCCTCATGTCTTCTCGTCAGCAAAGGACTCACAAAACTACTCGCAGCTTCTGATTTCTCAGACTAAAATTTTCATAATGACCCCAGGAGGCATCATCCAGCCCCATCTCCCCGCCATTTCCCAACCTCACGCCCCATTCCAAGCACTCCAGGAGACTTCCTTGTTTTCTTGGGACACCAGACACCATCTCCCTTTGGAAGCTTTGTAGATACAGTTCCTCTGCCTGGACTGCCTCTGCTGCTGGGTCCACTTAAGAGAAAAAAAAAAAAAAGCATGTCAGGTGCAGCTCTGCACCCCTGTAATCCCAACAGTTCAGGAGGCTGAGGCAGGAGGATCAAAGTTCAAGGCCAACCTCAGCAAATTAGGAAGATTCTGTCCCAAAATGAAAATAAAAAAGGGCCAGGGATGGGGCTCAGTGGTTGGGTCCCTGGGTTCAATCCCTGGCAGGCACGCATGCGCACGCACATGCACACACACACACACACAAACACACACACACCAGTCAGGACAAGGGCAATCACAAATCTTAGGTACATTCCAATAGGCTTCCTCTTACTCCTTTGGACTGAAAAATTTTCCTTATGTTGAACTTTTATTTTTTAATCAATTAATTTATTTATTTTAATTAGGTATATATAATAGAAAAACGCATTTTGATTCATTGTACACAATTACAGCACAACTTTTCATTTCTCTGGTTGTGCACGATATAGCATCACACCACATGTGCAGTCATAATGTACCTAGAGTAATGATGTCCATTTCATTCCACTATCTTTCCTGCCCCCATGCACCTCTCTTGTTGAACTTTTAATATACAAAGTACATAAAAAGTATTTAAATAGCCAAAGTCAATTTTAGTTGATTTAGGATTGATGGGGAAGAAGAAAAAAAGAGGGTATCTGGGATTGACTAACTTCACTTAGCATTATCTTCTCTAACTCTATCCATTTACCTGCAAATGCCATGATTTTGTTTATTTTTTAATTTTTTATTATTCCATTGTGAATATGTAATTGGTGTGAATATACTTTGTTTACAACCAGATATATGAAAAATTGTGCTCTATATGTGCAATAAGAATTGTAATGCATTCTGCTGTCATATATAAATAAACAGAAAAAAAGAGGGTATCTGAGTAGTTGTCTTCTGAGTATTATTCTGTCTTATGACTGGATTTCTTTCACATTAGAATTATGAATAGGAACTTATTCATGAATAAGCTTATTGTGCTTCACTGCTTTATCAAAGATCTCAGTTCTTTAGAACAGACAATATATCTGAGTTACTCAAGCCTTTTATAAACCACTGGGTTTGGAAAACTTCATTTAAGGTTGTAGGCTTGAAAAAATGTTTGACTCAATGATTTAACATTTGAAACACCTCCAGGCACTAGAACGCTTATATTCATTTTAAAGTGTAGCTACCTCAAGAATTTCTGAGATTGACCAGATTATCAATCTAACATAAATGAATTTCTTAAAATTTATTATATTTTTTATGTTTTCAACTATGGTAGCTAATTTATTAAAGTGTAACCAGGAGAGGTAATACGTCCATCCTTCTAGTCCATTTCCTTCACTGTAACACTTAGAGAATGAAGGTTGAAATTCATTGGCATTATTACCGTGGTTTGGTGAAACAAGGCATTGATACCTCTTTATGTATAGAAAAAAATAGCAAAAAGGCTGTAAATGCTAAATTTTTTACATGCCCACTCAGATTTTCAGAAAATATCTTGAAAATTTCTAGTAACCTGGTACTTGACCTTGACTAGGAAATAAATTTTTAAATCATTCATAGTAAATAATCTCATTTTTAAGTGTCCAGTTTTTTTTAACAAATGATACTTTCTTACATTTTACCTAAACTTTTGCTAAAGAGCTCCTAAAATTAGTTTCTGGTGGAGTGACAGGGAAAATAATAATGCATAATTAACATGGCATCACCAGGAAGTCATTAGTCATTTTCCTTTTCCCATACCTGAGAACACCTGCACAAAGGACACATGTTCGGCACAGAATCACATAAGCACTGGGCATCTCGGCAGCCATTGGCTCTGGTCACTGTTGACAGAGCCTTTTCACTTTGTTCTAGCATGATTGTGTAGATGTGACTGAAATATGTAATGCATTCTTTTCCAAGCAATTAATTCTTTCTTTTTTCTTTTAGTGTAGGCATAGTCTATTAGGCAATTAACTGTGGTTAGCTCAATTATAAAAAAACATATTTCATCTGGTTTAGAAACATAACTAAAAGGGCAAGTGAACTCTGGCTAACCTCTGAGGGATAGAAATGGAAACTAATCAGGTCCCAAGGACCTCAGCACAGAAGAAAAATTGATATAGTGACCACCTTAGGGCACATGAATGTTGCTAAGTGTTTATGCTTTTAGTAACTTTTGGGTTGCTAAAAAATGAACGATTACCTTCACCAAGAGGTATAATAAGAATGATTCATCTTGGAGAAACAATGAATTTCACAAACACACATTAATAATTGATGAAAATCACTGAGCATTTACCAAATCTCCACTCATTGGTCATTTTGCCAGTATGAAATCTAGAAGAGTATGCATTTTCTATGTTTGATGATAAAAGTTCACTCTATTTTTTTTTAGTTAGAAGGCTCATTCTCCTACCATATTGAAGAGAAAAGTAAAATTGTGTACCCCAAATGTGTATCATTAAGGTTGTGACTTTAAGATGAAAACCCCATGAGCCTTTGCATAAAGATCATCAAACATCAATCATGAAGGGTATAAAAACAAGATCAAGTATGACTTTTTTCCATGACATAATTTTTTTGTTATATTAATTCAGCTTTAAACAAAACTTAAAATTCTATTTGTGACGTTCATAGTAAATCAGGCTCCAAGGAAGGAGCAGCTGCACAAAAATAACAAACTTCTCGGTAAAACTTCGTAGTGTGTAAACTAATTTTCTCCAGTGGTGTCATATAGTTTTATAGTAGTGCTCAGTGTCTCACAGAAGTTTAATAAATAGCTCACACTGATGCCAACTAGATAGAATTGGGGATAGAATAAGAGTTTCCAATACGGTTTTTGTTTATATGATATTTCTGACAGTCTTTAGTGACCTATAATAGTTGTAAACACTTGAAGGAAGAATTCTAACCCTTGTACCAAAACTGGGACAGAAGAGGAAGTGGGTATCAGTGGGGAAGAGGACAGTGTGCCTTGGAGAGGGGCCCTCGGGAGGGAGGCTCTCTCATCACCCGTGGCCCCGCCATGTGCTCTCAAGACAAGCACTGGGTATCTTTTTTTTTGTCACCAACTCAGGTATCCAATATGCATCACAGCACTTGACCTATAACCTGAAGTCAGAATGTATAACAAGTGGGGGCCCCTTATGGAATTCAACCAATCATTAAATCCGGTTGAATCTTTGAAAATATGTAGTGCATATTTCTAACATTCATTACAATTCGGTAAATCTCTTTAAACTTCCGTTCCTTTACATTACTCTTGAAATATTTCCTGGGTGCTGGCTGCTTCATGCCATTATTTTCCCTCTCACTTTTTGCAATCTTGCACATATCCAGTTGCCTAAACAGTGTTAATTATCCACTGGGCTTTCATTGCAAAACTTTTCTAAGTCCAATGAAATTCAAATTGGTTCAGATTGGCTTAATCAATGAGAAATACTAAGTCTTTCTTTTTATTTATTTATTTATTTGTTTGTTTGTTTATTTATTTTTTTATAGATTATTTTTTTTTAATTTTTTATTGTTGGTTGTTCAAAACATTACATAGTTCTTGATATATCATACTTCACACTTTGATTCAAGTGGGTTATGAACTCCCATTTTCACCCCATACACAGATTGCAGAATCACATCAGTTACACATCCATTGATTTACATATTGCCATACTAGTGTCTGTTGTGTTCTGCTGCCTTTCCTATCCTCTACTATCCCCCCTCCCCTCCCCTCCCCTCCTCTCCCCTCTTCTCTCTCTACCCCCTCTACTGTCATTCATTTCTCCCCCTTGTATTATTTT